>NC_084802.1:99288193-99913193 GCF_963169125.1 Humulus lupulus
TCTGAGACAAGGTTACTTCTGGCATACAATGAATGGTGATGCAATGAACTATGTCAATAAATGCGACAAGTGCCAACGCTACACCAACATCCCCCGAGCTCCTCCAAATGTGCTCACACAGATGACAAGTCCTTGGCCCTTCGTAGTCTGGGAGGAAAGGGAGGAGTAAAGTACCCTATTGTGGCAGTCGACTACTTCACAAAGTGGGTCGAGCCCGAACCTCTCACTATAATCACCTCCAAGGAGGTGCTAGACTTCATCATCAAGAACATCGTTTGCCGTTACGGGCACCTGAGGAAGATAATCTTCGACAACGTCATGGAGTTTGGCAGCAAGTTGTTCATGGAATTTTTTCAAAGGCATGGAGTTATGAAGAGTTTCTACTTCGTAGCCCATCCACAGGAAAATTGGCAGGTGGAAGCGTTCAACAAGATGATTAAAGCCACTTTGAAGAAAAGTATGGAATAGGCGAAACACGCCTGGCATGAAGAGCTGCCTAAGGCATTGTGGAGTTACCGCACCACAACTAGGACCTCTACTGGCCATTCGCCCTTCTCCATGGCCTATGAGTATGAATTCGTACTCCTAGTTGAGGCAGCAATTTCGACACATCGAAGAGACACATACGATCCTACCACAAATCATGCTTTACTCCGAGAATCTCTAGACCTTGTGGAGGAGCTCTGAGAAGCTTCACAGCTACGTGTACATCCTACAAGAAAAAGGTGGCCAAATATTTAACCTCCAAAGTGAAAGATAGGAAGTTTGGGGTCAGATACTTAGTGTTGCGAAGAGTCTTTCTAGCAACCTGAGACCTAGGTAATGGAGTATTGGGCCCTAATTGGGAAAGCCCATACTAATTCAAGAGCATTGTGTATCTTGAGACATACAAACTAGCCCAACTGAATAGGGAGCTAATACCCCATGCCTAGAATACCAAGAACCTCCACTGGTATTACCAGTAGTACGAGCAATGTATTTTCTAAATTTTGTAATCATTTTGTAGCCTCCCAGCACAGTTAATGGATATCGTGTGTACAAAACATGATATATGAAACTTAGAGAATTTTCTTGTATTTTTTAATCTTAATTTTAATTTTAACTTTTACTATTCGAGGAGTACTCGCTCGTTGCCCTGGACAAGTGAACATAGACTAGTCTCCGATCATTTGGGGGGTATAGCTGGGTTAACTCATAGGGTAACCGCTCGAGGATCACGACCTAGGAAACTAAGCTTGTCGTGAGCGGAGTAAGCCTCGTGTCGAAGTTTGTGATAATGGGATAACATAGGATACCTAAAGGAACGGAGAACTTGATACATGTCCCGAGGACCTAGAGCCCGAGGACCAGTTGCGACTTCCTGATTTCCAAAAAAGGGTAAAAACGCCGAGTGACCTGTATTTGGGGGAAAAAATTATAATCATGACTAATGAAAAAGTCACAGTGTAACCTCCCGAGGCCTATGTGGTTTCCTAAGCCTCGAGTTTCTTAGGACTCGAGGACATAAGGACACGTCAAGTGCTCACAGTTGACGACGCACTTGACGGCCTACTAAAGTTATTTTTGAGGACAATGAGCCTATGAAGCAACACTTAGTGTCAAAGAACTAGGTGGATTGACAAGACCTGAGTTGCCAGGACTCGAGCACAAGTGCCACGTTGCATTAACTAGGGCAACTAAGACCTAAGTATCATGACAAAGGCCTACTTAGGGTGGACAAATTAAGGTTAAATAAAACAATCTTTCTCGTGATGATAAATTACGTTGAGAGTTGAAAATGGAACCTTATGAATTTTAAGACCAATTTTCACAATTACTAAATGTTAATAAACATGGTCAGTGATAAAGAAAAGAAGGCAAGTGAATAGTGCAAGCGAAAGCCATTCTTGGAAGGTAAAAATATAGACAGCTGCGCTCGGGGGCTCGAGCAGTAAATTGTTTGTACTCCGTAGGAAACCAGAAAAGGAATGGCACACAGACCTAAAACAATGAAAATTTAGACTTGACCCTAGGGAACCTCTTCAATAACGTTGATGATGGGGTTCGCCTTCAGAACTACCCCGACATCCTTTGCCGGAGCGTTGGCAGCCTCTACAGCCCGCAGACATTCCTCGAAGAGAAGCTGATACTTGCATGCTTTGCCAGTGAATTCCAGGCTCATCTCCTAGTTGTGGAGCCAGGCTACATAAAATGAATCTTCGGCGATGGTTTTGATCTCTTTCCTAAGGACCTCCACCTCTCGATGAAGGGAATTGTTCTTCTCCGTAGCTTAGAGAGCCTTGTCCTCACTGGCACAAGCTTTTTCCATGGTCTCCTTGGTTTCCCCACGAGCCCTGGTGACCTCATCCATTGCCCGTGCAGCCTCTGTTGTGGCCTTATTAGCTTCCTCCTTGGACTTCTCGGCCTCTTTCTTGGCTGCTTGGAGCTCCTCGGCTGCCTTATTGGTTGCCTCTTCAAGCATCCAGGTGCGAGCTTGCTCCGTCTCCAGTGAGGACCGCAGACAGACCAGCTCCTCCAGGGACACACAGACCTTATTCTGTAGCACCACTACTCTAGCCTGAGCCTGTTGGAGTTCATATGAATCCTCCATAATTATGTCCCCGAGGTGCTAGCATGCCAATGCCGACTGCAACTCAAGAATATGGATTGAGTTAGCTGGTGCCACATTAGATAAAATTAGGAAAATAGCTGATAAAAACATAACTTACTCGGACGGTGGCATATCTACAAGAGGCTACAAGGGACACCTCGTTGCTATCACCCAATTGGGCATAGTTGTGAGTAGTCAGCTCCCACATGATGGAGTTGACCCCTGGAGAAGCTCCGTCGCGAATGGAGCTCCCACCTCTCCCAACTTGGTGGCGAACATGGACTCCAGCTGGCGCAACCTATTGAGGGCATGGCAAGCATTTCCCTTGGAGGCTTCAGTTGGCGTAGAGCCTTCACAGTGTCATGAAGGGATTTGTTACCCTCCTCCAAGCACGCCTAGAAATGTTGGAACATGGTCTGAAAGCACTCCAACATCTCACCTTTGAATTTCTATAGGTATACCAGAAGATGGGGGTGAGCCACCAACTCTTGGCTCTCCGCTCCAAGAGTCTCCTCATCCACAGGAGAAGGAGGGGAGGAAATCTTGTAGGCATACGTGACCTCCGCCCGAGGAAATTATCTTTGGGGGGAGAAGGTCCGTTGTCGCTTTGACGATAGAGGAGGTACCTCTTCCTCCCAAGGTCTCTGCGAACCTCCCACAACTGACAAACTTGGACCCACTCCAAGTCCAAGGGTTGATCGGGAAATTTCAGCCAACCCCACGTCTTCTGCAAATGCAAAGCAATAGTTAGAAATTGCATAACACAAAATAATGAATGTTGATGCTCAAAATCCCATGCTTGTAAAAGACCCAAAGAACGTACTTAGGCCCCCATATGCCTACACTTTCATTAGATCCTCAGGTCGTCACCCTCTCGCGAGGCCACCATGCATGCCCAAGGGGCGTGCCACGTGAGGCCACCATGCGTGCCCAAGGGGCGTGCCACGCGAGGCCACCATGCGTGCCCTTGCGTGAGACGCCTGCTTCAGATGCGAGACGAAGGCTGGTGGCATGAGGCCATGCCTTGCGAGGCACTTACATGAGGCGCCTGCTTCAGATGCGAGACAAAGGCTGGTGGCATGAGGCGCTTACACGAGGCCATGCCTCGCGAGGTGCTGGCACAAGACGCCTGCATGTGGCGCGAGATGAAAGTTTATGGCACGAGGGTGTGCCTCGCGAGGCGCCGACACGAGAGGCCTACTTGTGCCTCGCGAGGCCTCAGTGCAAAGTGGGCCATAGTCACCGAACGGAGCATCTCCTAGCCTTGAGGGGCGGCCTCGCGTGGGGGCATCCCATAGCCTTGTGGCCTCGCGTGGGGGCCTCTCCTAGCCCCGACGGCCTCGCGTGGGAGCACCTCATGACATCTCCACGAGGGGCGGCCTCGTATAGCCCCGCCATGGTTAAGCCGCGAGGGCCTCGCGTGATAACATCTCGTGCCCTTCATCTCGAGATGGCATCTCCCATGGAGACCTATGTAAATCCCACCGTCTAGAAGTGAAAGCCCAAGTATGATTCCGAAGGGTCATGATGGTACAATCTCCTACGGGTACGACTTGTAAGGCCCCGTACGTCTGACCGTGGGACTCATGCTAATCAGGTAGTGGGAGCATTAGGAGAAAGGACATGGCCTGCATACTCCCAATCAGGTGTCCGAGTCGACACCACTACCACCTGCACCACTCCTCTGACATTGGTATGGACAAGTAGTGGAGACATCCTTCTGGCACCTGTCCCTGTACTGATTGCAAGACCACAACCTCTGAAACCACTCTCCCGACAGTGTACCTACGTACCGCCTGGTCCCCTAGACCACATTGTACCTAGGGCCATTAGAGCCCACTATATAATAAATCCCAATTCCACATGGAAGGGGGTTGGAAAATTTACTGTAGCAAGTGTATCCCAGTGAATGAAAATTGATTTAACCATTGTTCTGTTTCAATAGTTCTTAGAGTTGATACTTAGATTCCTAGAGCTTTTCTTTGCATAATCTTGACTCTGTATGTAACGCCCTACTTCCTTAGAGCCGTTACTAAGTGAGTTTAAAAACGTGCTTACAACTCGCTAATCGAGGTTTTAAGTCAAACAGTGTAATTAAGCCATAAACAAAGGAAAGACTTGAGAAATAGTAATTTCCATAGAAAATTATAAAAGTTTTACACTTGGGATCCCAAAACACAATTTAAAAATATTTACAACATATAAACTGAACCAAGTCGGCTAGACGACAAAATTTAGGTTTATCTACAAGCATCTCCCAAAATCCTCTGGCTGTGGCAGCCAGGCTGGCCAAACATGTACACGCCGCCTCACGCCTGCTGTACCCATGGTTGGTTGGTCTTCTCTTTACCCTTACCTGCACCACAGAGCATCTGTGAGCCGAAGCCCAGCAAGAAAACCCACAAACAGATAACATATGCAACACATATATCAAGCATATAAAGAGGCCACCAATGGCTAAACACATACGGCCTAGCCGTCCCAGGCATTTACCAAGCCCTGGGTTTGCAGACCACGCCGTGAGGATATCCCAGGTATCCTTCTAGGGACTCTCCCTGGCAACTCGCACTCCACGTGCTCAACGCTGCTCCCGGCCCCTTGCCGTTCTCGGCCTTGCACTCAACGTGCCCAATGCGGTTCCCGGCCCTACGCCATTCTCGGTCTACACCGTTCCCGGCTCAAGCCGACCATTCACATCATAATATACATAGCATAACAAGCAAGTATAGAATTCTAGCATAATCAGATAAAGGGCTACGCCCCACAGTTCTACCATATTGGGCTCAGCCCTGCATATCAATTTTATTCAAACACGTTGGGCTCAACCCTGCACACAAGCTCTATGGGAACAGGGGTTTTCTTACCTGAGTCCCGAGCTCTCTAAGCACCGATGTCCCAAGCGCAGTCCTCTAACTTGAGCCTTGCCAGAACCCTAGTCACAACACATTAACAATGTCCATCCATCAAATCCTAATCCAATAAATAACTTAGAGCCATAACCTTAACCTCTGGGTCCTTGGATTCTATCAATCCGGGTGATAGAATCCATCCCGAGCCTTACCCACTGAGTTCCCAAGCCTAAATACCCTTAAAAACACAAACTGGCACAAAGGGCTGCGACCCCACCCTCAAGAGCCACGACTAGCCTTGAAACAGAGGCTAGCACCTCACTGATCCCCACACGGGCCGCGGCGCGCACATGGGCCACGACGCACCCCTCCTAGGGCCGTGGCTCTCACCACCGAACCCGGATTTTCCACCATTTTTCTATACCTTTCCTCAAGCCAATTCACTTCAAAACTCACCTATCTAACCCAGATATTTAACACATAAACTCCAGCTCAATAATAACTCAGCAACAACATCAAAACCCATTACAATTCACCCCAAAACTCAACTAGACCACACAAGAACAATTCAAACTTGCTAGCATGCATACTCTAATAACCAGCTGCAACTCTAAACTTATCCACCATAATCAAAGCTTACCTCTTGCTGAGTTGAGCCTTAGAACCAACCCCTTTATGCCACAATCTTCAAGCTTCAAGTTCCCTTAGTTTTCCCCAGCCAATTCCTTGCTTAAGCTAGTTTCCACCAAAGTTTCCTTGAGTTTTGTCTTAGGGAGTGAAAGTGAAGAAGAGATAAGGTTTATCTTCAGCTGGAAGGAGGTGAGTCGGTTTCTAAAGTTTCTAAACTATTCCTCTATTTTGTTTTACTTGACTTAAGTCCAAAGGGTCACCTCAAGGCTCGGGGTACCAAAACGTCCCCGAGGGCAAAATGGTAAATTTCCCCAATATTGCCGCATAGACATTCTATCCTCAAATATATCTCCAAATATTTATTTTCATGTCCCGATAATCCCATAACACCTAGTACCCAAATTACCCCTCGACTCACCCCGAGTCCGAATCTCAACCCCGTTGTGACTCTCTGGCTAAGCGCTCCCCAGGACTGTCTCAGATCGTGCTGCACAAACATATCACATATATAACATTTATCACATTCATGCCCCTAATATCCAGACGGGTCCCACATGCACATTTAACTCACTAAACATGCATCACTATCATATATTCACATTAATTCACCCATTAACATATTAAAGCATATTAAATCATTTATTGCCCTCCAGGCACACTAATCAAGGCCCTAAGCCCGATTAGCAAATTCGGGTCATTGCACTATAATTTTTTTGACTTAACTTAGTTGACGAGTTCTCACCATTGACAATGAAAAAGATGTAAAGATGTAAGTCAAGAACACGAGGGCTTCCCGGAAGTGCAACCACTAAGCTCCTCTGGGTAAAGAACTAAATGCACAAACTCCCTAATTAACCTCCCCCATCTCCTGGGTAGTGTTAGTCTCATATTGGCAAAACCAGTTCTCAGGGAAAGAGGTTACATTGTCCAAGGGCACGAACCCCCATGGAGGTAATTTCCTTTATAGGTGGTGGAAGTATACATCTATAAGGTCTTGGTAATCTTGGAACTCCTCCTTGGTCCAATGTCGGTCGAAAGTTAGTCCACGTCAGAGAAGTGATGAAGAATCCCACACGTGGTCGAGGCTTACACCATCTCCTACTTGTCTAGCGTTATATACAATTATCAGAGATTTTCCTGGGACAAGGTATGAACTCTCTATCCCCGCTTGGAGCTCCTCCTTGACCACCTAGTCTTCTTGGGCCTCATGGGTTGCTTGAACAGCTTGAGCATTCTCAAACCCCTCCTTCAGCAGCCTCTATTTGAACATCGCAAGGGCCTGACCATCGACATTGTTAATGTGTTGGGTGGCCAGTTGTTGAGACCTATTTGAATTCTTACAACGGGTCAGGTCCACATTGCTTATATGCTGGCCCGACTGGAGAAGGCCTACTTCCCTCGAGTTCTCCACCGTCACCAAAAAAACTAAGTTCCAGCTCAACATCTTGAAGAGTCTTCATCTTCACCAGGTGATCTTCATACACCTGGATGTAGGGAGTCCAACGAAAAGGGCCTATATGCATAAGAACTACTTGTACGCCCTGATTTTCCCACGGGCTGATTAGCGAGCGGAGCTGCAGCCTAATCATGATTATCTCGTGGACATCCCCAAAACCGGAGCTGCCGTCATAAGATCATACCTCCTTAGCTCGAGGTAACCTGAGGGTTCGCCTCTGGTGAATTAAGGAGGGAGTCCGGGCTCTGAAGGCCGAAGGTCGAGTTAAGTACCCAGATCGTAGTACGAGCTGGGGTTGGAGGCTATGACCCTTTATAAAGTCAACCACGCAAGGTAAACATGCATATATCAGACATCACGTGTTTGATATATCCCTGACTTCTCGGACACGCAGCAGGAACGTGCGTATTCAGACACCCACGACTGGGTTGGGCCGTGCGGCCCATTATCTCCTTACCTATTGATTTGACCACATTTATGTGTCAGGTTTAGGAATTAATCATGAATGTCACAGAATTGACATGATAGGTAAGAAGGTCACGGGATGACCTTCTTACCAACTCCCAGGTGCCTTCTCCTATAAATATGGATAACTTGGGAGTTGATAGAGGTTGGATTCTTGATTGTAAGAAATACCCTGTAATCAAATATCCAGTATATAGCAATAATACTGACTAGTGGAGTAGAAGGTTTTTAACCTTTGAACCACTCAAAAAAACGTACTTTGAGTCACCATTTCATTTCCTAAGATCGTATATCTATTTTGGTTCAACATAAGCACTAATCCCTTTCTCTTCTTTTCTTAATTTCCTGTTGGCGAAGAACCGCGTCAACAGTTTGGTGCTTTCATTGAGAGCAAGTTCGATTAGTGCTGTCACAAACATCCAACTATGGTGACTACTCGATCTAGGCACGGTAACGAGACAGGGCAGCATGATGGGCAGGAGGCTCATCATACTGCCATCCCTAGTGAACAAGTTCCTGAAGCCCAGCAGCGGCCAGGAAAGCAGCCGGCGGGCCAAGATGACACCGGAAGATCGGCGCCCCGGCCACCTAATCCAAACCCGTGTTATTACACTGCGGTGGAGATGGAGAATGCTCAGCTGAGGAGCCAGCTAGCAATAGCTAGCCAACAGATCAAGGATGCGCTGGCCCGACTACCCCCTCTCACAATCGACGCTAACGTCGGAGAGAGGCAAGGCGAGGCTACTAAGTCTCGCTGGGGTAACCGGTCCAGGCATAGCCGCTCGGACAGATTTCCGACAGCCAACTCCACTCCTTCATCACACCATCGAGAGGCAAACTTTGAAGAAGTTCCTGAAGCCAGGCAACAGCAATACAGCCGTTCGGTCATAACGTCGACTCCTAGCTCCCAACCATCCTCGAGAGCGCCCAAGGGAGCTCGAGGAAATTTCCGAAGGAGATCCGGGGAGGGCTCGCAGCATCCGCCCGTCCCCAACAACCGTCCTGCACCTCGTCCAGATCACCAGGCTCGGGACCAGCCGGTTGGCAGGGCCGAAAGGCCCCCACCGAACTTGGTTCGTCCAGACGGAACCAGGATTGCCTCTCCAGTCAGGCATCCTCCGTCTCCAATCAGATATCCATCTCCTCCTCGGGCCGTCCGAGATATTCCAGCCTACGGAAGTAGCAGGAGAGATCCCCCGTCAGCTGGACATTCCCGACGTAGCAGGGCATCAAGGGAAAGCCCAGGTCCTCAGCACCAAGGGCGAGCTCCAAGCCTCTCTAGCAGGAGCTACTGGACCGGCAGTCGCCGGAGTGACCTTTCTGGTGGAGACCTGCGTTAGTGCCTAAGTTCGGCATGAAGCCCACAAGCCGCTTGGGGAGGCGATCTGCGGGATCGCCTTAACTCCCATAGAGGGGAGCAGGTAGGAGGAGACAGCCATGCTCGCTTAGGGGGGGCCCTATCCGAAGTACGTAACGGAGGGAATGCCCCAAATAACCTATCTTAAGATAGGAGGGGCAATAACCCACCAAATATGCACAATGGATCCGGAGCTGTTGAACAACCCCGGAATAACCAAGGACACCAGGACCAAACCCTCGAGCGCCTGGCCCAGATGGAGGAGTTGATGAGGAAGCTCCTGTCAGAAAAAGAAAAAGATGAATATGATTCTGGGGACGAGACTGAGCTCTTTGCCCCCAGCATAGCAGCAACGGCTTACCCACCTGGTTTCCGTATGCCGCACCTGTCTAAGTTCAATGGAGACGGAGACCCTTCGGATCACCTAGGGATGTTTAACACCCTGATGATGGCCCACAACATTGGCCCCGAGCTGAGGTGTCTAATCTTTCCTTCCACACTAACTGGACCTGCCAGGCAGTGGTTCAAGCAAGGTAAAAGACAGTCAATCAACTCCTGGAAGACTTTCTTGGCAGATTTCAAGAGGGCATTCCGAGCCTCCCAGGATGCCCGCGTTCAGGCCAACTCTTTGGCTAACGTGAGGCAGCAGCCCGACGAAACTCTGAAGGCCTACCTGAGCAGATTTGCGAACATCGCTGCTCGGGCCAGAGACGCAGATGATAGCTCCAAGCTCATGGCCATGAGAACTGGAATCCTCGTCAGAGGGGATCTCTGGAAAGACATACAAAGAAAGGGAGTCAGCTCGGTTAACGAATTCCTTAACAGGGCCCAGGAATGGATAAACTTGGAGGAAGTCGAAGCCTTAGCTGCAGGAACCAGCCAGGACCCTGATCAGCCCGCTGGAGTGGGGATGGAGGTCGTGGCAGCGACCCAAAACGTCACACAGAACAACCAGCTCGGTGGAGGCAAAAGAAAGGGAAATGGTGAAGGCAACCAGCACGGCCAAAAGAAGAATAAGCCCGTAGAAAAGTTTAAGCCCGTCTACGCTACTTACACAGAGCTCACCCAGTCTAGGGAGAACATTTTCCTAGCTAATTCTACTCGCCTCCCCTGGAAGAGGCCCGAGCCATTGAAACACCAAAAGGGGAAGAGAGACACCTCCAAGTTTTGCCGCTTTCACAACGATGTTGGCCACAGCACCGATGATTGTAGGCATCTAAAGGATGAGATCGAGACCCTCATTCGAGCCAGTCCATTGGCTCAATACGCGCGGAACAGAGTCCCAGCAGGTCGACCCACTCCAGAAGTCCCGGCCAATCAGCCCGGGTCTCGGATAGATCAGGACGTCCCTCCTCCCTTGGTTGGAGGGGAGATATCCACCATCTCTGGAGGACCGCATTTGGCTGGCACAGGCAGGGGCGCCCAGAAGAGATACGTGAACGAACTAAAGGCGCATAACGGAGTGGAGTTCGTCCCGGAGCAGCGCCTGTCGAAGTAGCAACGATTGGAGAAGCAACCGTTCATTTTTACGGAGGAAGATGCGGGCCATGTCCAGTTCCCTCACAATGACCCTTTGGTCGTGGCAGTTCAACTCGCCAATCGGAGAGTGAGGAGGGTGCTGATCGACAACGGGAGCTCGGTGAACCTCCTATTCCGATCCATGTTAGAAAAGATGGGTTAGACCGTCGCTGAGCTGAAGGCGACCTCCATGATGTTATATGGTTTTTCAGGAGAAGGATCGGCGACCATAGGGATGATCGAGCTGGTGATCACCCTGGGAGAAGGACCTCGAACAGTCTCGAAACTCCTTGAGTTCGTGGTCATTGATTACACCGCTGCGTACAACGCAATTTTGGGATGACCTATGCTCATGGCATTTGAGGCCGTCACTTCCATTCGCCACCTCGCGATGAAATTCCCTACTTCCACGAGAATATGAACTGTCCATGGTGATCAGCTCACTGCCAAGGAATGCTACGGCATTTCCATGAAGGGAAAATCTAAACCCGGGCAGCTGGCAATGGCCATCCAAAGTGGTGAAGAGGAATCTCAGGAACCCTTAGCTGATCCTGAGATTGAAAAACCTCAAAGCGCCGAAGGGGAAAATGTCATCTTAAGTGAGGATATTGACCCCCGAATAGGCGAGGACAGATCTGAGCTCCAAGCTATTAAGGAGCTTGAGGAAGTGAACATTGATCCGCAGAATCCATCACGGATGGTCAAGCTCAGGAAAAACCTCTGCAGCGAGAGGAAGGCGGAGCTGGTCAGATTTCTGCGGGATAACCTGGACGTGTTTGCGTGGTCCCATGAGGACATGGTGGGAATCAGCCCGAATGTCATCATGCATACACTTCATTTGGATAAAAGCATTCCCGCCAAGTCCTAGAAGCAAAGACGCCTAGGAACCCGGGCTGAAGCCTTGGAGGAAGAGGTAGCCCGGCTAAAAAAATGTGGCTTTATCTGTGAAGCCAAGTTTCCAATATGGGTCGCCAACCCCGTGCTGGTCCCGAAGCCCAACGGAAAATAGCGGACCTGCATAGACTTCTCTGACCTGAATAAAGCCTGCCCCAAGGATTGTTTTCCACTGCCAAGGATTGACCAGTTGGTAGATGCCACGGCGGGACACGAGCTCATGTCATTTATGGATGCGTACTCGGGCTATAATCAGATCGCCATGAATCCGGTGGATCAGGAGCACACCAGTTTCATGACCCCGACTAACGTTTATTGTTACAAGGTCATGCCGTTCGGGCTGAAGAACGTCGGAGCTACCTACCAAAGGTTAGTAAATAGAATGTTCGCAGACCAGATTGGAAAAAACATGGAAGTGTACGTCGATGACATGCTAGTCAAGTCAAAGACCGCCGATGACCATGTTTCCGACTTGGAGGAATGTTTCATGATACTATGGAAGTATGACATGAGGTTTAATCTGCAGAAGTGCACTTTTGGTGTCGCGTCAGGGAAGTTCCTGGGGTTCATTGTCAATACCTGAGGAATCGAGGCAAACCCCGACAAGATCAGATCACTGCTCGAGCTTCCCTCGCCCAGGTCGCGAAAAGATGTCCAAGGCCTGACAGGAAGAGTGGCGGCCCTCAATCGATTTATTTCCAAGTCCACCGATAAGTGTTTGCCATTCTACAACCTGCTTCGAGGAAACAAGAAGTTCGAATGGACAGAAGAGTGCGAAAGCGCATTCCTCGACCTGAAGGCACATCTGCCTGAGCCGCCCGTACTATCCAAACCAAAGGCAGGAGAGCCTCTTTTTCTCTATCTGGTTGTCACTGAGGATGCAGCCAGTGCCGTATTGGTCCGGGAAGAAGACCGAGTTCAGAGACCAGTCTACTACATCAGCAAGGGACTTCTCGGGGCTGAATCCCGGTACCCGTTGATGGAGAAATTGGCGTTCTGCCTTATCACGGCCTCGCGAAAGCTCAGGCCGTACTTCCAGTCCCACTCAATACATGTCATGACCGATCAGCCATTAAGGCAGGTTTTGCAAAAACCTGAAGCATCGGGACGTTTGTTAAAATGGGAATTCGAACTCAGTCAGTTCGAGATTTTGTACACTCTGCGAACTACTATAAAAATTCAGGCCCTAGCCGATTTTATGGCAGAGTGCACGAGATTCTAGGAGGATTCCGCAGAAGACTCACCTCAAGTCACCTCGCCCCAGGCATCGTGGAGAATCTTTGTGGATGGTTCATCCAATGAGAACGGCTCCGGAGCTGGAATCATTTTGATATCCCCCAAGGGACATAGATTCCACTCGGCCCTGAGATTTGGATTCAAGGCCTCCAACAACGAGGCCGAATACGAAGCTTTGCTGGCCGGGCTGAGGATAGCTCAGGAGTTTAAGGCGAGCTCCTTCCAGTGCTTCAGTGACTCCCAGCTCGTAGTAAACCAGGTTCTGGGCGAATATCAAGCACGGGGACCCAAGATGGCTGCCTACCTAGCAAAGGTAAAAGTTGAGCTATCTGCGTTTAGGCGAGGCTCGATCGAACAGATACCACGGGAGCAGAACGCTAACGCAGATGCTCTTGCCAAGCTTGCCACCTCTGGGGAAACGGAGACCTTGGGGTTAGTACCAATAGAATTCTTGGAAAAACCAAGCATAGAAGATGTCAGGATGGAGGTCGAGATGATCGATGCCAGGCCGACCTGGATGACCCCCATCCTTGAGTATCTCATCGAGGGAAAGCTGCCTGAAGGACATAATGATGCACGACGAGTCCTATATCAAGTTCCCAGGTATACGATGGTAGATGGAGTGTTATACCGACGTGGGCATTCCCTACCTCTCCTGCGATGCGTTCTTCCAGGTGAAGCAAAGGCCATCCTGCAGGAGGTACATGAGGGTTTTTGCGGAGACCACATTGGGGGGCAGAGCCTGGCCTTAAAGGTCCTGAGGCAAGGATATTACAGGCCAACTCTGTCCAAAGACTCGATTTCATATGTGAAAAAATGCGACAAGTGCCAGCGATTCGTCCCCATGGCCGTTCGCTGTTTGGGGGATCGACTTGGTGGGCGCCCCCCCTATTGGAAAAGGCGGGGTCCGTTACGCCGTGGTAGCCGTCGACTACTTTACGAAGTGGGCCGAGGCAGAACCTTTGGCGATGATAACGTCCAAAAAAGTGCTTAACTTCGTGGTTAAAAGCATTGTTTGCCGATTCGGCCTGCCCAAGAAGATCGTCTCCGATAATGGCACTCAGTTCGACAGTGACCTGTTCATCGAATTTTGTGAAAGGTACGAAATTGTGAAAAGTTTCTCCTCCGTGGCCTATCGTCAGGCGAATGGCCAGGTCGAAGCTGTCAACAAGACTCTAAAGGCGAGACTCAAGAAGAGATTAGATGAAGCGAAGGGGGTCTGGCCAGAACAGCTCCCCCAGGTCCTATGGGCATACCAGACCTCACATCGGACTCCTACGGGTCATAATCCTTTCTCCCTAACCTTTGGGAGTGAGGCAGTCCTCCTCGTGGAAATTAAGGTGCTTTCGCATAGGGTCCAGTCTTATGACCAGGACCGCAACCATGAACTACTGTGCAATTCCCTTGACTTAGTTGATGAAAGGCGAGAAGATTCGCAACTCCAGATCGCCCATTATCAGCAAAAGATCACTCGCTATTTCAACTCCAAAGTCAAAAAGCGCGCCTTTAGCGTTGGCGACCTGGTCCTAAGGAGAGTTTTCTTAGCCGGTAAGGACCCCAAAGATGGAGTCTTGGGACCGAACTGGGAAGGACCATATCAAGTCATCGAGGTCATTAAGGAAGGAACTTATAAGTTAGCTCGGCTTGATGGAGGGGCAGTCCTGCAGACTTGGAACGCCATCCATTTAAAGAGATACTATCAATGATTCACTTATAAGGCCAAGAAGGCCATTTTTTATGTATTAAGCAATGAGAATCAGCTTTTTGTTTATATTTGTACATGTTTCAAGTGTAATCTAAAGTAACCACGAAAGACCCTTTCCTAGTTACTTGGGGGGGCATATGGTACCTGGATATAACCAGGTCACCTTAACGACTTAGAAGTTGATTCATATCGATTGATCGTTGTTTTTCTTAAAAAATGCGAGATATTGGTAAGGATTAACGCGAACTAAGTCCTATCCTGGATATAACCAGGTCATAAAACTTAGAAGTTGATTTAAATCTATTGATCGTTGTTCTTCCTAAAGAACTCGAGATATGGATAAAAGTTAACACGAACTAAGTTTTCAAATTAAGTTCCTGGATATAACCAGGTCATAAAACTTAGAAGTTGATTTAAATCTATGGATCGTTGTTCTTCCTAAAGAGCTCGAGATATGGATAAAAGTTAACACGAACTAAGTTCTCAAATTAAGTTCCTGGATATAACCGGGTCATAAAACTTAGAAGTTGATTTAAATCTGTTAATCGTTATTCTTCCTAAAGAAGCTCGAGATATGGATAAAGATTAACGCGAACTAAGTTTTTCAAAAATTGTAACCAAAATGCGTAGGGGCAAAAGTAAGAATCAATCAAAAATAAAATTAAGTTAAATTGTCTCGAGGTGGAAGCACCTCATGCATAGGTTACACAAAAAAAAAAGGAGTTAAAAATGTTGGAAGAAAGGGAACGAGAGAAGGAGGCCCTCAGCTCCGCCAGGTGGCCCCTTGGAGGTCGCCGTCTCGCCCCGTTCAGCTACGCCAGAGCCTTCCCCGGCCTCGGAGGGTGTCTCATTATCAAGGCGAGCTTGGAACTTCACCAGCAAGCACTCCTAGAGGTTCGCTGACAGGAAAGAGAAGTCAACGTCTGGATTGTAGGCCCATCAATGGTAGAACAGGTCTTCCAAGGCCTTTTCTGAAGTTGTCCGCTCGGCCTCCAGGGCGGCCTTGGCCTCAGCCTTCGCGGCATCTAGGTCTGTCCGCACGGTGGCAAGGGCGGTCTCGAGCTCTTGAATTTTTGGGCGGGTTTCTTCCAACTCGGCCTGTGAGGCCGCCAGAGCATTCTTAGCCACCCGCAGAGAAGTCTGGTGCTCGCTCCTCATGTCCTCGAGCTGAGTTTTGGTCCTGCCGATGCTCCGGTGACGGACAATGGCGCTCTGCGAAGGAGGAAAGGCAATTGCCTTAGAAAAAAAAGAAAGAAAAAACAGGGCAAAGTGTAATACTAAAAAGCCATAAAAGGGTAAAGTCAGCTTACTGTTAGGGTCATGCCCAGTGAAGACTCCAGCATGCCCATCGGGCTCATTGTCTCGATGGCCCAGAGCTCCTTTTCATGGAACTTGTATATGTGGTTGACGGCGTAGTTCGCCGACTCATACACCGTTCCCCGAAAGGCCTCTGGGATCTTCTCCAGGTCCTGGGGATTGACTGGGATGCGTACCTCGGAGGGTACGATCGCCGAAGCCCCAGGCTCCGCCCCTGCATCCTGGACGGGGGCCGGAGCTCGCGGAGGAGGTGAGGGCATGTTGCTTCCCCCTGCAGCAGGAGGAACTGCTCCCATGACCTGGGCAGCTGGGGCTTGCTCCTTCTCCTTTGTAGGAGACTTGGTGGGGGTCTCGGCGGCGTGCTTGGACGTCTGGAGCCTTTTCATTCTTGGCCCAGCGGCCCTAGCTGGGGGGTTCCCCCCGGCAAATGCACCTCGCAGGCTCTCTTCGGACTGAGACATTTCTTCTGTCAGAACAAAGACATGGTTAGTGCAAGAGTTAGCAATCATACAGAAACAAAAAAAGAGGGGGAAAAAGAGAAATTAAAGTATATGTATACTAAAAGGGATCCTACCCCCCGGGCCAGAAGAACCTATGGTTACAACCATCGGCTCCGGAGCTCCCGCGGGAAAATCTAAGTCGATTATCTCCCGAGCTGGTGCAAGTTCTGGATCTAACTCCGGTTCCGGGCTAGATTCTTCTACATATTGCCTAAGCCCCGGGGCTACGGCACCCCTCCGGAGTGATGGCCATGACCTAAGGTTGGTCCCATACTCCTCGAATAGGATCGACCTAAAGGCTAGGGTGTTATCTACTACTACGGTACCCCTAGGCCGGCTATCTTGGTAGTCAAACACAAGCCGGTCGACGCAGTGGAGCAGGGTTGTGTTCAGGTCTGGATCACTTCGGTGACGATGGACGAGCTGCCTAGGATTGAACCTAGCTAGCCGGGGGTCTGCTGTGGCCCTATCTAAACTCCTAAACAAGTAAGGGTTACCTTGGCCAGAAGGACCCGCGGCTGCTTCGGACTGGATCCTCTTCTCGCCCGTCCTCTGGGCAACCTCCAAAACCCGCTTCCTGTTCCTCACGAGGGGAAATTCGTTGTCCTCATCCTCCTCATCTTCATTTCCCGCGACCTCCTCCACGATGATGGGCCTGGTGTCGCGAGCTGGGGGAAGCCCCCGGGGCCTCCTTAGGTTCAGAGTCTGATTTGGGAAAATCAGCTTGCAGGCCACCATTGTCTCGTCTGTCACGAGCACGCGATAATCCTTCTCACTGGGGGGCAAGCCCGCCAGTCTCTCGTACTGGGCCCCGAGGGTCACAGATTTCTCTGTCATCACGAAGATAGCTGCAAGATCAATCTAAGTCATAAAGGGATACAGGAGGAGCTAAACGATACTTAACTTACGAGCTGAGGATGAAAAGCACTTACGAGGGCGATTAAAGTAATGGAGCTCGCAGTTTCTGAACCCCGTCGACATGAAGAATTGATCCTTAAAGTCGTTGGGGTGGCTGGGCAGCTCGATGACCGCAGCCGTGTTGGGAAATCGGGTCAAGTAATAAAACCCGTCGCCTCGCCCCCACTGATCCGGGCTGGCCTTGAGGCAGAAAAAATACCCTAACCTAAAAGGCTTTCACCCTTCGTACCCGCAAAAACCAGTAAACCCTTGCATGTGGCTACAGTAAATGTTTACCTAAGCTACAGTGAAAAATATTTTCAAAACACACATGGTCGGGGGACTTACAGAGTGTTTGTTGGGAGGTGGATGAAAGTGTCGCCTAGGTGGGAGCTTCGCCGGAGTATTTGTTTCCAAAACTTTGAAGGAGTCCTCACGCCTGAGCTTCTTGAACGCTGAAAATGGCAGTCACAAAGAAGAGGGTTTTTTCTTCTGAGATGAAGAGAGAAGAAGGAGAGAGTTTCTGAGAAATTTCAAATAAAAGGGTGGCCCATGCGTAGGGTGGCCACCCCTGTTATATACGCGAAGGGGCACGTAAAAAGGGCCGTTGGATGGCCCTGATGTGGGATCCAAGGCCCTCCACTCGAAATGCGAAACGATGGCTGGGCATAGGCTAGGCCATTAAATGCGGTTCTCGGAAGACGTACCGTCACCAACCATGATGTTCCATGTATCAGGCACCTGCGTAAAATGTTGAATGTGAAGAGTTCATGGGAAAGCCTAAAAGTCACTACTGTGGCCTTATACAACATCGTATACCACGAGCAGGGGCTTGGGGGGCAGATGTACGCCCTGATTTTCCCACGGGCTGATTAGCGAGCGAAGCTGTAGCCTAATCATGATTATCTCGTGGACATCCCCAAAATCGAAGCTGCCGTCATAAGATCATACCTCCTTAGCTCGAGGTAACCTGAGGGTTCGCCTCTGGTGACTTAAGGAGGGAGTCCGGGCTCTGAAGGCTGAAGGTCGAGTTAAGTACCCAGATCGTAGTACGAGCTGGGGTTGGAGGCTATGACCCTTTATAAAGTCAACCACGCAAGGTAAACGTGCATATATCAGACATCACGTGTTTGATATATCCCTGACTTCTCGGACACGCAGCAGGAACGAGCGTATTCAGACACCCACGACTGCGTTGGGCCGTGTGGCCCATTATCTCCTAACCTATTGATTTGACCACACTTATGTGTCAGGTTTAGGAATTAATCATGAATGTCATAGAATTGACATGATAGGTAAAAAGGTCACGGGATGACCTTCTTACCAACTCCCAGGTGCCTTCTCCTATAAATATGGATAACTTGGGAATTGATAGAGGTTGGATTCTTGATTGTAAGAAATACCCTGTAATCAAATATCCAGTATATAGCAATAATAATGACTAGTGGAGTAGAAGGAATTTAACCTTTGAACCACTCAAAAAAACGTACTTTGAGTCACCATTTCATTTCCTAAGATCATATATCTATTTCGGTTCAACATAAGCACTAATCCCTTTCTCTTCTTTTCTTAATTTCCTGTTGGCGAAGAACCGCGTCAACACTACTAATTATGGTACAAACTAAGGAAGTGAAAGAAGTACAAAGTTTATCTACGAGAATACTCACCAACCCTGGAGAACTCAAGTATCAGCGTGTGGTTGGTACGCGTTGGGAACCCGTTATTGAAGAAGTATTGCTCCTTGAAGTCCCGAGAATGGTTCTCGTTGTGATGTTGGGCCTTGTAGATTAGTGAGGGATGGGTATACTTCATCACCGTGCAGTGCCCATCGAGGTCCTTTTGCTTCTTCCTAAGTGTGTTGTGGAAACTATAAAAATATAAGATTTTCACTGGGGATGACGCTAGCCAGTTTCTTTTCGGTACAGAACATACATTCTCACCAGGACCCTGTACCCATTGGGTGAAAGTTGTAAGGGGGCGAATTCCACGTACTTTAGGATGTTCACGAAGTACTGTTGCAGTGGTAGGGCCCCTCCAGGCATCAAGTGTGCCTGGCTCCATGCCCCAAGCCCATGCACGCTGCAATGCGCTGTCTCTGACTCCCAACAAAGGCACAACAGAAAATCCTCCCCTATACCATAGTGCCACATGATGAGCTCTAGGGCTTGGGTATGTTTGAGTTTGCTGGGGTATTTCTCCGCCTTAAACCCCAATCCCTTGTGGCCTACCTCTTTCTCGAGCATGGCGAGAATGTCCTGGTCGAAAATGAAGAATCCTTGTTGGTATAATTGATTGAGCTCCTCAGACATCTGAGACAAAAACCAAGTAGTTAGCATTTTCATGAAAAGAAAAAAAATGCCAAAATACAAGAACCACTTAGACAACTGCTTGGGGAGTGGGGAGGGAAGAAATTCTAAGGGCAAGGAGTGTTCTCGAGACCCTAAATGGGTTCCTAGAGAACACCACCGGTATTAAAGAACTTCGTCGGAATCTCGAAAATTTTCAGATTCCGATCGAATACACAGAAGTGCCTAAAAGCACAAAAAAGGGCAAAAAGTCCTAAACGAACTTTTATGACCAATTGAGGCAATAGCCAAGACCCAAAAAAATTCTAAACGAGGTCAAAATGTCTCTAAACCCTAAAATTAACAAGAAACAATACACAAACGTAGATATTTACGAAAGTAGAAATGAAGACTAACAACTTACTCGATATGTAACTCCGGTACATGTTGTATCTGGTTCGAACTAGGAGGTATTTGGCATCATTAACCAAAAGTACTTGCCTTCTCTCCAACCTTCCAAGATCGTAAGCAAGGTATTTATGGGTTTGAAGGGTCGGTTCTTGGCAAGGGGAATCATTTTTGGCAAAGGGAAGTTTAGGCTCTATTGTAAATTTCAAATAAACGTAAATGCGCACGAACAACCAAATTGTGAATTTATACCCCTAGGCTTGGACGAGAAGCCCAAACGTCTCCCCCCAGGCACGTCCTTGAAGAATTACTCTCCTCCATCTAAGTCTCCACTATTCAAGGACAAGTGATGACTTGGAGGGAAAATGTTGTCTATGTTTTCACTAGTTGACATGTAGCCGTCATTAGAAAATAATTAGGCTTTTTTGGCCCTGAGAGTTGTGTGGGACTCGCCCAACCTACTCAAGCCATAGACTATTCATAGTGGTTATGCTCCACCCCCGAAGAAGGGTGTCCTGAGGCGGGCCATGACTCAGAGATCGTTCCTGATTTCCTCCATCTCCTTTCAAGTCCCCCACGTCTGCAAGGAGGATTCTCCACCCCTAGATCATTGTGCTAGATGTCATTCATAGCGACCTTGGATCACAAGCAGCCGTCTGACAAAGTTACTATTCTCATTAGTAGTGGTGTTGAATCTGTACAGGCGACAAACAACATATCCCAATGCGCTGCTTGACATAGGGAAATGTGCGGCTATCCCATGACACTGTCAGGGGCGTGTCACCACAAAAAGTGGTGGGCTGAATCCTCATAAATGGGCCCCATGTGGTACACACGGGTCCACCACAACCTTACGTACAATAGGTTGTATTTATTAGAGTTTATACCCACAATTAATGGGGAATGTTTTTTAATGAACACCCATTATCAGAATTAATCACCCTTAGCCATCTATAAATAGGGCTAGGGTTCACATTGTAAATGATCTCAACTTTTTGTATTCAGAACATTGCAAAAATACTGCCTGAAACTTCATAGAACCTTGACTCCACTAGCTCCTTAAATCCAAATACAACCACCTCATGGAGTAGGGTTAATTAATAATCCAAACCACGTAAATCCCTACGTTCTTTACTAAATTTCTTTAACCTATGGTTTAATTAGTTGATAGAAATAAAGACAATTAGTAAATTGTTTAGTTTTTTTTCTTTTTTAATGGAACCAATTATTGGTGTATTCCATAATCTTTTTTGCAAAATTATAATAATAAAAACCGTCCACTAACTATTCTTAAGATGCTATCATTTACACCTCAAAAATCTTCTTAAGCAACTTATTTATAAAATAAAGTGATAAATTAAATTAAATTATTTTATTAATTAATTCTTAATGTGGTTTTTCATCAATTTCAATATTTTTTTCGCTGGTTTTTAAATCATTCTAAAATATAATGTGTATATGTATTGTTTTTATTTTTTACTTATACATTTTCTTATTTTTATTATTTATTTTTAAATTTTTTTTTAACCATTTAGTACATTGTATTTTTTCAAAGTCTCATTTTGGCGCCCTCTATCTAATACAAATAATTCTCCCTTGGTACCTTGATTTTTGAAAATAAGTTAAAAATGGTACCCTCCACTTGAATTTGGTCAACATATCTTTTATAATGACTAATTTGCCCTTCCTATTTGATTTTAGTTTATTTATGTTATTTCTAAATAAATTAATATATATTTTTTTCTTTCTCTCTTTCTTCTTCTCGTCCCTTTACAGACTCACCATTACCAACCAACACATTCAATTCCAGAAAAATATGAACCAAGAAAAATCTTAAACCCAGTAACATCCTAAAAATTCAAAACCACATTATAACCTGCAAAATTAATCCAATTAATTCTAACAATACCAACATATTCACAATAAAACAAAAATTGATTTAGGTGTTCTAATTGGGTCATCGCTTATTGCCAAAAATTCAAACCCAAAAAATTAACCGCATTTACTTTTTCTTTTCTCTATTTCTTTTTAACTTTGAAGATAAATTCTCAAGAACAATCATAAAACACACAAAATAGTTTGACGAAATCTTCTTTTTTCCATGTTTCATTTCATAATTTCATCATAAATTTCAAAAAAATCAATTCTAATAGCAAATTAACACCTCCACATCTGCACATATATACAATACCCAAAAAAAGGAGGAGCTAAGTCCATCATTGAATGTGGTGGAGATGGTGAGTAGAGAGGAGAGAGAACTGGGGAGAATGGATCTACAATATGCCACCCTCCGCCATCCTCATCATCCATACATGGGCAACAAACCCAGCTCCTCCCTCCTCCCTCGACGAGCATAAGTCCTTTGCTCTGCAAATCATCAACCCAGATAGGCTATCGCATGTCCAGCCGAGTCCTCGACCCAATTTTGGCCTTCTCATGCTCTGCCTACTCTCTGTAAGTCTCCATTTTAGATCCAGTCATCGCCTCTCCAACCTGAGCTCCAGCTCCGATAATGCTTCAGCTTCAACCACGACCTGAAAAAGAATAAGGAGAAGGAAAGAAGAGAAACTAAAGAAGAGAAGAAAGAGAGAAAAACAATTTGATGTTTTAGGGATAAGTTTCTTTTTCATGTAGTTTAATTTGTTATATTTTTATTAATTTTATTTTATTGTAATTACCAAATTATTAAAATCAAATGAGGAGGGTAATATGGTCATTATGAAAAATATGTTGACCAAACTTAAGAAAAAGGTACCATTTTTCATTGATTTTAAAAAATGAGGGTACCAAGTAAGAATTATTCATATTAGAGGGTACCAAAGTGATACTTTGAAAAAACACAGGGTACCAAATGGGTATTGTGGATGCCAAAATATTGCCTCTTCAAAATACTTGACAAAAGTGGCAAGCGCCTAGCACCCATAAAGGTTTGTAGTGTCCATAGGACCTTCTCTCTAAAGGTCCTCAAGCCACGAGACCCTCAGGGCCCGACGTCCTATAGTAAGGTCCCTAAGCCGTGAGACCCTTGGCAAAGAGACGCCCCTTGCTAGGCCCATCGCCTCATGCGTCTCTCGTTACCTCAAGTAGGCTCACGAGGTCTATGGCCTCATCTTTTGTGAGGTTATCTATGTGAGGCGTGTCGCAAAGCTCCTTCGAGAACCAACGATCTTGCATATGCGAGACCCCTCTCGAGATCAAGCGCCTCACGCCAGCAGGACCCCCAGAAACCAAGTGTCTCGCTTATGCGAGATCCCTCTAGAAGTCACGTGCCTCGAACCAGCAGGACCCCCGGGAACCAAGAGTCTCATGACACCTTCAAGGTGAGAGACCCTCGCAAGGTCCCCAAGTCCTTCCTCTAGTGACGCCCCTCGTTTTTGCCTTGTGACATCAAGCGACCCTTGGTGGCATGTGAGACCATTATGGCATGCGACATCTCATCGCTGAAGAGGCCTTGCCAACTCTCTTTAGGCAAGGGCCACAAGCAAGGCACACCCCTTTCCAGACACCAATTATCCAAGGTTCTTTTATGCAATATTGATGTGAAAAGCCATATTCACACTTGGACATGCCATTCACTAAGTTCCCCAACCACTTAGAAATATAAAAGGGAATGAAGAGAAAGAAACACATTAAGAAGATAAAGAGCCACCCCCAAGTACATAGCACGCTGGCATGAAGGACATGTTAGATGTACGCCACGTCTTCTGCAAGACTTGCTACAAGTAGTGGCTCTACAAGGACATAAGAGAGGGTACAAGAGGTGGTAGCACCACCTCCACGCCTTTGGCATAGGTTAGATCCGACCACCACTCTCCCAAAAACACTACCTCATGCTCCACTACCACCTGCAACATCATAGTACCTTCTTGTCCCCTAGGGAGCACATGTACCATGGGCTAGAGCCCCTTTATAAATAGCTCCACACCCCATTTGCATATGGGTTGAAAATCATTGTAACTTTGTACCAAGTGAAATACAAGTTATATTCTCCATTTTCTTCAGCGACTATTTTCCAAGTTTCTTGTTAAGTTCTTGAAGTTCCTCATTTATAAGCTCAATACTTTGATTTTTCCAACCTAACATTGCTGACGAGTTCTCACCGTCAACATTTTGGCGCCTTCTGTGGGAAGAACAAACATCATTTAGTTCTTCAAAATCTCATTTCATCCAAGTAACATGCCAAGGAGATCAAAATGCCTCAGTGACATAGAGGTCCATCTCGATGTACACCAACTGTAGCCGTCTAGGATAGACCCCCAGCTAGCGAAGAAGGCAGGTACTCCATGTTATATTATTTCATATATTATAATGTTAGATTAAATAATGTGACAAAATGTGATTTGTCACACCTTGTAACATTTTATTGAGAGTCACAAAATTAGACACATGTGTGTGCCCAAATGTGACATATTTTGGAGTTACAAAATCAGTTACAAATTTGTAACTCCCAAATATTACCCAATTATGTGTATATTATATTTTACACATTTGAGATTGTATTTCACAAAGCCATGATGAAATATGGCTGTTGGAAACATGTTTTTAACTCCTAATAGGTGTTTGGAGGTTACAAAAGCATGTGGGAAAGGATTTGGGACGATTTGGAAAAATGACTTTTTTGTGCTGAAAATGGCCTGTGGCCGCGGCCTGGGGGACAGAAGCCAGTGGCCGCGGCCAGTGAGGCTGACAGCCTATATGGTTTTTCAGTTTTTTCCAAATTGAACGGTTCTAACATCCCAAATAACTCACAAATCTCCATTTTAATTCCATAAACATCCAATTAAACATTGGTAACAGCCATAGGGGTTGGTGGAATTTGAAATTCAAAGGGGTATCTCAAACTCTATAAATAGGAACCTAATGCTCACTTGTAAGCCACACAATTTTCCATCCACAAAGCACTTGGCTGGAAAATACACCATAGAGGCTTGATAATTCCAAAGAGCTATCTCTTAGAGAGATCCCTTAGTGCTTCGAGAATAGGGGTAAATAAGCTTTTAGACAAAGGTTTTGAACCTTGTTTAAGTTGATGATCCCCACTACTCTACACTTTGGTTGTGTAAGAGTTTTTTTTCTCATTTTGCTGTTCTTCTTGTATTATTATTGTATTAAGTTTGTAATCCTCTTCCTATATTTCTATTTACATATTCATTGGTATCTTTTGTTTTCGGGTTTTAGTTCTTATAATTCTCTTCCTTCTCTTATTTCTATATACTTGTATTTTGAGCAATTGAGTTGTAATGTTTATTCAATCAATTACCTTGTCTATTGTATTTTACACCATAGAGTTGTATTTTGGTTTTTCCACTTTTCCATTGAGCAATAACATATATTCTCTAACAATCAAAAACTTAAGTTCCTTTTTAAATGGAAGGAGAAACCATGGAGATCATATGAGGATCCAACTTTGAAAAGATGGTAAGATAAGGTAATGTTCCTCTTTGGTTTTCTTAGAAAATCTAATGGTTTTCATATAGTGATAGAAATGAGAAGAAGAAAAGTTTATAAATGAGATTCCTTGTTTTTCTAATCTCCTTTGTTTTTTAGTGGTTAGATTAGATGATAATTTAATATCTTGAGTTTTATTGATATGTGATCAATGTGTAAATAATCTAGTAGATTATTGGGTAATATGCTAGCATGTCATAGAATTGTCTTATTTTGTGTTAATGGGAAATTATTAGAATGACAACTATATGAGTTTTATATGACATGTATAAATATATTGATTTTGTGAATCAATAGAAATGTAAAATCATATGTGTATGATATTTGTAATTCATGTTTTCATATTAATAAAGAGCCATATTAGTATGATATTAGTCATGTATGTTGACAACTATGTGAAATTATAGTCATGCAAACATTTGTGAGATGATAATATGTTTTATCCTATATCATTAGAATATAATAAGTTACCATTTATTTGGTAAATAAAGTGTATTATTTGGAAATTAAAATTCTCATTTAAAGTGTTGAGCATCTCAACTATGATATAAGAAAAGATGAACCTAAGGGGGTTACATCTTTTGATAAGTGTCTTGCCATTGCAAGAAAAATGGATTAAAGTGGAATCAAAAAATTGTAGGATGACATATTGACTCAATAGACTTATAGTCTAGAGTGTGGTCAAATGAAATATATTTGAGAATTATTTAGTGACAATAATTATTAAATATTGAATGTCTCAATGATGAGACATTACAAAATTGGAGAAGCAATTTTGAATCTTTACACCAATAGTGAATAAAAGAGAACTTTATTCATTTTGGTTAAAGATGGTGATATGTTTAAATTAATCTCAATGAGGAGATAATTTTAAAATAAAACATAAATTAAAGTGTTTAAATAAATCAATTAGGGTTTATTTTTTTTGATTTAAAGTGTTTAAAAAAATTGACATTTTCATTTTGATTTTGATGAGAAAATCAATGGATGTAAAATTGGTGTTCAAAAGAATCTCAAAGAGACTCTTAAGAAATACATAAAAGTTGTTTATTTGGAGATTATTTAGACAACTAAAAGTGAAAATTAGTGATTATTTGTTTGAGAAATTTTCACATGACATATGTATTCACATATTTTATTTTGTGACATATATAAAAGAAAGAGACTAAGTGAAAGATGCTTTGAAAGAAATGTGCCTTGCTTTAGAAAGTAAAGAAATCAAGATAAACATTGATGTTTTTATCTTGATCTATAGAGAGTTTATCATGTGTCTTAGAGGACTCATGATGAACTTTGAGAATTATAGGTTTAGATTTATCTTGGAGGATAAAGGACTTAATAGAAATGAAGAGATTTATATTTTAAAGTGATATTTTATTATCACTATGTGAGAAATGTGGGGGTGAGGCTCCAAAGTTAATTAATTTATTTTGTTGTTAATCAATTGATTAAGTTGGCCATCCTATCAAATAGATGGTTTGGAATTCCACATTCTAAATCACATTGGCTATATGCGTATAGAATGGACAAATCTAGACATGTTTGGTGTCTAAAGTCCTTGTTTGTAATATTTTGATTTAAGAAGGAATCAATTTTAAACATAAATGAGAATTTTAGAAACAAAGATGTTTCTAGAATTAATATTCAATGAAAATGTTTATCTTGGATATTAAACTATAAAATAGTGGGGGTGTTGACTATGGTCAAAATCACTATTTTAAAGAGGTAACTATTTTAATCAAACTATGGCTAGCAACAAAGTTTGAATAAAATAAAGAGAGTGTTTAAAGTATGCATACATGAGAAAAGAAATGTATTAAATTGAATCATTTCTACATCTCAAGGGGTGGGACTTAGACTCCTTAAAGAGATGCACGGTTGATGATAACCTATCTTAATACTAGTCACCAAACTAGTATTAGGTTCAATAGGTAATAACAAGTCAATCAAGTGAATAGTAGTAGTACTCAAATTTTGTCCCATCTGAGAAATAAGTACTAGTGTGTTACCAAAATGAGGGTTAAAACTGAAAGGTTTTTTTTAATAAAACTCAGTCTTGGAAAGACAAGTATTTTAGGTTAACAAAATACTGTAAAAGTTCTACCTATATAGACCTAGGGGTGGTGCCGCCCCTCAGGAGAATTGGGAGTCATTCTCAAGAAAAGTCTATGAATGGAATGTTCACATGGCCATTAACGGTGCAAAAGCGAGACATTGAGGTCTCAAGTGAACACAACAAAGGTGTGTGTGTTATCACCGGTTTGTTATCAAGGGATAGTGGTTCAATGCTTTGACAACTGAAATTTCAAAAAACTTTGTGATAATTACACTAAGGTAAAATTCAAGTTGAAAACCATTTTACTTTATGCACCAATGCAAAGGTTTCTATAGAGAGTGATTATTTAATCAAGTGGGGGAATATTATATTTTAATATAATGTTTCATTGATTAAATATGTGTTACAAAAAGTGATTATTTAATCTAGTGGGGGAATGTTATATTATTTCCTATAATATAATGTTAGATTAAATAATATAACAAAATGTGATTTGTCACACCTTGTAACATTTTATTGAGAGTCACAAAATTAGACACATGTGTGTGCCCAAATGTGACATATTTTGGAGTTACAAAATCAGTTACAAATTTGTAACTCCTAAATATTACCTAATAATGTGTATATTATATGTTACGCATTTGAGATTAGATTTCACAAAACGATGATGAAATATGGCTGTTGGAGACATGTTTCTAACTCCCAATAGGTGTTTGGAGGTTACAAAATCATATGGGAAAGGATTTGGGACGTTTTGGAACGTTTTAGAAAAATGACTTTTTTGTGTTGAAAATGGCCAGTGGCCGCGTCCAAGGGGACAGAAGCAAGTGGCCGCGGCCACTGAAAAGTCCTGGCTGTGGCCAGTGAGGCTGACATCCTCTATGGTTTTTCAGTTTTTTCCAAATTGAACGGTTCTAACATCCCAAATAACTCCCAAATCTCCATTTTAATTCCATAAACATCCAATTAAACATTGGTAACAACCATGAAGGTTGGTGGAATTTGAAATTCAAAAGGGTATGTCAAACTCTATAAATAGGAGCCTAATGCTCACTTGTAAGACACACCATTTTCCATCCACAAAACACTTGACTGGAAAATACACCATAGAGGCTTGATAATTACAGAGAGCTATTTCCTAGAGAGATCCCTTAGTGCTTAGAGAATAGGGGGAAATAAGCTTTTGGACAAATGTTTTGAACCTTGTTCAAGTTGGTGATCCCATTACTCTACACTTTGGTTGTGTGAGAATTTGTTTTTTCATTGATCTTTTCATTCTGCTGTTCTTCTTGTATTATTATTGTATTGAGTTTGTAATCCTCTTCCTCTATTTTTATTTACATATTCATTGGTATCTTTTGTTTTAGGGTTTTAGTTCTTATAATTCTCTTCCTTCTCTCATTTCTATTTACTTGTATTTTGAACAATTGAGTTGTAATATTTATTTAATCAATCACCTTGTCTATTGTATTTTACTCCATAGAGTTGTATTTTGGTTTTTTCGCTTTTCCATTGAGCAATAACATAAATTCTCTAACACTACAAGACCATCAGGTCAGGGAGGAGAGGGGCAAACAACTCCTTTTGTGGAGACTTTTGCCGAAGACAATCATGTTCCACCAGCGACCCCCGAAAGGACCACATAACCACCTCCTACTCAGTCTCCGGCAAGAGCCACCAATCCACCTCCACCTACACCTCCGGAAGTGAACATGCACCTGCCTCCACTTAGACCCCCAGCGGCCGCACCCTCCTTCCATGGTGTCCCTGGGGCATCATCTCGTAGGCTCGACAATGCTGCGTGGGTACACTCGATGAGCTCAAGCTCCCAAACCCACCTACATTAGGAGGAGATGCGTGAGTTGTACATGAGGAATCAAAGATTGGAGAAGATGGTGGCAAACATCCAAGAAGTTCTTATCTCTATCCTACAAGGGGGGGGGGGGGGACGGACATCCCTCTCCTCACTAACAGAGGGACGGAATGAAGCAAGAAGGAAACAACCATCCCCGTAGACGATGGATAGACATGATCGTCCACAAACAAAACTCCTATTTCCAGACACGCATGGCGTGCCATACCTACTATACAATTTGGAAGCCAAGAACAACGACCAGGAGGACACACCTCAAAGGGAGGTTAATCGAACCTCAGAAAGAAGCTTAGTAAGAGGGCACATGCTAGAACCATACCTCTTGCAGCTCCCCAAAAGGACAAGGGGAGAGAGAAAACTTGCCCTGCTGACCTTCGGGACTCTTTACGAGTAGAAAACTCTCAAGAGCAAGATAGTTATAGCCTCAAGAGGAGGAGCGCTGGATGATGATTTTTATTACGAGTAACCTTTCACACGCGAGATCTAGGTTGAGCGACCCCCCAAGAACTTCAAAGAACCTAATATGATCCCCTACGAAGGCACCACAAATCCTAAATGTCGCATGATGCCTTTAATTACTTAATGAAGCTGAGAGGGGTAAATAGTAGGGCTAGATGTCATTGTTTCACGGTCACCTTGAAAGGAGTCGCATACGAGTGATTTAAGATATTAAGACACGAAAGCATCAGATTTTGGCAACGATTCTTGGATGAGTTCCTCCCAACAACACCACGCTATACGTGACTATGCGATGCCAGGAACAGGCCTAGAAAACGTGAAGCAAGGTTAAAATGAAAGCTTGAAGAGCTACATACACTGTTTCAACATGGAGGCGGCTAAGGTAGGAAGTCTATCTCGAGGCGAACTCAAAATGGCCATCTCAGCTGGGGTACACCCATGGAGATAGATGTGGGACAATATGCTGAAGATAGAAATTGTGGATCTTGATGATTTCTATGAGAAAGCCCAGAAGTACATACCTGTGGAAAAGGGCCATGAGAACTAACACGTTGAAGGAAGAAAACGTTCTTCCAATCCCCCTTCTTCCAATACCTCTATAGAATCTACAAAGAAGAGATCATTGTGAAAGAGAAGTCACTGTTCAAGTTGAAGATTGGAAGAGGTCTACAAGAAGAATTCAAGGAGAAGCTAGTGGAATTCATCAAGGTAACCTCCGTGTATCTAAAAGAATGAAAAATAAAGTCTTTGGCGAGATATATCCCATCAACCACTTGGGAGGTATTATTAAAAAAATACTTATAATATATATATATATGACCAGTTAACCTTATAAGACACCATTTGAATTTATAAGGACTAGTTACCCTTATAAGGTTAAGAAAGTCAAAAGGTTCCTCAAAAGTGACTTCCTCACAAACACACCCACCTTACAAAGAGACCACGTGATAGAAGACAAAAGGGGAGCCCAAAGAGATCCCTATGTCTAGAATGACCAAGTCACCTAACCAAGGGAAAAATCACCCTAAAGGAGGTCTTTGCAAAAAACGCCCTCGCAATCAATAAAATGGCCTCGAAAAGAAGAGATTGTAAGGCTTCACAAGTGCCACCTCCCTATAAGGGCCCTAACCAAAGAGGAGATCACATCAAGGACCAAAACTGCTCCTCATAATAATCCTAGGTTGACCAAAGTCACCTAGCCCAAAAAGGGTCTTAAAGAAGACACTTGCAAAAAGGGTCTCAAAGAAGAAACTTGCAAAAATAGTACTATGCATAATAATTAGAATGACGCTTCTCGATCAAAAACAAAAGTGAAAAGCGAACACATGACGAATATATATATATATATATAAAGATGGGAGATACCCAAAGGGTCAACTCATCCTTAAAATATACCAACGTGCATACATAACAGGAGCTTAAACGCTCTTTCATTGAGCATGAAGTTCTCATATGACTGGTGAATAAACTAGCATCAAACAAAGCTCCTTACATAAAAGGACTTAAAAGTAAAAATACTCACGAACTACACGAAAGTCGCTGTGAATTTCATCAGCCAAGTCTCCAACAAAAAATTACTTTGTCTTCCAAGTACCAGAGTTAGAAACAGAACCCCACATCAAAGACTGGGTGGCATGAAGTTTCCCTCTCGTTGTTACTAGGTGTTGATGGAGGTTCAGGTGGTAATGAAGGTTCAGGAGGGATATTCCTCTCCATGAGGGCTATCTGCACTCGTAACTCTAGGAGGGTCATTTCAAGACGAGCCACATAGACCTCAGGAATGAAAATAATGTCTGCTCCATCGCCTCTCAAGATAGAGTCAAGTTTGGTCTTGACGACCCACACCCTCTGCCCAAGGGACAACGCCAGGAGAAACACCAGGCAACCCCTCGGAGTCCATAAGAAGATGTCTCGTGCTTGGCGGTAGTTCAATGACGTGTATGTGCGGAGGTGTGATATTCTACAAGGTACAAACAGGCTTGTTTAAGTTCGGCTACATATGCATATGTAAAAACTAAGGAAAGGTCCTACATGCAAAGCCTAGGAGTCATGTTTTATGCCTACATCCCTAACTAACCTCCAAACAAGGTCCAAACCGCATGTGTGTAGGCATGGACGTGAAATACTCTATGAGGCATAAAAATGCATGCCCAAATTTTCTCTACGCACACACGTGTATAAAAGAGGGCTGTATACTAAACATGGGGGTCATGACCTATGGTTATGCTATAACACGTCTAAAGACATAGTATAAATAAAAAGAAAGAGGTTTAGAAGCCTACACCAATATGAGAATTGGAGACCGAAATGGATGGGAGTTGGACACCCTCATGGGACCTCCAAAATCCCACGAGAGCCTATCCATATCTCCTCTCGGAGCACCCAAATGCAAACACAAGTAAAGAAATACATTGGTCAGTGTGGATACCAAAAATTAGGGAAATGTGGATACCAAAAATTAGGTGTGGATACATTCATTTGGCTGCCCATGATACCCAATGAAAATAGTAAGCTTAGTCCAGTGAAGCTCATAGGGATCGTGGACAAGCCATCCCGCAGGCCCAAATGAGACATGCATCTAACAAAGACCGCAAACCTCGCACACTGGGCCTAACGGGACCCTTGGCCTCACTTGAAAGGGCATCGCCTCACATGGAACAAGGGTCAACGCCTCATACGTGCATCTAGGTGTTATTAATAGGTTAAGGTGAAAAACCAATCAAAAGGAAATGATATATTTTATTTAAAACATAAAACTGTTCATGGGCTCATAAAAACATTTACAAGTTATTTACAATCCAAAATGGTCATTACAATTCAAAATTTACGACCCGCCGACCTAAGCGGCAAAAATAGGGTAAACCCTAGTTCCTCTGAGAAACTCCTTGGCCGTGGTGGTTAAGCGACCGCATATGTACACATCGCCACCTAAGCTCTCCACTCAAGGCTGGGTGAGCTTTTCTTTCCCTTTACCTGCACCACATAGCACCCATGAGCCAAAGCCCAGCAAGAAAACTCAATACTGCATATATATAATATCAAACGATGATCATGGTAATCATCCAGGACTTATAGTCCTAAACTGATGAGTGACAGATGTATAAGTCACTAACGAGGGTTCCACACCCTTTACAAGCGACTGATCGAGTCACTAGCTTAAACAGGATAAGTGACTGATGAGCAAGTCACCAATGTAAACCATGAGAGTGACCATGGAGTCACTACTATGGGTTCCGTACCCTTAGCCATGTGACGATAGGGTCACCTGGGCCTTGTGGCCCTAGCTCTGAGTAACTAGTCATAGAACTAGGCAAGCGCTTTTAGTTTTCATCGAACTTTGGGTCGGTCCGGAATTAATGTTCATGACGAGTCATTCAATGCAGATGTCGATTAGATCTAATCTTTTAATCAGCTCTATGTTCATGACGCTTATGCCACTCCTGACTCTTAGGTCAGTAACATACGACCAATGCTCAAAACTACTGTCGAACTTGACTAGTAAGTCACAGCTTCACAACTAGTTCTGATACCATTGCCGATTCTGACTAGTAAGTCAGTGCCATTCACAAGTAAGCAAGATTTGCTAAGCATTTGATATGCAATCCATGTCCACATTTAAACACTCAACATGCCTCAATAATAACCATGCATGTCACATATGAGGTGTAGTTTTCTTACCTCTGGTTCGAGCGAGAAATAGTAAAAGAACGACCCTTGAGAACGATCGACCTTCTGATTCCTTATCGATTACCTAGCCATAACAAATTATAACCTCCATTAATGAAAATCAACAATGAAAGGGTCTTGACCTAGACCTCACTCCCGGGACACCGAATTGTACCCAAACGGTGAGTAGATTCGATCCCGAACCTTAAGGATTGAAACCCCGAGCCAAAAATCCTTAAAAATGCCCAAAAAAAAAATCTGAAGGAGCAGGGTAGCGCTGTAGCGCTACCCCACTAGCGCCCCAGCGCCTAAGACAGATCCAAAGCCACTCTAAGTAGCACTGTAGCACTACACACAGTCAGCTTTGCCTAGAAATTTCCCCCCTTCGACTCCACCATTTCCAACCTGAACCAAAAGCTTCCAAACCTCATTTTAAGTCCTAAATGAACCCAAAAACCATCTACACATGTCATAAGAATCACAACCCAAGTAACCCTAGCCAAAAGCTCCCATCAATTCCCTTAAACCAATCTAGAAAACCAAGCTGAAAACCAAACCAAAAACAGAGCAAAGCTAGAGCTTTAATGGCTAGAAACTTACCTCAAGCTTAGATTAGGATCCTATTCAATGGTGGAACACAATCCTAATCCCTCAAGATCCACTTCCCTAGCTTGAATCCTCAAGAACCGCTCAAAAATCAAAAAGAAAAAAGCGAAGAAAAGGGGTACGGGAGAGATGTTTTTGGTACTCTGTTTAGGCCAACTTCTACAGCCTTCAATGGCTTAAGTATATCATACAGTGAAAAGACCCTTTTGCCCCTAGGTCATTTAAAGGTTTCTAAAGGCTCCCAAGGGTAAAATCGTCATTTTCCACTTATTTTATTAATCATAATTAACACCCTCAAATTCCCGTTATTCTCGAAATTCTCAAATACCAATAATTCATATCATGTTACCCTTTAATTCCTGACAATGCTCTAATCATTAAATCACCCCGAGCCCCAAACTTAATCCCGTAATGACTAAACCACTAATGTGTACTCAAAGATCATCTCATGCCGAATGGCTCAAACAAATCCACATTATAATGTGGCCTTAACAATAGATCACCGACAGGCATACAAATATACAATTACGCCATCAATAGGCCAAATTACCAAAATACTCCTGTGATGAAATGTGGACCCACATGCATGTATTTAACATTATATTATAATATAATTCACATAAACATGCATATAATAGTTTAATGGCATAATAGAATAGTTATGGCCCTCCCGACTTACTAATCCAATCATTAAATCGCATTAGAGATTTTGGGGCATTACAGAGCCACCCCCAAGTACATAGCACGCTTGCATGAAGGACATGTCAGATGTAATGCACGTCTCCTGCAAGACTTGCTACACGAAATTTTTGTACAAGGACGTACGAGAGGGTACAAGAGGTGGTAACACCACCTCCAGGCCTCTGACATTGGCCAAATCCGACCACCACTCTCCCAACAGCTCTACCTCCTGCTCCCCTCTATAAATAGCTCCACACCCCTTTTGCAAAGGTGTTGAAAAATCATTGTAACTTTGGACCAAGAGAAATACATGTTCTTTTCTTCATTTACTTTTGCAACTATTTTCCATGTTTCTTGCTAAGTTCTTGAAGTTCATCATTTATAAGCATAATACTTTGATTTTTCTAAGATAACATTGTTGACGAGTTCTCACCATCAACAAGTACCTAACTTTTTTTTTTTGCCTAAACACAGTTAAAATATGTGTTACTTAGACTTTTTTTCATAGAAGAGAAAAAACATACTGAGAGATAATTTTTTAAAATTTTATGTCTTATTTTATTTAGAATGACTAAAATACCCTTCATTTTTATTACAATTATATATTGAAGAACGCATATATATATATATATTTGAGGAATGTTCTTTTTGTTCCATTTTTCTCCAAAATATTGTTTATACATATTTTTTTTGTTATTATTTATTTGTTCTTTTTCTTCACTGCCGAGACGGTATGGGTAAAGGCAGAAAAGGCATCTTTGTTGGCTTAGTTGAGTTGATGTCTTTCTTTGCTCGGTTCATTGTTAGAAATTCAATCTGGATGGCTCCATGTCCAAGCTATTGATGAGCTAGGAGGACATTGAAGGTTTGATTGGCTCATCGAGTTTGTTGTCAACATCTACTGTTGATTTTCTCACATTGAGTAGTTGTTTTTGGTCATGTTTGGAAAATACCACTGGATTCAATAGAATTGAATAATTTTTATCATGTGATTTTATTATAAATTTGGAGATGATATTGAAAAAATCAATATTCAATAATATACTTAATTTACTTAGTATGAGATTACTAAATCTGTTTTATCTCATCTAATCTCCATTTTTATGTATTTCAATGATATGAAAAATATAAATAATTTTGCATCCAAATTATTTTTTCATTATATATTGTTGAAAAATGATCAAATCATTCATTCTTCATTATTTTTTTTCTCTTATTTTTTTTTTCATTCAATCATATTTAATACAATCTTCCTTTCTAAACATGGCATTAAGATATTAGCCAAAGATTTTCTACTGATTACATTTGTGTGATAATAAAAGTGATATAAAAGGCAAATTACGTAGCACATAAGAACGACATTGTTGGGTATAATTCCCTAGACAAAATAGTGGGGATCAAAGTGTGTCATGGTGGCTGGCCCTAGATGCTTGTTTAGACATCCCTGAATCTGCTAGAGAAAATAATTAAAACTTTTAATTAAAAAAAAAATTTATTAAAAAAAATTGTTAAAAAAGAGAGAAGATTCTACGATTTTGGACGGGTTAACCACCCAAACTGATAGTTGGGTTGAAGTCTAATTTTTTTATATTGGGCGAGTTACGGGTTGTCAAGTGGGAACCTGATTATAAGTTTGGACGCATGTTAAAAATTTGCCCAAACCGATCGATGAACAATCCTACTTTCTACTTGAGAACTCCTCCAAGAAGCTTTTCTTCATCTCTTAGCGAGTTATTCCATAACAAAGAAACAAAGTCTCTCACACTCTCTTCTTTATCTTTGATTTACTCACTTTCTCTTTCTCTCTCTGTAGGTTTTAGTAGTTGCCTTCTCCAATTCATCCTCAGCGCAAGCTGCCTTCTTTTGCTCAACCACTTCACCACTTACGCACGATCTCCTATGCAAACTAAAATCTTGCAAATGCTCATGTAACGACTAAAAATTCTAATTGGTTGACCCATTAGAAAACAATATTGTATTTCTAGTAGTCAATGTCTTATAAAAGTCAAACTAATCTAAAATCGAACGTTAATACTATATTTAACTTATATAAACATTTTCAAAGAGTTTTTGACATAAATCGAATTAAAGGGTAGAGTTTTTAAGTTCATGTTGAAGTCATGTCAAATTAAAAGTGCATTCAACAAGTCATATTGAAGTTCCAAAAGAAAACTTATAACAAGACTTAGTATGACTCATTTGCAGAATACTTGGTGTTAGGACAAAATAAATTGCCTAAATGGAAATGGTAAAAAGACATTTACAACTCTAAGCAAAATATATAAATGAACAAGGATTGATTAAATAAATTTATAACTCTATAACAAAAGATACATGTAAATATGGAATGGTAGAAGAAGATCGTAATAAAAATACAACTTTATGACAAAAGGATACAAATAAACTAGGAGTAATAGAATGAAAGATATATATGTGATTACAACTCTAAAAGAAAAAATACAAGTAAAAGAGTAAATAGAGAATATGAGAAGAAGATGAAAGCAATAGTATAAAAGGAAAAGAACAAAAACAATGAACAAAGAACTCTCACTCACACAACCAAAGTGAAGAGTGTTGGGGATCATCAACTTGAACAAGGTTTAAAACGTTTGTCGAAAAGTTTATTTCCCCCTAACTCAAGCATTAAGGGAACTCTCACAATTTTTGGAAATAGCTCTGTGGAATTATCAAGTCTCTAGGTATTTCTAGACTAGTGCTTAAATGGATAGAAAAATTGTGTCTTACAAGTGAGCAATAGGCTCCTATTTATAGAGTTTTAGAAACTCTTTGAATTTCAAATTCCACCAACTCGATGGATGTTACCAATGTTTAATTGAGTGTTTATAGAATTAAAATGGAGATTTGGGAGTTACTTAGGATGTTAGAACCGTTCAAATTGGAAAAAACTGAAGATCCAATTTGGTTGTTAGCCTTACTGGCCGCGACCAGGAGTGTCAGTGCCCGCGGCCACTAGAACCTGTCCTCCAAGCTGCGACCAGTGATAAACAGTGGCCATGACCACAACCCATTTTCAACACATATTTTTGTGCATTTTTCCAAACGGTTCCAAAATCACTCCCAATTGATTTTGTAACCCCCAAACACATTATTGGGGTTAAAATCCCATCTATAATAGTCATATCTCTTATGGCTTTGAGAAATTGAAATCAAAATGTGTAACATCAAATCTACACATTATTGGGTAATATTTGAGAGTTACGAATTTGTAACTGAATTTGTAACACCAAATATGTTACATATTTGAATATTCACATAGATCCAAATATTGTAACTCCATTTTATATGTTACAATATGTGACACTCATTGTCACATTATTTAATCTAAATATAATATTATAAAATAATATAACATTCCCCCTCTAGATTAAATAATTCACTATTGTAATACTTATTTAATCAATCAACATTATATTTAAAATATAACATATCCGCCACTTGATTAAATAGTAACTCTCCCTTATATAAACCATTGCATTGGTGCATAAAGTAAAGTATTTTTCAACTTTAACTATACTATAGTGTAATAATCACAAAATTTGTTGAAAATTTGGTTGCACTAGGTGATAACACACACACACACACATTTTCTATGTTCACTTGAGACCTCTATGTCTCGCTTTGCACCGTTAATGTCCATGTGCACTTTCCATTCATGGACGTTCTTGAGAATAATCCCAATTCTCATGAGAGGTGGCACCACCCCTAGGTCCATATAGGTAGAACTCATACATTATTTTGCTACCAAAAATACTTGTCATCACAAGACTGAATTTTATTAAAAGACCTCTCGGTTTTAACCCTCAATTTGGTAACTCACAAGTACTCAACATCTCAGATGGGGCTGTTTTTAGTACAACTATTATTCACTTGAATGACTTGTTATTACCTACACTAGTTAAGTAACTAGTGTTAAGATAGGTTACCATCAATCGTGAATCTCTTTAGGGAGTTTAAGTCCCATCCCTCGAGATGATGTAGCCACTAAACTCTCATTAGTGGCTTAGTGAAAGGATCTTCCAAGTTTTCACTTGTTCTCACATAGGATATTAAGATGACTCCTCTTTGAATCAATTCTTTTACATATCCATGTCTTAGACTAAAGTGTTTAGACTTCCCATTATACAGTTCGTTGTATGCTCTAGCCAATGTTTTGCTTGGCTATCATAATATATCGGTGGAGTGGATACATTCTCTTTGATTAGGGGTATCTCCATCAAAAGATCCCTTAACCATTCGACCTATTTGTCGGTAGCAGCTAGAGCTATGAACTCTGCCTCCATAGTGGAATGAGATATACAAGTTTGTTTCTTGGAACCCCAAGAAATTGCACCCCCACCAAGTGTAAATACCCAACCAGTGGTGGACAAGTTGTCCCCAAGATTGGATATCCACCTTGCATCTGTATATCCTTCTAAGATTGAAGTAAATTTGGAGTAGTGAAGACTTAGTCCTTTGGTTTTCTTTAGATATCCTAGGACTCTCCCAATAACCTTCCAATGATCCACACTTGGATTACTTGTAAACCTAATAAGTATACTTACCGCAAATGCTATATCAGGTCTAGTACATTGGGCGGCATACATAAGACTCCCTATAGCACTTTCGTACTCCAATTGAGCCACCACTCTTCCTTCATTCTTCTCTAGTTTTACACTATGGTCGAATGGAGTATTGGCATCTTTAACCTTGAGATAGTTAAATTTGTTCAATACTTTCTCAATATAATGGGCTTGCCCCAACGCAAAACCCCCACTATGTTTCTTCACTTTGATACCAAGTATGGTGTCAACTTATCCAAGATCTTTCATATTGAAGGTTGATGATAGAAACCTATTTGTTTCTTCTATCTCTTTCATTCTATCACTTAGAATAAGCATGTCATCCACATATAAGCAAACAATGATCACACATCCCTTACAAGTTTTGGAATACAAACACTTGTCTCCATTGTTATGCCCAAACCCATTAGACATGATGGTTTGATCGAATTTCTCATGCCATTGCTTTGGAGCTTGTTTCAATCCATATAAGGACTTTACAAGTCTACACACTTTATGTTCATATCTTGGTAGGACAAACACTTTGAGTTGTTCCATATAGACCTCCTCATTGAGGTCACCATTAAGGAATGTTGTCTTGACATCCATTTGATGAACATACAAGTTATGTATAGAATCCAAAGAGAATTTTTTTTATAGAAGTTGTTCTTGCAACAGGCGCATAGGTATTGAAATAATCAATAACCTCTTTTTGCCTAATTACTTTAGCTACTAATCAAGCTTTAAAGGTTTAGATAGTGCTGTCAGTGTGGTATTTTCTCCTAAATACCCACTCACACCCAATTGGCTTAGACCCCAGTGGGAGGTCTACCAATTCCCAAGTGTTGTTGGAAAGAATGGAATCCATCTCATCATTGATGGCTTCTTTCCAAAATGCACTATCTCTTGATTGCATGGCTTCTCTATAAGTCTTAGGATCATCCTAAAAAAGAAGTACAATAGAAATTTTCTGAATGGCTTCCTCTCTATTTCCTTCTACCATGTAGAAAGAAATTTGTTTGAGAATCTATCTCATCCAATCCTAGACTTTTCTCCTTTCTAGCCCTTTGAATTCTTCTAAGTTCAATGGGTTGCTCTACTTTCCTTTGAGGGTTCTCCTCTTGAGATTCATTTTTGGATGTAAATGCTTGAGAATTGTTCTCATATAACAAATTATCATTTAGAGATGTTGAAGCTTGAGAATTGTTGTAACATAACATGTTCTCCAAGAATTCAACTTCTCTAGATTCAATCACAACATTAGACTCTAAGTCTAATAGCCTATAAACTTTACTATTGTAGGCATAACAAAAAAAAACACACTTTATGGCTCTTGATCCTAACTTTGTTTTATTAGGTTCAATTTTCTTGCAATATGCAAGACACCCCCACATTTTGAAGTATCCTATGTTGGGTTTTCTTCCTTTCCATAACTCATATGGGGATATCTCATTTTTCTTTATCGGTATACGATTAAGAATGTGACAAGCATTTAACAACGCTTCACTCGATAAGTTGAAGTTCAACTTAGAAAATACCAACATAGAATTTATCATCTCTAGATACATCCTATTTTTCTTTTCAGCAACACCATTATGTTGTGGTGTATAAGGTGCAGTGCACTCATAAATTATGCCATTTTCTTCACAAAATGCATTGAATTCATTAGAGAATTACTCTCCTCCTCTATTACTTCTTAGCACCTTAATCTTTTTATTGAGTTGATTTTCAACTTTAATTTGTATACTTTAAAAGCATCAAAAGTCTAATCTTTATGCTTTAAAAGAAACACATAGGTATATCTACTAAATTCATCTATAAAAGTAAGAAAATACCTTTTACTACCTCTAGTTAAAACACCATTTAATTCACAAAGATCACTATGGATTAAGTCTATTAAATTAGGCGATCTTTCTACACTAGGAAATGGTTTCTTAATCAGTTTTTCCTTAACACACATTTTACATTTTCCATAGTTTTTAATGTTGCATGCAATCATACCAAATTTTACTAGTCTTTTCATGGTTGGAAAACCTATATGAGATAGTCTAAGACGCCATAAAAATAAAGAATCATACTCAACAATATAAGAGGAATTAGCATTTTTACCGAACTCCAAAATGGCTTAAATGTCGGGCTTGCCAAGAAAATCACTGCTATCCAAATTTCTACTCATTTCGGGAACATAAAGCACATTCACTAATGTGACTTTCTTGCTAGAGGAGAAAAATATTTCAATGGTACCTTTGCCAAGTACCTAGGATTTGCCCACATGGTTTCCATTTGACTCTTCAAAGGTCTTGAACAATGTTACATGGATGGTGGCACATGTGTCATACCACCATCCATTCACCTTGCCTTGGACCGCAGTCACCTCACTAAGGGTATCAACTATATTCTCCTCTCGAGTTGCATTTACCTTAGGTCCTTGTTGGTCTTTTCTATAACTACACTCTCTAGCAGAGTGACCCTTTTTCCCACACATAAAGTAAGGAACTTTTTTGCCCTTAAACTTGTTTGGGTTGGTTTTTAGACCCAAAGATGTCTCATTACCTTTCCCTTTATTTTTGGGGTGTTTTGGTTGTCACACTGCATTTCCTTTTGAAGTCTCTCCATTAGAACCCCCCACAAGTTTGTCTCTACATATCGATTCCTCCTTGATTCGAATATGCCTTTGGATTATCTCCAAAGAATAATCCTCATTTTTATGAAGGATTCTTTTCCTATAACTCCTCCAAGTTGGTGGTAATTTTGCCACTATAGCACCAACTTGAAAGACCACGAGAAGCTCAATCTTCAAAACTTTCAATTTGTTGACAATTATTTGTAGCTCATGTATTTGAGGAAGAATAGGTTTATGACCAAAAAATTTGAAATCGATATATTGAGAAATCAAATTTTTTTTGATACCTTTTCTATCTTGAATTTTGTCTCAAGTGCATCCCGTATCTCCTTTGCTGACTTGGTCTCAGTGTAGAGGTCATTGAGCCTATCGGATAGGGCATTGAGGATATGACACATACAAAGGAGAATGTCCTCCTTGCTCTTCCTTCTTTTCTCCACCACCTTGGGAGTGTCCTTGTCGGATGGCGTTGGGAGAGGTTCAAGTGTCGACTCTAGGATGTAGGCGATCTATAGAGTGGTCAAGAGAAACCTCACATTGTTTTGCCACCTAGTGAAATTAGATCCATCAAACCTATCCAACCTCACTAGGTCTTGGTTCATGATTTTGATAGTCTCACCTTCCATTGAAACAAACAAAGGGGTAAGCTTTTGAATGTTAGGAAAAAATAAATTGCCTCAATGGAAATGGTAAAAAGACTTTTACAACTCTAAGCAAAATATACAAAAGAACAATGATTGATTAAATAAAGTTACAACTCTATAACAAAAGATACATGTAAATATGGAAAATGGTAGAAGAAGATAGTAATAAAAATACAACTCTATGAAAAAATGATACAAATAAACTAGGAGTAGTAGAATGAAAGATATAGATGCGATTACAAATTTAAAACAAAAGATACAAGTAAAAAAGTAAATAGAGAAAATGAGAAGAAGATGAAAGCAATAGTATAAAAGGAAAATAACAAGAACAATGAACAAAGAACTCTCACTCACACAACCAAAGTGAAGAGTGTTGGGGATCACCAACTTGAACAAGGTTTGAAACCATTGTCCAAAAGCTTATTTCCCCCTAACTCATGCACTAAGGGAGCTCTCACAATTTTTGGAAATAACTCTGTGGAATTATCAAGCCTCTAGGTGTTTTCTAGCTAGGTACTCTAATGGATAGAAAAATTGTGTCTTACAAGTGAGTAATAGGCTCCATTTTATAGAGTTTTGAGATACCCTTTGAATTTCAAATTCCACCAACCCCCATGGTTGTTACCAATGTTTAATTGGGTGTTTATGGAATTAAAATGAAGATTTGGGAGTAACTTAGGATGTTGGAACCGTTCAAATTGGAAAAAACTGAAAATCCAATTTGGCTATCATCCTTACTGGCCGCAGCCAGGAGTGTCAGTGGCCGCATCCACTGGCATTTGTCCCCCAGGCCGTGGCCAGTGATAAACAGTGGCTGAGGCCATAACCCATTTTCAACACATATTTTTGTGCACTTTTCCAAACGGTTCCAAATCACTCCCAAACACATTTGTAACCCCTAAACACATTATTGGGGTTAAAATAACATCTCCAACAGCCATATCTCTTACTTTGAGAAATTCAAATCAAAATGTGTAACATCAAATCAATACATTATTGGGTAATATTTCAGAGTTACAAATTTGTTACTGAATTTATAACACCAAATATGTTACATATTTGAATATTCACATATATCCAAATATTGTAACTCTCTTTTATATGTTACAATATGTGACACTCATTGTCACATTATTTAATATAAATATCATATTATAAAATAATATAACACTTGGAACCCCACTAACCATACAAATCGAGTTTGTCATAGTATACGTACCTCATACAAGAACCCCTTTGGCCCGCCGGCATTGAGACACTAAGTTTGTTCTTACATGCACAAAGAATAACTTATTGAGCTATAAAGCCCAATAAGGATGCAAAACAGGAAACATATAATCACAGAATCCTAGTCTAGCTTTTATAACTAGCAATATGCATTAGACATTCTCATTGTCATCACAAAGAAATTGCAAACATATCACAAAATTTGGTCATCAGGATATTAAAACCAAAGTGATATGTCTTGTAGTAGCATACACAACACACTAAACAATTATTTTCCACCTATCCTATGTTACTCAAGTGTAGACTTCCTTACCTTCAATAGTCGAAACCTTAGTGCTCTTCCTACTTCCTTGATCTCTAAACTCTACAACACAATCAAGGATCATCTAAGAATCAACCCAAAACTGAAATAATAAAGAAAATGAAACAAATCTTATCCTTGCTCATAGATTTGTCTAGACTGAAACCCTCAGTCTCCAAGTTCCTCCTTATCTTTTCCTTTCTTTCTTTCTTTCTCTCTAGATTTCAAATAGGTCGACTGCAAATGAATGGTGACCGCACACTTAGCATCCTTTAATCTATTAGTAACCACCTCATAAATTAAACGTGATCATTCCCTCTAAAACCACTTCATAGTCGAACCCCCATGTGTCATCTTTTGACAATTTAAGCGCTTGAAATACTATTAAGGCATTAATCCAGCACTTAACACCACAAATTTCCCAATAACTTCCAATAACCACCCTTGATTTCTTAAATAACCCAATATGCTCATACTTAATTAAAAATACTTAAATTATAGTCTTACCTCAAAATAATGCTTCATACACTCAACATTAACATGAAATATAGTCCAAAATAATTTAAGATATAATGTGTATCACTAAACTCTCCCAAAACTCATCTATGGAACAAAAATTATGCATTCAAAATAAGTAATCAACACTAATATTTATTTTTAATCTAAAGTCCCCAAAGACACTCATGACCTTTCGGTCCCCAGTTTCACTGGAAAATTGGAGGGTCATAAACTGCCCTCTACAGTTGCAAATGTGAAACGGTGCTAAAGCAAGACCCGTGACTATGAAAAATGACTGTTTAATCGAGACTTGAGTCACCTTGGAGTAAAGCCACATACTCAACAACGTTTCTGTCTAAACAGGAAAGGACACCCAGTGCAGTCTTTCTTTGGCCCCAGCCCTCAGTTACACCAAAGCACACCACACCTGAGAAAACTGTACTATAGCTTCCGATTTGGTGAAATCAAAAATCTCGTATAGAGAACAAACACCTGAGAAGGCGAAATAAATAGAAAAAGCTAACTGAGTGTTGTGTTCATTAATGCCCATCAACTCCCATGTTTTTCTTGGTTGGACAAACCTAACCGGCAATTTCCGACAAGTCTTTCTTCATTTTTAGAGCAAGAACAAGTCTCTCTTCTTTTTTGGGGGGGAGCAGTCAAAAAGTTAAATAGTATAATGAAAAGAATATTTTTCTTGGAAGATTTGACCCAAAACGGAGTCAATAGTTCAGCCTATACAGATGCTCTGAATCTAGCGGTGGTCCCCAGCCCACTTGAGCAATTTTCCATTCTCCCATTGATTCCTATGAATATAGGAAACTTGTATTTCTCATTCACAAATTCAGCTTTGTTTCTGCTGCTAACTCTCAGTTTGGTCCTACTTCTGGTTCATTTTGTTACTAAAAATGGAGGAGGAAACTTAGTACCAAATGCTTGGCAATCCTTGGTAGAGCTTATTTATGATTTCGTGCTGAACCTGGTAAACGAACAAATAGGTGGTCTTTCCGGAAATGTGAAACAAAAGTTTTTCCCTTGCATCTTGGTCACTTTTGCTTTTTTGTTATTTTGTAATCTTCAGGGTATGATACCTTATAGCTTCACAGTTACAAGTCATTTTCTCATCACTTTAGGTCTCTCATTTTCTATTTTTATTGGCATTACTATAGTGGGATTTCAAAGACATGGGCTTCATTTTTTAAGCTTTTTATTACCCGCAGGAGTCCCACTGCCGTTAGCACCTTTTTTAGTACTCCTTGAGCTAATTTCTTATTGTTTTCACGCATTAAGCTTAGGAATACGTTTATTTGCTAATATGATGGTTGGTCATAGTTTAGTAAAGATTTTAAGTGGGTTCGCTTGGACTATGCTATGTATGAATGATATATATTTTTTTTATAGGGGATCTTGGTCCTTTATTTATAGTTCTTGCATTAACCGGTCTGGAATTAGGTGTAGCTATATTACAAGCTTATGTTTTTATGATCTTAATCTGTATTTACTTGAATGATGCTATAAATCTCCATTAAAGTGGTTATTTATTTATTTATAATTGAACAAAAGCGAGGAGCTTTTAAGCGTATCTAGGCCCGGATAAGCAGTTTTTTCTTCTACACGTTTGCTTTCATTAAAATAATGTACCCAATGTTATTTTAATTATGAAAACAATTTGATCACACATTTAATTGAATAAGAAAAATTCAAACCGAGCATTACATTCTACTATCCTTTATAAAATTTCATCCTCGAAATTACATACCAAATAGTTTTGGAAACATTTGCTTCATATATTCCTCGAGTTCCCAAGTGGCTTCTTCGACTGCATATTTTCTCCACAAGATCTTAACTAGAGGTATCTGGTTTGTTCTAAGCTCCTTGTTTCCTTGCTCCAAAATTCAACTGGGTTTTGATCATAATTGAGCTCATGCCTCTACTTTAGCAATTCGTACCTTAACACATAGGACAGATCAAATACATATTTCCTCATCATTAAAATGTGAAACACATTATGAGTACTAGCCAAAGCCAATGGCAGGGCTAAGGGGTAGGCAACAAATTATATTCTCTCTAAGATCTCGAAGGAACGTATGTACCTCAGACTCAACTTACCTTTTTTCCTAAACTGCATAATTCCTTTAGGGGTGAGACCCTTAGAAACACTTTGTCTCCCACACTAAACTAAATTTAACATATCTTGGCATTATCATAACTTTGTTGGCAACTCTGCGCCGTAAGCATGCATTTTTTGATCATTTCAATGGCATGACTGGCCTTCTGAACCAGCTTTGGACCATCCAATCATTTTTCTCCCACTTCACCCCAGTACAATGGAGATAAACATTGTAACACCCCAGATAGCCAAGACCATTACACTGTGTAATTTAAATAGTGCTGGAATTGCTAATATATTCATTTGAATTTTAACATGTAACTAAGGATAATTACTAGATTAGGGTTTAAAGATTTTGATCATAGGAATAGTTGTTTCATTAAAAAGTTTGAGTCTGTACATGGGATCCCAAAAAAATAAGTCTTTACAAGGTGGCAAGTGATTCTCGGACACGTGGCTGACACTTGGCGAAATTTTGCTAGGGTATCGACCAGAAGAGATATTACAGGAAAAAGGCAGTTGAAGCTTACCTGCGACCAGTATGGTCGCAGGTTCCGCGTGCCTCATGATACTTTTATAAAGCTCTTAGTTAATCCCGAAATTGACTCCCATAATTTCTTGAGTATCCGATTATTTAGGAAAGAATATCTGTAACAAATTAATGTAATCCCCCTTGAGCCTATAAATAGAAAAAGATAGCTCAAGGAAGGGACTTTTGGCCTTCGAATTTTTTGAGAATAGAGTGATTTTATTTTGTTCTTCAGAGGTTAGTGAAACTCATTGAACCCTAGTTCTTTGATCACTCCTTTGAATCCTAGATCAATAACAATTCAAGTGGACAAAGGTTATTACCAGATTCTGGGGCCGAGTCACTATAAACTTTTAAGTTCCTTATTTTTTCGTCATCATATTCTTTCCAATGTGTTTGTCCACATCAAGCATATTTGACTTTGTGTCAGTTGGCCAAATTCAGGGTCAACATTCTGGTGCTTTCATTGAGAGCTTGATACAGCATCGTTGAGAAGACCAATGGCGAAAACTACCAGGAAAACTGGACAGGCGGCCGGCGCTGCACCATCTAACCCACCTCCTCCTCCTCCTCCAAACGTGGCTGAAGATGAGCCACATTTGGAATTTGATGAGGAAGAAATGGACGACGCGACGCTGAAGAGTACCCTAGGGGAATTACATGAGGAGCTGGCCAATCTGAGGGCCAGCCAGGAAAGTGCTGCCAAAATCATGGCGCGGCAACAACAAGAAATTGAGCGGCAGCGCCTGGAGCTGAGTGAAAAGCAGGCAGAGATGGACCGTCGCCATAGGGAGGCCATGGCAGCCCTCAAGGCAGCCTTACAATTGGTTAGGAATCAGGCTGCACCTGCCTCGCAGCCTGATCAACCCGCGGATGGGCCACCCCAGAGGGGTCCCAATCCTTGCCCGCCTATCCAACCCTCGAGCCCACAAAGACCCGAGCAGCCACCGGCGCCTCAGGACGATGTCCCACTAGGAGACCCTGAAGCACAGCCTCCATCCCAAACTGGTCACGGCAATCCCCCGCAGTAGAGGCAGAATAGGACCGGGCTGCAGCCTCGCACTCCTAGATGCCATAGGGGTGACGAACCTAATCTTCCAAGCAGAGGACAGCATCCTCCATGCAACAGGAGGAACTCAAAGTTAGGCTCTGCGGTCCGAGGCCCTCCACGACAAGAAAATGCACAGGGACCTAACAACCAACGCAGACCACCCTCTAACGCTAGGGAGGTTCCAGCCCGGGAAGGCAATCGAGGGAACAGTCGATCCCACCATAGCCAATCAAGATTCAGAGATGGCCATGGTTATAATGAGGCTGACTTAGGCAGAGGGAATGCCGGTCGGAGAAATGAAGAAAGAGGTGGAGGCAGAAGCCAGCTACCTCAGGATGACCAACCCGACAGACGGGACGCTGGGGGGCAGCCCAGACAAAATAAAGTCTTCAACCGGCTCGGAGCTAGCGAGCAGCGGAGGAGAGATGACGACTTGAGAGATGTACTCAACGATCGCCGCGAGCGGTACGGCGAGTACGTCCCCCCAGCACCAGAGGCCACGGCGATTCCTGGCGCTGTGCAGGCCTAGATAGATGCCCTCAACCAGGCAGTGCAGCAGCTGGTCGGGGGAAGAACATCTTACATCATCTAAGACAGGAGGAAAGGCACTTCTTTCATCCAGAGGATAGCTATGGCAGAGACTCCTAGCAAGTTTAAAATGCCTACACTTCCGAACTTTGATGCGTATGGTGACTCGGTATCTCACGTCAACAAGTTTGAGATACAAATGGACATTCAAAAAGTGTCCGAAGGATGCTCGATGCAGGATCTTCCCTGCAACACTTTATGATGCCGCACAGGAGTGGTTTTTTAAATTCCCTCCTGCAAGTATAGTTTCCTGGGAAATGTTTGTAAAGGAATTTTACGGACAGTTCTATGCGGGTCGTGTGCACCCGACTGAGGCAAACCAGCTGGTTGAAATACACTAGTAAGATGGAGAACCACTGAAGGACTACGTCCAGCGCTTTATGCGAGCAGCTGCTGGAGCAAAAACAGTGGGAGACGAAGGAAAAATGATGGCCATAACCGCAAGGGTTAAGCGCCACATGCCTCTCTGGGAAAGCCTCCGAAAACATGGGGTTAGAACTACCCAGGAATTCCTAGATCGAGTTGATCGCTACATCAAGCTCGAAGATGCCATCGCCAACAAAGGAAAGCCCCTAGGCAAAGACAAGGGGACAGCCGAGCCCGCCAAAGCTTCCAATGGGTCCAAGACCAACGGCAAAGGCAACGACAATGGCAATGGCAACGGGAAGAATGATGGGAAACGGCCACACAACGAGCCTTCCACCTCTGAAAATAAACAAGCCAAGGGTAACCGTTATGAACCTGATTCACTAACTATACTGCCCTAGTTGAGTCTCGGGGAGAAGTTTATCAGGCCACGAGTTCCAGTGTGCCTTATAAGAAGCCTGCCCCCATTCGAAAGGATATTTCAAGAAGAGACACTACCAAGTTCTGTCGTTATCATAACGACTACGGACATGATACCAACGAATGCAACCAGCTGAAGGATGGGATCGAGTTCCTTATTAGACAAGGACAATTGAGAAGATATATATGGGCCTCAAGAAATTCCCAACGAGAAGCTCCAGGTGGCAACAAGCAAGCGCCCACACGCCAACGCTCGCCACCTTTGCAGCCTGACCCCGTGACTGGCACATTGTTAACCATCTGTGGAGGCCCGCACCTCGCGGGAAACAGCGGAAAGGCCAGAGAACGATATGCTCGGACTCTACGCCACGACCAGGACATCGAGATGATGACTGTGGATGACCGCGCGCCGAAAAATGCTCGATCAGAAGAAGGAGAAATATCCTTCTCTGATAGCGATGCCCAACATGTCCGGTTCCCACATTCCGATCCGCTGGTCGTGGATATCCAAATGGCCAACATGATTGTGAAGAGAGTGCTGGTTGATATAGGAAGTTCAGTGAATATCCTGTATAAGTCTTCGCTGGAACGCATGAAGTTGTCCGTTAAGGACTTCGAGCCCTGCAACCAAACAATATACGGCTTCTCTGGTGAGGGACTCGCCCCCGCAGGATCAATCAGACTACCAGTGACAGCAGGAACAACGCCTGCTACCAGGACATTACTCACTACTTTCATAGTGGTCGATTGTCCCTCGGCGTACAATGCGGTCATTGGAAGGCCTATACTGGTTGATCTACGGGCCGTCACCTCTATGTGGCACTTAGCCATGAAATTCCCGACAGACGTAGGGGTAGGACACGTGTTGGGAAACCAAAGGGAGGCCAGGGAGTGCTACAACGCCTCAGTCACGAAGGCGAAGAAGGGAACGTCAAAAAGAACTCCCCCTGATAGGTTGCAGATGGCAATTGATATACTAGCCCAATCCGGTGATGAAGTCACCAAATAGGGTGTTGCCCAAAGTGAGAATTTTGGGGATTTTGAAGAAAACGTTGGACCCGTCGAGGACCTGGAAGAGGTCCAACTTGACGAGAAAGATTCGACTAGAGTCGTGAAGTTCGGGAAAAACTTAGAACCAACCACGAAGCATGCACTAGTGGAGTTTTTGCAGAAAAACCAGGAAGTCTTTGCCTGATCACACAAAGACATGGCTGGGATAGATCCTGCAGTTATCAGCCATGTCCTGAACATAGCCAAGAGTTTTCCACCCGTGCAACAGAAAAGAAGGCTACTAGATAAGGATCGGTCGAGAGCCTTAAAGGAAGAAGTTGAGAGATTAAAGGAGAATGGGTTCATCAGGGTGGCATTTTATCCATCGTGGGTCTCTAATCCTGTACTGGTTCCTAAGCCTAACGACAAATGGCGAACCTGTGTGGATTTTGCAGACCTCAATAAAGCCTGCCCGAAGGATTGCTTCCCACTCCCAAGGATCGACCAGTTGGTCGATGCTACTGTAGGACACGAGATCCTCTCCTTCATGGATGCATACTCAGGCTACAATCAGATTAGCATGCATCCCCCTGACGAGGATCACACCAGCTTTCGGACCGATACGGGATTATACTGTTATAAAGTAATGCCCTTCGGACTGAAAAACGCAGGTGCGACTTACCAGCGATTGGTTAATCACATGTTTAAAGAATTGATCGGTGTAAACATGGAGGTGTACATGGACGACATGCTGGTAAAGTCGAAAAAGGCAGAAGGACATGTGAAGGATTTGCAAGAGTGTTTCGATGTATTGAACAAGTACCAGATGAAACTAAACCCTCTCAAATGTTCCTTCGGAGTTGGATCAGGGAAATTTTTGGGGTTCATTGTTAATTCAAGAGGAATCGAGGCCAACCCCAACAAGATAAAAGCCCTGATCGATATGAAATCGCCAGAGAAGATCAAGGATGTACAAAGTTTAACTGGAACAATTGCAGCCCTAAGTAGATTTATTTCCAAGTCAACGGATAAGTGTGTCCCTTTCTTCAATCTACTTAGGAGCAATAAGAAATTTGAATGGACAGGAGACTGCGAGCAAGCTTTTCAGGCCTTGAAAGCCCATATGGCATAGCCTCCTATTTTATCAAAGCCTATCGAAGGAGAAACTTTGTTCATTTACCTGGCGATCACTGAAGTTGCTGCTAGCGCGGTACTAGTACGAGAGGAAGAAGGCGTACAAAAGGCAGTTTACTATGTAAGCAAAAGGCTAATCGGAGCAGAACTGAGGTATCCTCCCATCGAGAGGTTAGCATACTGTTTAATCTTGGCCTCAAGGAAGCTACGTCCTTACTTCCAAGCCCATCCTATTACAGTTTTAACTGACAAGCCCCTTCGGCAAGTCCTCCAAAAACCAGAGGCGGCTGGGCGTTTATTAAAATGGGTAGTCGAACTGGGGCAGTTCGATATTACATATTCACCGCGAGCAGCAGTAAAAGGACAAGTCTTAGCTGATCTTATTGCAGAGTTCACTGAAATCCCAGACAACGAGCAGTGCAAAAAACCTAGTGCGCCTGAGCCTCAAGACGAAGCTCCTTCGTGGAAGTTATTCACAGATGGGTCGTTAAACGAATCTCACGCAGGAGCAGGAGTGATCTTGATAACGCCAGAAGGGCATCGATTTCACTGCGCCATTAGGTTCGACTTCGCACCGTCAAATAATGAAGCCGAATACGAAGCACTCCACGCGGAATTAAGAATGGCGAAAGACATGAGTATAAAGGTGCTGGATATTTACAGTGACTCACAGCTGGTAGTGAATCAAGTTCTAGGGGAATATCAAGCACAAGGCCTGAAAATGGTGGCCTACTTGAACAAAACTAAAGACTTGTTAGCCCAATTCATGAAGTATACTCTCCAGCAAATCCCCCGGAATCAGAATTCGAATGCAGATGCCTTAGCCAAACTCGCGAGCGCAAAATATGCTGACACTTTGAATATTGTGCTAGTAGAAAGATTGAGCAAGCCAAGCATACGAGCAAATGAAACCGGTATGGAAATCCGAATGGAAGATACATGGATGGCACCTTACTTGGAGTATCTGACAAATGGTGTACTACCAGCAGATAGAAACAAGGCCAGAACTCTTCAAAGGCAGGCTACTAGGCACATACTGGTCGATGGTCTTCTATAACGAAGAGGATATTCCATGCCGTTGCTCAGATGTGTTACACCAGAGAAAGCTAAGGAGCTAATGAAGGAAGTGCATGAAGGCTTCTGTGGAGATCACGCTGGGGGGCAAAGTTTGGCGAAAAATATTCTCAGGCAAGGCTTTTTCTGGCCGACTATGAACGAAGATTCAATGGAGTTTGTACGAAAGTGCGATAAATGTCAGAGGTTTTTCAAAATCCCACGCGCAGCTCCAAACGAATTAAAATAGATGCAGAGTCCTTGGCCTTTTGTAGTATGAGGAATAGACTTGATTGGGTCCCTGCCAACGGGAAAAGGCGGAGTGAAGTACGCAGTTGTAGCAGTCGACTACTTCACCAAATGGGCCGAAGCTGAACCGCTCGCTACCATAACGACCAAGAAAGTTCTTGACTTGACATCAAGAACATTTTTTGCCGATATGGTTTGCCTCAAAAAATCGTCTCAGACAACGACACCCAATTTGACAGTGACCTATTCACCGACTTCTGCGAAAGACACGGGATTATCAAAAGCTTTTCTTCAGTCGCGCATCCACAAGCGAACGGGCAGGTCGAAGCAGTGAATAAAACGCTTAAGGACACCCTGAAGAAAAGACTTGAAGACGCTAAAGGAGCATGGCCAGAACAGCTGCCTGAAGTACTCTGGTCGTATAGAACTTCTCATCGAACAGCTACAGGTCACACTCCGTTTTCCTTAGCATACGGGTATGAAGCTATGTTGCCCGTCGAATTAGATCCCCCCTCACATCGACGCATTACATACGACCAAGGCCAGAGTAGCCAACTAATGATGGAGTCCCTAGACTCAATTGAGGAGATACGAGAAAGAGCCCAACTCCGAGTTGCTGCGTACCAGCAAAAGGTCACCCGGTATTTTAACTCAAAAGTAAAAGAAAGAAAATTCAACGTCGGAGATTTAGTGCTACGACGAGTTTTCTTGAACACCCGCGACCCCACTGCTGGAGTACTCGGACCAAACTGGGAAGGACCTTACCAGATTGAAGAAGTCCTTCATCAGGGCACCTACAAACTTGCACGCTTAAATGGAGATCTCGTTCCACGCTATTGGAATGGAGAACACTTGCGCAAGTATTATCAGTAAACAGTCCTTCTTAAAGGACTGGCTTGTATTAATTATTACTTTTTACAAGTTTCGAAAAAGGGTTAGCCACGTTGTATGGCTAATCGCTTATAAGTGTAAGATCTTTTCTAAGATCACTCGTAAAGACATGATTAGTCCATTTTTAATACGAGATTATAAGGGACTCTGCGCAGCCAGTCATTCTTGCCAACCTTTGTAAATTTATTTTACAAGTATTTGTTCATTACGTGTGTTGTTTTGCTGTATTATAAGTGCTACGTTTCCTACCGAGTAGCAATGATCGCACAGGTCATGGTCAAGGCAAGTGACCAAGGACCTAAAGCTCCTCGATCACTTGGGGGGCACATAAGGTACATCGATAGCAAAGCATACAAAAGGGTATGTAAACACATGAACAAAATGATTGAAAGCATGCTACGGTACCTAGAGTACTTTTCAAAAATTTATATTTTGTTAAGTCGAGCCAAAGTACTATGCTAAGTTCGGTCATGCGAACAGATGTTATAATAAAAAGAAAATATTATAATATCATAAGGCATTCTTTTACACCGCAAGCATCACTGCTTGGATGTAATTGTTTCAAGTAAAAGGAAAAGTTGCTGCCCGTACAACAAATTTAAAAGTAAAAATTGTCTTTACATCACGACCCGTGGGTCGTGTAATCGAACAGAAATAAAAATAAGTTTAAGGAGCAGGAGGGTCTTGCTCAACATTCTGGTTGGCTGCATCATCAGCAACTCCTCCTTCCTCTTCGACCGCGGCCGGCTGGATGCTTGGGGAAGCGGGGATCCTTGCTCTTTCTTCTTCTGCAGCCAATCGAGCAGTGCAGCGGGCTAGCTTAGCGTTCCTGGCATCCTCTAGAAGGTAGTTAAAGTTGGCACCCCGGTTGTGTTTCCAAAAGTCGTAGAAACACCAAAGCGTCGCATTCTTATACCTTTCCAGATCTTTGGCATTGGTGAGCTTCAGCTGCTCTACTTGGCTCTCAAGAACAGCTATGGCCTTGTCCTTATTTAGGAATTCCTCCTTGAGCCTCTTGACTTCATGATATTGGACTCGGCTGGAATCCTGGTATTCTTCCCTCTGCTTCTTCATAGCTGCTTTAGAAGACTCAGCCTCTGCCAACTTTGCCACCGCAACATCCTTCTGCTGGGTGACCACTTCCAACTCCCCAGCATGCCTGGCTTCTGCAGCCTGAAGCTCCTCAGTGGCTTTCAACTGGAACTCCTCGACGGCCTTGGCCCGAGCCTGATCGATGGTGGCAAGGGCACAGGTGCGAGCAACCATTACTGTCAGCATGGCCTGTAGTCAGGAAAATAAAAGTTAGACTACATTATAAAAAGGAGAAGTAAAATTCAAGAGAAAAAATACTTACGCTGGCCACTTCGTTAAGGGCCCTGTTGAGGATCTGGTCAACTCCCATGCCCTCAGCTTCAGCCATTGCCTCCCTACAACGGTCATGCTTCAAGATATGAGCAAGGCGATCCTTAGCTGATCGCAGGGGGCGGTTCGAGAGCTTTTCCTCGGGAAGTTCTGCTCGTGGAGTGTGCTCCCTTCGGGCCGCAGGCGGAGGATTGGCAACACGAGCAGCTTCCTTCTCAGCAGGAGCAGAAGGCTGAGCAAAAGCTTGCCCCGTTGGCGCATCCTTGGAAGGATCTTCTGTTCGACCCTTCTTGGCCGGAGGTCCTTGGCTTGATTCGCCATTATGCCTCCTAGATGTCTTTCGCCGAACCAGGGGGACTTTTACCTCCTCTTCAGCCTGGTACAAGTCAAAAACGTTGGGAGTGGCCATCTCTGTGTACAAAGAAAAATACGCAAATGATAAGATAAAGGCGAATGAAAGCTCTTGGTAAAACAGAAAAGAGGTCACAAAGTTTAATACTCGAGCTACAACTACTGGTCGCTATACTACTGACTCTATTAGTCATACACTCACTATCTGGCATGAAGAAGTCTGGCCCTAGATTTGGAGTATACGTAAAATTTCCGTCCCCGTCAAACAAGTGACAGGGAATTGGCAAGCTATTTAAAAGCAAAATAACAGTACTGTTTTCATATGAGGATTCATCCAGGTCTATGACAGGCTCTGTAACGCCCCAACTCCAGGGACCGCTACAGTGCACATTGCAAACAGTGCTAAACTCGCTAATCGAGTCGTTTGGCCGTAAACGTGTAACTAAGTGTGATTAGCGATTTAGGGATTAAAAACTTTGGTTAAGATATAACGTTTCACTAGAACGTTTAATGTATACATTGGGATCCCAAAATATAGTTTAAGAGTTTATTACAAGAAAGTGTTTACAACAGGCCGTTCTAGGCGGCAAAACAGGGTTCAGCCCTAGTTCCACTTTCAAACCTCGCCCAAGTATTGGTCGAGCAGCTGCATATGTACACGTCATCACCTAAGCTCTTCAACTCAAGGATGGTCCAGCTTCCTTTTGCCTTTACCTGCACCACAAAGCACCAGTGAGCCGAAGCCCAGCAAGAAAACTCATATGCTCATAAACAGTCATATCATGATACCAAATCATATCTGGCATGCCTAGCATTCATAGCTCTATTCAGCATGCAAATGAATTCAAACAAATGCTGGGGTATCCAGGATAAGAAATCCTGGCCTTCTGATTGGAGGACTATCAAGTCAATCCTAATCAGATGAGTGTCGCAACACTTGAGGTTCTGATAAACCATGCTGAGTGACCGACAAGCGAGTCACTAACTCAAATGGAAGGGTGGCTGTTGGGTAAGCCTCTAGCCTTCAATAGGTTCTGGTAAACCATACTGAGTGAGTGACAAGCAAGTCACTAATTCAAATGGAAGGCTAGCTGTTGGGTAAGCCTCTAACCTTCAACAGGTTCTGGTAAACCATGCTGAGTGACCAACAAGCAAGTCACTAGGGCCTCAGTGCCCAAAGCCATGCATATGATGATCAAAATGATCATACAGAGCTCATAGCTTTGATCAGATGAGTGAATATCACTTTGAGGTCCTGGTAAACCATACTGAGTGACTGACAACCAAGTCACTAGGGGCCCAGTGCCCATAGTCGTGTAACAACACCGTTACCTAGGCTTTCCTGCAATGGCTCTTATCAAATGAGTGACTGACAAGCATGTCACTAAGGGGCCGGTACCCATAGCCATGTGACCTAACAGTCACGGGGCTCACTGGCCCTGGCTCTAAATGAGTAGCCTTTGGCTAGATAAATGCTTGTTTACATTCATCGAACTTGAGGTCGGTCCAGCATTAATGCTCTTTGAGTCATTCAATGCAGAAGGTCGATTAGGTCTAATCGACACAGCTTGCACTAAACACACTAGGGTTGTCCTGACTAGTGAGTTAGCACAATGTGACCAGTGCCCAGTACCACTGCCGAACCTGACTAGTGAGTCACAGCTTCACAGTTGATACTAACACCTTTGCCAAATTTGACTAATTAGTCAGTACCATGCACAAGTAAGCAATGCTATCAATGTGTATCATATGCCATTATCCAAAGTACGACATTTAGCATGCTTACCTAACAGTTGCCAACATAACCATGACCGTGCACAAACACAGAGACTCAAGCTCTGACCAATCCCATATTCATCATTCATGGCATGCCCTAATCACATGTTTCTCGTGCATCACATGCATCACACTTAATCATCCAGCATGCCTCAATAATAATCATATGCAAATGGGCAAGATTGCCAAGCATTCATTATGCTATCAATGTTTACATTTAAACATCCAACATGCATCAATCATAGCCACGCATGTCATATATGGGGTGCAGTTTTCTTACCTTGGGTTCGACCAAGAATTAATAAAAGATACGACCTTTGAGAACGATCAGTCCTTTGGTCCTTTAACGGTCACCTAGTCATAACCAAAAATATAGGATACCATCAATGAAAATGAAAGCAAAGGTTTCCAAACCAATATCTAGCCTCCGGGACATCAATCCACACTTAACCGGGTAGTAGGATCGACCCCGAGGCCTTAAGCTAGCATCCCCAAGTCAAAAACCTATTTTTGGCCAAATCTGCCCTGATGGGCCACGGCTCACCCTCAGACAGAGGCAAAAACTTGCCCAGAAGCACACTCAGGCCGCGGCACATTACGCAAACCAGCAACAGTCAGATTTTCTTCCCCTGCATTTCCCTCGAAACCAAACCTTCAAACCAGTCCCAAACCTCAACCCAACACCCAATTTAACCACTAAACATTATCCACAACTCACCCTCATCAAAACCCAAGTTAGACACCAACCAAACTTCCATTAATTCCAACTAGCCACCAAGAAATCACAAGCTGAAACTTAAAAGAAAACAGAGTATAATTAGAATTTCATGGCTGAGTTTCCTTACCTCAAGCTTTGTTTTCAATCCCCTTCAATAGCTAAATCAATTCTTTAAGCCCAAACCTTGATTTCCTAGCTTGTTACCTCAAATTGGCTCTCAAAATTCCAAAGGAAAAAGAAGGAAAATGGTGTACGGGTGAGGAGAGAGAGGAGGTTGATGTTACTCTGTTTTCTAACAATTCCACAGCCTTCTAAACCCCAAAGGCTGATATAAATCCTTAAGGTCAAAAGACCATAATGCCCCTAGGCCAATTTAATCCCTCTAAAGACCTCCAAGGGTAAAACCGTCCTTTCAAACCTATACCGTTAATTATAATTAACGCTCTCCAATTCCCGCTAATCTCAAAATTATCGAATACCAATAAATCATGTCCCTTTACCCTTTTATTCCCGGTAATACTCTAATCATCAAAATGACCCCGAGACTCACCCCGAGCCCCGAACTTAATCCCATTATGACTAGACTGAAAACTTGCATTCCCATGATCGTCTCATGCCGAATGGCTCGAAACAATCCACATATGATGTGGTAAAATTATAATTCACCCATATGCATGAAATTACACAATCACGCCCCCAACGGCCAAATTTCCAAAATGCCCTTGCAATTAAAATATGAGCCCATATGCATGCATTCGCCATCATATAATAATATAATCCACATAAACATGCATATAATCATTAAATATCATAATGAATCAATTATGGCCCTCCCGGCCTCCTAACCAATGTCCTAAACCTTATTAGGAAATTTGGGGCATTACAGACTCTGTTGCCTTTTGTTTCCCCTTGCCTTGGGGCGCAGAAGGCCTCTCTGCTGAAGGGACGCCAGTGGGTTCCTTGATCGTAACCCCCGTTGGCCTCCTTCAGGGAGGAGATGCCGGGGGTTGCTGCTCGGGATCCCCCTCGGCCGTGGCATCAGCTACCACAGGTCCTCTTGTTTCATGGCGAGGAGCCAGGAGGCTAGATAGCCTTAGATTTTCATCGATGACCAGGGACTTGACGCTTTTTTCTGCGTCTGCCATCCTGGCCAGTGCGTTGGACCTCAACACCATATCTGGTGTTGGGCTCGGATGTAACCATGGTCCTGAAAGGCATAAGCATACTTTAGATAGGTTCAGGAGAACTTGTTAAGGAAAAGTAGCGACCAGTGAAAAAAGCATTTACCTCCACGAGCAAAGGCCAGGTTGTTCGTGGTCATGTCCGGTGTGAGGAAGTACTCCCTATTGTACTGCCCCACGTTGGAAATATGGGTAGTATCACTCAGGAAAGTTCGGCTAGTTTCCTGGTGACAGAGATGGAAGAAGCCCGTCCCGTATTGTTGAGGGTTGGACTTAAGGTCAAAGAGGAAATTAACCTCATGAGGGGTAGGTTCTGGCCATTTTTTAAGTTTATATAGGATATAGAGTGCGGCCAGCATTCTATATCCATTTGGAGTAATTTGAAAGGGGGCAACACCAAAATAGTTGGCCACCCACTGATAGAAAGGATGTAGAGGGAGGATAGCCCCTGCCTCTATGTGATACCTGGACCAAGCATTATAGGCACCCCCGGGAAGGTTAGCTCTTTGGTCAGCAGCCGGGATTGTGAGATTGACTCCTGTAAGAGGATACTTCCTGTGATAATTGGCAAGCATCCGAGGAGTCACTTGGCTAGTGGGGGAGAGATACCACTCAACATCAGGAAGGTTTTGATGCCGAGGGCGGGCCCTGACTTGGATGCGAGGGTCTGGGGAAGCATCTTCACGACCACTGGTCGAGGGGATCCTAGCCTGTGAATCAGGCTGAGCAGGAGAATTTGGACTGTTTTCGAAGTCAGGTCTTTTCTTGCCTAAGGACTTAGAGCGGGCCATTTGAGGTGGTGATGGACGAGGTCTAGGAGAAGATCGTGAAAATGGAATCTCGTGAACACGGTCGATCAGTTGTTCTTTGCCCTCGAGCAGTTGGGCAAGAAGATCATCGTCGATGGGCCGTTCACCTCCCCACAAATCTGGCATTAAAGTCTGCAAACAGAAGAATGGGGAGGTGAGGATGAAGAATTTTGAAAGTTTTTTAGAATAGCGCTGGTCGAGTATAAAAGCTAAGCTTTTATACAGCAGCATTCTAACAAAAAACTAAAAAATTTCACGCGAACAGTTTGAGAAACATATCAAAAGTGAAAGCAAAATTTTTTTTGAAAAAGCTTTTTCAACTCCTCTTAGGGCAGGAAAAACCTGGTTTTTCAGCTGGCATAAAAATCGAATTTTCACTTCGGTTTTACGTCCTAAGGCCATGATCTTAACTACCAAACTAACTCGTAACTCCTTAGTAACAGAGAAATATCACACAACATTTAGTTTCATCTATTAAACCCCCCTACTGACATGCATCTCAACCCAGAAACGAATAAACCCAACAATCGATCTACAGAAGCATGCACGGCAAAAATATGAAGCGCAAGAATCCAGAAACTTACCAGGACGAGGATCGTGGAAATTTGAAGAAACCTTTCGGGCGTAAAAGGGCTCACAGACTGAATCTTGGAACGCCGAAGGACAGTATTCAAAGGGAAACAGGAGCTTTGGTGTTAGGGTTTCTGTAACGAGTGATGGCTTGCGTAAAAAGGAAAGGGAGACTTTGAAAAGGCTATATATATATTTTTGCCCGAAAGCATTAAAAGGAAGTAATCATCAGCTTCCCCTTTTTCGAAGTATGGGGAAGAGTGATAGCCGTCGAAACGTTACTTGGGAAGCGAAAAGCCGTGATTAGACAAGGATAGGTAGCTCTTTCAAAGAACACACGAAGGGTTCTGACAGGTATGGTGGGATAACCGAAGGGTCCTTTCCTCAAAAGTTTATTTATTGCTCGTAATAAATAAACTTGGGGGGCAAATGTTATCCAAAAAACAGGCACGAATGACGTGGCAAGTGATTCCCGGACAAGTGGCTGACACTTGGCGAAATTCTGCTAGGGTATCGACCAGAAGAGATATTACAGGCAAAAAGCAGTTGAAGCTTACCTGCGACCAGTATGGTCGCAGGTTCCGCGTGCCTCATGATACTTTTATAAAGATCTTAGTCAATCCCGAAATTGACTCCCATAATTTCCTGAGTATCCGATTATTTAGGAAAGAATATCTGTAACAAATTAATGTAATCCCCCTTGAGCCTATAAATAGAAAAAGATAGCTCAAGGAAGGGACTTTTGGCCTTAGAATTTTTTGAGACTAGAGTGATTTTATTTTGTTCTTCAGAGGTTAGTGAAACTCATTGAACCCTAGTTCTTTGATCACTCCTTTGAATCCTAGATCAATAACAATTCAAGTGGACGTAGGTTATTACCAAATTCTAGGTCCGAACCACTATAAACTTTTGTGTTCCTTATTTTTTCGTCATCATATTCTTTCCAACGTGTTTGTCCACATCAAGCATATTTGACTCTGTGTCAGTTGGCCAAATTCAGGGTCAACACAAGGAATTTACAACTTCAAAAATCAATTACAACTTAAGTTGACCTACGCGGCAAAATTAAGTATTGATTATAGTCCCTATTGATCCCTCGGCCGTGGCGGTCGAGCGGCTGCAAATGTACACACTGCCCCTAAACTCTCCAACTCATGGCTGGTTTATCTTTCCCTTTCCCTTACCTGCACCACATAACACCCGTGAACCAAGGCCCAACAAGAAAACTTAAATCAACAAATTCAATAAGCAACAGAGTATAAACAATAAGCTTAGCAGTAAAAACCAACTCAAACAAACACATGATCCAAGTTAACAATAAAAAAGTTAAACAAATGCAATCGACACTTCTGATTATTAGGTGACGTTCAGGTCCGACTCTCTTAGGCCGAGCCCTCAGATCTCATGGTCGACCCCGACTCTCTTAGGCCAAGCTGCATTCGCAAACTTGATGTCGGCCTCGGCTCCCTTAGGCTAGACTTACATCATATACAAGCATGCCTAATTGAATATTCACATTTATAACCACAGTCATATCCATTTACAGGGGTCCGAGCCCCGACCACAACCAGGGTGCAGTTTTCTTACCTCGAGTTTCGTGCAATAGAAAATACGGCCTCAAGTAAGATCCTGATCCCGAGCCTTACGATACTCTCGTTACAACATAAACATACTCATATTTGGGATTAACTTCAAATCCCGAGCCTCACCCCAGACCCTACTCTTAAGATTACTATCCCTTGTTGTCGGGGCATTAGAAACACCCCTCCCTGAGCCACTAAGTGGGCCACCAAATGGATTCCCGAACTCTCCGAGCCCTAATCTTAAATTTTGCAAAACCCTATTTCGGGGCACCTGGCGCGGTTGCGCCTGCAGAAAGTTTAGGCTTTCTAGGATACTGGTCGCACCCTAGACTAGTGCAGTCGTGCCACTGACTCTGAAGCCCAGAATTAAAACCAATTCCTAAGGTTCTGGGACCCTAGCACGGTTGCGCCACAACCTAGTGCGGTTACACTAGGTCACCAGAAACCCAAAAATACCTAGAAATTATAGTGTTCTTCCCCAATTCTCAACTCTGCAATTACCCTGCATACCTGACCCAGAAAATTGACCCCAAACAAACTTTCCAACAAGTTTTTGACCACAACATGGCTTATACATCCCAAACACCCTATTTCCAACATAACCAACTCCCAAAAATGCACCAAAACTCATCAAAACTACAACACACCGACAATTGACATGTTTGAGCTTCGAACTCAAGCTTCCATCAACCAAATTCAAAAATCATAAACCAAAATCAACACAATATAGCAGCATAGCAAATTTTAAAGAAATAAAACTTATTTCAAAAATCTATACACCCAAATCATAACTCTATGCACTTCAATTTCAGCTTAAAAAATCTCAAACTCCCAAAATTCAAGAACACACCATGAAGAAAGAAAGAAACTCAAACCTCTGAATTTAAAAAATTCTCAATCTATTAAGTCCTTGGCAGCTCCAAGCTCCTTCCCTTGCTCCTCAAATCCCTCCAAGCTTCCTCAAATCGCCAAAAATTCTTTTCAAGCTCAAGACCATTCCTTAGAACCAAAAGCACCTCAAGAGAGAACCAAGGTAAAGGGGAAAAAACGTACAAGTGTTTCCCCCAGGGCTTCTTCCCATTACTCTAATGCATAGGTCAAATGACCATATTACCCCTACCAACAATCAACCCCTAAGGCAACCTTCAAGGGTACCAAGGTCATTTTTCCACAAACCCCACTAAACCTCAAATTAACACCCTAAATTCCCAATTAAATTACTAACCCTCCAAATATGAATATTTCCTCCAATAATGCTACACTAATTCCCAACCTACTCAAATTACCAAAATACCTCTTGGCTCACCCCGAGCTGGGTATAAGTCCCCGTTGTGACTTTTTTGCCAAATCGCTCTAAAGTGTCGTCTAAAACCAGTTATCACAAATATATTCACATAATAATGTGGTTCCAATCACAAAACACACATAATTACAATTATACACTTAATGGGTCAAATACAAAAATGCCATTTTAAAAAAAAAATGGGCCCACAATCACATTTAATACACATAAGCATGCATACATAGTCATATCTTAATATAACTCATATATTTAATGTATTTCACATAATCACATATATATTCTACTAAATCCATATATAAATCTATTTATGCCTTCCTGGCACGCTAATCAAGGTGCTAAACCTTATTAGCAAATTTGGGATGGTACAACTATCCCCTCCTACTGAAAATTTCTTCCTCGAAATTTACTTGAACAACTCGGGATGCTGATCCCGCATATATGACTCTAGGTCCCAGGTCGTTTCCTCGACCTCGCTATTCCTCCATAAAAATTTAACTAGAGGAATTGTCTTGTTCCTCAGAACCTTGTCCTTTCTATCCAGGATCTGAACCAGTCCCTCCTCATAAGAAAAGTCTGTCTGCAGTTCCTGATCCTCATATCCCAATACATGGGTCGTATCTGACACATACTTTCGAAGCATTGAGATGTGAGACACGTCATGAACTCCAGATAATGACGGGGGCAACGCCAATCTATAGGCTACCTGCCGGATTCTTTCCATCATCTCGAAAGGTCCTACAAACCTAGGGCTTTGCTTGCCATTCTTTCTAAACCTTTTTACTCCCCGCAGTGGCAAAAATCGCTAAAATATGTGGTCTTCTACTTGGAACTCCATGTTCATACGCTTAGGGCTAGTGTAGCTTTTCTGTCTACTCTGTGAGGCGATCATTCGAGCTCAGATCTTCTCAATAGCTTCATTAGTCCTCGAACCATCTCTGCACCCAAATACTTCCTTTCTTCTATCTCATCCCAATGAGTGGGCGACCTACACTTTTTTCCATACAACATCTTATATGGAGCTACTCCAATCGTTGATTGATAGGTGTTATTGTAAGAAAACTTAATCAATGGAAGATACTTACTCCAAGACCCCTCGAAATCAAGTACGCATGCCCTAAGCATGTCCTCCAATATCTTAATCATCCTCTCAAACTACCCGTCTGTCCGAGGATGATAGGCAGTACTGAACTTCAACTGAATCCCCATGGCCTTTTGCAAGCATCCCTAAAACTTGGAGGTAAAAATGGGATGCCAGTTCGAAACTATAGATTTCAGAACCCCATGGAGATGTACAATCTCCCTCACATACAACTCTGCATGCTTGTCCACAGTATAGTTTGTCCTCACCGGTAGAAAATGAGCTGACTTGGTATTTCTATCTACTATCACCCATACTGAGTCATGTTGCCCCACTGTCCTGAGCAAGCCTCCTACAAAATCTATAGTGATGTCTTCCTGCTTTCACTCGGGAATACCTAAAGGCTGTAACAACATCGCTGGCAGCTGGTGTTCAACCTTCACCTACTGACAAGCTAAACACTTCACTACACAACAATCATATCTCTCTTCATTCCAAGCCATCAATACAAGGTCTTTAAATCCTGATACATCTTCATGGTGCCGGGATGTAATGAATATGGTGTGGTATGAGATTCATCAAGGATCACTCGCTTGATACCCATGTCTACCGGAACACAAATCCGACCCTTGTATCTCAATAGAGTCGTATCTTTAATGGGATAATCCTTAGCTACTCCAGCTAGGATGTCCTTTCTAAGCTTTATCAACAGAGAATCACTCATCTGGCCTCTAATGTTCCAAATTCCCTAATAAGGCTTAGCCCTTTCATTAGGGGGCCAGGAGGGCAATAATTGATTTAGTTGCATTATTATGTAATGATGTGCATGATTATATGAATTATGTGAGTTAAATTATAATATGTCTGTATTTGCATGTTTAGGTATATTAAGCATGCATGTGGACCCGTTTCTTATTAGAAGAGCATTTTCATAATTTTGGCCCATTGAGGGCATACTTGTATATATATGTGTGCATATTGATTGAGACCACATTATTATGTGGATATATTTGGGTTATTTAGCATGAGATGATCCTAGTGAGCAAAGTAGTGGTTTAGTAATAACGGGGTTAAATACCTTGCTCGGGGTGAGCCTAGGGGTATTTTGGTAATTTAGTACATTACCAAGATTTATCGGGAAATGGGAATTGTTCAGTAGTTATTTGAGGATATTGGATGTAATGGGAATCATTAATTATGAGTAACGGGGAAAATGGCAAATGACATATTTGCCCTTGTGAGCATTAGAGAGTAGCTATTAGGCTAAGAGGCTTAGTTAGCTAGTAACCTCAGAATCTAGTAGAAACACTTAGCAAGTTCTCATCTCTCTCTCTCTCTCTCATAGCTTGGGGTGTTTTTGAATTTTGAAGGAAGAAAAGCTCAAAGATTGGAAGATTGAAGTCAGGTTTGGGCTAAGGGGTAGTTTAGGATTGCAGCCTAATAGTTTGAGATAAGAATTCTCTAAGTTTTGTTGTGAATTTCTTTTGTTCTTCAGATTTGAAGCTTAATGATGGGTTTTGAGTTTTAGTGGGAGTTTGGGGGAGTTTTTTGTGTCTATGTGTTACTTAGGATGAATTATATTAGTTTTAGGAATCATTTTAGGTTGGGTTTGGAATTTGGTGGTTTGAGTTCAGAGAAAATGCAGGGGGAAAACCCATAATTTCTGGGTTCATAGGGTAGCGCCCCTGCCCTTTTGATTGGGCGCCCCTGCGCTATGAGGGGGAAGGCTGGGGGGCTTTCTATTTGGGTTAGGGCGCCCCTGCGCTATAAAGGGGAAGTGCCAGGGGCTCTCTAACTTGGTTGGGCGCCCGTTCCCTATACCAATTTCAACAAGACCTAATTTTAGGGCTTGGGAAGAACTTGGGGACTCAAGGGATGGTTCCACCACAACGTTGGGTGTGATTGAAAGTCCTGAGAGCACGGGAGTGGTCCTAGAGTTTGTTTTAGGGATTGAATCTAAATGAGAATACTACTTATGGTTGTGACTAGGTTATCGCTAGGGCTCGGGGCAGGATCATGCTCAAAAGTCATTTTATCTATCCGGTGCTTGGACCAAAGGTAAGAAAACTGCACCCAATATGTGATGTATGTGCTTAAGGCTTGGCCTGATTATTGACGATAGATTTGATTAGGGCTTGGGCCCCTGTAAATGCGTATGATTATGATTATGCTTGTGATTGTTTGATTAAACATGTTGAATGCTCTATGTCTGGGTAATTGATATATAATGTATGTTTGTTTGAATTATCTGATTGACAAAGGCTTGACTTATAAGTCAAGGACGACAATAGCGGTGTTGAGCGCTGGTTGATATTGTTAGGCCTAATTTGGAGTGCATTATACGATTGTCCGACCCAACAGTCGTTGAAATTAAAGCGCCAGGTACGCTAGGCCAACTCCAAGACTGGTTATACAGAGAATAGGGCAACGGTCCCCCGGGTGACTTATTAGTCCCATGTCCTAGGGAACTGGGCCCCAGTATGACTTATTAGTTAGTTAATTAGAGAAATTGGCCCCAATATGATACTGTAGTCATTTATTTGAATAGAATTCATACATGAGTAGAGTAATTATCTATTTATGAGCATGTTTAAGTTTTCTTGTTGAGCCTTGGCTCACGGGTGCTATGTGGTGTATGTAACGGGAAAGGGAAGCTGGACTAGCCATGAGTTGGAGAGCTTCGGTGGCAACATGTACAGGTGCGGTTGCTCGACCATCACGACCGGGGTTTCTCAGAGGAATTAGGGTCAAACCCAATTTTTCTACTTAAGTCAGCTGTTTGTAACTTTTGAATTATAATTACTCTTTTGGAATTGTAAACGACTTTGTAAATGTTTATTATGGGATCCCATGTACGAACTTAACGTTTTAATAAAACGACTATTCCTTTCGTCAAATTTTTTTAACCCTAAGTCGTTAATCTCGTTTAGTTACACGTTTATGGCCAAATGACACGTTTAGCGAGTCTAGCATTATTTAAGTACACAGTGTAACAGTCTTGGCTATCCAGGGCGTTACAACTTAGTATGAGAGCGTGCCAAGTTTAAGGGTTCCTGAAGACTGGCTGGGCATGTACACTTGCCACTAAAGACAAACTCGACTCAGGGTATGGTAACTATTTATGTGATTATGTGTTTAACTATTTAAATAAGATATAAATGCCTTATCTGCCTGACTTATTCTGGAGCATGAGATATTCTAATAGGGCCTGGCCTTTGACTATTGAATGATTAATAAGGATCTGCTTAGTTGTTGGAAACACAATCAGAGTGCACAGCGAAAACGAGCATGGTGAGCCTAGTGTATATTTACACAAAAAAAATTCCATCTCTCATATAAACAATTTATATGTTTGTAACGCCTTGGGTAGCCAAGACCGTTACACTGTGTGTTTATAAAGTGCTAGACTTGCAAATCAAGTCGTTTAATTTAAATCATGTTATTGAAACTATAAAGGAACTAGGGTTAAAATGTTTTGGTCTCAAAAGTCACATTTTCATAAAGAAACATTTCCTGTTTGTACGGGATCCCAAAAATGTTAAGTTTGAAACTGTTTACAAAAGATTCAAGGACTAAATACAGTGTTAGCCATATTAAGGCAAAACAGACAATTAGGCAATCTCTGTCCTGAACCACTCCTCGGTCATGGCGACCGAACAGTTGGCTATGTACATTCCACCCCGTAGCCCTCCATCTCAGGATTGGTCCAACTTGCCCTTGCCTTTACCTGCACCACGTAGCACCCGTGAGCCGAGGCCCAGCAAGAAAACACAACAACAGAGCATAAGCAATCAACAGACAAATCAATATCTCATATTGCATCACATATTCTTAATCATGTCAACATTTAGAATAGTCAAGTATTCAGCATACTAAACATATCAACTCATAACATACACCAAATCACATATGATAACTAGGGTTAGCGCCCTCAGGCCGCACCCTCCGTTATCCCACTGACTCCGGCCCGCTTAAATCGAGCTTAGTGAATATTAAGTTGTCCTCAACTACCAGTGTCCAAGTCGCGCCATGTGCGCAAATATTGTGTACGGCACCCTTAGGCCGCTATCACATGTCCCATGGCATAATACCATCATTGACATAATACAAATATCGGGAGCACTTAGTTCCATCACAAACATATAACCGGGTGCAGTTTTCTTACCTTTCGATTTGCTAGCTTTGATCACTTGACTTTTTGAGCACGATCCCTCTCGAGCCCTAGCGCTCACCTAAACACAACCATAGGTCAAAGTCATCACCAAACCTCAAGTCCAAAACCTAGCCTCGGGACCAATCCTGAGCCCCCGGGAAATCCTAGTTTCACCAAACAAGGTGGTGGAAACGAACCCCGAACCCTTGGTCAAAAACCCTTGTAAATAACCCTAAAATCCCTTTCTAGACATAGGGCAGCGCTACAATGCTCTTAGGAGGGCGCTATAGCTACAAGCAAAAGAAAAATCCCCCAGGAAGCATGGCCTAGCGCTACAACGCCCAAAGGCTAGCGCTGTAGCGCTAGTCACAGACAGGCAATAACTCAATTTTCCTTCCTACGATTTCCTCGAACCAAACTCAACCAAAACTTCTCCAAACCTTCACCAAACTCAAAAACAAGCTTATTAACACATTCCACTCATCCCAAGCACTCCAAATACTCAAAACCCAAGCACATGCATCCCTAATCTCAAAATCCACCATAGCCACTTCTAGACTTCAAAACTCAGCAGAAACCAGTCAAAATATCAAAGTTAAAAGCTCAGAATTTATATCTTTGATGGAAATTCGACCTCAAGTTGCCTCTAGACCTCTTTAGCTTGCTCTTCCTCAACCCTTGGCTCCAACTTCCCCATCAACACAGCTTAGATATCTTAGCTAAAAACCAAAACCAGAACTGAAGGAACTACAATATCTTACCTCAAGCCAATGGCCTATCCTTGCTAAACCCTTGCCAAATCTTCAAGCTTAGCTCAGAAACCTTATGGCTTAGTTGACCTAGCTCTCCTCTGAATTTTTCTCCAAGAAGAATGAAGAGAAATGATGAGAGAACCACAAACCGACTTTAGGGGAACTACTCTATTTTTCCTTCCTTTCTTTTTCTTTCTTTTCCTTCTTTTCTTTTCACACTTCTATTACTTTCTACAATTCCCACTAAGTATAAATCCTTAACTTATCTATCTCTGAAAATCCAATTGACCAAAATGCCCTCCCTATTAATACTAAACCCTTTAATCCACTTAGGGGCATTTTAGTCATTTTACTCAATTCTCGCTAATTCCTCGAGTGTCTCTAATATTTTCTGCTTACCTCCGATACCTAATTAATCACCAATTATATTCCTCGATGTCAAAATAGACTCCAATATACTCACTAAATTCCCATTTATACCCCAAGGCTCGCCCCGAGCTGGGTATAAATCCCCGCCATGACGTTTTTTCTATTCTGCTCACTAGGATCGCCTCGAGTCACAAATCACAGATATATCCATATAATAATATGGTCTCAACAATCATCACATATATAAAGACAGTTATGCCCATAATGGCCAAAATTACGATTATGCCCTTCTAACCTAATCAGGGCCTACATGCATACTAATACGCATAGTCATGCATCTCGAATATTCAAATAGTCATATAATATGATTTAAATCATAATCATGCATTTTACTCATTAAAGTCACACATAATTCCCATTATGCCCTCCAGACACACTAATCAAGGCCCTTAAGCCTTATTAGCAAATTTGGGTCGTTACAATGTTTAAGAAAACATCGAGACAGAAACATTAATATACAATTTTATTAATCATGCAACATATATATAAATATACACATATTTATATATATCATATACATAAATATTCAAGAACAAAAGTATTTACCTCTTGAATCCAATCAAGTGTCCTTGAGTCTTTTCGTATATATATATCGATCTTCCTATCCAACGTTTTGAGTAATCAAACCACGATCTTTTGAAGTGTTCTCCACACCTCAAGATGTGTGTGGGCACATAGAGAACAAGAGTATGTAATTTAGGAATCACAAGTATATCTCAACACATGAGAACTTGGATTATGGTTTGAGAAAGGTTATAATAAAAGAAGAAGATAACAATTTCTTGTCTGACAAAAATTCTGAAACTTTTATGAATTCTCACTGCCTTGTATATGTCTATTGTTCTTTTCTTCTTGTTATTCTATATCATATATATATAGACTGTGTATTACCTTATTATTCCTAATAATAATAGTAATATAATAATAATAATATCAAAATGATGATAGGAATTGATTTAGGTAAATATCTAACTTACAAAATTTGAAAATATCTATTTTCAAATTATTAATTAATTAAATAAATAAAATAAAAACAACACTGATACAATATCAGTGTACTGCTACATGCATGGCACAGACTATGCCATGCGTGAACTGCAGTATTCAATTTTCAAGGATATTGCATTTTTCTTTTATTTATGTACTTAACTAAAATCAATCCTTACACAAAATATGGTATTATCTTTTTAAGGAAAATATTACAACCATCTTCAAAATTTAAATTTTAAATTCAAAATTCAAAATTCAAATTGATGATCATCATTATCAACATCTTTTAAAATTCAATAAATCAAAAAAAAATTTGACTTACCAATTTTATTTATTTGTTTATATATATGAATTTTTAAATTATATATTTAAATTAATAAACATATTTTTGAAAATTTAATAATTAATTCCAAATTAATTTTTCAATCTCAATTATTATATAATTGTATACTTGACCCGAAGAATTAACTTCTTCTCAAATTTTCAAATTACAGATTTACCCTTATATCGACTCTTACCCCGATACGATCTTGATAGAGCCACCTTGGGGACCTATGGACATATAATATCAAGCTCCAATAAATATCAGATTATTAATCAAAGCTCTTTGATTTAATAATCATATTTATTAATATCATGATTACCCCACTATAAATATGAGATTGAAATCTTGAGAATTATAGACATATATTTACAGAGTATTTTATTAATGAATAAATTATCCATTGATAAAATCATTACATACAACGCTAATCATCTGTTAAACGTTCATAATTAAAAGGGAATAAAATTACTGTTTTACCCTTTTAACTATATCTTGTTCCTAATGTACCATTGACTTTACTAGTGAAGGTTGTGTCATAACAAGTTTGCGACGTGAGTGCTCATAACATTTTCAGTTCCAAAAGTTAACTCAACAAGGAAACATTATTCAATCTATAAGAAGGTATACATTCTATATCTGTTAAACTATGTCCCCAACCATATATATCATTGAGTCCCCAAAACAACTGATCTTAGTCTGATCATTCTGACAAACATTAATGCATGAATCAAAGGATCAGATGACATATATAGGAGTTCAGGGTAATCTTAGGATTAAGATCATCGTGTATATGATCATCATTTGATGTGTTTGATTAATACTATGAAATAGTGTTTAAACAAGTATTAACAAATCACATCTGGTCCAGTTCTATGTAACACTATATATAAAGTACCTTCACTAAAGTGTCTTACTACACTAGTGACCCGGATCTAGGTCACATGTATTTTTAATACTAGTGAATGGTACTAGCATAAATTAATCTAAAGATTCCATAACTTTATTTTACTGTGAACTATTTCAAGTTTATTATCTTAATCTCGATCCTCTTATACCAATATGAGATTAAGACCACATAGATAAACTTTGGAATTTTATGATATTTACTTAATATTATCAACCATGTGTTTACATGGTAAGTCATTGCATGAGAGGTCGGTTCCAAACCGACTTATGAACGTTTATAGGTCGGTTTTTAACCGACTTCTCATGCAATTTTCGTAGTAGTGATAATATCAGACATATTCTATATATACATAATAATTCAATTCAATTATTTATTTCATTTAAAACATTTGTCAACTACAATTTCTATAAGGGCACTATTCCCAACAATCTCCCACTTGTCCTAATAGAAATCGAGGGATCTCTTTCAATGTGTCAATGACATTATCCTGAACGAATTTGTCTAACAAAGTCTTTGTTAACAGTTTTGTAAGAAACTATTTTGAAGTTATCTTCAAGATCATTACATCAATTATGTAAAATTGTCTTGAATTCAATGATACTTCATTTCATGTGCTTTACCCTCTTATGATTTTTTAGTTCTTCTAGAATAGTTGTATATCCATTTATTCCACAATGAGATACTAGTAGTTTATTCAAGTATGAAACCCTTTCTAGAATGACAAAGAACTCAACTAAATCATATAGCCTATTTAACTGCTTGTAGCTATTTCAGTTTGGATTCTATGGCGAAACATATAAATCTGAAATGTCCAACACATTTCCAGGTTAATTTGTTTCCTCCACAATTATGGAAGCTGATTCTTATATCAATCTTTTGAAGATTTCCATTTGGTTTAAACCCAACTACATGTACCATCATGCTCGCCTAGGGAAACTCTTACTTCCGAGCCATTCTTCAACCTTAACGACGTTCTAACCAGATTATATCATTGTACCGTCAATCCAGACAATCACAAGCTCAATTCAGATTACCTTTGAATACTCCTTTCACCTATTTCACGAAAACAGTTTGACATTGACCAAATCCTCAACACGTAACTCAGCATACTCAGTGCTCTTATCCAATATAACAGCAACCTCCTGCCTATCTTCTTCCCTGATCTCCAACTGGTAATAACCAGATCAAAGATCCCTAACTGCACCCGATCTCTAGCTGGTAATAACCAGATCAAAGATCCTTAACTATTCCTGATCTCTAGCTGGTAATAACCAGATCAAAGATCCTTCCTGAGGTATGTCATCCTACTCAACAATTAAGACCTCAACTTTCACCGCTTTGTTAAAATCGTTCAATACAGCGTCTTTAGATCTGATTCTATCACTGAAACCAATCTTATCACCACTCCATCTCTTTATGCAGACGTACTTTATGACAAATTTCTTGGATACTCATCTGGAACCCCACAAACTAATCCAGTCGGTCTTGTCCCACTGATACCACTCAAGTAGTGTTCATCATACTAGCTAGGGCTCTAACCTTTCCCCTGCAACAGATTTCCCACTCCAGGTACAAATGCTAATCACTGTGAGGATCTCCCCTTTTAAACTTAAGAGTTACTGCTCCTTTCTTACAACCCATCACTGTTCCCTATGTTTAACCAACTCTTCATACCCAAAATCCTTACGTTATGACTGTCTTCGAGGATACTTCAAGTAGTCACTGATATGTTCATTGGTCTTAGTGTGCTTCTAATCAAATCTCTTCATATCTGATCTCTTCTCTTCCTGTAGCTTAACTTTGAATACCTTTGAAGAATGAGGTCAATACCTTCTGAAACCTTACCTCTGACCCTGCTGCTTCAGTCACGATATCATCAGTATAGTAGTCGTTCACGTTCTACCTCTAGCTGGGGAGTGGTTTACCTTATCCCAGTGAATCTGAATACAACCCATCCATGTCATTTCTCTATTCTCTGCCTGTCAGACTTGCCCATATTGTTGAAGTACCAAGCGATTAGGAATCCTTACTGTTAATATATCACACCCCTCTCGGTACAAGCAATAATTTCCTGAGATGTCTCTTTCCTTGATCCTTATCTAGTAATAACCAGATCGATAATCAACTCCTGAAGACATCGTCCTGTCTTGTAACGAGGCATTTAAGCTCTTCATCCCTAGTAGGCAATATCCACGAGTCCCACGACACAATACTCTACCCGATTCACTCATAAGTCGCATACTTTTCCAGGTGACTCGATAATTCCTTAAGCCAACCTAATATCATCCCTCAGTGCGTCCCTGATACCAACTTCTTCCATACCCAAGTTCCAAACTGTGCCCGAAAGCTGCATTCTCATCTACATCCTTACTGACTAATTTAATTCCCATTCAGTCCAACCAATATACTTCAAGAGTTACTCATGACTGTCCCGGGTTGTCCCTTATACAACATATTAACTTTCCTCAACAAATACTCATCTGAATCCTTCCTAATAGACACACGGCACCAAATCCTTTCAGCCCTTTTTCCCAACCTAAGTAAAGGCTATCCAATCCGCTGGTCACCTCTGAGAAACTAACCTTGGGCTTAAAATGGGTAAAATATCCCAGTCTTCCCCGTCTTGATGGCCAACATGTAAAACTGAACCCCCTTCCTGTCCAAACCAGGAGCCATGAAACCACCAAAGGTTCTCATTCTTTCGATCACTGAGTAGCCACGCTTACTACATTTCCACGAACGAAAATATCATCACCTGTATTTCTTTCATCTTAGATAATGAGGCCCTCTCTTTACTGCCCAAGCACAGACAATCATCTCAGATTTTAACTCACAAATGACCTAGTACGGCTACTCTGTCCCAATGTATCCTTCTCACATTGCTAAGAACGGAATCAGCCACACCCATTCATTAATCGAATCCGGAACAAACCCAAACCTTCCTCGAAGCTAGAGGATAATACTTCCATACAATAATTCTTGTCTGTTCCTCCTCAGTAACTTACCTTTTTCATCCATCCAATCCATTCTATCAGACCTCACACCCTGACTCATATATCAGCAAACATCTGCTGCGAATCTCAAGGGCAGGTGGAGGATTCCAACCCCCAACTGTCATCTTCTATCTTTACCAAAACCAAAACTGAATCCGATTGACCATTCTCAATACATACACCCTGAATTAATCTGTCTTCACCGACTAAACTTCTCAACTCTGACGTTTATACCCAAAACCATCTCAAGGGCAGATTCACATAATCATAACAATCAAACACACATAAAGCATATCAAACACCCATATTATGCATAACTTATCAAATTTCTTTATCACTAGATGCGTTCATACCTCTTATGCCCTCCATGCCAATAAACAGGTACAACATATAAGTTCAATTTAAACATATAATAATCCGCAATCCATAAATCATCATTATCCATGTATTCATCCACATGCAAGAGCAATGCTAATCAGCATGCCTTAATATCATCACACAGCAGTCAAGGGCCAGACCCTATCAGTATCTCATGCTCCCTATTAATCATAACAATTAATACTCCCACATTTTACTCAAGCACTTAAGCATACAATTTCATGTATTCCGCTACAAACCCTTGAGTCGAGCTTGTCTTTAGCGGCGAGTGTACATGTCCAGCCAATCTTCAGGAACCCATAAACCCAGACGCCTTTGATACCAAGTTATAACGCCCTGGTTAACCAAGACCGTTACACTGTGTGTTTAAAATAGTGCAAGACTTGCTAATCAAGTCATTTAGACAAAGTGTGAACTCTATACCATCATCAGAGTGGGAATAAAAGATTTTGGTCACAAATAGGCTATTTTCATTAAAGAAGACGGTTTAATACATGGAAACTCAAAACAGGATTTAGACGTCTTAGTTACAACAAATTCCAAGAGTTATAAATACTTCAAGCCACTCTAATGGCAAAATATACATTTTAGGTTTCCGTCCCTGTACAATTTCTCTACCGTGGCGGCCGAGCAGCTGACAATGTACACCTTGCCCCCAGAGCTCTCCAACTCATGGTTGATTCGGCCTACCCTTGCCTTTACCTGCACCACGTAGCACCCGTGAGCCGAGGCCCAGCAAGAAAGCACGATAACATAGCAAGATCAACAACATTTATCAAATATTTCACAATGCTCAACCAGGAATTCAAAATTTCATATCATTTATCCAATTAGTATTAACTCACAATAGAATAACAGTTTGCCATCCAAACAGCCAACAAATCACGTTCACAACACAATATTCACGCTCACAATCAACAATTTATCACATCATCAAATGATACTCAGGGTCAGCGCCCTTAGTCGCACCCTCTATTTAATACACTGTCTTCGGCTCTCTCTCGGGCCGCCCCCAGTGTAATACTCACTGACTCTGGCCAGCTTAACCGAGCTCAATGATAAATAAGCTGCCTCAGCTACCAGTGGCCGAGCCGCGCCCTGTGCGCAAATATTTATTCTGACACTCTTAGGCCGGTTATCGCATGTCCCATGGCATAATAATACCATCTCATGACATGATATACAAATGTAGGGAGCTCTTAGTCCCATCGTGTCCACATGGTTAATCACATTCACATAACAATGCATACAAACATAGGGAACACTTAGTCCCAACCTAGTCACATAATTAGGTGCAGCTTTCTTACCTGTATCCTGAGCTTCCGATGCCCCAAAGCCGCGAGCACGGTCCTCTATCCCGAGCCTCACCAAAGACCTAGTCACAACACAAATGAAACATCCTTTATCACTAACCAATCCAAAACTACTTCCCGGAACCAATCCCACACTCTCGGAACCCCCAAATCCCTAAAACAATGCACCGAAGACATCCCCCGAACCCCCGGAGCAAAGGCTAAAAATTGCAAAATCCCATGTTCTGAAATTGGCCTAGCACCGCGGCGCCCAGCAAGTCAGAGAGCTTGCTCTGCCCAGGAACAGCCTCGCGCCGCGGCGCTCCTTCGCGAGCCCAGAAATCTGGGTTTTTCCTTGCGTTTTTCCCGAGCCTAAACCATTCCAAATCATTCCAAACAAATACCTAAGCCCAAAAATCAATTCAGAACCCCATATGAACCCTCTAACAACCCATAAACGTCATAAACAACCCCAATTACACAAGCACACCCCAAGATCCTATCTTGAGTTTCAAATTCCTAAAACTTTAACCATGGCTTCCAAAACTATAAATCATGCTTCAAAAGTCTTAAACCACACCAATTATGAAAATTAAACATGCTAAAGATTCTTACCTCAATCAAACTCAGCTTGAACTCCTCCCAATTCCAGCTCCCAACCTTTTTCCTCTTGATTATCCTAATTGAATTTCCAAGTAAAACCAGCCATATTCCCTTTAAGTTTTCCCATTCAATCTCTGAAAATTCAGACTTAAATTCAACTTTAAACAGAGTACAATTCTTACCTTTGAGCAATCCTAGCTTAAATCTGGTTTTGGTTGCCTCAAACTCCTTTGAATCTCCTCCTAGGTCACAAGTTCAGCCCCTTCTTCATTTCCCCTTTCTTTCTAGCTCTTTCTTCCAAATTCAGCATAAACCAAAATATAACCAAGTGTAATACGTATTCCCTTCTCCTTCAGCTGATGTAATCCAAATCCTTGCCTAATGACCATTTTACCCTTCCATCTATTTCCCATTCCAATTAAACCTCATGGCCCTTTTTTTCATTCCTACTTCCTTACAATTCTACCATTTCTCCATCTAAACCTATTACTCTCTATGGTTACTAACAGTTACACAGGTTACCAAATTACCAGTTACCATTATCTCACAAGAACTAAATTACAAAATCCCCAAAATACCCCTAGACTCCTCCCGAGCCGGGTATAAAATCCCGTTGTGACTTTTGAGTTATCTAGCTCTCTAGGACCGTCTCGGCACGTGCATCACATCAACATCACCACACCCACGTGGTACAAATCACATAACATAATTATCACGTTTATGCCCTCAACGGGCTAAAATTATCACATAACATAATACACATAGTCACGCATCTCAAATACTCAAATAGTCATATAACATGCTTTAAATCATAATTACATCTTAATCATTAAATTCACACATACTTCCCATTATGCCCTCCAGGCACACTAATCAAGGCCCTTAAGCCTTATTAGCAAAGTTGGGTCGTTACAGTTACAGTAGAAGGTATTTATTCAAGTAATAAATTCTTCTTTCTGTTTATAGCCTTAGGCTTTTAACTTTACTTTAAAAAGTCTGTAGTTTCCTCTATTCTCCTCTTCATCTTGAATATCCTGTTTCAAACTAAAATTTCATGAACTTTAGTTGGATGTTCAAGGATCCATATGTCATGGAATTCTGAATTCAATTTCTAGATTCATGGTGTTTCAACCATTGTTTTCTGTAAAAACATTTTCATTACATACTAGTATGTGAATGAAATATAGTTAGATTGTGTTACACACAATTAACTAAACTTTATGTTTGTAACAGAGTAGTTACTAACTAACGCTCCCACTACAATAATCCTTTACAAAATTTGTGATATTCTTTGGTTTTATCATTGTTAATTAATAGTAACTTGCTTACTTGACTTGCAATCATTATTTCTAGTACAAGTTAACTAGAAAAATATAGTGATTATAATAATAATGCTTCATTAAAGTAGCACTTAATAGATACAAACACTTTTGTAATCTTTTATGATCATTGGATTGTTTCACTAAATGACTTCATGGACAAATTTCAATTTATTCAAATAACCACTTGTGAATCCCAACTTTTAAGTCTTTGATATTGTACAATCAAACATGTACAAAGTATAACAAGTGTTAAAGGTGTAGAAATAATAAAGACGATAATGATCACTCATTATTTATTTAATCTTATCTAATATGAATATATCCCATTTCTAAAAAACTAGTTTTTCTTAGCATTCTAGTTGTATGTGAGTTGGGCTAGAATTCCAAGTTCCCATGAAAATTACTTGAATTCCAAATTTGAGTTTAGACTTCCTTTTGATCAGATCAAACAAGTCCTTAAGTGATTTTACTTTGAATGTTGCATGAAAATTTCTAGAAATTTTCATTGCATTCAACAAAAATAAACACATCTTAAATAAATGTCAATCAATATTGACTTGCTATTTATCATCTCTTTTAGCTTTGAACATTAAAATGTTCCACATACATCTCTATGTATTAGCTAAATAATTATGTGATTTTTGAGCCTTTATTAGAGAAAGGTCTTTTGGTTAACTTTAATTAATAGGCTATTGTAAATGTGGAATTTTTTCCTTGTGAATTCTATTCACAAGTGAAGCTCTATGCTACGAGACATCCTGAAAGGGCATCACATGATGGTGAGGGAGTTGGGGTAAGAGAGTCACCCTCACTAGGCGAGGGACTTCGGCCACTTGCCAATCCAAACTTCACCCTCGCTATGCGAGGGCCCTCAGCTGGCCATCCGCGTGCGCCCCATTCCAGAAGGCATCAAGCCTCGTCCACACTCAGAGGAAGAACGTCAGCCTCGCTATGCGAGGGACCCTCGCTATGCGAGGGTGAGGGCTGTGTTAAGGTGTCCGTGCTCCTAGCCTTGCGACGCTGCACCTCGGAGGAAGAACGTCAGCCTCGCTATGCGAGGGTGAGGGCTGTGTTGAGGTATCCGTGTTCCTAGCCTCGCGTCCCTGCGCTCGGAAGGAGGAGAGGCAGCCTCGCTATGCGAGGGTGAGGGGTGTGTTGAGGTACCCGTGCTCCTAGCCTCGTGTCTATGCGATCCGCATAGGCCGGCCCTGACCCTCGGCACCTCGACTTCTCAGGACATGCATAGGATGAAGCCTCCTTGGCACAGGCATGAGATCACTTAGGGGAATCTTGTTGATATGCCAAACGAACATGGAGCATTGAACGGGAATTGATGAGAACCACCGAGTACGGAGCACGTGCGCTGACACGGGGTGTACGGTTATGGAGAGAACAGAGGCACGACCCTATGATCTGCGTCTGAGGAGTAGTGGCGGTACGGACCTGTACGAAGAGTGGTGAGACCACTTGGACACCCCCGACCATGCGCCAGGGCCGACAGTACTATGTCCAAGGCCACGACTCTGACACCATCAGGGTAGACACCACTACGCCCTGAGCCACTACTTTATCAGAGTACCTATGTACGTCCCAGTGGTCTGGGACTTGTTTGTATCCTGGGCCAATAGAGCCTCCCCTATAAATAGGCTCCAACCCCTCAGGCTAAGGGGTTGGAAAACTGAATGTAAAAACGAGACTTATGAAATATATGCTTCTGGTTCTCATGCTTGCCTGAGTTTTCTCCTGTTGTTTAGAGTTCTTTCTATCTAATTCATAGCTTCTTATAGTATAGAGATTGAAGTTTTCTAACCATCAATCGTTGACGAGTTCTTACCGTCAACAGTTTGGCGCCGTCTGTGGGAACGTAAGCACCAAGCTACTGTTCTGCCATTACTTCCGGCAAGGAAAAATGCCGAGACGTTCGAAGCGTCTCAAGGAGCCTCGAGAGGTGGAGGTCCACCTTACCCGAGTCCAGCTGAAGGCCTCCATGAAGGATCCACCTCCACCCCGAGACGTAGACCCCCCAAGGGACCCTGAGGTTCACCAGAATGACAAGGAGGCCTCGTCTCCGGCCATCCCGCCCGGTGAGAATCCTCCAAGGACAACTACTGCACCACCCAGGAACGCCAACGAGTTCCCTCCTCCCAAACCACCGAAGGTACCGAACTCCGGCCGGCAAGACCCGGGCCCCTCAACGCACAGACGCGATAAGCAACCCCGGGTCCATTCCGTGAGCTCGAGTTCTAAATCTCGTTTCTTTGAAGAGGAGATTCGTGAACTGCACCGTAAAAACCAAAGACTGGAGACTACCCTGGAGAACATGTAGGAGGTGCTGAATGGCCTGTTGCAAGGTAAGTCAAACGTGACCCTGCCCAAGAGGAAAGAGAAGGGTCGGGAAACCACTGTCCCAGTAGACGACGGAAGAACCAGACACTCCACCAGTAACACCCCCAGGGAAAATCCACAAGAGCATCCTAGACCATCGAGGCCACCCCAGGAGCCAAAGCAAGGGAACAATGGTGGCTCTCGCAACGACGTCGAGGTCACCTCAAAGAGGACGCCCTCAGACCTACGAGAGGAGCTCAGCAAGAAGAGGGCGAATAAGAGAACTACCCCTCCTACTGTCCCCCGGGACGGCAAAGGAAAGGAAGATGTCAACCCATCCATGTTGAGGGACTCCCTGAAGAAGAGGAGGCAAGACCTCGATACGGAGATGAAGAGCCTGCGGAGTAAGATTGTCACCGTGTCTGGAGGGCAGAGCCTTGAGGAAGAGTTCGACTATGAATCGCCTTTCACCAAAGAGATCCAAGCCATTCGACTCCCAGCCAACTTCAAGGAGCCTCATATGACCCCGTATGAAGGAAGCACCGACCCCAAGTACCATCTAGACGCATTCAATGACTTAATGAAGCTGAGGGGGATAAGTAGCGGGGCTAGATGCCACTGTTTCGCAGTCACGTTGAAAGGGCCCGCATACAAATGGTTTAAGAGACTTCGACCGGGGTCCGTCAGGTCTTGGCAACAATTTTCAGACGAATTTCTCCAGCAGCATCATGCCATGCATGACTATACAATGCCAGGAACTAGCCTAGCCAATGTAAAACAGGGCGAAAATGAGAGCCTAAAAAACTATATCCATAGGTTCAATATGGAAGCGGCCAAAGTGGGGAGCCTGACCCGCAGAGAGTTAAAAATGGCCATCACCGCCGGGGTGCTTCCGGGAAGCAAGTTGTGGGATAATATGCTCAAGAGGGAAGTCACAGATCTAGATGACTTCTACGAGAGAGCGCAGAAGTATATTCGTGTAGAGGATGGTCACGCGAACTTAAAGGCGGGAATGGGCGAGTACCCTGCACAGCCCCCAACCAATGAAGGGTCGAATGGCGCGGAACACCTGAGGAAATACTACCAGTAAGACTTCCACTCCCAACACAAGCAGTAGCTGTGTTTAGTTTGTCACAGGATAGGCTATCTCAGTAGACAAGAATCAAAGAGGTTACCTACATAACCCCCAAGTAAATGTAAGCCCTCTATATGCATGTCGTTGTAATCTGATTACTATAAATGAAAATGTTCACAACTTCAGATGTGATTTTTTCTTTTTCATGCGAGCATCAACCGAACTGCCTGCTGAATTAAATCTCACCAAGCACTTGGGGGGTAGGACAGGAGGCATGAGAAAAAGAAAAAAAAATCTCTCTTATATTCAAAAGGATTAGCTACCCTTATGAATATCAAAGGAACGGTCTAAAAGGATGACCTCTAACTAAAGGCCGACACCCCAAGAGGTGAGGCCGTAAGGAGGGAATCGCCCAATAAGTCTAGATCGGCCATTAAGCCGGCTAGCCAAAAAGGGTCTTACAAGTGACCCTTGGAAAAAATAGTACTATGTATAAGGACGAGAAGGACGCTTCTCGCAAAAAAATAACAAGCGCGCGCAATGAATATAAAAGGACCCCAACAGCCCAACGGGTTAATGTCTCCTTACAAGTATAATCAAGGTGCACCAGAAAGATTATCGCCATCAGATCAAAGAAAAATATGTGATCCACGAACAACGGCAATAAGAGGGACCTACTAGAGCACCGTAAGTTTAAAAAGAAAAAAAAAAAAAGAAGAAGATGAAAAAAAAGGGAAAGAGCACCTCAAGAGATTTGGAGGAGGATAGAACCCTTGAACTCGTGAAAATAAGTTGGAGAGCATGCCACTAGGCTACGCAGATCTTGGTGTGGACAAGTGGCTTCGAAACTTGGGATCTGCGATTGAGGATGATTAGTCCTTACGCAACCTTAGGAACTTACGTGGATCCCCCAAGTATTAGGTGGCTATTGTGTTTCTTCAAACACTAAGAAGAAACACAACTCCAAGCCACACTTCGGGCTTCTTCGAGCGACGTTGGAAAAATTTCCAAGGCTAAGTCCCCCAAGGCTGGCCGTGCGTGTCAAGCAAGAAAAATAGAGAGAGTCTACAAACACACTTAAAAGTGTACTTATAGACTCGGGGGGAAGTGTAAATGTGGAATTTTTTCCTTGTGAATTCTATTCACAAGTGAAGCTCTATGCTACGAGACATCCTGAAAGGGCATCACATGATGGTGAGGGAGTTGGGGTAAGAGAGTCACCCTCACTAGGCGAGGGACTTCGACCACTTTCCAATCCAAACTTCACCCTCGCTATGCGAGGGCCCCCAGCTGGCCATCCGCGTGCGCCCCATTCCAGCAGGCATCAAGCCTCGTCCACACTCGGAGGAAGAACGTCAGCCTCGCTATGCGAGGGACCCTCGCTATGCGAGGGTGAGGGCTGTGTTAAGGTGTCCGTGCTCCTAGCCTCGCGACACTGCACCTCGGAGGAAGAACGTCAGCCTCGCTATGCGAGGGTGAGGGCTGTGTTGAGGTATCCGTGTTCCTAGCCACGCGTCGCTGCGCTCGGAAGGAGGAGACGCAGCCTCGCTATGCGAGGGTGAGGGGTGTGTTGAGGTACCCGTGCTCCTAGCCTCGTGTCTATGCGATCCGCATAGGCCGGCCCTGACCCTCGGCACCTCGACTTCTCAGGACATGCATAGGATGAAGCCTCCTTGGCACAGGCATGAGATCACTTAGGGGAATCTTGTTGATATGCCAAACGAACATGGAGCATTGAACGGGAATTGATGAGAACCACCGAGTACGGAGCACGTGCGCTGACACGGGGTGTACGGTTATGGAGAGAACAGAGGCACGACCCTATGATCTGCGTCTGAGGAGTAGTGGCGGTACGGACCTGTACGAAGAGTGGTGAGACCACTTGGACACCCCCGACCATGCGCTAGGGCCGACAGTACTATGTCCAAGGCCACGACTCTGACACCATCAGGGTAGACACCACTACGCCCTGAGCCACTACTTTATCAGAGTACCTATGTACGTCCCAGTGGTCTGGGACTTGTTTGTATCCTGGGCCAATAGAGCCTCCCCTATAAATAGGCTCCAACCCCTCAGGCTAAGGGGTTGGAAAACTGAATGTAAAAACGAGACTTATGAAATATATGCTTCTGGTTCTCATGCTTGCCTGAGTTTTCTCCTGTTGTTTAGAGTTCTTTCCATCTAATTCATAGCTTCTTATAGTATAGAGATTGAAGTTTTCTAACCATCAATCGTTGATGAGTTCTTACCGTCAACAGCTATATAAACAAGGAGAGAACCAATAAATGGTTCCAATAAAAGATTGTCTTTTATTTGTTTTATGTGTCTAATTATTTACAAGTCAATCTCAAAAAATAATTCACATATATGTTTCACTTAATTGTTGTTGGAATAATGTCTTATTTATTAAATCTATGATTTCCACCATAATGAGTAATTCATAATTATCATTTATACTCATTAATGAAATAGGTGGAACAAATATATTTAAAAAATAACAACTGAATTTATTATTTGAAAGAAATATCAAACTTATTCATTCATCAAATAAACGAATCTAAACTATAGTTCCTAGAAAGAATTCTAGAACTAAGTTAAAGAAAGAACTTATTATTTTCTTTAATAATGAAAATCAATTATTTCAAAATGAGAAAAAAATTTAAATTGTTTTGAAAATAAACAAATAAATTTCTAAACTAATATTTTCTTTATTCAATTGTCTTCATCATTTCTTCTTCGCTTTGGTTTCAATGCAATTACCATTTTTCTCAAAAGATTTCTGCATCCCTGAAGACAAGAACAAATGAAAAATAAAATTAGTGGCATAATTTTGTGTAAATCGAATTTATCCCATATTTCTAAAATTGAGCATGTGCCATAGCATCACTCTTTATCAAGGCCCACATCTCGTATGTAGTTTCAATAACCATATATCTTTCTTTAATGTCGCCATGCATGGTCGATAATATGCATTGACGTGCCAGGTGATTCAATCTCATCCACTCACCACATTTTTCATGTTCGTTAAAGCAGGTTGAAAAGCTTTGAACCTCTGGATGTAGATCATAGATCGCATCGTACAAGTTTTGTGTTCCAAAGACAATGTGAATCCCTTTATACTATCTTCTTATGCGGTTATGACTAAATGGAATCCTTTCCAAGAGTTTATCAATGAGGTGTGTTTGAATTCCCAAGTTTTCAAGTGCTTGAATCATTAAGAAAATTAACCATTGTTGCTGGAAATAAATAAATAAAATATAATGAATTAAAACGTATAATAAATACCAGATTTTATTTGGAAAAGTAAACATGACGCATGAATGCAACATATAAAAACACATAAAAAATTATATACTAATCCATGATAAATTAATTTGAAAATTAATGGACCACCTTGGGGTAGGTTAGACTAACTCCAAATTAATTTTGAGACAAATCTCAATTTTATAAGTGAAAACTTAAAAACGCCTTTTTTCTATTTTGACTTATGAACTACCGCTAGTTTGGTCAAGATGCACTAGTCATGCTCGGAAACCTAGATACACTTTTGGACTGTAACCCATTATTTTCAATCAATGACTTAACTCAAAAGTGTGCCTTAGGGTCAGTCAAACTTAAAATACATCACTAATTATAATCTCATAAGAGAAGTCAACATTGAGATAAAATAAACATATTCGAAAGCCTTTCCTTATGGATGCCTCAAACGGAGGCGACACGAGGCCCTTCATATGTCTTTCGGCGTTCAACCAATAATGGAGACCATGGGACTTATTGTCATAACTCCCTCTCCCTCTCCCTATTTTGAAAAAGTGTGTTTTTCACAAAATCAATATTTTTTAATTTAGTTGTAAAAATAAATTTAATTATTTTACCAAATGATACTCTAATAATTATTAATCCAATTAAACAAAACATCAAAATTGTGCCCTTAATTCTAATTTTAATTTTGCTTTAACTAATAGAATATCATTTTTATTTTAATAAAACATTTTTCATTAAAACAACAAATTAAACAACTTTAATTTTGATTTACTATCTTAACTAATTAAGACTAAATTTATTATTATATGAATTATCATATTATAAACATATAATAAAATATAGGGCGTTCCTAATAGCATGTTTCTACACGAATGTAATGCATGTCAATTGTATACTCCGTGGGTATATGAATGACATCTTTTAATGCATGACAAAATATTAAACATTTTAATCACATTCAAACATTTGTAATAAGTAAATAAAAGCGGGTTGGTAACTTTTGGGTATTTCTAGAAAAATTACAACACTTGCAAAAAATACATGAAAATGCAACCTAGACTATTTAAGGCCTCATGAAGAGCACTTTGATCTTGAACCTTGAGATGTAGTCTTGTTGAGCCAGTACCACCCCTTTTCCATATCCATTTTGAATTATACAACTTTTTTAATTATTTTAAACAAACTTTTAAAATAATTAAACTTTGGGTTTTAGCACCCAAATAGTTTCTAATTCCCAATTTGAATTTGGGTAATTTAATTCAAAATTAAAACTATTATGGTAACATCACATTAGGGTTTGTAAGATACAAACCCTAGGTGTGTACCTTTGAGGTGCGACGGCAACGGTGTGTCTTGGTAGGCAGACGTGCAAGGCACGACTACACGGGCAAGCGCGCAGGGGCGCAGGCTTGGGTAGAGCTAGCGCGCAGGGGCACGGCTGGGCAAGCAGGCGCGCAAAGGGTGCAAACCTGGGTAGAGCAGCCGTGCAAGAGTGCGGTCCTAGGTAGGCATACGTGCAGAGGCGCGAGCTGGCGCAGGGGCATGGCTCAGGGCTTAGGCTTACGCTTGGGGCTCGGGGTTCGGGCAATCTAGGAATTTCAGACATAATTTTTTAAAATAAAAATTACAAAATTCCTATGCCCCAAAAGTGGCTTACGTATTTCATCTAGAAATTTTAAGGACAATTCGTAAACCCAAAAGCACCATTATAAACAACCCTTAAGAATCTATCATCATGAATACAAACATCCATCCATTCAAACATATAGCACATATATTATAAAAATACACATAGTCCCACACAACAATTAATAATATGTATAGATTAATGACATGCTCTGGTACCAATTGTTGGAAAACAATCAAAGTACGCAACGAAAACGGGTGTGGTGGGCCCAATGTATATTTACACAAAAAAATTTCCATCTCTCATATAAATAATTTGTATGTTCAAGAAAACATCCAGACAGAAACATTAATATACAATATTATTAATCATGCAACATATATAAACATACACACACACATATATATATCATATACACAAATATTCAAGAAAAAAAAATATTTGCCTCTTGAAACCTATCAAGTGCCTTTGAGTCTATTCATATATATATATCGATCTTCCTATCCAACACTTTGAGTACTCAGACTACGATCTTCCGGATTGTTCTCTACACCTCAAGATGTGTGTGACAACATAGAGAACAAGGGTTTGTAATTTAGGAATCACAAGTATATCTCAACACATGAGGACATGGATTATGGTTTGAGAAATGTTAGAATAAAAGAAGAAAAAGATGACAATTTATTATCTGACAAAAATTCTGAAACTTTTTTAATTCTCACTGACTTGTATATGTTTATTGTTCTTTTCTTCTTGTTATTCTATATCATATATATATAGATTATGTATTACCTTATTATTCCTAATAATAATAATAATAGTAATATAATAATATCATAATGATGATATGAATTGATTTAGGTAAATATCTACTTACTAAATTTGAAAATATATATTTTCAAATTATTAATTAATTAATTAAACAATTAAAATAAAAAACAACACTGATACAATATCAGTGTACTGCTACACGAATGGTTTATTCCCTGGACTGTGTCATGCGTGAACTGCAGTATTCACTTTTTAGGGATATTACATTTTTCTTTTATTTATTTATTTAACTAAAATCAATCATTCCAAAAAATATGGTATTATCTTTTTAAGGAAAAGATTACAACCATCTTTCAAAATTTAAATTCAAAATTCAAAATTTAAATTGATGATCATCATTATCATCATCTTTTAAATTTCAATAAATCAAAAACTATTTTTGATTTACCAATTTTATTTTCTCCCACCCAAATAAAATAATTAATTTCCAAAATTAATTAATTAATTTATATATATATATGAATTTCGATATTATATATTTAAATTAATAAACATATTTTCAAAAATTTAATAATTAATTCCAAATTAATTATTCAATCTCAATTATCATATAATTGTATACTTGACCCGAAGAATAAAATTCTTCTCAAATTTCCAAATTACAGATTTACCCTTGTATCAACTATTACCTTAATATGGTGTTGATAGAGCCACCTTGAGGACCTATGGACCTATAATATCAAGCTCCAACAAATATTAGATTATTAATCAAAGCTTTTTGATTTAATAATCATATTTATTAATCTCATGATTACTCTACTATAAATATGAGATTGAACTCTTGATAATTATAGACATATATTCACAGAATACTTTATTAAAAAATAAAGTGTCCATTGATATAATCATTACATACAATGTTAATCTTCTGTTAATGGTTCATAATTAAAAGGGAATAAAATTACCATTTTATCATTTTAACTATATATTGTTTCGAATGTACCATTGACTTTACTAGTGAATGTTGTGTCACAACAAGTTTGCGACGTGATCGCTCATAACCTTTTCAGTTCCAAAAGTCAACTCAATAGGGAACCATTATTCAATCAATAAATAGATTCCATATTTGTTAAACTATGGAATAACCAACTCAGCACTGGAGCAGTAACCAATTGTCGCTTCAATTCCTGGAAACTATTCTCACATCTGTCTGACCACACGAAATTCAAGTTCTTCTGCATCAATTATGTTAGTGGTGTAGCAATATTTGAGAGTCCTTCCACGAATCGTCAATAATACCCCGCCAACCCAAGAAACTCCTAACCTCTGAGGTATTCCTTGGCCTCGGCCAATCCCTAACTGCTTCTACCTTGGCCGAATCTACTTTTATCTTGTCTCCACTGACAATGTGACCTAGGAATGTAACCTGGGGTAACCAAAATTCGCACTTCTTAAACTTGGCATAAAAACGGTGCTCGCTCAATCTCTGTAATACTAACTGGAGATGTTGCTCATGCTCTACCTCTAAATAAGAGTAAACCAGGATGTTGTCGATGAAAACAATCATGAACTAGTCCAAGTAATCTTTGAACACCCTGTTCATCATATCCATAAATGCTGCTGGGGCATTAGTCAACCCAAATGACATGACTAGAAACTCATAATGTCTGTACCTCGTGCAAAATGTCGTCTTTGAAATATCCTCATCCTTGATCCTTAGCTGGTGATAACCAGATCGAAGATCAATCTTCGAGAACAATGTCTTACCCTGCAGCTGGTCAAACAGGCCGTCTATCCTCGGTAATGGGTTCTTATTATTGATGGTCACCTTGTTCTACTCCCTGTAATCTATACACATTCTCAGGATCCCATTCTTCTTTTTCATGAAAAGAAAAAATCGGAGCACCGCACGGTGAGAAGTTACGTCTGATAAATCCTTGATCCAATAATTCCTGTAACTGTACCTTAAACTCCTTCAACTCTATCAGAGCCATCCTGTATGGTGCCCTCGACACTAGTTCTGTACCTGACGCCAACTCAATGACGAACTCAATCTCCCAGTGTGGTGCTAGTTCCAAAAAGTCCTCAATGAATGCATCTAAGAGCTCACACACCAATCTGGTCTCCTCTGGTCCCACTGGCATGGCCCTAGAGGTATCTACCACACTAGCAAGGAATCCTATACAAGCTCCTTGTAATAAGTCTCTAACCCTCAATGCTGATATCATGGGAATATGGAGCCCATGCATAGTGCCAACAAACATGAATGGGTCCTCCTTCTTAGGTTCAAAAGTCACCATCTTCTTCTTGCAGTCTATAGTTGCCACGTATCTCGCTAACCAATCCATTCCCAAAATCATGTCAAATTCATCCATGCCTAGCTCAATGAAATCCAACGATAGTTCCCTGTTGCCCACCACCACTGGAAATCACCTAATCCATCTCCTAGAGACTACCAGCGCCCCAGTAGGCAATAACGTCCCAAACCACATAGAATAATACTCACAAGGTCTACACAATCTATCAATCACTCTGCTAGAAACATATGAATGTGTAGCACTAGAATCAATCAATATAGTATATGGAGTGCTAGCACTAGAAAGTTGATCTATCACTATCGAAGGACTAGCCTTAGCCTTTGCGTGAGTCAAGGCGAACACTCGAGCTGGAGTCAAGATGTCCGCCTTCCTTGGTTCCTCTTTCTTCAAAGTCGGGTAGTCTTTCTTGAGATGTCCAACTACCCAGCGCAAGTAACATGCTTTCACCCAACATTCGCCCAGATGAAGCTTCCTGCACGTAGCACACTCTGGGTAACTCCTCCAGATCTCACTACCACTCTGGCGGGCACCTTGGACACCCTGACCCCTCTTATCCAGACCAGCAGTGGTCGAGGTGTTAGGGGTCTTCCATTTCTAATCACTAGAGCCTCTGCCCCTACCAGAGCCCACAATTGGAGACATTTCCCTTTGAACATCCTATCGTGCAACGCTCTCAGTCCATATCTTGTTTTCTGCCTCCTCAGCTGTGAGGGCCTTCTCAACCACTTGGGCATAAGTATTCTCCCCATGTATTGATGTAATCCGCACATCCCGGGCTATCATAACATTTAGCCCTCGAACAAATCTGTCTTGCCTAGCTGCATCGGTAGGCACTAGATCAGGTGCAAACTTTGCTAATCTATCAAATTTCAGGGCATACTCAGTAACTATCATACTACCCTATACCAAACCGGTAAACTCATTCTCCTTCACCACCATAATAGCATTACTGTAGTACTTCTGGTTGAACAAACTCTGAACTCATCCCACTCATAGTAGAAACATCTCGAGTCTGGGATGCTACCTCCCGCCAAATACGAGCATCATCTCAGAACATAAAGGTGACACAAGCCACTCCGTCATTACTAACTACCCTCATAAAATCCACGATGAAGGTAGTCAAGCTCATCCATTGCTCAGCCTTGAGCGGATCTGGTCCTCCCTCAAAGATTGGAGGATGTTGCTTCCTGAATCTCTCGTACAATGGTTCCCACCTGTTTCAAATCTCAGGCTATTGTACGGTTGATGCCACGATAGGTGGAATGTCTGGTGCAGCATTCCCTGGAAGAACTTTCTTTCTGAGTAAACGAATCTCCTCCTCTTGAATTTAACGCCTGGCTTGCATATCAGCAAGCATTTGCTACCAGTTCTCAGGGACTGGCGGAGGGTTCTGAAGCTCATTATCATCTCTAGCCTCAATCTCAGTGCTGGCAAGTCGAATTGATCACCTTGGAGGCATATCTCTCCAAGTATATCTGCAATCAATGACTCGGCTGATCAGGCAATGATAATAGGTTTTTAGAAGTCACCCCATAGTCCAATATCAACAATTAAGCCATCACATAAAATCACCATGCTAACAGGAACTCCCTTAATACTAACATACAGTAGTAATGCTAATAAGCATGCCTTATCAGTATATCTCATACTTCCTATTAAAGAGATTGATAAGGCATTTATATTTTATTTAAGCAGTTAAACACATATCCACATATATAGTTACCAAACCCTTAGTCGAGCTTGTCAATAGCAGCGAGTGTACATGCCCAACCAGTCTTCAAGAACCCTTAAACCTAGATCGCTCTAATGCCAAGATGTAACGCCCTGGATAGCCAAGACCATTACACTATGTATTTTAAATAGTGGTGGACTTTATAATTAAGTCATTTGGATTTAAACGTGTAACTAAGGATAATTACTAGATTAGGGGTTTAAATATTTTGATCATAGGAATAGTTCTTTTCATTAAAAAGTTTGAGTCTGTATAGGATCCCAAAAAAATAAATGTTTACAAGGAATTTACAACTTCAAAATAAATTACAACTTAAGCTGACCTACGTGGCAAAATTAAGTTTTGGTTCTATTCCATGTTGATCCCTCGGCCGTGGTGGTCGAGTAGCTGCAAATGTACACGCCGCCCTTAAAGCTCTCCAACTCAAGGCTGGTCCAGCTTTCCATTTACCTTACTTGCTCCACCTAGCACCCATGAGTCAATGCCCAACAAGAAAACTTAAATCAACAAATTCAATAAGCAACAGAGTATAAACAATAAGCTTAGCAGTAAAAACCAGCTCAAACAAGCACATGATCAACGTTAATAATCAATAAGTTAAACAAGTGCAATCGGCACTTCTGATTATTTAGGTGACATTTAGGCCCGACTTTGTTAGGCCGATCCCTTAGATCTCATAGCCGACCCTGGCTCTCTTAGGCCATGCTGCGTTTTGCATGCTTGATGTCGCCCTGACTTCCTTAGGCTGAACTTTTAGATTAAATATAATCAGACATATAGATTATATAGTGCACAATCGAATGTAGAATATACAAGCATGCCTAATTGAATAATCACATTTATAACCATAGTCATATCCATTTACAAGGGTCTGAGCCTCGACCACAAGCAGGGTGTAGTTTTCTTACCTCGAGTTTCGTGTAATAGGCAATACGATCTCAAGTTCGGTCTTCATCTCGAGCATTATGATAATATAGTCACAACATAAACATACTTGTATTAGGAATTAAATTCAAATCCTGAGCCTCACCGAGACCTTACTCTTAAGATTACTATGCCAAGATGTTGGGGCGCTAGAAACACCCCTCGAGGCTCCAAGTGGGCCACCAAATGAATTCTCAAAATCCCCGAGCCCTAATCCTAAAATCAGCAAAACCCTATTTAAGGGCACCTGGCACGGTCGCGCTTGCAGAGAGTTTGGGATTTCTGGGGTATTGGCACGGTCGCGCCACTGAATCTGAAGCCCAAAATTAAAACAAATTCTTAAGTTTCTGGGACCCTAGTGCCGTCGCGCTAGGTCACCAGAAGCCCAAAAATACCCCAAAAATTATAGTGTTCTTCCCCAATTCTCAACTTCGTGATTCCCTTGCATACCAGACCTAGAAAATCGACCCCAAACAGACTTTTCAACTAGTTTGCGGCCACAAAACATCTTATTAATCCCAAACAACGTAATACCAACACAACCAACTCCCAAAAATGCATCAAAACTACAACACACCAACAATTGACATGTTTGAGCTTAGAAATCAAGCTTCCATCAACCAAATTCGAAAATCTTAAACCCAAATCACAATGATATAGCAGCATACCAAAGTTTAAAGCAACAAAAATTATTTCAAAACTCATCACACCCAAATCCTAACTCTACGCACTTCAATTTTAGCTTAAAAAATCTCAAACTCCCAAAATTCCAGAGCACACCATGAAGCAAGAAAAAAACTCAAAGGATGGCAGCTTACCTCTAAATTTAAAAAATTCTTAATCTAGTAAGACCTTGGCAGCTCCTAGCTCCTTCCCTTGGTCCTCGAATTCTCGAAGCTTCCTCAAATTGCCAAAAATTCTTTTGAAGCTCAAGACCTTTCCTTAGCACCAAAAGCACCTTAAGAGAGAACCAAGGGAAAGGGGAAAGACGTGCAAGTGATTTCCCAAGGGTTGCACCATTACTATAATGCATTGGTCAAATGACCATTTTACCCCTACCAACAATTAACCCCCAAGGAAACCTTCAAGGGTACCAAGGTCATTTTGCCACAAACCTCGCTAAGCCTCAAATTAACACCCTAAATTCCCAATTAAATTACTAACCCTCCAAATATGAATATTTCCTCCAATAATGCTCCACTAATTCATAACCTATGCAAAATTACCAAAATACCCTTGGCTCACCCCAAGCCGGGTATAAGTCCCCGTTGTGACTTTTTCGCCAAATTGCTCTAAAGGATCGACTAAAGCTTGTTATCGCAAATATATCCACATAATAATGTGGTTCCAATCACATAACACATATAATTACAATTATGCTCTTAACGGGTCAAAATTACGAAAATATCTTTTCGCAAAAACAGGCCCACAATCACATTTAATACACATAATCATGCATACATAGTCATATCTTAATATAACTCAAATATTTACTATAATCACATATATATTCAATTAAATCCATATATAAATGAACTTATGCCCTCTCAGCACGCTAATCAAGGCGCTAAGCCTTATTAGCAAATTTAGAACATTACAAACATTTTCATCCGTATAACATCTCATAAAGAGTCATTCCTATCATTGACTGGTAGCTATTTTTGTACAAAGCCTCCATATGGTACAAATAATCACTCCAAGAACCCTTGAAATTTAAAGCACATGCTCGCAGCTTGTTCTTTCTGACTATCTATCAGTCTATGGGTGAAAATTCGTACTAAGATTCAAATGAGTTCCAATAGCTTGTTGTAAGCTTTCCAACAACTTTGATGTGAACCTCGGATCTTAGTTTAAGACTATTGATACTGGTACTCCATGCAATCCCACAACCTCTTTCACATAGAGCCTTGCGAATTGATCTGTGGTATACTTCATTCTTATCGAAAGAAAATGAGCTTACTTAGTGAGACGGTCAATGACTATCCACATGGCGCATTGTTTCTTAGAAGTCTTTGGTAGCCCATCCACAAAATTCATGTCAATCTCTTCCCTCTTCTAGACTGATACCGCTAGCGGTTGTAATAGTCCACCATGTTTTCAGTGATCTACCTTAACTTTCTAACAAGTGAGGCACTTTGCCACAAATTCAGATATATCTTTCTTCATTCTTGGCCACCAATACATGATCTTTAAATCTTGATACATCTTGGTAGTCCCTGGATGTACTGAGTAGGGAGTTGTGTAAGCCTCCTTCAGGATCTTTTCCTTGATTGTTGTCACGTTGGGCATGCACACCCTTCCCTTGTAATATAACGCATGTACCTCCGACAAGGTGAAATCTACCCTCTTATCCTCTTGCTTAGACCCTACTTGCTTAGAGAATTATACACTACATTGGCCTTCCCAATTTGATACAAAATCTCACAATTGTAGTCCTTAACTAATTCCAGCCACCTCTGCTGTCTCATGTTAAAATCCCTTTGTATGGTGAAGTATTTCAGACTTGTATGGTCACTGTAAATCTCGCACTTATCGCCATAAAGATAATGTCTTGATATCTTTAGTGTGAAGACCACAACAGTCTAGGTCGTGTGTCGAGTACTTATGCTCGTACTTCTTTAGTTGTCTTGATGTATAAGATACAATATTACCATCTTGCATCAATACACACCCCAAACCTTGATTGGATGCATCAGAATACACCAAAAGCCTTTTGGTGTTTCCTGTACAGACAACATGGGAAATTTTCATAATCATGATTTTTTTACATAGTTTTGATATATTTGGCAATTTTAAAATTTAAACAAAATATGGAAATAAATTACCGACATCATCAAGGTCTCGCCAATAGCCAAACTAAACTATTAGCACAATCATTTGGATCGTGGTGGTAGCATTCGGGATTAGATTGTTTGTCTATGTCATGGAAACTAAGAGATTTTGGGTTGCACATCATATTTATAAAATCACTATGGAAAGGCATGTGATTTCGACAAACTACGATTTATTTAAGGGTTTTTTGTCCACAAAAGTTTACATAATCTAAGGCAATGCTGAAAGCACGAGTTAAGGCAACAATGAATGCGAAAGTTAGGGCAACGATGAAGGTGCAAAAATAAGCGTACCCAAAAAAGAAAAAAAAATAGAAGCTAAGGCCCTGCGGAAAAAGCCTATAATGGTACGACCACGTACCAAAAATATCGAGCCACCATCCTGAATAGTGTTAGAGCTGTCACCCAACCACCACAATGTGGTGGTAAAGTGCATAATTATACATGTTCATTCTTTCTATCTCTTTGAAAGAGGAAAGTGTAATGATTGTAAAAAAAAATTCTTACCCTTATAAATAGGCCTAGAACCCCAACATGCAGTGGATTTAAGTTTTTGCACAAGTAATACACTATACATATTTTTCTTAGTTTTTGACGCTGTTACTTGATTCTTTTTTGCATTTGAAAATGTTACAAAGGGTGGTTTAATGAAAATTAAGCATTAGCATTTTGAGATCCTTATGAAAGAAGAGCAGGTAGAGCAAGAATATGAGTTTGTTAGTATTATATTTAGTTTGTTGTTAGTTTAATAACTAATATATGTGGAAAAAAAAATTAATTTTAATGATGATACAGTAATATTTTTTTTAATTTTTTCTTCCTTCCCTAAGTATCCTACATTATACTTGGTATCAATTTAGAGTGTGCAGATTGATATCAAGATAAGAAATGATAGAGGAAGGTCCATTTTTCAATTAGCACATGGGAAAGGACAGTCACATGAGCACATGCTAGCCACAATCCATCCAAAAATGTTAGCTCAAAAGATTGGATGAAATACATAAAACTCTAAGTTTATCTGATGGTGTTTAGTGTGTTGCGAAAAAAGTTGAAAACTAGAGAAGAAAGCAAAGTATTCAAGCCTTTTGTAAATGTTTGAGGAAAATGACTTAAGCCTTAACCAAGTTTAGCCCGAAAGTTCTTATTTATAATAGAAGGAGTACAACACATCAGTTAGTTACATTCAAGATTAACAACTAAATACACTTAACAGAAGTAACAAACTGAACAAAGCCTAGCTAACTAACTAATACGATCTTCATCCCCCCTCAAACGAAACCGTCGTGGAAGGACAGTAATTTTTCCTCTAAGAATGAAGAACCGAGCAGCTGGAAGATGTTTGATGAAGACATCTACTATTTGATCGTCAATTGGAATATACTTGACAACAAGTTCTTTTCGGAGGACCATAACACGAATAAAATGGAAGTCAATTTCTATATGTTTTGTTCGAGCATGGAACATAGGATTGACAGCCAAGTGAGCAGTACTAATGTTGTCACACCACACTATAGGAGAAGAGGGAACAGAAATAGAAATTTCTTGAAACAAAGAGCGAAACCAAGCAAGTTCAGCAGCTACACTTGCCAAGGCTCTGTATTCAGACTCAGTACTACTACGAAAGACAACTTTCTACCTCGAAGAAGACTAAGAAACCAAGTTATCACCAAGAAAAATGCAATAGTCTCCTGTACTCCTTCTTTCATCGGGGCATGCTGCCCAATCTGCATCAGTAAAGGCAGAAAGATGAAGAGTGGTAGACATAAGAGTAAGACCATGAGTGAAAGTACATCTCAAATATCTTAAGATTCTCTTAATTGCCAACCAATGAGAATCAGTAGGAGCTTGCATAAATTGGCAAGCTTTATTGACTGCAAAAGATATTTCAGGCCTAGTCAAAGTGGCATATTGCAGGGCACCTACTATACTTCTATACACACTCGGGTCTGACAGTAGGGTGCCTTAAAATTTAGACAATGGTTTTGCAAGAGAACCAGGGGTTTCAACTGCTTTAGAGTCATACATAGCAGCTCTAAGTAAGACATCTTTGATGTATTTAGTTTGGGAGAGATGAAGCTGAGTAGAGTGGGAATGCACTTCCAAACCGAGAAAATAGGAGATATGACCAAGGTTTCGCAAAACAAACTTTTGATGAAGAGAATTAATTAAGGCTAAAACTTTGGAGGATGAGTTACCTGTAACAAGGATATCATCCACATAAATGAGAAGGATGAGCATGGTAGAGGCAGAGTTGTACACGAACATGGAGTTATCAGAGTGAGCACAGTGGAAACCCCACTCAATTAAGTCAGTGTTAAGCTTGGTGAACTAGGCCTGAGGTGCTTGTTTCAAGCCATAAAGGGCTTTGGTAAGCTGACACACATGCGTAGGATAGGAGGAGTCCACAAAACTAGGTGGTTGGGTCATATAGGCATTTTCATGGAGGTCACCATTCAAAAAAGCATTGTGAATATCAAGCTCCCTAATAGGCCAGCCACGAGACAAGGCAACTGTGAGGACAACTCTGACTGTAGGTATCTTAACAACCGGACTGAAGGTCTCAAAATAGTCAAGACCATGAGTTTGGTTGAATCCTTTGGCCACTAGCCAGGCCTTATATCTGTCAACTAAACCATCTGCCTTGTATTTAAGTTTAAAAACCCATTTTGAGCCTATGACATTAGCACCAAATGGAGAAGGAACAAGATATCAGGTGTTATTTTTATGAAGAGCAGCAAGCTCACTTTCCATTGCTGCTTTCCAAGGGGCACTTTGAAGAGCTTTCTTGTAAGTGGTCGGTTCTTAGCAATCAAGATCAACAGAAGCAAGCAAAAGCCGAGGCTTAGTAATGCCACTTTTCGACCTTGTAACCATGGGGTGCAAATTCTAAGTGACAAACAGCAGGTGCCTGCAAAACAGAATGTGTAGTATCCTCACTAATAAGAGAAGGAGATGCAGATAAAGTGTTAGTAATATTATTAGTGCCATTAAGAGTGTCTGTTGATTCTTGCATGTGATGTTCAGATGAAGAAATGACAATTGTAGACTCTATGGGTGGAATAGGTGGAGAAGGGAAAGAGGGAGGAGATGATGATGGAATAGGCACATTATTGTAATGCCCCGAATTCTCCGATGTGTTTAACGGCATGAATAGTAGGCCGGGAGGGCCATACTTGCTTAATTGTGTTAATAATTGATAAAATGCATGTATATGTTGATTATATTATGATATGATGTGAAATGCATGCATGTGAGTCCATATTCTTAATTACAGGGGTGTGATGGTAATTTGGCCCGTTGAGGGTAAATTGTTTATTTGGATGCATGTTGGTGATATGTTTTAAGGCCACATTATAATGTGGATTTGTTTGAGCTATTCGGCATGAGACGATCTTTACGTGTTAAAGTAGCGGTTTTGTCATAACGGGAATAAGTTCGAGGCTCGGGGTGAGTCTCGGGATGTTTTAATGATTAGAACATTGCCGGGAGTAAAAAGGGTAACGGGACATGAATTATTGGTGTTTGGGAATTTTGAGAATAGCGGGAATTGGGAAGCGTTAATTACGATTAACGGTATAGGTTCGGAAGTACCAACTTTGCCCTGGGGAAGGCTTTAGAAATTCTTAAAGACCTAGGGGTATTTTAGTCATTTGGGTTTGGATATATGTGAAGTTTGGATGGCTGTAGAAACCGTACAGAACAGAGCAAAAACAGAGCAAGAATTACCCTTCCCGTACATCCATTTCACTCTTTCTTCCTTTGAAGTTTTTGGTCCCAATTTGAAGATACAAGCTAGGAAATCAAAGCTTGGGAGTTGTAGACTCGGTTCATCCATTGAAAAGGACTTTAATCTCATTTGAGGTAAGAATTCATCCATGAAAAACAAGCCATACTCTGTTTTACTTTATAGTTTTCAGCTTATAGTTTTGGTGTGGATAGTAGGAATCAATGGGAGTTTTTGTGTAAGATTGATTGGGTTTTGATGAGGGTATGATGTAGATGAGGTTTGGGGGTTGAATTGGGTGTTTGGTAAGGTTTTGGATTGGTTTGGAGGGTTTGGTTTCAAGAGAAATCGCAAAGAAGATGAACCAGGAAATTTCTGGTCTGTTGTTGGCGCAGCAGCGCCACTTAGGGCGCAGCAGCGCTATTCAGGGCTCAGAGATGGGCTCTCTGGCTTGGAAATAGGGCTGCAGCGCCACTCACAGGGCTGCAACGCCATCTGATGGGGCTGCATCGCTAGTCCATTTTTCAGCAAACACATTTTAGGGCTCGGAATGATCCTTAAGGCTCGGGGTTTGGTTCCTTTGCCCCGTTTGAGTATTTTAAGCATCCCGAGAGTGGGGGATTGATCCTGGGAGTGTGGTTTTAGATTGTAAACTATTTATTAATTTATTTTATTAATGGATTATAATTGGTTATGATTAGGTAACCGCTAAGGAATCTAAAGGTTGATCGTTCTCAGGGTTGTTTTTCTAATTCATTCTCGCTCGAACCAGAGGTAAGAAAAATGCACCCCAAGTGTGACATACATGGATATTCATGAGGCATGTTGATTGTGTTAATATGGACTTGGATTGAATAAAGAATGTTTGGCGTATGTTGCTCACTTGCACATGGTACTGACTCATTAGTCAGATTTGGCAAAGGTGCTAGTATCAACTGTGAAGTTGTGACTTATTAGTCAGGTTCGGCAGTGGTATTGGGCACTGGTCACATTGCGCTGACTCATTAGTCAGGACGACCTTAGCATGTAACGCAGGCCAACAAAGATTGGATCTAATCAACTATCAGCATTGAATGGCTCAAAGAGCATTAATGCCAGATCGACCCCGAGGGTCGATGAATGAAATAAGCGCTTGGAGGCTAGTGGCTTACCTAGCAGCCACTCTCCCACTTGAATTAGTGACATGCTAGTCAGTCACTCAGTATGGTTTATCGGAACCTCATGTGATGTTCACTCATTTGTTTGAAAGCTTTATGCTCAGTGTGATTATAATGATAATCATTTGATAATGTTTATGCAAAGTGTTATGTTTTCTTGCTGGGCTTTGGCTCATGGGTGCTATGTGGTGCAGGTAAAGGGAAAGAGAAGCTCACCTAGCCTTGAGTGGAGAGCTGATGTGGTGATGTGTACATATTGGGCTGCTTGACCACCACGGCCAAGGAGTTCTCAGAGGAACTAGGAGGTTTACCCTATTTTTGCCGCTTAGGTCGGCGGGGTTGTAAATTTTAAACAGTAATGACCATTTTGTGTTGAGAACGACTTGTAAACGTTTTGTTTAGCTCTGCAGAGCAGTTCGTAATGAAAGCTTCCATTTCCTTTTTATCGGTTTTACACCTTAACCTGTTAATTACACTTAGAGCACGTTTTTGACCAAAGGACTCGGGTAACGAGTCAAATTTCCGGTCCACCGTTCATCGTAACTGTTCTGGGGCAGCCAGGGCGTTACAATTACGGAGGGACGGAATAAGAGCTGGAGTGAGGGAAGAGGAGGAGGGTTGAATTATGGGTTTGGGGTTAGAATAGGGAAAGGTAAACTCATTAAAAATGACATGTCTTGTGATATACATATGATGAGAAATAAGATCAAGACATAAGTATCCTTTGTGAATTGTGCTATATCCAACAAACATACATTTGGAGGAACGAAATTCAACTTTGTGTTTGTTATAGGGTCTGAGATAAGGAAAGCACACACAACCAAATGTGCGAAACAAAGAGTAATCAGGAGTTCTTTTATACAGAACTTCATATGGAGATTTAGAACCAAGGATAGGAGTAGGTAGTCTATTATTAACATAGACAACAGCTCGAAATGCAAAAAGCCAGAAATGTAAAGGGAGAGATGCATGAGCTAACATTGATAAACCAGATTCAACAATATGCTTATGTTTTCTTTCAACACGACCATTTTGGGACGATGTATAAGGACAAGGCTTTCTAAGGGAAATACCACAAGATGTGAGAAAGTTAGGAAAGGTTCTATATTCACCACCATCATCACATTGAAAATGTTTTATTGAAGTAGAAAATTAGTTTTCTACTAATGTTTTAAATTGTTGAAACACAGTAAGAGCATCACTTTTAGCTTGCAAGGGATATAGCCAAACAAAACGAGAATAGTCATCAACAAAGAGGATAAAATATCTTGAGCCATCTGCACCCCATATATCAGAATAGATGAGCTCAAGAGGCTGTGAAGTTGTAAAATCAGAAAGTGGAAATGGTAATTTATGACTTTTACCAAATTGACAGGAAGAACAAACTGAATTCTTATTGCATTTAGAAGGTATATTACATGTCTTTAGTACAGAATTTACAGTATCAAAATGAGCATGACCCAATTGAGCATGCCAAATAGAAACTAAAGACACATTAGGATTAGTAGAATCAGAGGAAGTGGAAGATGAATGGGAAAGAAAACAAGTCTAGAACTGAGGAATGGCGGAAGCAGCTTGAAAATGGTAGAGACCCTTATGAAGTTGACCTTGATGAAGAACCTTCTTCGAAATAAGGTCCTTAACATGAAACACATTAGAGAAAAATTCAACAGAAACAGAGTTGTCAGTACAAAGATGTGAGACACTAAGTAAATTGGAAGAAATGGAGGGGACATGATAGACTTTACGTAAATGTAAAACTGAATTGGAACAAGGAATAGAGCAAGAACCAATAGTAGATATGGGGAGTTTGTTGCCATTACCTACAGTCACCTCATCATCACTAGTGTAGGAAGATGTATTGTCAAGATTGGTGTGATGAGGAGTGAGGTGATGAGACGCTCCGGAATCAAGAATCCAAGAATCATATGGAGAGGAGGGTGAGGCAGCAACCATAGCTTGAGGACTAGTTGAAGAATTGTATTGTAAAGAAGGATCAAATCGTCGGTAACATTGCAAACCAACATGACCAGATCGCCCACATAGTTGGCATTGGGGCTAAATGGGTCGAGTACTATTGGGGGAGCAAGAGTTAGTAGAACCACGAGAATCACGATTGTAGTGATTGGAAGGGCGTGATTCTCGACCAGATTTGTTCTTGATAGGGTGATTATGGGGCCTATATGGAAATCGAGAGGCCACATTTGCTTGAATGTTCAGACCCTCGTCCACGGTTTGTTGTTGTTGAAGACAATTTTCATGGGCAAGAAGTAGACTGACAACGTCTTCAAGAGATGTGTGATTAGCATTTGTAGTTACAGAGACCACAAAGGAATTGTACTCAGCACTTAGACCATCAAGAATGTATAGAATATGATCTTGTTCAGAAACAGGTTCAGAAATAGCGGCAAGGAAATCCACATAACTCTTGACTCGCACAACATAATCCATCATAGAAAGATTGCCTTTTTTGACTGTTTGAAGCTGCATGATACGAGCGTTAGAAGCTCCTGCAAAGACTCGCTGCAGAGCACTCCAGGCAGTAGCAGAAGTAGTGTGGCCAACTATTTGAGACATGATGGCAGGGGTTAAAGAAGAAAAAATCCAAGAGAGAATGAGGCGATCCTTACGACGCCATTGAATGAAGTCAGGTGTGAGATTCTGGGTGCCAGAGATGTATTGATTTGGAGCTTGGCACGTCCCGTAGATGCCATTTGCATAAATCATGTTTTCCATTTGAGCTTTCCAGAGAAGAAAGTTCATCTGGTCAAGTTTGACAGGTATAGTATGATTTAGAGCTTGAGCTAGGGCAACAAATGTTTCAGGAACAATGGAGGGAGCCATGGTCGAAGTAGCAGCGGGGATGGAAGGTTGAACATCGGAACCAGATTCGGAGCCAGAGGTCGACATGGAGGAAGAATCAAGAAAGGAAAGGAAGAAAAAGAAAAGGAAGCAACGAGAAAGGAAAGGGATCTAGGGCTGTGATACCATGTAAATGTTTGAGGAAAATGACTTAAGCCTTAACCCAGCTTAGTCCGAAAGTTCTTATTTATAATAGGAGTACAACACATCAGTTAGTTACATTCAAGATTAACAACTAAATACACTTAACAGAAGTAAGCCTAGCTGAACTAACTAACTAATATGATCTTCACCTTTAGGGCTCCTAGTCATATGTAATAGCGAGACACGGGTGAGTGTTCACAATTTAGATTTTTCTATGGTTATATGATTTTCTTATGGTGTTGTTTCTAAAACTAACCGAATTAACCCATGAAACTAATGAGATGTTGGGGTCATTGGTTGTGACGCAACTTTCATTACAAGATGAGCAAAGGGGAGTTTGTCAATGACTTAGCTGAAGCCGACTATGTATGTATTAATTAGTGCGACATTTTATGTCATTTCTTTACTATTATTATTGTTATTATGCAATGTTAAATTTACTAACTTGACATTTTTCTTTCAAAAACTAATATAATAAGATTAAATAAATATCTTATGCCATAGATACAATAACTTGCTTTGTTTTCATATGATACACCTACCTCAATTGATTAAAGATCTATCACAAAGAAGATAATTGGTGAACAATGATACCACAATCAAGGTAAGGTGTAAGACGCCAATGGAAGGGGACTTTACTTTAGGTAGTCATCCTTCTCAAGCCACATTTGAGTAGCAATCCTAGCCTTCGAATAGTGTGATTCTATTCAATCTTTCGTATATGAACATTGCCAATGACCAACTATTGCATACTTTCAACCCTCTTCGCCGCACCATCACACCACAACAACAACAAGATACTTCTAGCAGCGAAAGTGATGAAGATTTGGCCAACTTAAACGATTATGATTTTTCTTCTTAACCAAATAAATTTAACTTTTGTATTTATTATTACCTTTATTATATAATTTAAGAATATAATTTTTTATTTTAAATATTATTAATTTTAATGTAATTAAATTAATTTTATTAAGAAAAAAACACAGATTCTTATTGTGATGACAAATATATGAATTTCTTATAAAAGTAAATTTTCTATTGTGGCGGCGTATATATACACATCTATTTCAACGATATTTTACAAAATGACAGGTCCTCTAAAGAGACAAATTCAAATATTTTTTGTGACAAAGTTGAAACTATAACAGCAAAACTGTTATCGAAAGAGGTTGATCCTTATTGCGACATCAGTAGTTATCTGTTGCTATAAATCTATTGTGATGACTATTTTGTAATGATGATATGTCGTTCGAACAAATGCTTTGGGACTTATTTGCATTGACTTTTACCATTTATTATGATGATATATTTGTTACTGCAAAAGACTCTTTTCTTGTTATGCCTATTTGTTTCATCACTTCCAAGACTACACCAAGTAATTTATTTCAATAAACGAGGGAATACATTTTATTTTTTGAAAAAAATGTTTTTTTATTTGAACTTCAGCACATGTAGATTTTTGCCTTGAATTTATTTGCTGCACAAAATTACTCTTGAAGTATAACATCTGTAAACTTTTACCCCTCCCCTCTAAAATAGTAACAATTTGCTTATGTGACAACTAAAAAATATTTTAAAATTATTTTTTATTAATTAATTGATTTTAAATTAATAAATAAATAAAAAAACCATTTTAAAAATAAAAAAACTTAATAAAAACTAATTTTTAAATTTATTAAATTATATAAAATCCAATTAATAAAAAATAAATAAATATAAATATCTTTTAATCCAAATATAATTTTTAAAAAAAATACTAAACTCAATATTTCTAAATTAAATTATACTTTGAAGTGCTGGAATAAATACATTCGGACCTATCGGGAGCAAGTAGAAGACGCACTCAAGTTGGTAATCTTTATTTTCTTTGATTTGTTGATGATTAAAATAGAAAAATTTGGGTCTATTTACTCAAACATAAAGATGAATGCCATGATAAGTTTAAAATATGAAAAACTTTAGTTTAAACTCAAACTAATATGAAAATTAAAAATATTACAACTGATAATGGTCTTGAGTTTGTCAACCAAGAATTTAATGAAATTTTGCATTTAAAGACATAAAAATGTTATCAACACCCCTCAACAAAATGGAGTTGTTGAAATGATGAATAAAACATTGTTAAACAAAGTTAGATGTTTAATGATAGAATCTAGTTTGAATAAAAAATATTGGGGTGAGGCTCTTTATAATGCTATCTTCTAAATAAAAGTCCTAGTCAAGTTAATGAATTTAAAACACCTGAAGAAAAATAGTTTGGTAAGAAACCATCATTGACTCACCTTAAGACTTTCGGATGTGCAGCTTATGCACACAATGTAGAAGAAAAACTTGGTAAGAGATCTATTAAATGTGTTTTCTTAGGTTACACGGATGGAGTTAAGGGTTATAGACTCTAATCCCTTGAAACATGTAAGCTATTAACAAGTGGAGCTGTACTTTTTAATGAATTTGATAAATGAGAAAGGTTTTTTTGTTAGTGTTTCAGGTAACCAAGAAAAAGACCTCAAAAAAACAACTCGATTTGAGGAGGAAACATCACTTTCTGAGACTTCAAACAGCCAAGGAAATGAGGAAGAATCCAATACCAGAGATGACACTCAAGTTGAAGACTTAACTAATTATCAACTAGCGCATGATAGACCAAGAAGGGAGATAAAGCTTTCTGCAAGATATGCTGAAGCAGACATTATTGCATATGCACTTACTGTCATGAACAATTCCAAAGGTTGTGAACCACAAAACTACAAAGAAGCTACTGAATGTAAAGAGGTTCACCTTTGGAAGAAGGCCACGTTGGAAGAAATTGATTCGTTAAACAAGAATCAAACCTAGACTTTAGTTCCCATTCACGACAGACAAAAGGTGATAGGATGCAAATGGATTTTCAACTTGAAAAATGGAGTTACACCAACTGATCCAAAAATATATAAAGTAAGAGACTGGTGGCAAAGGGATTTATACAAGTAGAAGGTATCGACTACCTAGAGATTTTTTCTCCGATTGTAAAAATGAAGATAGCAAGGTTGTTGTTGTCACTAGTTGTTAAAAATGATTGGGAAGTGGAGCAAATGGATGTGAAGATTGCATTCCTCAATGGGAAATTGGAAGAGACAATCTACATGAACTAACCAGATCGATTCAAGGTGGAAGCAAAAGGACACTACAATAATTTTCACTTTTAATGACTCTCTTTAATGACTTACACCAATGGTGTAAGTCATTAAAAGTATTCAAGGATATTTAAAGTCTAATGATGTAAGTCATTAAAAGTTCTTGTTAATGACTACTTAGGTAAGTCATTAAAAGTGGTGAGAGACGTTAATTTAAAAATATGAATATAAAATTATTTATTTATAAAATATTAGTCATGTAAGAGCATCTAACGTCTCCCCTAGAAAGACGTGCCAGACATTTAACGTCTTCCCTGGGAAGATGTGTCAGACATCTAACATCTCCCCTGGGAAGACGTGTCACATGGGACGTCTCCCCAATGGAGACGTTAGATGTCTGGCACGTCTTCCCAGGGAAGATGTTAGAAGTCTAGCCTACTATATACTCAACATTTCCTTCTTCTTCCCCGAGCGCACGAACTAGAGGCAGAGAAGGGCGACTTTCTGGGCGATTTTAGGGCCATTTTTTTTTTGTTGACAATTTTGGCTGATTTTATTCTATAAAATCTCATTTGAGGTAAGTTTTTATTATTTATAAGTGTTGTATAATATTTAGGATAATTTTCATGCTTATTTTCTCTAGTTATTAAGGGATTGATTTTGGGAATTTAGGGTTTATAAGTTGCAATTTTTGGTGATTTTTGGCTGAACCAAGTGGATTTAAAGCATATTTGAGGTAGGGTTTCAAGATTAAACAATGTATTATAGTTAGAATGGTAGAAAAAAATTATTTTTATGCATTTTTTATATGATTTGTGGGTTTTCTTAGAAATATTAGTTTAAAGTATGAAAAATAATTTTTATGTATATTTGAGATACTATATTGTTTAATTTTAAGATGATGCCACATTATTTACTATTTTAAAATTTTTATTACTATTTAATCCAAAAATTATACATTTTAAAATTAATTTTTAATGTTTGTTAAGTATATATATGTAAATATGTTTTGCTAAAATGTATTTAATAATTTTTTCTAAAATAAGAAAAATAATCTAATTTTAATTTTACATACAAAATGGTAATTCAAGTTTATATGTTTATAAATTTTTTTAATTTATATTATTATTTAATTAGAAAATTATATATTTTTGTAATCTTTATTAACATTTAAGTATGTTATTTATATATAGTTATGTTATTTTTATTGATTTAGTAATATTTTATTAACTAATTAATTTAAATTTTTAAGTTGTAGTTTTAATAGAGATTTTTATGAGATTTTTGCCTCAAATTTCGATTTCAAGCACACATTTGAGGTTTTTAAGTTTCTAAAATATCAATAAAAAGTTATTGTTAATCTAATTATTTAGTGAAGTTTGTTTAGTAATCTTTTATTTATTAAATAATTTTTTTTTTGTAGGTTGTGAATTTAATAGCAAAGTGCGCGCTTTGCAAAGTGAAGTAAATTTGCTAGCAAGGACTATTAATTACAAGTGGTACATACATTATCTTATTTCTTGTTTTAGTATTATTACACTTTTGTTAGAGGAGTTTGATTATCTTAAATATTTATCCATAGTGAAGTAGGTTATGAGATTAAAATTGCGTGTTTCGGTGATAACAGAAGGTTGAGAACTGTGTGTTTTAGTGAAGTAGGTTCTGGAAATTTTGTTTGTGTGCTGCGGAACTATAAGGAAGAAATTTATTGTTTGTTGTTTGAATTGTTTGACTTGTTGTTCACAGATGGTTAGATCTCTATTATAGGGGAAACGCTGCTCGGTTTTGTCTAGAATTATGTATCCTATTATTATATTTGTATTGTGTTGTGCTTATTTGATTGGACTTGATTAGATTGACAGATTGTTATGGTACTAATATATGGGAAATACTGCTCAATTTTTCGTATGTTTATTTAGTTTTTTTTGTTTAATTTTTCATAGACATAGGAGAGGATATAAATAGAAAATGGATGTCAGCGAATAGGTTATTTGTGGAATATAAAAATGGGGTTAACGTTTTTCTGACCAGTCTACCAAAACCTCCTGAGATTCCAAATAATATAGAAATTGTGCAACCGAAAGTAAGTAACTACGACTTTAATTATTTTGAAAATTTATAATTGAATTTTGCTAATATTCTTTATATTAATTGCTTGATATTTTATTTAAATATTAGTGTCCACACCAACCAAAAAATGTGGCATGTGGATATTATGTGATGAGAATGTTGAAGGATTACATTGAACATTCACGACCTGGGCATTACTTGAAGAAAGAGGTACATGCATATATATTTATACAAAGTTAACAATCTATTTATTATTAAAGTATACACATAATCAAATAATAATTAACTAATATATTTTACTTTGAATTTTTTGTAGCTAAACACTATGACATATACACCAGCACAGATTAATGAAATGCGACAACACTAGGCGAACCATATGCTACCGATAATTCAAAGCCATCGTCCCACATATTAGGTTTTTTTTTTTTACTTTTTCTTTCTTACTATATGTCTAGCTAGCTAGTATAATATTTGTTAGTTTTGTATGTTTAACAACAAATATTACAATTTTATATAATTAGTTTGCAAAAACATATTATATACACATTTCAGTTTTATTAATGACAATTCACAATTTAAATTTGCATATAATTTATATTTTTTAAATAATATATTTAATTCTATTTAAAAAATTTAATATAATGAAAATAATTATTTAATTATTTTTTAAAAAAAATACAAAATCCTATGATGACTCCTATAGGGAGACTTTGTAGACATTCAACGTCTCCCCCTGGGAGACGTCATAGGGTGTACGTTTACACCATATGACGTCTCCCAGGGGGAGACGTTGAATGTCTACAAAGTCTCCCCATAGGAGACGTTGTAGGTACCTATGACACTGGTATAAAACTTTTGATGATGTGGTCACCAAAGTGGGTTATACAAGGTCCAAATTCGACACTTGCTCGTATTTTTCTTATGTAAACATTGTTGTTCCTACTTTTCTCTTAATCTATGTAGATGATATGTTGATTATGGGAAGGGATATGAGCAAAATTAACAAGTTGAAATAGGTTTTGAGTAGAGAAGTTTAAATGAAAGGCATGGGAGCTGCAAGGAAAATTCTTGGCATCGATAGTCTTAGAGATAGAGGGAAAGACTACTACAAAAACATGCTTTTAGGGAAATTTTTTAGGGCACTCACCTATATTCGAGTCCTAAAAACATCTCCTGGACTTTTTAGGACACTCATTTAGAGTCCTTAAAAAATTTCTTTTAGAACACGTGGTGCGAGCCTTAAAAACTGATGTGTGTTCTAAAGTTTGAATTTTTTTTAACAAAAGTTCCTAGAATTTTCAGGACACTCATTGAGAGTCCTTAAAGAATTTATTTTAGGACACACAGTGCGTGCCCTAAAAGCTTATGTGTGATTAGCGTGCCTGGAGGACAATAAGTGATTTGTAATGCTAATATGTGAATTTGGTGAGTATGTGATTAGAATTGCATGTTTAGGTGAATTAAATATTCATGTGGGTCCCATTTGGTTATTAGGGGCATATTTGTAATTTTAGCCCGTTGAGGGCATAAATTTAATAATTGTGAATATTGTGATATATTCATGTTGCACGATCCGAGACAGTCCTAGGGAGCGGTTTAGCTAGAAAGTCACAACGGGGTCGAATACCCGACTCGGGACGAATCGAGGAGTAGTCCGAGCGTTAGATGTTTTATTGGGTTATCGAGTTATGGAAATAAATATTTGGAGATATATTAGAAGTTAAAACGTATAGGAGGGGATATTGAGGAAATTACCATTTTGCCTTCGGGGACGTTTTTGGTACCCAGAGCCTTGGAGGTAACTTAAATGACTTAGGATAAGTAAAATAAAGCCAAGGAAGCATTCAGAAACTTAGAGAAACAAACTCTCTCTCTCTCTCTCTTGGAGTTCTCTCTCTTTGGAAGCTTGGAGACTTTGATCTATAGGAAGATTTTGGCTTGCTTGTCAAGGGATTGTTAGATTGATTTTTGGGTATATTGGCTTGGTTTTTGTGGAGAAAATGGAGGATTTTTCTCGGTTCGAAGGGTCGGGCCGCAACATTGTTCTTGCTGAGCTGCGGCCCTCTAGAACACTTGGGAGGCCAGGAAGAAGGGCGAGCCATGGCAAACCATGGCTTGGGCCGCGGCGCGCATGCCTTATTTTGGGGGTTGGGGTTTCTGGTTGAGGGGGGCCTCGACATGGGTTCTTGGGGCCGCGACGCTTAGTGAGTTTTTGGACTCGAAGGAGGTTTTAGGCTCAGGAATCCAAAAGTTAAGGCTCGGGACGGATTTTATCACCCGGATTGATGGAATTCAAGGTCCCAGAGACTATAATTATAACCCAAAGTTATTTAATGGATTAGAACTTGATGGATGGATGTTGTTGATGCGTTGCGACTAGGTTTTCAGCGAGGCTAGGACTAGGGGACTATGCTCGGGACATCGGTGCCTGGAAAGCTCGGGACACAGGTAAGAAAACTATTGTACCCTTAGAGCAGGGCGAGGCCCTATAGTTTGTGTTGCAGGGCACGACCCTATATGATTGTGTTGCAGGGTGTAGACCCATTGATTATGTTTATACATGTTTAAGTATTTGTTTAATTATGCTATGTGTGCACATATGTGAATGAACGGCAAGAGTCGGGAACGGCGAAGGCCAAGAACGGCGAGAGCCGGTAACGGCGAAGGTCGAGAACGGCGAGAGCCGGTAACAACGAAGGCCGAGTACGGCTAGGGGCCGGGAGTAGCGTTAAGCACGCGGAGTGCGAGTTGCCAGGGTGAGACCCTATAGGATACCTAGGATATCCTCACGATGTAGATCGCGAACCCAGGGCTTGGTAAAGCGCCTGGGACGGCATGGGCGTTATGTGTTTAGCCTATTGGCAATTTTGTTATTTGCTTGTGTGGAGTTTTCTTGTTGGGCTTCGGCTCACGGGTGCTCTATGGTGCAGGTAAGGGCAAGGGGAAAGTTGACCAACCATGAGTACGGAGAGCGTGAAGCAACATGTACATGTTTGCCCTGCCTGGCTGCTCATGGCCAGGGGTATTTTTGGGAGATGTTTGTATTAAACCTAATATTGTCGTTTAGTCAACTTTAATTTTATTTTTTGAGTTGTAAATATTTCTAAAATAATATTTTGGGATCCTAAATGTTTAACGCTTTATAATTCTCAATGGATGATTACATTTTCAAATTGTATGACTTTTATTATAGTTTAGCTACACTTTTAAACCTAAAACCTTGATTAGCGAGTTAATTGCACGTTTTAAACTCACTTAGTAACGGCTCTAAGGAGGTAGGGTGTTATAGGTAATATGGACAAACCATGAGTTGGAGAGCTCTGGGGGTGAGGTGTACATTTTCAGCTGCTCATCCGCTACGGGCGAGGGAAAGTATAGGGACAGAGCCTAAAATTTGTATTTTTGCCATTAGAGTGGTCACTAGTTGTATATAACTTTTGAGAGTTGTAAATTTGTCTCTTAAACCCTGTTTTTGGGATGCCATGTACCAAACATCTATTTTAGTGAAAATTAACTCTAACATGATAGTTGACCTTAGGAGCACTTTTTTTGTTCGAATGACTTAATTAGTAAGCCTTTCACTATTTCAAATACACAGTGTAACGGTCTTGGTTATCCAGGACATTACATGGTTCTTCTTGGAAAGGCCTAGAATGGCCGGATTTGGACTATGATTTCTCGGACCTCGATGGATTTCGGCTAGCGTCGACTTCCAATTCTAATGGCCGTTGAGTTCAATCGTTTAGTGGTTTTTGATGCCCAAAGCACAAGGAATGCAGTGGTGGTGGTCGTTTGGGTCAGGGTGGCTCGAGGTGGTTAAAAAACACTCGGAAGTGTCTGGGAATCTCAGCACCACCGTGACTTCGAATGGATCTAGGCGGAAGAGGATGGCGCGTGTGGGGCAGCGCTCGTGGGGGTCGAAATTCGGTGACTTTCTGCGTCTAATGGTGTGATGCGTGTCAATGGTGGACGGCGGCAGGGCGGCGGTCGGGGCCCGTACTGACGCAGGTAGGAGAGAGATCTAGAGGGAAAGAGGTAGCACCTTGTGTTCTTCTTCCTTTGTGTGCTGATGAGAAATGATGCCCTAATGTAGCTCAATTCGAAAATTATAGCAATTTTTGTCCTTTTTTATTTAAAAGTTTTTAGGACACGCCTTAGGAGCTCTTAATACTCTTTTAGGACACCCAAATTGAGCCCTTAAAAGTCACCACTCATATTATACACTTAAATTTTCTATTTAAGTTTTTTAGGTCCCACATATGTTTTGAGGACACTCATTGCGAGTCCTAAAGTGTGTTTTTTAAGGACTCTGAGTGTCCTAAAAACTATAGGAACTTTTGTTAAAAAAAATTAACTTTTTGGACACATCAGTTTTTAGGGCTCGCATGATCGGTAAAATATGATACGCAAGTGCACACAATCGATTCAAGTAATATAGATCGTAAATAGGGTATCGTTCCCACAAAGACTATTAACCAATTACCAATAATTGTTCTTTAATTTCTATTTGGCAAACAAAATTTAGATGAATAAATCTAATTATAAAATTTTAAATAACTATGAACAAAAATAACTAATCAAAAGATGAAAATCAATAATAAAAAGACATAGGGTATTAACTTCATCAACTTTTCATTCTACTAATTTTATTAATCAATTATAAATATCTTTCTTCCTATTCTAATAGCAGGTTTCGAGTCTGTATAAGTCTTCAAGCGCCGTGACTTAGACATCTCAAGCCATGACTTGCGTCTTTGATGGCCCCTTGCTTTAGCCTCTGATTTCCCCTCCCGGTGCGACTTATAAGGGCAAGTCGCAACACTAACACATAAATACTCAAGATTACCACAAAAACACATTATAAAACAACACTAAAATGAATTTATCATTGCACTGCGTGTCCTAAAATAAATTCTTTAATGACTCTCAATAAGTGTCCTAAAACGTCCAGGACCTATTTTTAGGGCTCGCATCAAGGTGAGTGCCTTAACAAAGTATCCTTAAAGATTGTTTTTGTAGTAGTGGAAGCAGAATTTATGGCTACAATAGAGGCTTTCAAAGAAGTAATTTGGCTTAAAGGTGTACTAGAAGTACTCAAAACTTTAAAGGATAAAGTGGCACTTTACTCTGATAGCTAGTCATCCATATCATCTATGCAAAATCTTGTTTATCATGAAAGGTCTAAGCATATATATGCGAGACTCTACTGGATAAGGGAAAAGATAGAACAAGGTGTTATTGAAATGGAGAAAATACCAACCAAAGTGAACCCTGCTGATCTAGGAACCAAAGTGCTAACTCATACTAAGTTTTAACATTGCTTGAAACTTATAAATATTAGAGATAGATAATCCTCTATGACAGTCCTCCATGGGGTGTTTACAGTTAGTCTTATATGGATTAAGGTGGAATTTGTTGTAAAGTAATCCATATAAAACTAACTCAACTAATTAACATTCTGTTATGACTATCTTATTTGTTTCAACCAAGCAGGGGCATTTCTGGTATTGTCTAAATTATAAAACTAAACTTAGAGATAAAGCTTTAGAAATAACTTCAGTGATCAACGATTCATTCATTCTTAGTTTTGGGGTTTTGGGAAACACTTAGAGAGAATTTGTACATGTTGTGAGAGAAAGCTAAGAGACTTGGAGCATTTGTTAGTCCAAGAACTCAATTGTAAAAGGAATCTCTGCTCTTGCTTGAATCCCTTATAAGTAAAGAAGGGTGTATAAACTCAAACCTTTTTTTTCTTCTTTAGGTTGTAACAGATTGATTCATGATAGTGGAACCCATGGAGGAAGTGGATGTAGGCCAATACTTTATTGGCTGAACCAATATAAATCTGGTTGTGTCTTTCTTGTGTTTGATAAATTGTTTCATTGAATTTTTATTCTTGTTTAAGTTGAATTAGTATCTGCACTGAGTTGTATTGTTTGTGTTTACAACAATTATGTAATATTAAATTTACTAAATTGACCTTTTTTCTTTCAAGAATTGATATAACAAGACGAAATAAGATCTTATGACATAGATACATGTTGTGTTCTCTTTATACGATACAGCTGCCTCTGTCGATTAAATGTCCATCACATAGAAGATATGTGGTAAACAACAAGGCCACACAAACAAGGCATAAGACTACACGAATGGAAGTGGACCTTAAGTAGTAATTTTTCATCCTTCTCAAAGCCAAATTCACTTTATTAGTAGCATCGCTGCCTAAGATTGTTTTAATGAATGTAATTTTTAATAGCAATCCTTGAGATGATGCATGAACAAGTGCTACCCAATGAGATTCTATTCAATCTTTCGTCGATTTATTAACATTTACAATGACCAACTATTGTAGATGTTCAACCCTCCTTCGCTCCCACCACCACAACAACAAGATATACACTACTTATCACTACTAAAAAAATAGGGGTTTAGCGTCGATTACACATCGATGCTTTTGCCAATAACTTCATTTTTGGAACCGACATTGTTGGAGGCGATGGGTTTGACCTGGGCAGAAGCGTCGGTCTATAACTGATGCCATTGCTCAGATGTGTCGGTCTGTAACCGACGCTTCAGGGACTTAGATGTGCTGGTTACAAACTGTCGAATATGTTTGTGCCTGTGCATATCTAATGCTAATATGTTTAAAAATTGTATTATGTAATCTGTTTCTGCTGTTTTCCCCATGTAGCAAAACAAATGCAGAAACAAAAGCATAAGGGCAGAAACAGAAGTAGAAACACGTTTACATTTCAAAAATATATATTTATATGAAACTATATGTATATAATGGTCGAGATATATGATTCAAAAAACAATATTCATATACTCGAGAGGGAAAACAATTACTAAGTTAATAAAACTAATCTAAGCCCATGTATTAGAGACAAACAAATAAGTTAGCTAGTAAACTAATCTAAGTCAAGATCAACATATGATTCAAAAAATAATATTCATACTCAATCGATATATGCAGGAGGTACTAGCCAGCACTAGTTCTTATCAAACACTGAGATGAGGTAGAATTGACTCCACCCATTCATCTCGCACGACGTTGACTTCTTCAAGCGAGTACACCATTGTGCTTTTGAACTACAAATGAATTCAAAAAATTAGTTAGACTTGAATTATATATGATTTTACAATAAAAGTTAAATTAAACTATATAATAACTAATAAATTAAACAATACTTACGTGATGACTCAAGGGGTTCTTTGGGTTGGCTTCAGAAATGAAGTCCCTTGCGAACTTCATTACGTAGTACCCACACTTGATGTCATCATTCTGCTGTCGACACTATTAAACATACCAAAACACATTTCATTTATATATATATATCTGTGTGTGTGTGTGTTTAGATACTTTGAAAACTTCTAAGTTGTGATTAAATTGTTTTTACCAAAGGGTGGCAGAGTTTTGCTCTTCTTACATGCTGTCCTCTATGTAGCTCATATGAATCTAGGGCACTATACCAAATATAATTGACCTTAATTAATTAGTTAATATAAAAAAAAATTAAAGTAACTAAGATAAAAAGTCATGACTTACACGTTGACTTTTTTTCCAACAACCCTTAGGTAGATTTGGAACCTCCTAATCTTTTCCACGACACCCTTTTCTTTTCTTACTAGTCTTTCTATGTGTTTCCTAATTTGAATTGGACTATATTTAACTTTAGTACCAACTGTTCTCCAAATAAAGGTAGGGGAGCTATTTCAAATTCTTGCTTACCATTGAATGCCTATTTCCATGTTCGGAAGACATGTTTCTGAGGCAAAAATCTCCAGTGTCCCACATAACAAACTTTTCTCAAGTGTTTTAAATATTGAGAACAAGTGTTCTCTTCATAGATAGGACTTGCTTTATACCCGTTCACACTAAATCCAGAAAAATTTCCAAATGCGGGAAAATCATTAATGGTCCACATCAACATTGCTCTAAGATTAACGATTCTTTCATGTGGCCATCGTAAGCAGTAACACCTTCATACCACAATCCACTTAAATCGTCAACAAGAAGAGCTAGGTATACATCAATATCATTACCAGGATGTGAAGGACCCGATATGAACAATGTCAACATTGTGAACTTCATTTTCATACACAACCAAGACGTTAAATTGTACATAACCAACATAATAGGCCAACAACTATACTTACTGCTACAGGAAGTATGTTCATTAATCCCATCTGGAGAAAGAGAAAGACGTATATTCCTAGGTTCATTGCCAAAGTAAGGCCATATCACATCAATTGTTTTACAAGTTGGTGAGTCAGCTGGGTGTCTCATCTTTCCATCTTTTACCCTCTCCTCGGCATGCCAAGTTAAAATTTTAGCATATTCGACATTTCGGTAGAACCTAACCAAAAGAGGTATATGTGGTAAGTACCATAACACTTTTGCAGGGACACCATCCTTAACCGCATTTGAATTCTTTTTCTTTTGCCATCTAGACTCACCACATGTCGAACATGTAATTGCATCTGCAATCTCTTTTGATATAGGATACAATCGTTAGGACAAGCATGTATTTTTTTCATATTCCATGCCTAACAAACACAATATCTTCTTTGCCTCATAAAAACTTGAGGGCATCTTATTATCTTCGGGTAATAATTCTCCTAAGAAAGAAAGTAACTCTGAGAAACTCTTATAAAAAAAATACAATGTTTGGCTTTCAAATTATACAACCTAACGAGGGTCGTTAATTTAGAGAACCTTTTACAATTAGGGTATATAAGTTTATCAGCAACTTCTCAGATGTTTTGAATTTTTTTTGGATCCATACGATATTCATATTTTGCATCATCAATCATTTCTGCAATGTAATCCGCTTCATAATCTAATTCAACATCCTTATCCTCTTAGAGGTTCCTTCCACCCTAAGAGTAATAATTTTTCCATGAAAAAACCAAACCTTATAACTCTTTTTTATCCCGTTTCTAAATAAATGTTCCTTCATTGTAATAAGCTTAATCTTCACAACGTTACCACACTTAAGACACAGACAAGGAACAAAATCTAGATTTTCTAAATTTCTTGAACAAAATTGCAAGAAATACTCAACACCTTCCCTATATTTCACTGATAGCCTATCTGAAGATAATAAATCTCTATCCATTGCCAATTTTCTAAGAAACAAAGCAAACAAGCAAAAAAATTCAAATTTTGCCAAAGACTAGATTTGTTATATTAAAAAAATAATTGGGTAGCTTCTTTCCTATTTTTATAGCATATCCAAAATTCATATATTACATATAGACATCACATATTAATACAAAAAAATCAAACAACAAATAGCAACATGCATAAGTATCAATCAATATCAAATATTTATAACTGTCAATGTTATTATTTTGAAAAAAATTGGGCAGCATTTCCCCTATTTCTACAACATTTCCCAATCTCAAAAAGTAACTATACACAACATACGATACACAAATATCAAACAATCAATCAACATGAATAATTCCAACCTTATATCACTACAACACACAAGTAAATCGCCCTATTCTATTACTTTTTAAAACGTCTCACAACTCATAAATAATTAGAAAATACCATTTAACATGAGAAATTTAGTGGGGCCTTAATAAGACATGCAAGTTGGGCCCAATAGTTCAAAATAAAAACAAAGTGTTCTTATGCATCGTTTAAAGAAAATAAATTTTTATGTCCCACTAATAGTTTTAAAACTAAGTCCATAACATGATTCTTTAATACTCGGCGCTTATGTTGATCATTTATCCGTTCATAGGATTCCCCCACGCCATATACACCTAGAAGTCAGAACTCCCCATATCACAGCGCGTGACAAAGAGAAACACTATTTATTACCTGAAAGGGGGAAAGTAAGGGGGTGAGCTAAAAGCCTAGTAAGGAAGTACAAACCCTTACAACAATATTCAAGGAAACACAATAAGAACATATTCATATCGTAAAGCTCATAGCATATCATATCATAGCCATATCACATTCCTTTTGTAATCATAATCATAATCATACATCATAACCATATATCATAATCATACATCATAATCATACTCTTTGTGATCATGGCGCCACTATTGTCCATGTCACATCTTGAGGTAACCAGTAAAAGCATAAAACTGGAAAGACCTCCTCTGTAGGTAAAAAGGATCCCAGGTCCTTGAATAACCTCGGCGCTTTCACCCTATGAGTTACGCCATATCCTTAGTAACTCCTTTGTTGTGTCACGTTCAACACTCTAGCAACCATTTGCTTTTTCATACAACATACAAACGCATGTAACCCATTTCATATCAAAACAAAGGAAACACATGTTGCATCATAACATTTCAAGATAAAAATTCCATATTTCATATTACATGTTTCATCATCATACATAGCACATCATTTTCCTCATAACAAACCAATCTTACAATTTCATAGCATAAACATAGAAACTCTATCTAACTTCCTTACCTCAGGTCACAACAAAGCAAAAATGAGAATAACTTCACAACGAGCCAATAATCATAATCAAACGTTGTCTCATAGAATCACATGTCGATACTCATGCCCAACCACTATACCATAATACCCCTTTTGTGTCAGCTAACTGACGCGGTTGACCAAGATTTAGCATTTGTGGCAGTTGGACACAGTCACAAATGAAAGAGTATTTGCGTCATTAGTAACACTGACGCCATTATTAAGGATTGTTTGTGTCAGTGGCTTGGTGACACTGCTAAGAGCATTTGCGTCAATGGGGAACTATCACAAACCTCATCATTTGTGTCAGTGCCCTACTGACACAAATGCATTTATATTAAAAAAAATATGGGTCGAAACCCCACTGTTAAGACCATTTTCACTGGGGCACTGCCACAAATCTCGTCGTTTGCATAGTGGTCAGTATTCTACTGACACAAATGCATTTATGTTAAAAAAAATCTGGGCTGACGCCCATTTCATTTCTAATCTAATTTTTTTATTTCTAACCTAATCTCAGCCGCCTCTCTCACTTCTCTCTATCTCGGCCTCTATTTTTTCTCTCATTTTCTCATCTTTCTTCTCTCTTTTTCTCATGGGCTCTCTATACCTCATGGCCTCTCTCTCTCTCTCACTCATAGTGAATGACAAACGAAGGCGATGTCAGGGCTCGGGGTTCTTGGCCATGGCGAGGCTCGGCGACGAAAGGGATCGGGGATCTTTGCGATGGCGACGCTTGGGACCTACGGCGGGAGTATGTATCTCTTAATATCTATCTCTATTTGTGTATTCTGACATCAATGGGTAATGGGGACTAGTGTTTAATCATATTAATATTTTGTTTATAGGTTATCTATGTTATTTTGTTTCTAATCATCTTAACATTTTTTCTTTTCTTTTTTTCTTCTTGCCTTTGCTTGGATTTCGTTTTGCAGGAGGTTCTTGGTGTTGGTGGTGGTTCTTCAGATTTACTTTTTAAATCTGGGTTTTGAGATTTGATTTAATTTTTTTTAAATGAAGGTAGTTTGCATCAGTTGGGCATGGCCACAAACAAAGAAATTGTGGCAATGCAGAACTGTCACAAATCCTAGCGTTTGCGTCATTTACCAACTGTCACAAATGCTTTGTTTGTGACAGCGCCCAAAAGAGAAAGCATAATTAACATGAAATTCATCTTTATTCATGCTTTTCAAAAAAACTCAAACCATAACCTTCATGTATCACTAAATTATCATTTATAAAAGACTTTCAAGAAAAATTCTCAATTTAACCAATTAACCTAGCATGTTTCTAATGAGTATAGGTGACACAAAAATAAAAACAACACAACATGCATCAACACCCTATAGGTCGAAACACTCATCATGATCCCATGTTTTTTTTTTTTTTTTCATTTTGCAAGAACATAAAGAAAACATGACAAACCCTAAGCATATTCCTATTTATCAAATAACATGACCAAGTTCATAGAACATCAAGAGATACATATACAAAACCCAACATGCAATCCCTACATATGCTTTGGCCGAAACTTTCACGGTCATAAACATAAAATACAAAAATCATCATATTTAGTGGATCAAAATCAAAACCCTTGCAAGATTTTACATAGAACCTTAAAATCAAACAAGCCATAGTATCATGTGATAGGGAAAAACCCTAGGTATCATAACATCAAATATCACCATGCTGATGATTCTAAGTTTAAACAATACCTATAACAAGAGATCAACATAGTTTCCTTGTCAATATTAATCCATACTTAAAACCACATACCATCATAAACAACAAATCAAACACAAGAAAAATAAAAGTGGATCCATTAACTCTCTTGATTGTAGAATTAAGAACACAATAGTGACATGAACCCAAACTATGGCCACTACTTGTTCAAGCCTAGGGTTTTGAAACAAACAAAAAGAAAGAACAAAACATTTACATGAACACTCGAAAAGAAGAAGATGAGGGTATAGATTAGAGGATTTAAATCACTTAAGGATCAAGAACACCAACCTAGTTTTTTGAAACCTTATTCTTCCTCCTCTTCCTTCCTTCTTTCCTTCTTTCTTCTTTTCTCTCTCTAGATCTCACGCACTCTCTCTCTCTCTCTCTCTCTCTCTCTCTCTCTCCTCCTAGTCGACGTCACCCAAGGACAAAATGGCCTATTCCTTTCTTTCTTTCCCTTTTATCTAACCTAAGGCAATAACTAGTCATAATGGAAAAAGGGTAAGTTTCATCTTTGTCTTTATATTCATTTACTTTATTTTTATTTGATTTTTCTTAATTACAGGAAAATAAAGAGTACATAAACGATGAAACTCTTCTTCCTATTTTAGCTATAGTCATCCAATCAAAATGTATTTAAGATCAAACCAAATAGGAAAAGAAATCCTTCCTTTCCCACTAAGCCTTACACACCCACTCCTCTCATTCCTCCTTTTTTTTTGTTAAATTCTTTTAATTAAATAAAATAAATCAAATAAAAGGAAATAATGTGTAGGAAATCTATTGCATGCTCTCCATGCAACCATGGACATGCACACACCCAATTGCCAAGGTGCATCACTACCTACCATGCACCTTGGTGCATTCAACCAAAACTCATTTTCTTATTTAATTAAATTAATAAATAAATAAAACAACTTACAATTAATTTCACATAATTCCTACCAAACAATTCAAACAAATAAAAATAATTTCTAACACTTAACCATAAAAAATAAAACAAAGAACAAAATTAATAAATAAATAAATAAAAAATTTGGTGCGCTACAATATACCCTCCTTAAAAGGAAATTCGTCTTGAAATTCTTTCTTACCAAATAACTCAGGGTATCTTTCTCTCATGTCTTCCTCCAACTCCTATGTTGCTTCTTGTTTCGTGCTATTCTTCCACAGGACCTTAACTAATGGAATCCTTTTGGATCTCAGGTCCTTGATTCCCTTTTCGAAAGCATGCTTAGGTTGTTCATCGTAACTCAGGTCCAACTTTAGCTGTAACAACTTACAACTCAGAACATGAGATAGATCTGACACATACTTACTCAACATCGAGATGTGAAAGACGTTATGCATTTTGGCTTGTGCTTTGGGCTATGCTAAATGGTATGCAACTTGCCCTACTCTGTCCAAAATCGCAAATGGACCTATATATCTCATGCTCAACTTCCCTTTCTTCCCAAAATGCATACACCTTTTATTGACAAGACTCTCAATAACACAAACTCACCCACTAAAAACTCAATGTCCCTTATCTTAAGGTCCACGTAAATCTTTTGCCGACTTTGAGCGGTAAGCATCCTTTGGTGAATTTTCTTGATCGTCTCGCTGGCTTCCCTAACTGCCTCGGGGCCTAATATTTGCTTCTCCCCAACCTCATCCCAGTGCCAAGGATATCTACACTTGAGCCCATAGAGCATCTCGTAGGGAACCACCCCAATAGTGGATTGGTAGCTATTGTTATAGGAGAACTCCATCAGAGGTAGATATCGACTCCAAGATTCTGAAAAGTCCAATGCACAGCACCGCAACATGTCCTCTAGAATCTGTATAGTCCTCTCAGACTGCCCATCAGTCTGGGGATGGAAAGCGGTAATGAACTTTAACCTTGTACCCATGGCTTTCTGTAATCCCTTCCAAAAATTCCATATGAATACTGACCCTTGATCAGAAATAATTGACTTTGGAACCCCATGAAGCCTCACTATCTCGCTCACATACAACTCTGCATACTGGTCCACCGAGTAGGTGGTCTTAACTGGTAGAAAATTGGCAGACTTAGTCAGCCTATCCACTATTACCCAGGCATAATCATGTTGTTTTGTGGTCCTACGTACCCTACCACAAAATTCATTGCTCTATCTTCCTATTTCCATTATGGAACATAAAGCGATTGAAGTAGCCCTGATGGCCTTTGGTGGTCTGCCTTGACTTGCTGACATGTCAAACATTTGGCAACAAACTCAGCAATGTCCTTCATCATTCCAGGCCACCAATACAATGCCTTAAGGTCTTGGTACATCTTTGTCGACCCTAGATGTAAGGAATATGGTGTTGTATGTGTCTCCTTCATTATACTCTCCTTAATCTCATCATTGTTAGGCACATAGAACCTATCCTTATATCACAGCAATCCATCGGTAGACATAGTGAAGTCGCCACTATCACCTTTTTGTACCAATGCCTCGTGATTTATTAGGGCTTCATCCACTTTCTGTCCTTCTCTAATCTGTTCCATTAGGAAGGATTGTAACGTGAGGTTTGCTAGGCGTCCTGTCACGAACTCAATACCGGCGTTTACAATCTCTTTCTGCAAATGCACCTCTATTGTGCTAAGAGCAAAGACACTTCCATGTCCTCGCCTACTCAATGCATTTGGCACCACATTTGCCTTGCCTGGGTGGTATAGAATTTCGCAATCATAGTCTTTCACTAGTTATAACCACCTCTGCTGTCTCATATTCAGTTCTTTCTGAGTGAAGAAGTATTTCATACTTTTGTGATCAGTGTAAATTTCACACTTATCCTCATAAAGGTGATGTCTCCATATCTTTAGTGCGAACACCACTGCTGCTAACTCAAGATCATGTGTGGGATATGGTTGCTCATAGTCCTTGAGTTGTCTAGAAGGATAAGCTACCACCTTCCCATCCTTCATCAACACACACTCTAAGCCATTCTTTGATGCGTCGCAATACACCATGAATTTCTTGCCCTCTGTGGGAACACAAAGGATAGGTGCAGAGATGAACTTATCCTTCATACTCTAAAAGCTTTCTTCACATTTCTCGGTCCATGTGAACTTTTGATGTTTGTGGGTCAAGTTGGTCAAGGGTGTGGCAATCTTTGAAAACCCCTCGACAAACTTCTGGTAATAACTCGCTAACCCTAAGAAGCTTCAAACCTCTAAGGCATTCTTTGGCTGAGGCCAGTCTCTAATGGCCTCGATCTTTGACGAATCCCCTACTATTCCATTCTTGGACACTATATGCCCTAGGAAAGTCACTTGTTCCAACCAAATTTCACAGTTAGAGAACTTAACATATAATGATGCTCTCATATTCTATTTAGGGTCAACCTCAAGTATTCCTCATGGTCTTCCTTGGTCTTTGAATAGATCAGGACATCGTCTATAAACACTACTACAAACTTATCCAAGTAGTCCTTAAATACCATGTTCATCATGTCCATGAATGCTACTGGTGCATTAGTGAGTCCAAAAGACATCACTAGGAACTCATAGTGCCCGTAGCGAGTTTGGAAAGCCGTTTTAAGAATGTCTCCCTCCTTTACTTTCATCTGGTGGTACCCGGATTGCAGATCATTCTTTGAGAATACTGCTACCCCTTGCAGTTGATCAAAAATGTCATTTATCCTAGGCAAAGGATATTTGTTCTTAATGGTGACCCTATTGAGTTCTCGGTAATCGATGCACATTCTCATGCTTCCATCCTTCTTTTTCGCAAATAAGACTGGTGCCCCCCATGGCGAATGACTAGGTCTTATGAACCCCTTATCCAACAATTCCTATAGCTCGGTCTTGAGTTCCTTCAACTCTGCAGGTGTCATTCAATAGGGTGCTTTAGATATTGGTGTTGTTTTTGGTGCAAGTTCTATCATGAATTCAATTTCTTTGTCTGGGGTTAAACCTAGTAATTCCCCGTGAAACACTTCCGGAAACTCAAAAATGATATGACATTCTCTACTTTCAACTCTATCTCCTTGGACTTATCCACCACACTAGTCAGATATGCCAAACACCCATGTTGCATCATATTCCGTGCTTCCAGTGCCAATATTATGGGTGTACGAAAACTCTTCACTTCTCTCTTTAAAGAAAAAAGTTCTCCTTCTTCTGGTTTGAACTCCACGGTCTTTTTTGACAATCAATCGTCACTCCATGTTTGGATAACCAATCCATGCCAAGTATGGCATCATAGTTTGGTATGTATAATTCTATAAGATCTATTGGGCACTCCCTGCCCTCTATTGCTATAGGTGCTGACTATAACCACCTAGTTGACAACATCGTGTCTCCTGACGGTAATATTGTACTAAAACTATGCTCAAACATTTTATAAGGCATACCCAATTTATCAATCATATTCATAACAATATAAGAGTGAGTCACTCCAGAATCAATAAGGACTCTACAAATCATACCAGAAATAGGGAGCTGACATGTGACCACAGTGTTACTATTGGCTGCTTCCTTTTAGGTCAACTCAAAAACACTTGCTCGCACTAAGTTGTTGTTACAACTCTGTCCTAATTTCCACTGTGGGCACTCTTTCCTCAAATGGCTTTCCTAACTGCACTTTCAACATTTTTTGGTGTCGCCCTGACATTCTCCACAAGTCATTGTGAGCATTTAGGACAGCTAGGGTGCTCAACTCTGTTGTTTTGGTGATTCCCACGGTTACAATCATTATTGTGACTTTTGAGATTGTTTTGGTGGTTATGACTGTTCCGATTGTTGTTATTTGTGGTCGGGGCTCTAGGCCTCTTGTTAGTGGCACTGTTCTGACCTTCATTAGCTTTCCTCATATTGCCCTCATGGAAGCCCTTGTTTTTGTTGTCCTCCCTTCTCGCAGTACTGTCCTTTTTATATACGATCCTCCAAGTATTCTATTTTGAGTGCCTTATCCGATACCTCAGCATAATTGACCACCTCAGCACTGGTCATCTTAACATCCCTAGCAATCATTGGCTTGATTCCTCTCATAAACCTTTGGACTCACATGGCTTTGGTTGGTACTACTTTGGGTGCAAATCTAGCCAACCTATCGATCTTCTGTGCGTAGTCAGTAACAGAGAGGTTGCCCTGAACCAAATTCACGAACTCGTCCACCCTGGTTGCCAATACAGCTGCATTGTAGTACTTCTTGCCAAATGCCTGAACAAATTCTGCCTAGGTCATAGTATTCAGGTCACCAGTCTGTTTGACCACATCGCACCATATCCTTGCATCCAACATGAGTAGGTGGGTTGCACATGAAATTCTCTGGTGTTCGTCAACTCCATGTGATAAAAAATGGCCTCTACTGATCTCAACCAATCCATTGCCACCATAGGGTCAGCCTTCCCTTCGAAGCTAGGTGGAGCTTGCTGCCTGAAGAGCTCATAGACTGGCTCAAATCCATAAGCCATAGGCAGTGGTGCATGTGGTGGTACTAGAGGCTCAGGCTGAGCCATTGGTACTTGGGGCACTTGGGTACTTGCTTGGCTTATCCAACTTCTCATCTCTTTATCTTATTTGTTCCCTCCACCTTGCTATCTCTACAGCCAAATCTACAATCGGTGCAGCTGGGGCTGCTGGTTGGGCTGGTGGCATTCCTAAATTAGGAATTGCTATGGTGTTAGATCTTGTGGAGACAACCTTTCCTCGGCCTCTCCCTCTTCCCTTGCATCCTCTTTCTCTTGTTGATATTATGAGATTCTAAGGCACCAAAAGAAAATCATAAGAGAGGATAAATCACATAATGGTTTGGTTCTTATAGATATTCGTGAAAATTATCATACATTCAATATCCACACCACTTAGAGTTTGCCAGAGAAAAATTATTAAACCATAACATTAAAAGTTTGTTAAAAAAATTATTCCAAACATCCCATGAAGTATTTAATAACCATAATTGAAAGCCATAAGTTCTTAAGGCAACTGAAGAAAAGTCCCGTCTTATTCGTTAACATTTTATTGAAAGAAAATACAAGACAGACTCTAGTCCTTAACCATGGACTTGTCCCCTGAGCCGTAGTCGAAAACGTCCTCCAAAATGTGGAAGTAATCAGGAGCGTTCGCCAACGCCCTCATCCTAGCTCTTACTTTTGGTATGGCGTGCACTACCTTTTGACAAGCAATCTCCGCTTCCAAATCGTGCACCATCTCGTATCGTTCCTCCATCTCTATGTCATCCTTCTTTACCATGACCGGCTCCAAACAACTAAAATCATAATGATCTATGAGGTCGTAGATTGTGTACTCGATGGTGCTAAAATCCAGCTCATCCTGAATGACATCGTACCATGCTATGGTCAAGTGGAGAAGGGCCTCGAGATATATCGATAGCGCTTCCCTTAACACCCAGTATTGTTCTATGGCCCACAGAAACGCCCCCTCTTTTTTTCACCATTCCTTGAATATGATCTCAAACCATCGTTGTTGTTTTCAGTACAGCAATCCTCCAATCATTGTAATCCTCGTCGAGTAGAACCTTAGGTATCGCGCGAATCTCCTTGAGTAACTATTTCTTAGTGGTTCTAATAATAGGAGGCTTCTTTCCATAACATGATTCTTGAAAACTTGGGGCTTATGTTGATCGTTTATTCGTTCATAGGTGTACGCCCTGATTTTTCCACGGGCTGATTAGCGAGCTGAGGTACGGCCTAATTATGATTACCAGGCAGACATCCCCAGGACCGGAGCTGCCATTGTAAGGTCCTACCTCCTTAGCTCGGGGTAACCTAAGGGTTCGCCAAGATTGCCTAAGGATTGAGTCTGGACTCGGAAGGCCGCAGGTCGAGTGAAGATTCAGCTCGTGATACGAGCTGGAGTTGGAGGCTGTGACCCCTTATAAAGTCAACCACGCAAGGTAAACGTGCATATATCAAACATCACGTGTTGGATATATCCCTGACTTCTCGGACACGCAGCAGGAACGTGCGTATTCAGACACCCACGACTGGGTTGGGCCGTGCGGCCCATTATCTCCTTACCTATTGATTTGACCCCACTTATGTGTCAGGTTTAGGAATTAATCATGAATGCCACAGAGTTGACATGATAGGTAAGAAGGTCACGGGATGACCTTCTTACCAACTCCCAGGTGCCCTCTCCTATAAATATGGAGACCTCTGGAGTTAATAGAGGTTGGATTCTCAATTGTAAAGAATATCCTGTAATCAAATATCCAGTATATAGCAATAATACTGACTAGTGGAGTAGAACGATTTTAACCTTTGAACCACTCAAAAAACATATTTTGAGTCACCATTCCATTTTATAAGATCGTATATATGTTTCGGTTCACTTAAGCACTAATCCCTTTCTCTTCTTTTCTTAATTACCTGTTGGCGAAGAACTGCGTCAACAATAGGATACCCCCACGCCATACACAACCAGACGTTGGAACTCCCCACATCACATCACGTACCAAAGAGAAACCCTATTTATTACTTGAAAGGGGGAAAGTAAGGGGGTGAGCTAAAATCCCAGAAAGGAAGTACAAACCAATACAACAATATTCAAGGAAACACAATAAGAACATATTATACCGTAATCATAGCATATCATATCATAGCCATATCACATTCCTTTCATAATCATACGTCATAACCATACATCATAATCATACTCTTTGTGATCATGGTGCCACTATTGTTCATGTCACATCTTGAGGTAACTAGTAAAAACCTAAATTTGGAAAGACCTCCTCTATGAGGTAAACAAGATCTTAGGTCCTTGAATAACCTTGGAGCGTCTTTCCTATGAATTACGTCATATCCTTAGTAACCCCTTTGTTGTGTCACGTTCAGCACGCTAGCAACCATTTGTTTTTTCATACAGCATACAAACACATGTAATCCATTTCATATCAAAACACAGGAAACACATGTTGCATCATACTCATCATAACATTTCAAAATAAAAATTCCATATTTCATATTACATGGTCCATCTTCATACATAGCACATCATTTTCCTCATAACAAACAAATCTTACCATTTCATATCATAAACATAGAAATACTATCTAACTTCCTTACCTCAGGTCCAAGCAAAGCAAAAATGAGAAAAACTTCACAACGAGCCTATAATCATAATCAAACGTTGTCTCTTAGAATCACATGTATATACTCATTCCCAAAATATATACCCCATGTGTGCATGGGCCATGCACATATAGTACAAGTTGCTCAATAAGTCTAAACATACGCATTTTCTCATAAAATCATAAAAGAATAATGTTAATTCTACCTACTAACCCTTCATGATTACAAAGAAAAAACTATATGTTTGAACAATAGGCATATATTTGAACATAAAAATGCATTTTTATGCGACATGCGTACGTGGGTGTGTTGTTAAAATATAACGTTTTAAAACGATAATTCCTACATGCTTATTTCTTGTTTTTTTTTTCAAATAATTTCCGCAACATTATTACTTTACCATTATTTGTTTCTATAAGTCTCAAAGTTTTATTAAACCATTTAATACATTATTTTTACTTGATAAAAATAATTCATTTATCTTTTTCTTAATTTCTCATAAATTGCATAGAAAATAACAAAAATTTTAGTCATTTAGAAATAATTAATAAATTTCTTGTTTCCTTTAGAAAAATATAGCCTTTCTAAATTTAATAAAAATTATATGATTCAATGTGATAATTTATAATTTAAAATGTGGAAAAGGTATTTTCATTTATAGTATTTAAGTCTTGAATTATATAGGTGAATGACTCTTAAATAAAAAAACAATTATTTTCACTTAATAACACAAACTTTCAGGAACTATTTATTTTGTTTAATAATCATAAGTGAATTCAACCAAAATATTTTTCTCATTTAGATAAAAAAAAAACTACACCTAAATAATAATATGAAAATCCAGGGTTACATTTTAAAAATATCACTTTTACGTATACATAACTTATGGCATAATTTATTTGATGCACTAACATTATTTATCTCATTTAAAAGATATTTCTTATTTTTAAATCAAAAATTACAGCAACTAATAATTGATTCAAAATCACAAACTTAGATTAAAAATCACATTTTCTTCATAAAAATCATCATGTGTTAATTTGATAAAAACACCATTTAAATGCGAAATAAAATACCCCTTAAAATCAAACATCACTAGGGGCATCACATGTGCATTTTAAAACATTGTTTCACCAATTATATACAAAAACCAGCAAGCATAACTAACATGAAATTCATCTTTAATTCATGTTTTTAAAAAAAAACTCAAACCATAACCTTCATGTATGACTAAATTATCATTTACAAAATACTCAAGACAAATTCTCCATTTAACCAATTAACATTGCATGTTTCTAATGAGTATAGGTGACACAAAAATAAAAACAACACAACATGCATGAACACCCTATAGGCCGAAACCCTCATCATCATCCCATGTTTTCTTTTGCATTTTACAAGAACATAAAGAAAACATCACAAACCCTAAGCATATTCCTATTTACCAAATAACATGACCAACTTCATATAACATCAAGAGATACCTATACAAAACCCAACATGCAATCCCTACATATGGTTTGGCCGAAACTTTCATGGTCATAAACATAAAATACCAAAATCATCATATTTAGTGGATCAAAACCAGAACCCTTGCATGCTTTTAAATAGAACCTTAAAATCAAACAAGCCATATCATCATGTCATAGGGAAAAACCCTAGGTATCATAACATCAAATATCACCATGCCCATGATTCTAAGATCAAACAATACCTTTAACAAGAGATCAACATAGTTTCCTTGTCAGTATCAATCCATACTCAAAACCACGTACCATCATTAACACCAAATCAAACACAAGAAAAATAAAAGTTGATCTATTACCTCTCTTGATTGTAGAATCAAGAACACAATAGTGACAAGAACCCAAACTATGGCCACATAAAGAAAGAACAAAACATTAACATGAAAACTAGAAATCAGGAAGATGAGGATATAGATTAGAGGATTTAAATCACTTAAGGATCAAGAACACCAACCTAGTTTTTCGAAACCTTCTTCTTCCTCCTCCTCCTTCCTTCTTTCTTTCTTCTTTTCTCTCTTTCTCTCTCTAGCCCTCTCTCTCTCTCTCCTCCTAGTCAACGACACCCAAGCACAAAATGGAATTTTCTTTTCTTTCTTTCCATTTTATCTAACCTAATGCTATAACTAATCCTAATGGAAAAATGGTAAGTTTCCTCTTTGTCTTTATTTTAATTTACTTTATTTTTATTTGATTTTTCTTAACTAGAGGAAAATATAGAGTACATAAAAGATGACAGCTCTTCTTCCTATTTTAGCTATAGTCATCCAATCAATATTGATTTAAGACCAAACCAAATAGGAAAATAAATCCTTCATTTTCCACTAAGCTTTACTGCCCACTCCTCTCTTTCCTCTTCTTTTATTTTTTTTTAAATTCTTTTAATTAAATAAAATAAAAAGAAATAATGTGTAGGAAATCTATTGCATGCTCACCATGCAACCACGCACATGTACACACCCAATTGCTAAGGTGTATCACTACCTACCATGCACCTTAGTACATTCAACCAAAACTAATTTTCTTATTTAATTAAATTAATAAATAAATAAAACAACTAACAATTAGATTCACACAATTCCTACCAAACAATTCAAACAATTTAAAATAATTTCTAACACTTAACTATTAAAAATAAAACAAAGCACAAAATTAATAAATTAAAAAAAATTGGTGCGCTACAACACAGTTCCAGAACCTATCTTTAATAACTTCTAATCCTAAATTCCACTAAATTTAATATAACTATATCTTCCAATATATATTTATATACTATTTAAGTTTCATTAAATTACCTCGACCAAGATAAATGTTTAGCCGTCAATTGGGATCACCACCAAATCCATTCAACCGCAAAAAAAAAAAAGAAAAAAAAAGTGAAACCTGACAACAATTAAACATTAACAATTATAAATAATTACATATTTATTTAAAAACAAAAAATCATACAAACTATATATTTCTCGATTCTCATAAATTAACCTAACTTTACTAAACAAAAAAATTAAATTGTCAATCCATTATTTCTAAATTCACAAATCTCCAAATTAACCTAACTATTTTCTAAATTTCATAATTTCACATCTCAATTCTCAATTTAATTCCAATTCTAAAAATTAACCCAAATCTATTAAAAAAATTAATTTTTAAATTCTCATAATTATATCAACAACACAAATCCTAATTTCTAAATTCTAATAACTATAATTTAACCTAATTATCAATTTATCAATATCAATATTCTCCAATTTAGTTCAAATTCAATTTCTAAATTCAAATAACTATAATTTAAACCCAACTATCCAATTTATTAATATAACCTAATTATATTAAAAAAATTGAAAAATAATTAACTTAAAAATTGAAAATTTTGAATTTTTTAAGATTTAACAAAAACTAACCTCTAGGTGGAGGGGCGGACCTGAGCTGTAATATCTGTCTTTCGTTTCATGGGTCTATTGGTAAATTTGTCCTATGATGGCAATTTGGTAATTTAATACTCTTGAGGGGTATTTTTGTAATTTTGTGAAATTACGTATTATTTGATTATATGAATATGTATATATTATATCAATGTAGATATTTTACTTTGGAAAATACTGAAAGTGCTCAAGATATGTGTTAAAGTGATGAATCATGATTTCCTTCAAGGGCTTGGGAACTTATTGTCAAGAATTGTTGAAAGAGGGGTCATAATTGAGTAAATATAACTTATAGGGAGTAAATTAATTATGGATTATGAAAACTAGTAGTTTAAGTGGAGAATTACTAAAAAGGGTTTAGTGAAATTGTTAGAATGGCTTAGATCAAGGGTAGGATGGTAATTTCGCGATAATGAGTCATTATAAATATAAAGTGAGAGATTAGGGTTAGGTTAAGACTCACAATTTGAATTTGGTGGCTGCTCAACACATGATCAAAGGAGAGCACTCTCTTTCACTCTTTCTCTAGACTAGGATCAAGATCTAAGGAAGAAGAAGGATGATGATCTCTTCATATGCGTATGGATCACTGGGCACTCATGTGGGGGCTCAATTAGGATGCTTTTGGAGGAGATTTTCATGGCATAGGTTGCTCCACATGATATTGGTAAGAACTTTCACACTTTTTAAGTTTATTTGATTGTTCTTGAAGGTTTGGGTTATGTTAATGGTGGTTTTAATTGGAAAGCATGATAAGTTGGGTTGATTGGTTTATATGCATGTTTGAGACTAAGGTATCAATCTATAATTATTAGAAACATGTTAGGGTTATGGAATTAGGGGCCTCTCATGAATTTTTGGTATTTTATTTATCTCTATTACTAATATGATGATATAGAGGGATTCGAGATGAGAAAAACCCAAAAAGAATCATCAAAATCGGATTTATATTGAAGGAGTTATGACATTTCGAAGTTTGGTCGACGTCTGATTTTCGAATTAGCGCCACGGTGCAAAAAGAGAGCGCCTAGGCGCCCAAAGTGCCCAGAATCTAGGAAAAATTAAAGGTATGCGGTGCTAAGTGGTAGAGCCGCTGTGCTTGACTGCAACAGGGTCATCTTTTATTATATTTAGGTCGTTTTGAAGCCGTTTCATATGGGGTTCATTGGGGACTTCCTCCCTAACTTCTTGGAGACATTTTTTAGGACTTTCCTAAGGACAATATAAGGTTGATTGGATCTTCGGAAGGTTAAGGTTTGATTCATGACCTTTGATTTGAGTTATGAGTCTCTAAATGATACATGATGTATGTTTTGAATTTAGGACTCATCAATGCACTTGAAGGGAGGTGATTGCGTCACTGCTGGACCTAAGGTTAGAAGAGTGGACCCCTGCACGTAGGGTGTACTCTCGACGTACTTAAGTGTGATAAAATTTGTATGCTATGAATTTTATTATGAATTATGTTAGGAATTATATTGTGAACTTTGCTAAGAATTATGTTATGAACTATGATATGAATTATGTTATGAGTTATATTAGGAATTATGTTATGGGTTGTGCTATAAGGTATGTTATAGGTTATGCATGTTATGTGTGACTATGTTATGTGTGAATAGGCTGTATGTTTGCGTGACATGCTTACATTATGAAAATGCATGTTTACATTACCATAAATTGCATGCTTGCGTTATAATAAAATACATGCTTATGTTTCTTGTGCTTGATTACACAGTTAACCAGATTAGCACTGGTTTATGGCCGGAACGACACCGGTAATACTGTATAATTTTTTTGTGATATGTTATGATTGTTGTAGGTTATGATACGTTATGCTATGGTATGTAAAGTTATGCTAGAAGAATGATACGATACAATATGAATTATTGTTGAACGTTATAATGTATGTAAGGGTATAAGTTAAGACAAGTATAAGTTTTAGGTTGTGATTATATGAATTAGTTTATGCTTATGTTTATGGTTTAGAACTCATATTGTTGGGCTTGGGGATTGTGTCCTATATAGCTCTTCTTGCTGGACATTAGCTCACGGGTACTCTGTGTTGTAGGTAATGGCATAAGTGTAGTTGATGAGACAATGAGTTGGAGCAGGCTTGGTCAGACGTGTGCATGCTGTGATTGGTTGACCTGGGGTCAAGGGGTTGTTTCTAATGTATTTTTGTTTTAAAGGCCGATAACTTTTGATTTTATGTTGTGTCTAAAACGTGTATTTTTACTTACATCGTGCATGTAAAACATGTTTTATTTTAAATATCGAGATCTCGACTTGCATGTTTTGTAAAAGGTGTTAATTCATGTTTGTTTCAATAAAATTTTTGTTTTTTTTCTTAAATACATTCACGTAAATATTAATTTACTTAGATATGGAGTATTTAGTAAATTAATGGGTTTTAAGTTTGTTCGTTACAAGAGCTGTGGAGGCCATGAGGGGCGGAGCCTCTCGGAGTTGTGGAGGTCGCAAGGGGCGCAAGCTTCGACAATGGTGGAGCCTCTCACAGTTGTAGAGCTTCGAAGGACACAAGGGGCGATGAAAGGGACGAAGAGAGCCTCGGGCACCCTAGTAGGGTGGAAACAGGGCTCTAATCGACGGGAGAGGGGTTGGGTTTGAGGGGGGTGCCGTCGCTGAAATCGCCTTTCAGTTCATAGAGAAATGAGAGAATGAGGGGAAGGACAGGGATGAGGGTTAAAACTAATTAGCGTTGGTTTAAATGTAAACAATGATTTAGTAACCGACGCAAAAAAGCGACGTAGTATCCCTCTTTTGGTGTAGTAAATGGTGGCGAAGGTGATGAAGATTTTTCCAACTTAAACAATTATAAATTTTCTTCTTAACGGAATAAATTTTACTTTAGTATTCATTAGTTTCATTATATAATTTAATAATATAATATTTTTGTAAATATTATTAATTAAATATTAATTTTATTTAAAAAACAAATTCTTATTGCAATAAATTCATTTTCATTGATTAAAACTAATTAGCCTCGGTTTAAATGTAAACGATGGTTTAGTAACCGTCGTTTTTTATTAATAGTAGCATCGGTCAATTGCGTGAACCGATGCAAAGAAGTGGCATAGGTGATGAACATTCGACCAACTTAAACAATTAGAAATTTTCTTCTTAACGGAATTAATTTTACTTTAGCATTCGTTACTTTCATTATATAATTTAATAATATAAATTTTATTTTGTAAATATTATTAAATAAATACAAATTTTATTTTATTTAAAAAAACAATTTCTTATTGCAATGACCTCATTTTCATCTCAACAATATTTATAAAAAATTCATTGCTATAGGTGTTCTAAAATGACAAATTCAAATATTTTTTTTGTGATGAATAATTTGAAACTATAACAACAAATTAAATTGTTTTCCTAAGAGGTTGATCCTTATCATAGCAACATCGAAATATCGCATCAATAGTTATTTGTTGCTATGAATCTATTGCGATGACTATTTGGTAGTGAAGATATGTCATTGCAATAAGTGTTTTGGGACCTATTGCACTGACTTTCAATTTTTATTATGATGACATATGTTGCTCAATTGTTGTAATAGAATCTTTTCTTGTTATATCTTTCGTCATTTACAAGACTACACCAAGTAATTTATTTGAATTTTTAAAATTTGACATTAATTTATCTTGAGTAAAAATATAGAAAACTTATATTTACACATCAAAATATTATAAAAATACCTTATTTTTAAATATTTCTTACTATATGTTGACCATTATGTAAAATTATTAAAATATACAATTTAAATCATTAATCTATTTATAAAATTTTTGGCTTTATAAGTACACCCCAATTCTAATTAAATTAAAGGTTTCCTTTTAAATTGAGTATTTCTACTCTTTTAAATTTATATTTGTTGTTATACAACATAATAATAAAATTTTCTTTTTGAAAAAAATTGTATAAAATAAAAGTTTATTATATTTTTCATAAATCTATATTTAAGATTGTACTTAATATTTATAATTATTTATTTTATTAAGAAAAATTCAAATCTTTTGTCGTTTTATTACTACTACATAAAGAAGCTTTAACTTTAATTTTTAAGGCGAATAGACTTCGGTTCTCGCATAAATAGAAATCAGAATCTATCCATGCGAAGTTAAAAGTCTTAAAAAACTAAATTTAAAATGGGGTTTTAACTTCGGTTATTTGGAAAAAACTTAAGTTTATTCTAGACATTTAACTTCGGTTCTTACCAAATTTCCGAAGTTAAAAGTCTTGGATACACGCTGATGTCAAGTAATGAGGACTTTTAACTTCGATTATTTGGTAAAAACCGAAGTTAAAAGTCTAGAATAGACTTTGGTTTTTTCCAAATAACTGAATTCTTTTTTTTTTTCTAAAATCCACAATATTTAGACGTGTTATCCCTAAAAAATCCAAGGATGGCGTGGCAAATGAGAAAGCAGTACATGTCATCACAAATCAGGGAAAACGACGAAGTATTGGAAAAAGACCGATGAACAAAAAAGATAGGTCTAAGACCTAAAGAAAGTCGACCAGGCCAAAACCCCCTATTGGTGGTCGGCCTGACCCTATCCCCTAGGAGTTATCAGCCTGATCCCAACCCCTAGGGGTGGTCGACCCACCCTATTCTTCATAGGGTGGTCTGCCTAAACTCCCAAATAGACTTCGCTGGATAAAGTTCACGCTCGTTCAAGCTGAAGTCAACAGGTCTAGCACCCAAAAAGGTCATCAGGCCTAGCACCCAAGCTCTAAAGGATCATCGGGCTTAGAACCTAAGTCTCATAGACCAACCAAGACTTAGCGTTTTCCCGAAGGTTTCAATCATGCATCGTCAACCACGATCTAGAGAAACAACGAGAAGACCCACGATCTCATAATCATGGGGAGGTGGACACGTATCTCCACTACCCAATAATCGTGTACCAAACCACAATCCCAGTATTATTGATCATGTAACAACCCCTGGGTACTATAAATAAAGGACCCAGGGCTTCATAAAAGGGAGTTCTTCGTTTTTGATCTTTCTGGGAACAAGTTTGAGAGAGATATTTTATAGAGAGAAATTCTGGGCAAATTAGTAACGAATGAATACTTCGGTTCATCAGAACAGGGCTGAACCACTATAAAATCTTTGTGTTTTATTTAAGATATTTTTACCATGTCATATATTATTTTTATTTCGTTCAAAAGGTGTCAGACACTGTTCATACGACCGTTGGCCAATTTCACAGGTCAATATTTTGGTGCTTCCATTGAGAGTACGAAATCCAGAAACACACATTCATCAGTTTTAGGATGCCTCCAAAACCTACTCAGACAAAGAAGATGGTTTCCAAGGATTCCACCACTCAGGATCCCATCGATCCCGTTAACGAACCTCAGGTAGAGGTTGGAGATCAACCTGATGCAAAAGATCCACAGGATGCTCACCAGGAGGAGACGACTCAATTTCTGGAGAGGCATGAGGCCTTTGCCGCATAAATTACCCTCAATAGGGCAACTATGGAACGACAACGCGAGAGACAGATGAGCAGGTCCAAAGGATGATCCAGAGGGAACAGGAAGATGACCGGAGGCACCAAAAGGCTATTGTGGCCCTAGAGGCGGCTATCTAGTTAGCCCGAGCTAACGCTGAAGCTGCTGCTCAGGCGGTAAGGGAGGCTCAGGTCAAAGAAGTAGGTATGCGAGACAGTAGTAACTCAGAGTCTCAAGGGAGGAGTCGAACCCCAAGGACGCTCTCAGAGCATCTTTCCCAGAGATAGGATGAAGAGGCGTAGTCCAAGACTGCCTCTTCCTTAACTAAAAAGAATAACACTTCTTCTCGGCGTAAGAGTGTTACCAACCCGAAGGCCCCCTCCCAGGGGGACAAACGAAACGACACAAGAGAGGAGTATCAAACTTCTGAGAGGCGTGACAGGAATGGAAATGGTCGTTCAATGTCTCAAAGTCACATATGAGGAGAGGCTCGGGGGCAGGGTCGCACCTGCAAAGGCAAGACGGACCTACCACCCCTACATCCTCAGTCTCGCAAGGGAAAGGAATCGATGAACAACACCAATACCATGTTCGATAGACTCGGGAAAGATACACAACCTCAGGATCCGAGGGAGGTCATCAACAGGAGGACCAGCGCTCAGGAGGGGGTACTAGGGACGTCTACCCCACCTGGAGCAGCGATCCCGCCAGTAGTGCAGGTTCAAATAGATGAACTCGTCATGGTTGTTCAGGGTATGACAAAGAAAACTTTCGATATCGAGCTAGCTCATAGAAGTGGAAGTCCCTTCAGTGCCAAGATCCAAGTTTCTCAACCACCACCGAAATTGAAGAACCCAAAACTTACAACATACACTAGGAAGGAGGACCCAGTACAACACATTGGAATGTTCAAGGATCAAATGGAGTTACTCGGTGTGGAGCATCATTATAGGTGTAGGGTATTCGCTACCACTTTCTCTAACTCAGCTCAGGAATGGTATTGGAAATTAAAACCTAGATCCATTACTTCCTGGGAGAACTTCAGGAAGCAATTTTTCAAGGTCTTCAGTGCTGGACGGATTCAATTAGTTTATGCCAATCAGCTAGCTGACATCAAGCAAGGGAATGATGAATCCCTGAAGGACTACATCCAAAGATTCATGAGAGAGGCAAACTGAGTGTCCACAGTAGGAGATGAGGAGAAGTTCATTGCAATCTCGGCAGGAATAATTTATCATAGTCCCTTGTGGAATAGCATGCACAAGAACCCCATCAACACCTTGCAGGAGTTCTTGGACCAAGCAGACAAATACATGAAGCTATATGACGCTATCATGAAGGAAGAAAAAGGTATAAACCCTTAGGGCAGCAATGGGGGCAACGGTAAAAAGAGGAGTATGTCAGGGTCCGAGCACGGTGGAGAAAAGAAGGCTAAGTTAACACCAACTGACGAACAGCCTAAACAGCAGCCCTACCAGCCCAGGTTCACCAATTATACCATCCTGACTACATCAAGGGCCAAGATTTACTTGGCAACATACCAGGAGGTACCATACTGAAAGCCACCACCCTTGTGTTCAGAAGGAAAGAGGGACAAGAATAAGTTTTGTCGTTTCCATAATGATTATGGGCACGACAGAAATGAGAGCAAACAATTGAAGGATGAGATAGAGTTTCTCCTCTGATCAGGAAAACTCTCAAGGTACCGAGTCAAGAGCAAAACCTCGAGCAGGAATTCAGAGTTCCAAAGGTAGAGGAGTCCACCACTGGAGCTAGCAGCTGTATACTTCACATTGGATACCATATGTGGGGGGCCCCCCATAGCAGGCAACATTAACAATGCTCGTGGCGATATGCAATGGTCAGAAGACATGAGGTAGGGGAGTCTTCCCAGTGCAAGGTATCCGAGGAGCGGTCTCCAAAAACTCTGAAGTATGAAAGTGAAATCTCACTTTTATGGAGGATGTCGCCAGGCACATGAGGTACCCTCATAATGACCATCTGGTCCTTACCATTCTAATCGCCAATGCCCAATTGAAGAGATGCTTGGTGGATACAAGAAGCTCAGTAGATATCATCTTCAAATCATCCCTCTAGAAGATGAAGCTCAATGTCAAGGACCTGACACTATGTTCCCAAGTGATATATGGGTTCACGGGAGAATGCCTAGCACCAGGAGGAACTATCAGACTGCTGGTCACAGTGGGGGACCCCTAGGCACGAGACTGTGATGATAGAGTTCCTGGTGTTAGATTGCTCATCGGCTTACAATGTATTGCATGGGAGACCCCTCTTGATGGCATTACACACAACAATGTCTATCTGGCATATGTCTTTGAAGCTCCCCACAAGCGCAGAGCAAGGATGAGTACGAGGTAACCAAAGGGAGGCACGGGAATGCTATAATGCATCAGTGGTCAAGGCAGAGAAAGGACCATGTGTAATCAACATGGTAGTAACCTGCTGCGAAGGGAATGAAGGAACTGATGAGGTTGTCAACATGGAAGTTGACATTGAAAGAAACACTCTACTGGAGTCGGGGGCTCCTTTTAATGAAGAATTGTTATTATATGAAGTTTCCCAAAGCGAGGGAAACGACATTGATCCTCGCATTGGGGATGGCTTCATGGGGGTATGACAAGTCGAAGATCTTGACAAAGTCCTACTAGATGAGGAGAACCCGACTAGAGTAATCAAAGTCGGGAAGGAGTTAAAGGTGGAAATTAAAGAACGGTTGGTGGAATTTTTGAAGAAAAACCAGGACGTCTTTGCCTGGTCACATAAGGACAAGGTTGGAATTTCTCCATCCATGATAAGTCATGTCCTCAATATAGACAAGAACTACCCACCAATGCAACAAAAAAGGAGACTGCTTGACAAAGACCGATCTCAAGCCCTGAAGGAGGAGGTCAAGCGGCTCAAGGAAAACAATTTTATAAGGGATACCTACTACCCAGATTGGGTATCAAACCCCGTGCTGGTCCTAAAACCAAACGAGAAGTGGAGGAGATGCGTGGACTTCACAAATCTGAATAAGGCTTTCCCCAAGGACTGTTTCCCATTACCCAGAATAGACCAACTGGTCGATGCAACTACAGGACATGAAATACACTCATTCATGGATGCGTATTCTGGGTATAATCAAATAAGAATGCACCCTCCAGAAAAGGAACATACCCGCTTCTGGACAGACAAGGGATTGTACTTTTATAAGGTAATGTCATTCGGCTTGAAGAACGTAGGAGCCACCTACCAACAATTAGTGAATGGCATGTTCCAAGACTTGATCGGCAAAAATATGGAGGTATATGTCGATGACATGTTGGCCAAGTCCAAAAAATATGGAGGGCATGTTCAAGACTTTGAGGAATGCTTTGCAATACTTAAAAAGTATAGCATGAAGTTAAATCCTCTCAAGTGCTCATTTGGAGATGGTTTAGTAAGTTTGTCAGATACATAGTCAATTCACATGGAATCGAGGCTAACCCCGAGAAGATCAAAGCATTGATCGACATGAAGTCACCTACCACAATCAAAGAAGTGCAAAGCTTACAGGGAGAGTAGCTGCCCTTAGTAGGATCATATCAAAGTCTACTTATAAGTGCGTCCCTTTCTTTAAATTACTGAGGGGCAACAAGAAGATCCAATGGACTAAGGAATGTGAGAAAGCCTTCCAAGCCTTGAAGGAGCATCTCGCTCAACCTTTCTTCCTAGCGAAGGTAGTAGATGGTGAAGTACTATTAATCTATTTGGCAATCATCAAGGATGCAATCAGCGCTGCTTTGGTAAAAGAAGAGAACAGGGTACAACACCATGTGTACTATATCAGTAAAAGGCTAGAAGGTGCAGAGTCTAGCTATCCCCCTCTTGAAAAGCTAACCTAATGTTTAGTAATCGCCTCTCAAAAGTTGCATCCATACTTCCAAGCTCACTCAATCTGAGTCCTGACCGATCAACCACTGAGACAAGTTCTTCAGAAACCAGAGGCCTTAGGACGATTACTCAAGTGGGCATTTGAACTAGGACAGTTTGATATCACTTATCATTCGAGGACGGTGATAAAAGGACAAGTATTGGCAGACTTCATAGTCGAAGGCACCAACCTTGAAGACCCTTCCTACCAATCAGAGAATGAAGATACCGAGATGGAAGGAGATACTCCCATATGGAAGCTATATGTTGATGGAGCATCCAACGAACACAACTCGGGCGCAGGAATCATACTGATCACTTCGGAGAATCATCGAATTCACTGCGCTCTCATATTTGGATTCAATGCTTCAAACAACGAGGCTGAGTACGAGGCATTATTAGCAGGATTATGCTTATCTCAGGATATGTATGTACAGTCCCTAGAGATATTCAGCGATTCCTACCTAGTGGTGTACTAGGTATTGGAGGAGTATCAAGACAAGGGACTTAGGATGGTGCATTACCTGAACAAGGTGAAGGACTTGTTGACACGGTTCAAGAGATACTCGACTACACAAGTCCTGAGGGAGCAGAATGCCAATGATGATGCCTTAGCCAAGCTTGACAGGGCCAAAGATACGAACACCCTGAACGTCGTTCCTGTCGAATACTTGGCAAAAATAAGCATAACCGAGTAGGAGGCGCTACTTGTTGAGTTAACAGATATGTGGATGACCCCTATTATTAACTATCTCAACCAAGGAGTAGTACCCAATGATCATAATAAAGGAAGGAAGTTGGTGAGACAAGCTGCACGATATATTATAGTCGAAGGGGTCATGTACCAACGAGGGTACTCCCTCCCACTGGTAAGGTGTGTTGCACCCAACGATTCAAAGCTGTAATGATCGAGGTACACGAGGGGTTTTGTGGAGATCACGCTGGGGGCAGATCCTATAAAAGAAAATCCTAAGACAAGGATACTTTTGGCCAACGATGAATGAAGACTCGATGGAGTATATCAAAAGATTCCACAAATGTCAAATGTTCTCCCAGATACCCTGAGTGACACCTAATGAATTAACACAAATGCAAAGCCCTTGACCCTTCGCTATATGGGGAATCGATCTGATCGGAAAGCTACCCACGGGAAGAGGAGGATTCCAATTTGTTGTTGTTGCGGTAGACTACTTAACAAAATGGACTGAAGTAGAACCGCTTGCCACCATCACTGTTGCGTAAAATAAAGCTAAGTGCAAGTGTACACTGTCAACAACAAGTAATATAGTAACAAGTACCAAATATCGTATCCACAAGGACTATTTTCTTAAGTTTTAATTGTGAAACTAAGTTCTAACAAAATGATTTAAAAGCACTAAAGTTAATTAAAAAGATTGTGGTGTAAGGACTAAGTAATTAAATACTAATTAAATGCAGACAAAAAAAAGAAACAACTTAGGTAAATTGATTTAAGGAGTGACAAATGGTATAACGACAACTAGGATAATTATCCCCCTAATCTGCGACTCTGACACTGATGCTGGACTAATGCTGCAGCAACTGGTTGTCTATTAGCCCATAATTTTAGTTAATTTTCATAGGCTTCCGTGAAAGAACTATGATTCTAATCTTTTAATTAAATCACATATGTATATGCTAATTCAATTTCAAAGATTTAATTTAAGCATCAATTCCATAAGACTATGCATGGTAATAATATATGTCTATATCACCACAATCTTGAATTCAAAGAGTTCAAGCATGCACCATTCAAATTGTGTGTCCATTAATTTCAACCTTTTCAGAATTAAAAATTAACCCAATTACCTACTAAAGGTGATCAATCAATAACAAGCATTAAACATGATAAATATTTGAATGGATAAACGTCTCAACTCGCATAAACATCAATATAAAAGTGTCAATACAATCACATATTAGGATTCTAATTATCCTAGCTATTTAGAGTTTAGCTCATACTCATAATCTAAAAAATACTCAAAAAAATACAATCCATAATCTAAAATTTTAAAGAATAAACTTAAAGAAAATAGAAATAAACATAAGAAATTCAAGCCCAAGTGATGTCTTAAGTGGCTTCGTCCTCTTGCTTTTCCCTCTTTTCTCCTTCCTCTCTCCTCTTTCCTTCACATTAATGGCTGCCAGGACTAAATTGGATCTCCTTGATTGCACCAGGTGGCTGGGTCTTTTCCCTTCTCTACCAGCCGTGTGTCATACAAAAATTGGAAAAGAAGACAACTTTTCCTTTAGGTCATTCTTCTTCCCTTGGGTCACGTGGGCCTCCTCTTTGTTTTTTTTTTTTAATTTCTTTTTGTCTTCTTTACCACAAATGGACTAGGTACAATAAAAGCCCAAATATTCTTTTATCAATTACTTTCAGCCCAATTAAGATAATTACAAGAAAATGAGTTAAAAACCATAAATTTGAAACTTCACACGTGGACCCTCAAAATAGAGCATTTGCCAGGATGCGATTCTGCTCCACACATTAATTCTTTCTCAAATTGCGCCAAACTCAATGACCACCTATCAAGATACTGAACCAACATTTTTTTTAGAGATTTTCCCAGCATTACTATACTATTTAATATTACCCTACTTTAATTAATATTTAATGAAAACACAATAAAACTACTACAAAACATCACAAATCACTCTTCCTTGATAAAAAAAATATAAGTTCAAAAGCATAAAAATAACTCTAATTCCTAGAGTCATCAATCACCTCGAAGAATGTCTTAGACTTTATGGTGAAAAATATCATATGTCGATTCGGTCTACAAAAGAAGATAGTCTTGGACAATGGGACTCAATTCGACAGTGATATGTTCACTGAATTTTGTACGAGGCATGGAATCACAAAGAGCTTTTCCTCAGTAGCACACCCCCAAGCTAATGGTCTAGTAGAAGTAGTGAATAAGTCTATCAAAGACACTCTAAAAACACACCGTGAAGAAGCCAAAGGAGCCTGGCCAGAATTACTTATGGATGTCCTATGGTCACATTGAATGGCGAAAGGTCGTACGCCATTTTCTATGGAATTTGGGTATGAAGCCATGTTGCCAGTTGAACTCACTCCCCATCCCATAGACGAGAGACATACGATCAGGGGAGGAAGCATCAACTAATAAAAGAGTCATTCAATTTAATCGAAGAAAGATGAGAAAAGGAAAGTCTCAGAGTAGCAACACATCAACAAAAAGTGGCCAGATACTTCAACTCCATAGTGAAAGATTGAAAATTCCAAGTTGGAGACTTAGTACTCAGGAGGGTGTTCCTTCAAAGGACACTACAGCAGGGCTACGAGGACCTAATCGGGAAGGGCCATACCTTGTGGAGGAGGTGATCTCACCAGGGACATACAACATAGCTCGATTAAATGGAGAACTAATCCAAATCTACTGGAATGGCAAACACATCTGCCCGTACTATCAGTGAAGCTATTTAGCAGTGACACAAGTTTTAATTTGCAAATGTAGTATTTTCAAATTATCTATGTGACAGCCATAGTGCTTCAATGAATGGGTTTAATTTCTTATGCTTATCTTAATTCTTTAAATTATGTTCAACAAGAGACAGGTCCTAGGACCTTGTTACCATTATGGATCATGTTCGATCTTGGTTCTTAAGGAGCCTATCAACCCATACGATCCAAAAGCGAGACAAGTCCTAGGACCTTGTCACCAAATTAATGGATCATGTTCGATCTTGGTTCTTGAGGAGCCTATCCACCCATATGATCCAAACAAGAGACTGGTCCGAGGACCTTGTAGCCAAATTATTTGATCATGATCGATCCTAGTTCTTAAGGAACCTATCGACCCACATGATCAATAAGAGAGACAGTCCTAGGACCTTGTTGTCAAATTATGGATCATGTTCGATCTTGGTTCTTCATGAGCCTATCGACTCATACGATTCAAACAAGAGACTGGTCTGAGGACCTTGCCACCAAATTATTTGATCATGATCGATCCTGGTTATTGAGGAACATATCGACCCACCCGATCAATAAGAGAGATAGGTCCTAGGACCTTGTCATCAAATTATGGATCATGTTCGATCTTGGTTCTTCAGGAGCCTAACGACCCATACGATCCAAATGAGATACTGGTCTAAGGTCTTTGTTGCCAAATTTTTTGATCATGTTCGATCTTGGTTCTTGAGGAACCTATCGACCCATACGATCATAAAAGAGACTAGTTCGAAGGCCAGTCACCATCATTGGATCATAATCGAATCTGGTCCTTGAGGTATCGATCGATAATTTGATCTAAGACTCATTCTAGGCTAGATTAGCCCATCTAGACCCAGTTGGTCCAACTTAGACACTTTTGTCTACAATCATTATAACGAGTACATGAGAGATTACGTAGATTGTGATTGACACTTGCTATACAATCTGCATCTGTGTATAGGTATCATTATTACTGAGTATGAAAACATCACCCGACTACCAATCAGGGAGAAGCATTTGCTGCTTGCATCATTGGGTGAAAAGGATAATACTACGTGTAAGCAAGGCATAGTCTAGTAGTAAGTGGCCAAGGCTTTTAAACCCATGATCACTTGGGGGGCATATAGTACATACTGATCGGGGTATACACGAGCAATGAGGGTGTGACCTTAAGTACTAAGCAAGCTCCAGTTTTTCTAGGACATTTTTTCAACATATGTTCCGAAAGTACAAAAAACAAAAACAAAAAAGGCATTGGTAGGGAGACTCCTAGCCATGTCCCTTATAGGGTGGTCGACTAGTCCATCAACCCTATAGGGTGGTCTACCTATCACCCATGGGGTGGTCGAACTGACCGTTTTGTTCATGGTGCTTGGTGAAGTATCGTACTACTCACATTACCATGGTTGTTAACTTGAAAAACGTAAAGGAGTGAGGTTAGTATGGCATGTGAAATACATGTGTTCTAAGTATACTGATACCCAAACCAATGAGGGTTGTGAGTTGATATAATTAGTAAGCATTGGAAATAAAAAATTTCAATCAATACACTGAGTACTCATAAAGAAATGCATAAAGGCATAAAATGTCATATGAAAAAATTGTCAAGTACAAGGTGCCCCACTAATGGCATGAAAGGAAAGACAGAGTAAAAGACCAAAAGAAGACTAACTAGGGCGAGGAGTATCATCTGAAAGATCACGCTGAGCCTCGGCAGCCTCACGAGCAAGACACTTCCTAAGCTCCTTCACTCGCGTCTTCTCGGGAAGGAAATCCAAGTTCAAATCTTTGTTGGAATTCCAGATCAAGTAGAAGCAAGAGAAAGTTGTCTCTGAATACTCCTCTCGAGCCTTGTCCCGAGCAACCTTGACCTTTTGCTCCCTCTCGACAAGAGCATCCTTCCGCAGTTGGTCCATGTCAGCAATCAACTTCTCTTTCTCATCTTCAGACTGTTGGAGCTGTTCGGCAAGTTTCCCCTCCATCTGGGGTATCCTGAGAGTCAACTCGGTCACTTCCTATTGTTTGAGCTCCACAGTACTGCAGAGAGTGTTGATCTCTTAATCTTTCAAAGCAATGTCCGCATCCCTAAAGCCAAGAGCGCGCCTAAGGTCCAACACCTCTTGGCGGAAAACTTCAAGCTCAAAACGAAGGTTGGAAAGCATAGAGGTATACTCTACAGACTTATCATGGACATGGGAGATCAACATCAGTGTAATGCCCCAAAATCCCTAATAAGGTTTAGGACCTTGATTAGGAGGTCGGGAGGGCCATAATTGATTTACTATGCCATTAAATGATTATATGCATGTGTTATGTGAATTATATTATTATATGATGATAAATGCATGCATATGGGTCCACATTTTATTATAAAGACATTTTGGTAATTTGGCCCGTTGAGGGCGTCATTGTGTATTTTCACGCATGTGGGTTAATTACAAATAATACCACATTATATGTGGATTTGTTTGAGCCATTCGACATGAGACGATCTTTGAATGCAAGTTTTCGTTCGTGTCATAACATGGTTAATTTAGAGGCTCGGGGTGAGACTCAGGGTGATTTGAGGATTAAAACCTTGCCAGAAATTAAAGGGTACTAGGATATGATTTATTGGCATTTGAGATTATTGAGAATAGCGAGAATTGGAGGGTGTTAATTATGATTAACGAGATAGGCGGGATATGATGATTTTGCCCTTGGTGGCTGTTAAGGCTTTTATTTAGGCATGAGGGCATTTAGGTCTTTTCACCCTAAGCTTATAATTAGCTATTAAAAGGCTGTGGAAGTGAACCAAAACAGAGCATCCTCCTTTCCTTCTCCCGTACACCATTTCCTCTCCATTTCTTCTTGGATGTTGAAGCTTCTTTTGAGGAACCAAGCTTTGATAAGCTAGGGTTGTGTTCCACCATTGAAAAGGGTGCTAAGCTGAGATTGAAGTGAGTTTCTGGCCATTAAAACCTTAGTCCTTGCTCTGTTTTCTCTCTGAGTTTCAGTTGGGTATTTGGTTTGAAAGTTGAGTTTCAATGGGAGTTTTTGGCAAAGGATACTTGGGTGATGATGCCTAGGACTTGTGTATATGGTATTTGGGTTCATTTGGGGGTTTGAAAGAAGTTTGGAAGCTTGTATTTTAGGTTGGAAGTGGAGGATTCGAAGGAGGGGAAAAATGAGGGTGATCTGCCTGGTGCTAGCGCTACAGCGCTAGCCATGGCAAATTTCCCCTGGTTGTAGCGTTGGGGCGCTAGGGGGTAGTGCTGTAGCGCTACCCTGTTTTCTATGATGCATGTTTTGGGTGTTTTTATGGGTTTTTGGCTCGGCGTTTTAATTCCTAAGGCTTCGGATTGAATCTACTCACCGTTTGGGTACAATTCGGGGTCCCGGGAGTGAGGTTTATGACTAGGTGACCGCTAAGGTATTAAAGGATCGATCGTTCTCAAGGGTTGTTCATTTGATATTTCTCATTCGAACCAAAGGTAAGAAAGCTGCACCCCATATGTGACATGCATGATTATTATTGAGGCATGTTGAGTGTTTAAATGTGGACATGGATTGCATATCAAATGCTTAGCAAATCTTGCTTACTTGTGAATGGCACTGACTTACTAGTCAAAATTGGCAATAGTGTCAAATTCGTCTGTGAATTTGTGACTTACTAGTCAAGTTCGACAACGGTACTGAGCACTGGTCGTGTGTTACTGACCGATGAGTCAAGAGCGGCATAAGCGTCATGAACGCAGAGTCGATAAAAGATTAGATCTAATTGACATCTACATTGAATGACTCATCATGAGCATTAATGCTGGACTGGCCTCAAGTTCAATGAAAACTAAAAGTGCTTTTCTAGTCTAAAGGCTAGTCACTTAGCACCAGAGTCAGAAAGACTAAGGTGATCTACACGTCACATGGCTATGAGGGTATGGGACCTCAGGGATAGACTTATCAGTCATCTGACCGGGATAGACTTATCAGTGATCTGACCGAGATGAACTTATCAGTCATCTAATCGAGATGGACTTATTAGTCATCTAACTGGGATAGACTTATTAGTCATCTAATCAAGATGGACTTATTAGTCATCTGACCGAGATTAACTTATTAGTCATCTAGCCGAGATAGACTTATTAGTCATCTAATCGAGATGGACTTATTATTCATCCGACCGAGATGAACTTATTAGTCATCTAACCGAGATTGACTTATTAGTCATCTAACTGGGATAGACTTATCAGTCATCTGACTGAGATAGACTTATCAGTCATCTGACCGAGATGGACTTATTAGTCTTCTGACCGAGATGGACTTATCAGTCATCTGACCGAGATGGACTTATCAGTCATCTGACTGAGATAGACTTATTAGTCATCTAACCGAAAGAGACTTATTAGTCATCTACCTCAGAGCGGGAGAATTATTAGTCATCTACTTAGAGCGCAGGATTCCACAAAAATTTATTTGTACCTGCTTGCATGCGTGATTAAGGCTATTATTGCTAGGCATGCACATTATGATTTGATGACATGTTATTACTGTTCATGAGCATATTGAGTTTTCTTGCTCGGCTTCATCTCACGGGTGCTATGTGGTGCAGGTAAAGGCAAAAGAAAGCTGGACCATCCTTGAGCTGAAGAGCTTAGGTGACGACGTGGACATATGCGGTTGCTCGACCGCCACGGCCGAGGGTTTAAAGAGGAGCTAGGGATAAACCCTATTTTGCAACTTAGATCGACTAGTTGTAAATTATTTTGTTGTAATAAGCCTTTAAATTATTTGATCGCCACAGCCAAATGACTCGATTACCGAGTTTAGCACTGTTTAAAATGCACACCGTAACGGTCCTTGGAGTTTAGGGCATTACAATCAGCGCTTGCAAAAAACATACAAGTGTTAGATAACGTCAGCACACAAGCTAACTAGACAAAAAGAAAACTGTAGAGGACTTACACTTTGATTGTCAAGGAGTGACTTCGTGAGGATGGTGCTCAAGTCCTCATTCTTAATCCCATTAAAATTCATTGTCGTCTGCTCCAGATGGGACTTTCGGTCCATGATGGCACCTAAATTCTGTATGGCAGACTGGTGTGGCTCAGATAAGGTAGCAGGCGCAGAATAAGAGGCACCCGCATAAGTGAAAATGGGAGGAACTGACATAGGCAAGAATGGCTCTACCTCTGTGACATGACTAGACGGCAAAGGAGTCAGAGAAGACACCTTGGGAGGAACCTCCGTTATCGACTCAGGCTCAATCCTAGCCCTATTGGCCGCTCGGACAGAAGAGCTAGTGTTGGTTAAAGTGGACCTCTGTTGGGTATGAACAAAGTCGAACATATCTGAACCTGCAAAAGAAGATCAAATGTTAGTTGTATATCAAATACAAACGAAAAATAAAGTAAAGATAATAAAAATGTCAGACCTTTTGAATGAGAGTTAGGTTCGAACGTGGCTTCATCAAATTCATCTGAAGCAAGTAGCGAGTGTGCGGAGGCACCCACCTCATCACTGTCCTGTCCAGCTAGCACGGGTGAACAGGGTACCTCCTCAACATCAATAGGTCACGAGGAGTCTATGGCGTTCACGGGCTCATGACCATCTTCATCTGGAACATCGACTAGAAGGAAACAGCCCAACCTTCCTAAGGTTCTCTGAAGTAACGAGGGTCTTGACATTCTTCTCCTCAGGGGTCATGGAAATCAACGCCTTGACCCTAACGGTCATAGCCTGGGTCAGAAGCGCTCTATAAAAAGGCCTGACGTGCTTAAACTTGGAGTAGTTGGCCTCTACATCCTTAGTAAAGAAATAGTTGTCGACATATTTAAATGCCTTGTTATTTCCAGAGATCTCTTCCAAGAAGGTTTCGGTACCCTCGCTCGTATAATGGTGGAAGTAGAAGTACCCCGAGTTGCACTGAGAAGGGTTTGTCTTCAGATTAAATTAGTTTATCTCATGAGGTACTGGAGCAACCCATTGTCTACGATGATAGATAATGATCAATATAGATAACACCAAGTTCGTGTTAGGAGCCAGCTAAGAAGGACTAATACCAAAATAATCTGCCACGCTCTAGAAGTATAGATGAAGAGGAAGTAGGGTACCAAACATGATGGCAGAGTGTGTCTAGGCACACATACCCAAAGGTGGGTTCTCAGCTCTCTCGTTTGGACTAGGGATAGTAATAGATATGTCAGAAAGGTCAAAGGTCTTCCTGAAGTTCTTTACCTTCTCTTCAGTCATGTCAGAGGCAGCCCCCTTGAACCAAACAACCTTGTAATCAACAGGGCGAGGCTTCTCAACCAGTTTCCATATGATCTCACTAGCAAAGGTGGCCCCAGAATCTGATGAATGGACCTCTTTTTTTTGTCTATTCTTCTGCTGCGTAGCTAGCGAGACTGTCTGGCTCTTGGAAGAAGGGCGAACCACCTTAGGCCGGAACCTGTGAATAAAATGTTCTCGAGGGTAAGTAACCTGGTGATGAGAGCCCTCGGTATGTTCTCGCTGAGAAGAAGAGTGATGGGGAACCCGACTGGTATCCCAATTCAAAGGGCATGGCAAGGGGTCCCGCTGACTGGACAGACTCCGCTGAGAAGAATGACTTTGCTAAGATGTTTCCTAAAAGCCACGAGGAGTACTATGCTGAGAAGAGATCTGCGAAGAGTCCTGAGTGATGTGCCTGGAAATCTGAAGATTATCTTCGGAGGGTTGCCAAGTTGTCTGTTTTATTCTCGCCATTGGGATATACCTTTTCAAGAAGTCTTCCTCACTAAACAAATATATAGCGGAGCAAGGGAAAATCCTTTTCACCCTTTCCTAGAACTCCTGTGGAGTACGCTCGCTTATAGACTTATCCGATGAAGAGGAGTTGGACATCTGCAACAAAGAAAAACAAAGAGTAAAGTTAGAATATCGACATAACGAAGCTCCCTACCACAGACCAGATAGGCCAATTTAAGGAGAAAAATGAAGAAATCAAGGGAAAAAACTATATAGGGGGTCGGCTCAGTGAGACTAAGCTCAGGCCGACCACAATAGGACTCCCCTAGGCTTGGGAAAATTGATCGATGTCTCAAAGTAGTGGTCGACCTAGGCCTAGGCTGACCACCCTAGGATATTGGAGACCCAATAACGTGCAAAAACTAAGACTAGGTGGTCGGCCTAGGCTTAGGTCGACTGCCCTAGGGATTGGAGAACACTTTGGCGCATCAAGGAGACAAATAGGAACTAAGGTGGTCGATCTACCACCTTGGGCTGACCACCTTGAGGATTTAAGCTATAGAAAATCGCAAAAAGGCTAGGGTTCAAGTCTCATAAAAAAAATGGTGCAACACAAAGAGGATCTAGGGTCAACCAAAACATAGGATTTGAAACCCTGGAAATCGCCTACACCTACGTTGTGAAACCCTAGAAATCGCCAATCATAGGGCACATAGGCCTGGAAATCGCCCAGCTAAGAAAACACTTGGGGTAGTCGGCCTAAACCCTAATCCCTAATCCCCTAAGCCTGGAAATCGCCCAGGCTAAGGAAAACCTACGATGGTCGGCCTATGAGGGAATTTAAAGACCTAGAAATCGCCTATGGCTAGATGGGGAACCAAATCGCCCAACCCTAATTTCCTAAGCCTGGAAATCACCTAGGCCACTGAATCTAAAGGGTGGTTAGCCTATAGGCATCTAAACCCAAAGTATCACGCAAAAAAAGGCAAGGAACAAGCCAATTTTTGTTTTCTTAAGAATAGTTTTTTATTCAAACAAGTCAATTATTTTGGATCAAAATAAAACAAAACGAAGAGATTCAGACAGATTCATCAAAGACGTAAAAATTGGGAAAGAATACTTACCAAATAGGAGAAATGCAGAGTTGCACTTCAAGAAAAAGACTCCACAACGACGACATCTATTGCGACGACTGTAGGCAAAATCCACGAAAAAGAAATTCTTAATTTATTAAAAAAATAAGCTACAGCGACGAAATATCTGCACTGTAGGGTCTTCAACAATACATGACACGTCGTTGCTGTAAGGTACCAGGTGTTTGGATGGAACACGAGGTGGGAACTGACTCTACGGCGATGACATGTCACCTTTGTAAGGTCTTCGTCGAAAAAAAAAGACAGAAAAATGTTTGTCTATAGCGACGACCTGTCGTCGCTGTAGGATGCTCAGGAAACTCAACTGCCCAGAGTTTGTTGCCTATTTGCACCCCCTATAGCAACGACATGTCGTCGCTGTAGAGCCCTTGTGGAAAAAAAGGAGGGAAATATGTTGCTCTAGAACGACGACATGTCGTCGCTGTAGGATAGGGAGGGAACTTAGCTGCTAAGAGTTGGTTGCCTATTTTTCACTCCTTATAGCGATGACATGTCGTCGCTATAGAGTCCAATTTAATCCACTAGTCAGCTACTTTGTACTCTATCGTGACGACATCTCATCGCAATAGGACCTAAAAAAAGTGGGAAAGTGAACCGCCAAAAATTTAATCAAATTTTTACTGCCTATCATCGCTATAGGGGATTCGCATAGTACACGAGAGGATTCAAGTATTATATGCTATCCTACAGTGACGACATGTCAGATTTGTTAATTTATATACTGGAGTCAAGTTGTCTCCAATATAAGCAGGATTGGTTCGTTCGAGGGCTTAATGCTATGATAGCCCAAGATTTGAGGATCACATCAGTGCGTGGGGAGATGACTTATGCTTAGGCGGTTGAGAAGGTCTAACTGCTTAGGAGGTAGAGAACAAGATCTGGAGGGAGAACGCTGCAAGACGGGGTGTTCGCAGGGTAATGCCTCCATTTACGAGGCCTGGTAGGGGCGGAGGCCCCAGTGATCAGAAGAGGAAGACCCCTGATACCTCGACTATTGTTGATCTTGATAGAAGGGGCCGAGGTGCCCAGGGTGGCCGCCAGGAAGGCGGTGAGTCATGGAGGAGCTATCTCGAGTGTACTAGATGCTGGAAGCGCCATATGGGCGAATGTCGGGCAACGGTCTGTTACCTATGTGGGGTGGTTGGACACCTCTAGAAGGATTGCCCGACGTTGAAGAAAAAAGAACCAGGGAAGGCAGACAGTTATTCTATATAGTGTTAATTTATTTTTTCATTTCAGATTTGTATGTTTGTTAATTTGATTATATTTGTGTTTTTTTTTAAATATTTTGTGATTGATCAATGGTTAAATTATGTTTTTGATTGGGTAATTGGTTATTTTAGATAGTGTTGAATTTTCTTTTTCATTTTAAATTTGTATTGTTAATTTAATTATATTTGTGATTTTTAATCTTGTTTTATGTTAATTTAATTTAATCAAATGTTATGTTATAAAAAATGTATGATAGGTTAGATATATGTATATAAATGTGAATATATGTGAATATGTATATAAATGTGGATGTGAATTATATTTTTAAATTCTGTGGAAGGTTAGATTAATATGATTATATATGTTCTGGGACTGGTTTATATGTTTTTATGCCCATTTTTAATTTTGGGATAGGCTAGATTACAGCCCTTATGCTGCTAAATTTTTTGTAGATTTAAAACTAGTGTGATTAAAACTTTTAATTAATAAATTTTAAAGCAATTAATAAAATTAATTAAAAAAATTTAAAGTCTAAATTAAAATAATAATTTTACAAGTATAAAACTTTATTAATATTTTTTTATAAAATAAGTAGAAATTAAAATAATAATCTTTAATGGTAAAAGAATAAATTTATAATTAAATGTTTGTTTATTTAATTAATTTTATAATGTATTCGTAAAATTTGATAATATATGTAGATAAAATAGTTATTTAAGTTAACTATACTCTTAAAATTAAGATAAAATTAAAATAATAATTTTAAAATAATTAAACTTTGTTGTTATTTAAAAAAAATAAAAAGTGAAAATTATATTAAGAATTTGATAATTATTAAATAACATAATAATAATTAAATATTTTAGTATATAACGAAACTTTATAATATATTCATATCTAACAATAATATATATTCATAAAATTTGATTATATATATTCATAAAATTTAATAATTTATTCATAAGATTTCACAATTTAGTTGAAAAAAATTAGTGTTTTGGCGATAAAAAAAAATTAGCAAATAAAGGTAGTATTTTTTTATTATCACATTGTGATAATTTATTTTCCACTTGAATAAGTTATGATGATTGACAAGAGTTGGATAACTAATAGACGACGTAACTCTGATAAGTTTTGGAATGGTTTTCAAGCATTTATACAAATGGCCAAGAATCATGTGAATGCTTTGAGAGAAGTCAGATGCCCATGTGTTCAGTGTGTCAATATGCTGAATCAAAAACTAGATGTGGTGGAGGCTCACATACACCGATATGAGTTTCTGCAGCGATACGTGAAGTGGACCTACCACAGTGAAGTTGATATGCCTCCAGTAGTGGACGACAGGGCTCCAATGACTGATGAGATGATTGACATCATCAACGATGTTATTGGTGAACACGACACTAACGTTGTGGTGGCAATAGTGCGAAGAATCAATTTGATGACCTGTTTCAAGAGGTCGAAGTTGAGTTATACCTTGGTTGTGCTTGGTTGTCTTCCTTGAACTTCTTAGCGAAGATGATGCACATGAAGATTATGAATAAATGGACAAATTGTTCATTTGATGAACTTTTGAAGTTTATGAAATTTTTATTCCCAAAGGAGAATAAGATTCCGACTTCATTCTAAGAGTCTAAGAAAAAAATGAGGAAGTTAGGGTTAGATTATCAACCAATTCATGCTTGCAAGTACGACTGTTGTTTGTTCTAGGAGGAGATACTACTACAAAAACACCCTTTTAGGATACTTTTCTAGGGCACTCACCTAGATGTGAGTCCTAAAAACAGCTCCTGGACTTTTTAGGTCTCGCGTTGCGAGCCCTTAAAGAATTGTGGAGCGAGTCCTAAAAACTCATGCGTGTCCTAAAAGTTTGATTTGTTTTTTTAATATACACCTCTTGGACTATTAAGGGATCGCGGAGCGAGCCCTAAAAACTGATGTGTGTCCTAAAAGTTTTATTTTGTTTTTTTAATAAACACCTTTTGGACTTTTTAGGACTCGCAAGAATTTTCTATAATAATAAAATTTTGAATAGTACTTATATATCATGAAATATATTTTGGTGTGGTGGTTTGCTACCCATTTAACTTATTGTAGGTCTAGGTGTAACGACCCGAATTTGCTAATCGGGCTTAGGGCCTTGATTAGTGTGCCTGGAGGGCAATAAATGATTTAATATGCTAATATGTGGATTTATGTGTAAATATGATTATGATGCATGTTTAGTTAAGCTAAATATGCATGTGGACCCCATCTGGATATTAGGGGCATAAATGTGATAAATGTTATATATATGTGATATGTCTGTGCAGCACGGACCGAGACAGTCCTGGTGAGCGATTAGTCAGAAAGTCACAACAGGGTTGAGATTCGGAATCGGGGCGAGTCGAGGGGTAATTTGGGTACTAGGTGTGTTATGGGGTTATCGGGACATGAAAATAAATATTTGGAGATATATTTGTGGATAGAATGTCTAGGCGGGAATATTGGGGAAATTTACCATTTTGCCCTCGGGGACGTTTTGGTACCCCGAGCCTTGAGGTAACCACATAGACTTAAGCTGAATAAAACAAAAAGGAGGAATTACTTAGAACCTTGGGGAAACCGACACACACACATTCCTTCATAACTGAGATAGCTTTTATCTTCTTCTCTTCTGTACTCTTCAAGGCAAACTCAAAGAGAAACACAAAGGAATTGGCTAGGAACTAGGAGGATTTCAGCTGAGATATTCTAGGAGCTTGAAGCTTGCGGATTGAGGATCAAACTCAGGGACTAAGCTCTGCAAGGTAAGCTCTAATTACTAAGGTTTAGTCTTAAATTTCTGCTGGTTATAAGGGATTTCATGTTAGCTAAGCTTGATTTGTCTTTGGGTGTTCTAGCTGAGTTTTGGAGCATATTTTAATGGGGTCTTGGTGTGGTTATTGAGCTGGAATAACTGTGTTGGTTATCTAGGAATGTTAGCCAAGTTTTAGGATGAATTGGCTTGAGGAAAGGTTTAGAAAAATGGTGTGAAAATCTGGGTTTGGTAGGGAGGGCCGCGGCCATAGGAGGGGCGCGCCGTAGCCTGTGTGCGCGCGCGGCCATGGGAGGCCGATAAGCTCCTACGCGCCGCAGCCCGTGTAGGGCTCAGTGAGGTGCTATCCTCTATTTTGAGGCTAGCCGCGGCGCCTGTGGGTGGGGCCGCAACTCTTAGTGCCAAATTGTGCTTTTAGGGGTGTTTAGGCTTGGGAACTCAATGGGTAAGGCTCGGGATGGATTTTATCACCCGGATTGATAGAATTCAAGGTCCCGGAGGTTAGAGTTATGGCTCGGGGATATTTATTGGATTAGAATTTGATGAATGGATATTGTTAATATGTTGTGACTAGGGATTCAGAGAGGCTCAATTTAGAGGATTGTGCTCGGGGCATCGTTGCTCAGAAAGCTCGGAACTCAGGTAAGAAAACCCTTGTTTCCATAGAGCTTGTGTGCAGGGCTGAACCCAATGTGTTTGAGTAGAATTGGTATGTAGGGCTGAGCCCAATATGTTAGAACTGCGGGGCGTAGCCCTTTAGCTGAGTATGCTAGAATTCTGTAATTGTTTGCTATGTTGTGTATGCTATGATGTGAGTGATCGACAAGAGCCGGGAACGGTGTAGACCGAGAACGGCGAAGGGCCGGGAACGACGTTAGGCACATTGAGTGCAAGGCCGAGAACTGCAAAGGGCTGGGAGCTGCATTGAGCACGCGGGGTGCGAGTTGCCAGGGCGAGTCCCAAAACGGATACTTGGGATATCCTCATGGCATAGTCCGCGAACCTAGGGCTTGGTAAACGCCTGGGACGGCTAGGCCGTATGTGTTTAGCCCATTGGTGGCCTGTTTATATGCATGTTACATGTGTTGCATATGTTGTCTGTTTGTGAGTTTTCTTGCTGGGCTTCGGCTCACAGATGCTCTGTGGTGCAGGTAAGGGTAAAGAGAAGATCAACCAACCATGAGTACAGCAGGTGTGAGGCGGCGTGTACATTTTTGGCCAGCTTGGCTGCCACGGCCAGAGTGTTTTGGGAGATGCTTGTAAATAAACCTAAATTTTGTCGTTTAGTCCACTTGGTTTAGTTTATATGTTGTAAATATTTCTAAACTGTATTTTGGGATCTCAGGTGTAAAGCTTTTATAATTTTCTATGGAAATAATTACTTTCTAAAGTTTTTCTTTTGTTTATAGCTTAATCACACTGTTTGATCTACAACCTCGATTAGCGAGTTGAAAGAACATTTTTAAACCCACTTAGTAACGACTCTAAGGAAGTAGGGCGTTACAACTTAGTATCAGAGCGAGCCAAGGTTATTGGTTCTCGAGAATGACCGAACATGTACACACACAGTCAGTGACCGGCTTAACTCAGGGTTGGTTGGTAAAATTGGCTGATATGTCTGAATATGTGTTTGAATGCCCTGTTTGCCTGCTTATTTTGTTTGGAGCATGATGAATGTATTAACATATGCATGATGCTAGGGCATGGCCAGCTATGTGTTATGTGCTACATGAGTTATTATTTGTGGATGATTGATGTGCCTGGGAGGTGGTTTTGGATGTTGTTACCATGCCTGATGAGCGGCGTCGTTGGTTGCAGGCATATTTGTTGAGATGCCACGGCAATCAGCTAGACTCTGCGGCAGTAGGGCCAAGGATGACAACCAGGGTCAGGACCCTCCACCTGCCCCACAAAACTGGCAGGAAATGTTTGCTGAGATGGAAGCGAGACTGCAGCGAATAGAGGAAGAGCTGCGACAGATGAGGCAACAGGCCCCGCCTCAGGTTGCTGGGCTGCCAGTGCAGCAGGTCGCAGCACCAGTGCCAGTGTAGCCTGCCATGGAGAATAAGTGGGAACCTTTGTATGAAAGGTTCAGGAAGCAGCATCCTCCCACCTGCGAGGGTGGATCAGACCCACTGCGGGCAGAGCAGTGGATGAATATGATTGCTTCAATTCTAGATTTCATGAGAGTTCAGGGGAATGAGAGGGTAGCCTGTGCTAGCTACATGTTCAGAGAGGATGCCCGCATCTGGTGGGACGTGGTAGTTCAGAGAAGGGATGTATTAGCTATGACCTGGGAGGAATTCAGAAACTTGTTTAATGAGAAGTACTATAGTGTGGCAGTGCGAGTTGCGAAGGTTGATGAGTTTATCAACCTGACTCAGAATCGATCGACAGTGACAGAGTATGCTATTAAGTTTGATAGATTGGCGAAGTTTGTGCCAGATCTAGTGCCGACTGATGCGGCAAGGAGGGATAGATTCGTGCGGGGGTTAAATGTCATGATCGCCCGCGATGTGACTATTACCTTGGATCCAGAGACTACCACTTATGGCCAAGCTTTGGACAAGGCCGTTACTGCTGAGAGGGCCAAAGATCAGATTTGGAAGGAGGACAATGCCTCCTTTTGTTGGGTTCAGTCGTGGTGGTGGTTCCAGTGAGCAGAAGAGGAAGGCCCCATATTCCTTTGTTCCTCCCAGCTTAGATAGGAGGGCACGGGGTGCTTCTATTGGCTGTCAGGGTGGTAATGATAACTGGAGGAGTTTTCCCATGTGTCCACGGTGTAGGCGTCAACACCAGGGTGAGTGCAGGATCAGGGCTTGCTTTGTTTTTGGGAGTGCCAGCCATCTGAAGAGGGATTGCCCTCAAGTTAAAAAGGAGGAGCAGAAGCAGAGTGACAGTCTTGCTCCTGCCAGGGTATTCACTTTGACACGGACTGAGGCGGAGGCTAGCCCCTCAGTTGTGATAGGTCAGATCTCTAGTGCTGGTTCTTTGTATACTGCATTGTTTGATTCAGGGGCTACCCATTCATTTGTATCTGCTAGGGTGATAGATCAGCTTTGTAGACCTAGTGGTGTGTATGCTAGGGGATTTCAGACCTTGTGGCCAACTGGAGAACTGGTAGTCTCTAGGAAGTGGATTAGGGCGTTGCCAGTAGAGGTAGATGGTAGGGAGTTGTCTGATGATTTGATTGAGCTAGAGATGGATGATTTTGACATGATTTTGGGAATGGATTGGCTATCCAAGTATGGGGCAACGATTGACTGCAAGCGCAGAATGGTGACTTTTGAACCAGAAGGGGAGGTACCCTTTGTGTTTGTGGGCTCAGCTAATAGACTGCATGTACCAATGATTTCAGCCTTAAGGGCTAGGGACCTGATGCAGGAATGTTTCATAGGATTCCTGGCAAGCATTGTGGATACTTCTGGGGCGGTGTTTGTTGGAACGAGTGAGACTAAATTGGTGTGTGAGTTTCCGGATTTGTTTCCAGCGGATCTGCCGGGGTTGCCGCCGCAGCGGGAGATTGACTTTGTTATAGAATTGGTACCAGGAGCGGAGCCAGTATCTAGGACACCTTATAGAATGGCTCCGGCGGAGCTAAAGGAGTTGAAGATTCAGTTGCAGGGGTTACTTGATTTGGGGTTCATCAAACCGAGTTTCTCACCATGGGGTACTCCAGTGTTGTTCGTTAAGAAGAAGGATGGGTCCCTTAGGATGTGTATCGATTATAGGGAGCTGGACAAGTTAACCATTAAGAACAAGTATCCACTGCCTAGGATCGACGATTTATTTGATCAGCTACAGGGAAGAACAGTGTTTTCCAAGATAGATCTCCGGTCAGGGTACCATCAGCTAAGGATTAAAGAGGAGGACATACCAAAAACCGCTTTCCGAACGAGGTATGGGCACTATGAATTTCTGGTTATGTCCTTTGGATTAACCAATGCCCCAGCAACTTTCATGGACATGATGAATAGGGTTTTCAGGGATTATCTGGACAAGTTTGTGATAGTATTCATCGATGACATCCTAGTGTATTCCCAGTCAGAGGCAGAACACGAGCAACATTTGCGGTTGGTTCTACAATGGTTGAGAGAGCATAAGTTATATGCTAAGTTCAGTAAGTGTGAGTTCTGGTTGCCACAAGTTACATTTCTGGGCCATATCGTCAATAAGGATGGGATTCTGGTTGACCCGAGTAAGATTGAGGCGGTCAGAGATTGGCCTAGACCAAGCAATGTTCCTGAGGTGAGAAGCTTTCTGGGATTAGCGGGGTATTACCGGCGGTTTGTTGAGGGGTTCTGCAGAATAGCTACACCACTGACAGAACTGACAAAGAAGAAGACAAGGTATGACTGGACAGATAAGTGTGAGAACAGTTTTAAGGAACTGAAGCGGCGACTGATTACTGCGCCAGTGCTAAGCTTGCCGACGGAGAATGAAAAGTTTGTGGTCTACTGTGATGCATCTAGGCAGGGTTTGGGGTGCGTGTTGATGCAATTTGGCAAGGTGATAGCCTATGCATCGAGACAGTTGAGGGAATATAAGAAGAGATATCCTACGCATGACCTGGAGTTGGCAGCGGTGGTGTTTGCACTTAAGATTTGGAGGCATTATCTCTATGGTGAGAGGTGCGACATATACACCGACCATAAGAGCCTAAAGTATTTCTTTACACAGAAGGACCTGAATATGCACCAGAGGCGGTGGCTGGAGTTGGTTAAGGATTATGATTGTGATATCCTATGCCATCCTGGGAAGGCTAATGTAGTGGCTGATGCATTGAGTCGGAAGGGCCCAGGGCAGTTGTTTAGCTCAAGGCAGGTATCTGACAAGTTAGCTGAGGAGATGACCAGAGCAGGTATAGAGCTAGTGGTTGGACAGTTGGCCAGCATCACTCTGCAGTCTACACTCCTTGAGAGGATCAAGGAAGCGCAGGGGAAAGATTCCCAGCTGCGAGGTCATAGGGAGAGTGCCTTAGTCGGAGCGATTAAGGACTTTTCCATTTCAGAGATGGGGTTACTGAAGTACAGGGGTTGGATCTGTGTTCCGATGGATTCTGATATTCGGCGAGAGATCTTAGATGAATCGCATACCACTCCCTATTCTTTGCATCAGGGTACAACGAAGATGTACCAGGACTTGAGAGCTCTGTATTGGTGGTTAAGCATGAAGAGGGATGTGGTGGATTATGTGGCTAAGTGCTTAACTTGTCAGCAGGTTAAGGTTGAGCACCAGAGGCCAACAGGGTTGTTGCAGCCTTTGGGGATCCCAGAATGGAAGTGGGAAGATATTACTATGGACTTCGTAGTTGGTTTATCGCGAACTGTGGGACAGCATGACTCAGTGTGGGTGATTGTAGATAGGTACACCAAGTCTGCCCACTTCTTGCCTGTAAAGACAACTTATACTGTGGATCAGTATGCTGAGTTGTATGTGAAGGAGATTGTTCGAATTCATGGGGCTCCGAGGTCGATAGTATCTGATAGAGACCCCACCTTCACCTCCAAGTTTTGGGAGAGTCTGCAGAAGGCTATGGGCACGCAGTTACGGTTTAGTACCGCTTATCCTCCTCAGACGGATGGGCAGTCTGAGAGGACGATTAAGATATTGGAGGATTTTTTGCGAGCTTGTGTGCTTGATTTTGGGGGATCGTGTAGTAAGTATCTCCCTTTGATCGAGTTCTCGTACAACAATAGTTATCAGGCGACCATTGGTGTGGCTCCATACGAGATGCATTACGGAAGGAAGTGTAGATCACCTATTCACTGGGATGAGATAGGTGAGAGAAGGTATCTGGGTCCAGAGATGGTTCAGAGGACCAATGAGGCAATTGAGAAGATTAGAGCGCGTATGCTCGCCTCCCAGAGTCGACAGAAAAGTTATTCAAACCTGAAACGCAGGAGGGTGGAGTTTCAGTTTGGTGATCATGTGTTCCTTAGGGTTTCACCCATGAGGAGTGTGAAATGGTTTGGTGTTCGAGGCAAGTTGAGCCCTAGGTTTGTTGGCCCCTTTGAGATTCTGGAGCGGGTTGGTGAGGTAGCTTATAGGTTAGAGATGCCTCCAGCTTTATTAGGGTTTCATGATGTTTTCCATGTATCCATGCTCCAGAAATATATGTCAGATTCAACGCATGTTCTATGTTTTGAGAATCTGGAGCTTGATCAAGATTTATCCTATGAGGAGAAGCCAGTTCAGATTCTTGACCGAAAAGATAAAGTCTTGAGGAACAAGACCATCGCCTTGGTGAAAGTGCTGTGGAGAAACAGCAAGGTTGAGGAGGCGACGTGGGAACTAGAGACAGAGATGAGGGAGCGGTACCTCGAGTTGTTCAGGTAATTTCGAGGACGAAAATTCTGTAAGGAGGGGATAGTTGTAATGACCCGAATTTGCTAATCGAGCTTAGGGCCTTGATTAGTGTGCCTGGAGGGCAATAAATGATTTAATATGCTAATATGTGGATTTATGTGTATATATGATTTTGATGCATGTTTAGTTAAGCTAAATATGCATGTGGACCCCATCTGGATATTAGGGGTATAAATGTGATAAATGTTATATATATGTGATATGTCTGTGCAGCATGGACCGAGACAGTCCTGGTGAGCGATTAGTCAGAAAGTCACATCAGGGTTGAGATTCGGAATCGGGGCGAGTCGAGGGGTAATTTCGGTACTAGGTGTGTTATGGGGTTATCGGGACATGAAAATAAATATTTGGAGATATATTTGTGGATAGAATATCTAGGCGGGAATATTGGGGAAATTTACCATTTTTCCCTCAAGGACGTTTTGGTGCCCCGAGCCTTGAGGTAACCACATAGACTTAATCTGAATAAAACAAAAAGGAGGAATTACTTAGAACCTTGGGGAAACCTACACACACACATTCCTTCATAACTGAGATAGCTTTTATCTTCTTCTCTTCTCTACTCTTTAAGGCAAACTCAAAGAGAAACACAAAGGAATTGGCTAGGAACTAGGAGGATTTCAGCTGAGATATTCTAGGAGCTTGAAGCTTGGGGATTGAGGATCAAACTCAGGGACTAAGCCCAATATGTTAGAACTGCGGGGCGTAGCCCTTTAGCTGAGTATGCTAGAATTCTGTAATGGTTTGCTATGTTGTGTATGCTATGATGTGAGTGATCGACAAGAGCCGGGAACGGTGTAGACCGAGAACGGCGAAGGGCCGGGAACGACGTTAGGCACATTAAGTGCAAGGCTGAGAACTGCAAAGGGCTGGGAGCAGCATTGAGCACGCGAGGTGCGAGTTACCAGGGCGAGTCCACAAAAGGATACCTGGGATATCCTCACGGCATGGTTCGCGAACCCAGGGCTTGGTAAACGCCTGGGACGGCTAGGCCGTATGTCTTTAGCCCATTGGTGGCCTGTTTATATGCATGTTACATGTGTTGCATATGTTGTCTGTTTGTGGGTTTTCTTGCTGGGCTTCGGCTCACAGATGCTCTGTGGTGCAGGTAAGGGTAAAGAGAAGATCAACCAACCATGAGTACAGCAGGTGTAAGGTGGCGTGTACATGTTTGGCTAGCCTGGCTGCCACGGCTAGAGTGTTTTGGGAGATGCTTGTAAATAAACCTAGATTTTGTCGTTTAGTCGACTTGGTTCTGTTTATATGTTTTAAATATTTCTAAATTGTATTTTGGGATCCCAGGTGTAAAGCTTTTATGATTTTCTATGGAAATAATTACTTTCTAAAGTTTTTCTTTTGTTTATAGCTTAATCACACTGTTTGATCTACAACCTCGATTAGCGAGTTGTAAGCACAATTTTAAACCCACTTAGTAACGGCTCTAAGGAAGTATGGCGTTACACTAGGGTTCTAATCTCATCTTTATAATTTTGATTTTCTTTAAAAAAAAAAAAACAATATATACGATTTTACCATGTTTCGACCCCTCAGACTATAAGTTAAGTTAAGCCTTTACCATTTATCCAACACATCTTGTTGAAAAATAAATGACTATAAAAATATTTCTATCATAATATGCACGCTTAATTAATAGTTAGAATTAAGTAGTTTATGGTTTATTTTTTCAGATCTAACCTCAAAGAAAATGAAGAGAAGGGGCTAGGGGTCGGGTGGTGGGCGACGGGGGTAGCTAGGGGGCTGGGCTGGGCCAGGCTCGGATTGACGGTGCAGGGAGGGGCTTGGCAGGGACGGCGGCTAGGCTGGGTTCGGGGCTGGCTGGGGGTCGATGGCGTAGGGAGGGGTTCAGATTGGGCTGGGCTGGGTCTGGGTCAACAGTGCAGGGAGGGGATCGTCAGGGATGGTGGCTGGGATGGGCTCGGGGCTGGTTGGGGGTCGACTGGTGGGCGGCAACAGTGCTGGCTAGTAGGCAGGGAGGGGCTCGTCAGGGACGGTGGCTGGGCTGGGCTCGGGGCTGGCTGGGGGTCAGCTAGTGGGTGACGACGAAGCTGGCTGGTGGATAGGGAGGGGCTCAGCAGGGACGAGACTGGATGGGGGTCGGCTGGGGGCGGCTCGGGGTTGGCTGGCAGATATTTTTTTTCACTAAACATTTTTTTATTAATAATTATTTATATTTATTTTATATTTAAATATTCTATTTAAATTATGTATATTGTATTGAATTTTATTTTGGGTATATTATGTTTTATATTTTTAGGATATAGATTACCGATTTCAGATAAATATTTCATCATTTTGAAATATTATGTGGGGATAATCTTTGAAGTTTTATTTCTAAAAATCTTAAAATGATAGTAATTGTATATATAATATAGATAGTTATATATATATATATGTAACACATTCTTTAAACATATATATGACACTAATTAACAAAAAAATAAAAGTGTTTAAATTAAATACATGATTTATTATTTAAATTATATTTATGTGAAATTTTACAAAATTAAATATAATGTTGATATTAATGTGTATGTTAATTGTAACGACCCAAAATTACTAATAAGGCTTAAGGGCCTTGATTAGTGTGCTGGGAGGGCATAATTGGAAATTATGTGAATTAACAGTGAGAATGCATGATTATGTGAATGCATGCTTATGGTATGGGATAAGCAGGTGGGGCCTGTTTGGCTTGTATGGGCATAATTGTAATTTTGGCCCGTTAGGGCATAACTGTGATTATTTGTGATAAACTGTTGAGACCACATTATTATGTTGATATATTTATATTTGCAGCATTCAGCACGAGGCGATCCTAGGGAGCGAGTAGCAGGAAATTCACAACAGGACCTGATACTTGACCCGGGGCGAGTCAAGGGGCATTTTGGGTATTAGACAATTATTTGGGCTATCGGGTTATGGAAATAGACAATTGGTGATATATTTGAGGTTAGGAAGCCTAGGTGGGAATATTGGGGAAATTTACCATTTTTCCCTCGGGGACGTTTTTGGTACCCCAAGCCTAGGGATTAACTTAAGTAATTAAGGATAGATAAAACCAAGTCAGGAAAACAGTAGAAACACCTAAACCGACCCTTCCCTCTTCTCACAACTCTCTCTCTCAAGGAAATCAGTGAAATCAAGGGATTTTTTGCTGGAAACTCAGAGATTTGAGTTGGAAGATTTGGGGATTAGCTCAGTTTAGCTAAGGAATTCAACAGGAGTTGAGGTAAGGCTTGAATTACAGTTTTGGTCATTTGATTAAGTAGATTTGGGCTGAGTTCTAAGTATTTTGGGTTCTTGATTTTGAAGATTAAATTGGGGCTAAGGCTTGGGAATTATCTCAGCAACTAGCTGGTGGACTTGCTCTTCAGTACAGGTAAGCCTTTAATAATGATTTAGAATCTGAACTTTTGGGAATTACTGCCTGTTCTAAGGAGTTTTGGGGCTTATGGGTTTCAAGATTATAATATTATTTTGATGAGTTTCAAGACTAGGTTTTTGTTGGGTTATGTTGCTGAAAACATGTTAGAATGTTTGTGGTAATTGGATTGTATCATTGGGATGAATTTGGATGGATTTTAGTGAGTTTTGAGAGTTTAAAATGGTGGATTTTCTGGGTTCGAAGGGTTCGGGCCGCGACTCAGTTCTTGGTGTGCTGCGGCCCTTCGAAGCAGAAGTGTGCCAGGAAGAAGGGTGGGCCGCAGCGTGGGAAGCTTAGGGCCACGGCCCGTGTCTGCTGTCTGGGGAGACTAGGCCTCTAGGGTCGCGGCTCTTAAGGGAAATTTTGGCCTTGGGGAGGTTTTAGGCGCTGGGACCTAACCTTGGAAGCTCAGGATCGATTCCACTACCGTGTTTGGTGGAATTTGATGTCTCGAAGGATAGAACTCTGTTCGGAAAACCTTATACAATTATTGATAGAATCTTTTATCATGGTTGTGACTAGGTGTACGCTTTGGCTCGGGATAGGATCATGCTCGGGGGTCGTATTTCTTAATCAAAGGACTTGGAATTAAAGCTAAGAAAACTACAACCGATTATGTGGTTAGGTTGGGACTAAGTGTTCCCTATATTTGTATGCATTGTTAGGTGATTCTGATGAACCATGTGAATATGATGGGACTAAGAGCTCCCTATATTTGTATATGATGTCATGATATGGTATTATGCCATGGGGACATATGATAAATGGCCTAAGAGTGTTGGAATCAATATTTGCGCACAGGGCGGGGCTCAGCCAATAGTAGCTGAGGACAGCTTATTAATCGCTGAGCTCGGTTAAGCTGGCCGGAGTCAGTGGGTATAACACTGGGGGCGGCCTAAGTGAGCCGAAGACATTGGGTTAAATAGAGGGTGCGGCATAAGGGCGCCGACCCTGAATATTGTGTGATGAATGTGATTATTGTTGTTAACTTGATGAACATGAAATGTTGATTATCTGGATGACAAATTGTGATTTTTCGATTGTTATCACTGAATAGGCAAATGTTATGAATTGCTGAATGCTTGGTTATGTTTTATGGAACATCTAGTGTGGATGCTAAATATTCCATGCCTGTAAAAGATCCAAGGCGCGTGCTAAGGTCCCGCAACGGCCTAAATACATGTCTGAGCCGAAGGACGCTCGGGAAAACCGTCCTCTTGCAACGGCCTCGCATCACCTCATGGTGCATGGCGTCTCACGAGGCCCCAGCCTGGCGACACCCCTCGGCGCGCCCAGCGCCCCCACGTTGACCGCCTCGCGTACGCACCTCGCCCACCACTTCGCGCGCCACGATACCCTGTAGGCGTCTCGCGAGGCCCCAGCCTCGCGCCACCCCTCGGCACGCCCAGCACCCTCGCATGGATCGCCTCGCGTGTGCACCTCGCCCACCGCCTCGCGCACCGTGGCACTCAGCAGGCGTCTCGCGAGGCCCCAGCCTCGCATCACCCTTCGGCGCGCCCAGTGCCCCCGCGTGGACCGCCTCGCGTGTGGCCCTCACCTACCACCTCGCATGCCACGGCACTCAGCAGCAGCCTCGCGTAGCCCCGCCTCGGCCGCGCCATGAAGACCTCGCGTGGGGGTATCCCATAGCCTCGACGACCTCGCGTGGGAGCATCTCCTAGCCCCGACGGCCTCGCATGGGAGCATCTCATGGCATCTCCACGAGGGGCGACCTCGCATAGCCCCGCCATGGCTACGCCGCGAGGGCCTCGCATGATAACTTCTCGCGCCCTTCACCTCGAGGTGGCATCTCCTATGGAGACCTATGGAAACCCAACCGTCTAGAAGTGAAAGCCCAAGTATGATTCCGAAAGGTCATGATGGTACAATCTTTTACAGGGTACCACTTGTAAGACCCCGTACGTCTGACCGTGGCACTGATGTTAGTCAGGTAATGGGAACACTAGGAGAAAGGACATGGCCTGCATACTCCCAATCAGATGTCAGAGTCGACACCACTATCACCTGTACCACTCCCTTAACATTCGTACGGTAGAGTAGTGGAGACATCCTCATGGTACCTGGCTATGTACTAGTACCAACAACACTACCCCTGAGACCACTCTCATGACAGAGTACTTGTGTACCACTTGGTCCCCTGGACCACATGTATCCAAGGCCATTAGAGCCTACTATAAAATGAACCCCACTCCCACATGGGAGGGGGTTGGAAAATTTACTGTAGAAAGTGCACCATAGTGAATACAAACTGATTTCATCATTGTTCTCCTGCAATTGTTCTTGGAGTTTATACTTAGATTTCTAAAGCTTTTCTTTTGATAATCTTTGCTTTGCACTTTTTCTAACCTAACTTAGTTGACGAGTTCTTACCGTCAACAGTTTGACGCCGTCTGTGGGAACCTAAGTAACAAGCTACTGTTCTACCATTACTTCCGGCAAGAAGAAATGCCGAGACATTCAAAGCAACTCAGGGAGCCACGAGAGGTGGAGGTCCACCTTACCGAAGTCCAGCTGAAGGCCTCCATGAAAGATCCTCCTCCACCCAGAGATGTGGAGCCCCCAAGGGACCCTGAGGTTCACGAGGGTGATAGAGAGGCCTCGTCGCCGGTCACTGTGCCCGGAGAGAGCCCTCCAAGGGCACCACCGGGAAATGTCAATGAGTTCCCGCCTCCTAAACCACCACAACTACCGAACTCCGGCCGGCAAGACTCGGGCCCCTCGATGCATAGACATAATAAACATCCCCAGGTCCATTTCGTGAGCTCGAGTTCAAAATCTCGGTTCTACGTAGAGGAAATACGTGAGCTGCACCGTAGGAACCAAAGGTTGGAGACCACCCTGGAGAATATGCAAGAGGTGCTGAATGGCCTATTGCAAGGTAAGTCAAGCGTGACCCTGCCAAAGAGAAAAGAGAAAGGTCAGGAGGGGGCAGAGACCACCATCCCAGTAGACGATGGGAGGACTCGACATTCCACTAGTAACACCCCCCGAACGAAGCAAGGAGAACATCCTGAACCACCGAAGCAGGCCCAAAAGCCAGAACCGAAGACCAATGCTGCCCCTCGCAATGATGACGAGGTCACCTGAAAAAGGGCACCCTCAGATTTACGGGAAGAGCTCAACAGGAAGAGGGCGGGCAAAGGGACCACGCCCCCTATGGCGCCTCGAGAGGGCAAAGGAAAAGGGGATCTTAACCCGTCCGCTTTAAGGGACTCCCTAAGCAAGAGGAGGCAGGACCTGGACACCGAAATGAGGAGCCTGCGAAGCAAGATCGTCACCGCCTCTGGAGGTCAAGCTGTTGAGGAAGAGTTCGACCATGAGACTCCCTTCATTAGGGAGATCCAAGCCATCCGGAGCCCCATATGACCCACTACGAAGGAAGCACAGATCCAAAATACCATCTAGATACATTTAACGACCTGATGATGCTGAGGGGAATTGGCAGCGGGGCGAGATGTCATTGCTTCGCTGTCACGTTAAAAGGACCTGCGTACAAATGGTTCAAAAGACTTAGACCGGGGTCCATCAGATCTTGGCAACAACTTTCTGATGAGTTCCTCCAGCAGCACTACGTCGTGCGCGACTACACAATGCCAGGCACCAGCCTCGCAAATGCGAAGCAAGGAGAAAACGAGAGCCTGAAGAGCTATATTCACAGGTTCAATATGGAGGCAGCTAAAGTAGGGAGCCTGACCTGCCGAGAGCTGAAAATGGGCATCACAGCTGGAGTACGCCCAGGAAGCAAGTTATGGGACAACATGATCAAGAGGGAGGTCACAGACTTGGATGATTTCTACGAGCGGGTACAAAAATACATTCAAGTGGAGGATGGTCACGAGAACCTCAAGGTCGGAAAAGGTCCGTCGCCCCCAAAACCTTCAGCCCGAGAGAACCTAAGCGGTGCAAAGAAGAAGGGGATTTATGAGGGAACGAGAGATGATCGACCCCGGAAGCATCAATGCTCTGAGGAGCGCCTACAGGGCCCCTACACCTTCTACACTGACCTCACCCATGCGAGAGAGCATATTTTCGTTACGAACAAAAACCGGGTCCCTATCAAAAGGCCCCCGCCAATGAAGAAAGATCAGTCTAAAAGAGACCCCAGCAAGTATTGCCAGTATCACAAGGATGTCGGCCACACCACCGCGTAATGCAACCATTTGAAGGTGGAAATTGAAGAGCTCATTCGCAGGGGACATTTGGGCAGGTACGTGCGCAAGGAGAACCAGAGGCCAGAAGAAGGAGCGTCCTCGCCGCGGGCGCGAGAGGTGGCCCCAGAAGTACAGGGAGAGGTCAGGACCATATTTGGAGGACCAGGATTTGGAGGCGATTCAAGGAAAGGACGAGACAAATACGCCAAGGAGGCCTGACAAAGTCCACCACCGTGCATTTTAAGTTTGGAGCAATGCTCCCCGAAGAGTTTCAAGGCGTGAATAGCTCAATAACTTTCACTGAAGAAGATGCACAGGGGGTGCATTTCCCTCATAGTGACCCCCTGGTGCTAACTGTCCAGCTTGCGAACATGAGAGTGCATCGAGTCCTAGTGGATAATGGAAGCTCTGTGGACATCTTGCATCGCCCTGCTTTAGAGAAGATGGGACTGAGCGTCCGACACTTGAAACCCTGCAATTCCTCCCTCTATGGGTTCACAGGGGACTCGATACAGCCCCTAGGTGCGATTGAATTGGCCTTCACCATGGGGGAACAACCCAAGAAAACCACCATAATGGCAAACTTTGTTGTGGTGGATTGCGCCTCAGCCTTCAACGCGATATTAGGGAGACCCTCTCTGAGAGAATTGAAGGCAATAACTTCTGTGTATCACCTGGCTATGAAATTCCCAACCCCTGGGGGAGTATCATGCATGAAAGGGGAGCAGAAGGAAGCAAGGGAATGCTATAACATGTCCCTCCGCACGGCCAAAAACCCATCGATGCCGATGGCAATGGTTGTGTATGAAAGCGCGATCCACGGGAGTTGGACCCACGAGTTGCGGAACACCTCAAGAAATGCTACCAGTGGGGCTTCGGCCCCCGGTGCACAGAGGACCCATGATTAGTTTGTTCCTGGTTATGCTATCATAGTGTGTAAGAATCAAAGAGGCTACCTAGGTTACCTCCTAATTAGATGTAACCTTACTTTAAATACACTGTTGTAAACCACATTCTATGAATGAAATTGTTTGCAACTTCGCGTGTTATTTTTCTTCTCTATGCGAGTATCAGCCAAAGTGCCTACCGAAATAAATTTCACCAAACACTTGGGGGCAGGACAGGAGGTAACGACATACAGCAAGCAAAATAAAGGGGGGACCCTCTAACAGGAGGATCCTAAAAAAAAAAAAAAGGACCCTCTATCAGGAGGACCTTAATAGGGACCATGATCCCAAAAGGACCACTTGTATCAGGGCCTTAAGTGAAGTCCGTGTATTTATAAAACAGGGAGAAGAACTTACAAGGCATCCCTTGGGTTCACAAGGATTAGCTACCCTTGTGAACATCAAGGAGGCCACCAAGCCGTCTAGCCAAAAAAGGTCCTAAAAGAGACCCTTGCAAAAATAGTACTATGAATAACGACGAGAAGGACGCTTCTCGCAAAAAATAATAAGCGCGCACAAGAATATATAAAAGGATAGCTAGGACCCAAGGGATCAAAATATCCTTATAAAAGTAATCAAGAGGCACCAAAAGAGGTCCCATTGAACCCTTTCACATGGGCTCCGAAGGACCTCCAGCCTGATAAATAAAAGAGGGGAACCCGCCAAACCCCATCATACATGCTCAAAAGGGCCTCAAATGCAGTGGAATAAGAGATAAATAACCACACATGTATATATACATTAAAAAAGGGAGTCTTGAGGACATGACAGGATTTACAAAAGAAAAATAGTAATAACGATAATATTACAACGGCTCAAACGAGCATACATGTACAACGGGCTGGCTGGCAGAGGTGATGAGATAGAAACCTCAGGGCCTCCTGCCCCGGGCGCTCCACCCAGCTGCCCGGGCCACGGCATACTCACCAAAGGAGGAGAAGTCAAAGTTGGGGTCCTGCGTCCATACGCCATAGAGGGCGCGCTCTATAGACCTATAGGTCCTGCACAAGAAAGTTAACAACAACAACAATAGATAACAAAATCAAAAAAATATATACATGTAAATCTATACATAATAGGGCCGACGCGAGGTGCAGGAACTCACCCAAGCCATGGTGCGCCTTAGGTTTTCCCCAAGGTCCGATGGAGCAACATTCCCAAGACCGTTCCAGTTAGATATGGGGAGGCCCGAGGCAAGTTGGATGTATCGCTGCCCGTAAGACGTCGCCATCCGAGTCACCCAGGGCTCCCCATCCACACCGGGGGCATCTGGCTGGATGAGGACAGAGGACCCGCTCGCCGAAATGAGAGGGGGTGCAAGGAAAGTAGAAAAGTGAGGCCCCGGTAGATCTGAGGGAGGCTCCGGAAGATCGGCAAGACAAGCTCCCAATGGTCCAGGGTCGAGAGGAGCCTGAGTGAAAACGTCGTAGCCCTCATGGTCGGGGCAAACATAGCACCCCAGTATGGCATGTTGGTCTTGAGATTGGGAGGCTATGTCCCGGTCATAAGAGACATAAGGGGGGCATCCCCCAGGGGACGAGGATTGCTGGTGAGGTCCCCCGCGTACAAGGGGGGCTTCTCCTGGCTCATCCTCAGCTTCACCTTCGTCTGGGCAAGGCTCAGCCGACGCAGCCGTAGTCTTCTTTGACCCAGAAATCGACCACAGTAACTTGGGGTCCGAAACCGGGGACAGCTGGTAGAGGTAGAGATTTTCCACGGTGAATAAGAATGCCGCCTTCTTCAAGGCAGGGTCAGCATTAATGAGGTCCTTCACGGCATTTGCCTCCGACCCAACGACCGCGAGAACGGAAAATTGCTCTGCATGATCCACGCCATTGTCAATGCAAACATAAGTATAAAGCTGTAAGTTCCAACAAAATGAAAAGGATGCCCAGGGTACTTACTGGGGGTGGTGCGGAAGTGCTCGCGGACAGAGAAAGGGCCCTCTACAAAGAAAAGTTCTCGTTTCCAAGACCCCGTATTGGACACTGAGCCCTCTATCAATGAGAGCTCGTTGTTGGCCTTTTGCAAATAGTAGAATCCCTTGGAATTGGGAGAGGGCATGAGATTATACAGGAAGTGCCCCTCTTGCGCCGTAGGAGCACGTTTGGCAAGTACCGCGAATGCCACAAAAAGGCAGCTCAAGGTCAACAACCTGTTGTGTGACAGGTGAAGGGGGGCGAGGTCGAAATAATTAAGGACCGCTACGAAAAACGGGTGCAAGGGGATGGTACCACCCGCCTTCAGAATGTGTTCACTGAGGGTCACGAGGCCAGTCCTGGGGCGGTCGGCCCAGCATGCCTCCAGAGGAGCGTATAAGGCATACTCTGAGGGAACACGATAGTGCTTCACAATTTCTCTCAATTTGTTCTTTGACACATGCGACACCAGCTCGGATGCCAGTAAAGGAGCGTCGTTCGGCTCCTGGGTAGATACCTGTCATCGTGCCCTTGGCATATCTGCAAAACCAAAAGAAAAAGGTGTGAAAGAGATGGAACACTTGACCCTCCGTTTTTTATTCCTAGCAAGGGTCTTCCATCAAGGGAGCAACTGCGGAAGCGTTAAGCTAGGGAAAACCGAGACTTAGGGTTGAGGAGAAGCGGAAGCGGCCCCATGACAGTCATCAAGCGAGGATGGGCTGGAGGACTTAGGCGGAAGGTGTCCCTCCATAAACTCCAACTCCCTCTGCAACTCTAAAAGTGTCACCCTAAGGCTCGCTATATGGTCACTAAGGTCTGGGGGGAAAGGTGCTCCGTCTCCTCTCAACACCGAGTCAATTTCGCTCTCCACCACCCAAATTTTACGCCTAAGTTCAGCCAGGTACTCAAGATGACGGATATGAGCCTGCCTTAAGGAGTCATAGTCTTGGTAAGGATTTTCCTCATGGGACTCTGAGTCTGAGGACAGGTCAACAAACTCAACCCCCGGAGGTATGTCGGACGGACCGTCACTGGCCATGAGATCTCGTCCCGAAAGCAAAAAGGGGTTCACGTATAAGTGAGGGATGGCTACAAAACACAAAGGAATGGGCTTAAAACCTCTAGGTGCATTCGCCCTAAATGATTCACTACAGGGTATAAAAAAGAGGGGCATGCAAATGGGAAAACTCACTGCAAGCTCAGGCCAAGGTACCCCATCCCGAGTAATGCCAATTTGGACCCAATGAACGTGAGGGAAAAAGAAAATATACCTCAAGCAATAAGATGGAGCGCTATCGAGGTCAAAAAGAGGTCGAGGGCCAAAGGCACTAAATGGTCGAATATACGCGTCTGCAAAAATAGACCAAAAGGATGTGTTAGCCTCCAAATAGACATAACAAAAAATTAGCTCATATGTAAGAAAAAATAAAATGAAGGAAACTATGGCAAAAATGAGGGTGTGGGGGATTGAACACCTTACCTCTTGAAAGAGGAAGGATTCTCAAAACCACTAAGCCAAGGAAGTAAGGTGAAAATAATAAGCCTTGCATGGAGACTTATTTATAAGAATTAAGGAGAATAGTCTACGAGAGCACCTGAAGGTCCTCTCCTAGACTAGGGGGAAAGTGTGGATGCTCAATATTCCATGCTTGTAAAAGATCCAAGGCACGTGCTAAGGTCCCGCAAAGGCCTAAATACAAGTCTGAGCTGCAGGACGCTCGGGAAAACCATCCTCTTGCAACGACCTCGCATCACCTCATGACGCAAGGCGTCTCGCGAGGCCCCAGCCTCGCAACACCCCTCGACACGCCTAGCGCCCCCGCGTGGACCGCCTCGCATACGTACCTCGCCCACCGCCTCACGCGCCATGACACTCAGCAGGTGTCTCGTAAGGCCCCAGCCTCGCGCCACCCCTCGGCACGCCTAGCGCCCCCGCGTGGACCGCCTCGCATGTGCACCTCGCCCACCGCCTCGCGCGCTGCGACACTCAGTAGGCGTCTCGCGAGGCCCCAGCCTCGCGCCACCCCTCGGCGCGCCCAGCTCCCCCGCGTGGACCGCCTTTCGTGTGCACCTCCCCCACCGCCTCGCGCGCCACGACACTCAGCAGCAGCCTCGCGTAGCCTCGCCTCGGCCGCACCACGAAGGCCTTGAGTGGGGGCATCCCATAGCCTCGACAGCCTCCCGTGGGAGCATCTCGATGAGGGGCGACCTCGCATAGCCCCACCATGGCTACGCCGCGAGGGCCTCGCGTGATAACTTCTCGCGCCCTTCACCTCGAGGTGGCATCTCCTATGGAGACCTATGGAAACCCCACCGTCTAGAAGTGAAAGCCCAAGTATGATTATGAAAGTTCATGATGGTACAATCTCGTACGGGGTACGGCTTGTAAGACCCCGTACATCTGACCGTGGCACTCATGCTAGTCAAGTAATGGGAACATTAGGAGAAAGGACATGGCCTGCATACTCCCAATCAGATGTCAGAGTCGACACCACTATCACCTGTACCACTCCCCTAACGTTCGTACGGTAGAGTAGTGGAGACATCCTCATGGTACCTGGCTATGTACTAGTACCAGCACCACTACCCCTGAGACCACTCTCCTGACAGAGTACTTGTGTACCACTTGGTCCCCTGGACCACCATGTATCCAAGGCCATTAGAGCCTACTATAAAATGAACGCCACTCCCACATGGGAGGGGGTTGGAAAATTTACTGTAGCAAGTGCACCATAGTGAATACGAACTGATTTCACCATTGTTCTTCTGCAATTGTTCTTGGAGTTTATACTTAGATTTCTAAAGCTTTTCTTTTGATAATCTTTGCTTTGCACTTTTTCTAACCTAACTTAGTTGACGAGTTCTTACCGTCAACATCTGGTTATTGATATTGATTGTGCTATGATATTATGTTTTCTTGCTGGGCATCGGCTCACGGGTACTACGTGGTGCAGGTAAAGGCAAGGGTAAGATGGTTCAACCATGGGTTGGAGAGCTCTGGGGGTGAGGTGTACATAGTCAGCTGCTCGGCCGCCACGGTCGAGGGATTGTATAGGGACGGAAACCTAAAACGTGTATTTTTCCATTAGAGTGGCTTAATTATTTATTTGATTTGGAAATTCTGTAATTATGTTATTTAAACCCTGATTTGGGATCCCATGTACCAAACATTTAGTTTAATGAAAATTGTTCGTTTATAACCAAAATCTTTTAAACCCAATATGTTTGTGCAGTTAAATTCACGTTTTTATTTAAATGACTTGATTAACAAGTCTCACACTATTTCAAACACACAGTGTAACAGTCTTGGTTATCCAGAGTGTTACATTAATATTTTAATTGGTCTTAAAGCATTGGATTAGTAGTTGGCTTGCGAGAGGTATGTTGTATTTGATTTTTTTTTTAATATAAATTGTATAACTTTAGTGGAGTTTGGATATCTTAGATATTCATCCATAGTGAAGTAGGATATGAGAATTCTGTGTGATGCGGTGATAACGGAAGGTTTAAAACTTGCATGTATTAGTGAAGTAGGTTATGAGAATTTTGTGTTCTGCGGTGACATATGGATGAAAACATGTGTGTTGTTTGATTTGTTTGAATTGTTTGTGTTGATAGTGACAGATGGCTAGGCTAGTAAATTGGGGATATGCTGTTCGATTTTCTGTTTGATTTACTTTTATACTTCAATGTTTTCTCTTCAAAATTTTAATGACAATACTCCTATAAATGATATTGTAATGAATATGTTGTCACACTTGGACTGAGACATTGGTAGCAAGAGAGTTGTGTAACAATTGTGAGTAAACTTATTTATTTACACTACAATAAAAATCTAGTTATAATTTTTCATGTTTGGTGTATTATAATGTGATTTTTCATGTTTCATGGATGATTTTAGAAAGAAATTCATGGCAGCCAATCCCTACTTTGGAAAGACAGTGACGAGGGTGAGTACAAGGACAAGAAGAAGAAAGATATGTTGTTTGACAATGAATTTAGTGTTTTACTTTATTTGTAATTTTTATTAGAGTAAATGATTCTTGTTTGAGTGGTTAATTATTTACTTTGTAAATCTAGTTGTGTATTTTTTAAGGTCAAGACGATTATGTTTATAGACAAGGCTATATGATTTTTGAGTCAAGTAGTACTGTTATATTTGTTCCAAAATTTGTTTGATTAGATTTGTATATACTTTGTATAAGTTTTGTTATTTTAATCTATAATTTTTTAGATAAATTTGTATATAAATGTTTCATTTAAATCATAATTTATAATTTAAAATAAAAATAAATAATTTTAAAAAAAATTAAAAATATAACTTTTAAGGGCACCCAAAGAGAGTCCTAAAAACCTTACTTAAAGGCACTCAGCAAGATCTTTTATGACATGCGGACATTCTCTTAGGACTCGCAACGCTAGTCTTGAAAAACCTCAGTTTTTAAGGCTCTCAAATAGAGGACTCGCGCCCCACGAAACCTAAAAAGCCTTTTTTTAGTAGTGAGAATTCCCAAAAACAGAGTCGTCCTGTATGTGGTGAGATTTGATGGGTTGACAAAGACACAAAAGGGAAAAAAGTCACCCACAAAGTGTTGCGGTACTTCCCTTTGACTCCTAGGCTGAAGCGCCTTTATGGTTCAAGGCATACGACAAATGATATAACCTGGCATAGTACAAGACAATCAAAAGAAGATGGTGTGATGCACTATCCTGTTGATCGGGATGCTTGGAAACAATTTGATTCAAGATATCCTGATTTTTCCAAAGAACCCAGAAACATTCGATTGGGTTTGGCTGCTGATGGCTTTAATCCATTTGGTAACATGATTCTATCTTACAACATGTGGTCAGTAATATTCTGCACGTACAATATGTCTCCTTGGTTTTGCATGAAAGAGTCATCATTCATACTGTCCTTATTGATTCCCGGTCCGAAATCACCTGGGAAGGACATGGATGTCTTTTTGAGGCCTGTTGTAGACGAATTGAAGGAGTTGTGGGATGAAGGACTTTCGATGCAAATAGTTCAACACCGATGCAAGCAAGGGTTGAAATGTGGCTGAGAATAACATAACTACTATCATGATTAATTCTGAATTGTACAAGAATGATCACTTTCTTCTCGCCAATCAAGCAAAATAAGTTTTCTACTTTGAAGATCCTTCAAGAAACAAAAATTGGAAGGTAGTAGAAGAAGTCAATCATCGAAAGATCTGGGATCATCCAAGTATTGATGATGATAACGAGGTTGATTTCGTGCATGATAGCACTTCATCAAATTTTTTCCTCACTATGGAATTGAGAGAGTTGGAGATTATCCATTTGGATCGACCTAGTCACATCAACATAATTGGGGAAATGTCTCAATCTGTTTCTGATGTGGATGATGATTTCATCAATAATGATAATGATGACGAAATTAGTGAAGATGATTTAGAAAGTATAGATGATTATGTAGGAATCGACATTGATGAGGAATAATATTTTCTTATGCATATTCATATTTGTATGTTTAATGTATATGCTTTAATTTCAAGACTTTTCAATCAATATATGACATTTCTCAACAATGTTTCTTTTTCAATAGTTTCAACTACATTACAGAAATTATTTAAGTTATGTAATTAACCTCCAACTATAACTGAATTTCAGGTAATAATTATTTAAACTACAAAGATATGTCTACTACTGTTGCTCGTTCTCATGGCGGTGATGGAGCAGATCCTCCTCCTCCAGATTCCACGCGAGTTCCTACTTCATGTGAGATAGGTAATATACTATAATTAGTCTATGTTTTATCAATAAATGACAAAATTCTATTATTTTATTCAATTAAATTGTATTGTTTAATTAACATATGCAGCGACTGCCGCAAAAAGAAGAGGTCAGTCTCGATCCAAAAATTTGCAATAGCTCGTCAACGACAATAAAGGTCTGTTGGCTCTACAATTTGATCTGAAGGAGGAAACCTACAAAGCAATTGGTGATTTTGAGACATTATTCACGAGACTTATTGGTAACCTTATTGATTACCATGTCCCGTTATATTATGACACATTGCAGAGTGTTTCAGATGAGCACAAGATTTGATTGATGCAAAAGCTTGAGGTAAATTTATCTATTTATTCACATGTAATATTTTTTTTAATAATTTAAAAAACCTCACCATTTTTTTGAAGGAATTTTTCATTCTTCCCCGAGCTCTCCCGGAGTGGCGACTGATAAAGACTGGGATTGAGCGAGAGTTTCAGGATCGCTACAAGTATAAAAAAGGTAGCAAGAAAAGACACTTCAATGAACATGGAGGGTATGATGATATCGAGACAGCCAGAAAGAATCCACCAGAGGACATGGACAACGAGAGTTGGCAGAAGTTGGTTGACCTTTTCACCACTCCACAATTCATGGCACGCGCAAAGGATAATGTTGCCAATAGAGCAAAACAGATGTTTCCAAGTCTCCATGGATCGTCTTCTTATGCTTCTGCTCGATTTAAGAAGGTAAATTAAAATATATAGATAATTTTAAATATTTTAAGTTATCTTAATAGTAATTTCAATATTTAACTGAGATTTTGTTAAATTTTATTTTTGGAAGATGAATCTTCAGACTAAGGAACTGCCCAACATTAGCGATAGATTCCATGACATGCACAATCATTCGACACGTGGATGGGTGAACACGAATACTAAGGATGCATATGTAAGTAACTTTCTAAGTTTTTTATATATGTATATTATTCAATTATATTATGTATTAATCATCTTGTTTCTAAACTGCAGGATGCCTTGCACCAAGAAGTCCAGACACAATCCAAATCTCAATCTGAATCTGAAGCAGGAAGTGTCATTATCAATGAGACACAAGTCATCTCAAAGGTACTTGGTCAACGTCATGGCCACAACCGAGGTATTGGACGCAAGTTGAAGGGCACTAGTACCTTTGCTTCTAGTGCCACCGGATCCTCTTCACAATCAGAGGCATCACCATTTTTGTCCACCACAGTTGGCCCTCCAACGATACCACCTGAGGCTTTCCAGTCCATAATTCAACACTTTAGTCAAGCCTTTATGACCCAGAACAATAACTTCCAACAAATGCAACAATTTTTACAAGCAAAAAATTCGAACATCCAAGCTCAACAATTTCAACCTGTCAACTTGGACATGAATATGATACAGTCTATGATGGCAAGCTTTTAACCACAACAACCACAGCAGCCACAACCACCACAATAACAACCACCACAACTACCACCACAACAGCCCGACGATAATGACTTTGTAATTGATTTTGAATGACATTTAGGTTTATTATAATACTATTTTGAACTTATTAATATTTTGTGTTTTTTTTTTATTTTGGAGACAATACTACTTATGTTTTGTTATCTTACATTTTGGAGACTATGGATATTGTTAAATTGGTTTTATTATTTAATTAAATAAGTTGGTTTTATTTATTTATTTATTTTATATTTTATATTTTATTAAATAAATATTAATCAATATAATTAATTAATCTTTTTGTAAAAAAAAAATGTCTACCTACAGCGACGACATGTCGTCGTTGTAGGGTGCATGCTGAACACAAAAATCTGAGTTTTCGTGACACTACGGCGATGACATGGCATCACTGAAGGCATATAAACCCACGCACTCTTCAGGGATGACATATTGTCATTATAAATGGGGCAGTCGACGGACCTACAGCAAAGACATGTGGTCGCTGTAGGAGTTTTTGAAATTCAAATTTTGCAACCACCAACAGCAACAACATGTCGCAATATCCTAGTCCAACCGAAAAAAAAAGAATCCCTATTGCGATCAACATGTCGTCGTTGTAGTAAAACACTACTGCGACAACTGCGTTTTGTCATCGCTGTAGATTGCTACACATACAGATCTACATCGACATCGTTTCGGTGATGACATGTCGTCGATGTATACCTACAACAACGACATCTTGATCTACAGCGACGACAAAATTCGTCGCTGTATAGTCTTTTTCTTGTAGTGTTGATGGAGAATTGGAGAATTCCACAGCTCAGAAGTTACTAAAGGAGGCACATGGTCATGAGTTTGATGAGTAAGGCCCTACTTATAGCCTCTCAAGCTAACCATATTTTTAGGAATTCAAAATCCTTGAAAAATATTTGGTATGGTTAAAAATTTTAATTCCTTGAAAAATATCTTATATTTTTAGGAATTCAAATGCCTTGAAAAATATTTTGTATTTCTAAGAATTAATATCCTTGAAAAATATATTATATTCACTACTACAAAAAAGACTTTTTAGGACTAGCATTGCGAGTCCTAAAAATTTTTTTAGGACTCGCGGGGCATGAGTCCTCTATTTGAGAGCCTTAAAAACTAAGGTTTTTTAGGACTCGCAACGGGAGTCCTAAGAAATCCCGTTGAGTGCCTTTAAGTAAGATTTTAGGACTTGCAACGCGAGTCCTAAAAAGTCTTATTTTTAATTTTTAAAAAATTAATTGATAGCCAAAGCTCCCGCCGGAGCTCCGCATTAACGGTAGCGCCACCACCCCACGGTGGTGGTTCGGGAAAATGATCAATCATTTAGTGGGTTTTGATTCCCAAAGCACAAGGAATGCATTGGTGGTGTTTGTTTGGGTTGGGGTGGCTCGAGGCGGTCGAAAAATACTCGGAAGAGTTTGGGAAAAATAGCAACACCGCGACTTCGAACGACTTTAGGCGGCAGAGGGCGACGCGTGAGAGGCTGGGCTCGCGGGGGTCGAAGGTTGCCGACATTTTGCGTCCATTGCATCGGCGCGTTCAGGAGAGGGGTGACCAGAGTGCCACCATCCGTGGCTTGGTTGTGGAGTTCGTGAGAGAGAGAGATAGAGAGAGAAATGGGGGAAGAGAGCAAGGAGAGAGAGAGAGAATGGGATGTTGTGTTTTATTTTTCTTTGTGAAGTAATAAATAGTAAAATTTTATTTTAAAAAAATAGGACGGAATTTGAATTTTTTTAAAATTTAACTTTTAGGACACACATAAGCTTTTAGGACTTGCAATACGAGTCCTAAAAACATTATTGTAATTTTAGTTAAAAATATTGGAGGGACTTTAAAATTTTTTAAAATTCAAATTTTTAGAAGACACATAAGTTTTTAGGACTTGCAAAAGCATTCTTTTAGGACTCGCAACGCGAGTCCTAAAAACATTCTCGTAATTTTAGTTAAAAATATTGAAGGGAATTTGAAATATTTTAAAATTTAAATTTTTAGAACACACATAAGTTTTTAGGACTCGCAATGTGAGTCCTAAAATCATTCTTTTACGAGTCCTAAAAACATTCTCGTAATTTTAGTTAAAAACATTGGAGGGAATTTGAATTTTTTTAAAATTCAAATTTTTAGAACACACTAAGTTTTGCGAGTCCTAAAAACATTCACGTAATTTTGGTTAAAAATTGGAGGGAATTTGAAATTTTTTAAAATTCAAATTTTAAAAAAACACATAAGTTTTTAGGACTCACAATGCGAGTCCTAAATACATTCTCGTAATTTTAGTTAAAAAATTGGAGAGATTTTGAAATTTTTTAAAATTCACTTTTAGGATACACATAAATTTTTTGAAATATTCTTTTAGGACTTGCAACGTGACTCCTAAAAAGTCCAGGAAGAGTTTCTTTAAAATAAACTCAAACTTTTAGGACACACATAATTTTTAGGTCTCGCTCCGCAAGTCCAAAAAAAAATTCTTTAAGGACTCGTGTTGACGGTGAAATCTCGTCAACGATTAAAGGTTAGAAAACTAAGATTTTTATAGTAAGGGTAGCTTAGAATCAAGAGGAAAGAACTTCAATCAATAGAAAAAAAAACCAGAGCAACAATGGAACAAAGATCATGTATTTCTAAAATGTCCCCTCATACACTCAGTTTTCCAACCCCTTAACCTGAGGGGTTGGGGCCTATTCATAGGGGGGCTTTATTGGCCCTGGATACAGACAAGTCCCAGACGACAGGGTCGCACACAGGTACTCTAATAGTGTAGTGGCTCAGGGCGTAGTGGTGTCTACCCTGATGATGCCACAGTCGTGGCCTAGGACATAGTACTGTCGACTCTGGCGTATGGTTGGGAGTGGCCAAGTGGTACCACTACTCTTCGTACAGGTCCGTACCGCCACTACTCCTCAGATGTAGGTCACGGGGCCATACCTTTCTTCTCTCCACAACCGTACGCCTCGTGTCAGTACGCGTGTCTTGTACTCGGTTGTCCTCATCAATACACGTTTGGTACCCAATGCTGGCTTGGCATTCCCACTAAGTGTCTCTAAGTACCCCTCATGCTAATGCCAAGGAGGCTTCATCCTGTATGCGCCATGTGTGGCCAATACGCTAGGAGCCGAGGCTGGTCTACGCAGGTCACGTGAAATCGAGGCTGAAGACACGGGCGGCACAACAGGGCAGCACCCTCGCATAGCGAGGCTGCCCCTCTTCCCCCCGGGTGCAGGCGTGGCGAGGCTCAGAGCACGGACGCCACAACAAGGCCTCACCCTCGAATAGCGAGGGTGTCTCGCGTAGCGGGGTTGACCTTCTTCTCCCGAGTGCAGGCGTGGCGAGGCTCGGGGCACGGACGCCACAACAAGGCCTCCATCCTCGCATAGCGAGGGTATCTCACGTAGCGAGGCTGGCTTTCTTCTCCTAAGTGCAGGCGAGGCTCGATGCTTGATGGAACGGGGCGCACGCAGATGGCCAACCCAGGACCCTCGCATAGCGAGGGTGACGTTCAGATTGGCAAGCGGCCGAGGGCCCTCGCATAGCGAGGGTGGCCCTCTTAGCTCAATTCCCTCACCATCATGTGACGTCCTCATCCCCTTGTGCGGACAATGAGTAGCTTTTAGGATGTCTCGTAGTATAGAGCTTCACTTGTGAATAGGATTCATAAGGGAGGAATTTCCACATTTACACTTCCCCCCGAGTCTATAAGTGCACTTTTAAGTGTGTTTGTAGGCTCTTTCTATTTCTCTTGCCTGACATGTACGGCCAACCTTGGGGGACTTAGCCTTGGAAAGTTTCACAACGTCGCTCGAAGAAATACGAAGTGAGGCTTGGAGTTGTGTTTCTTTATAGTATCCAAAGAAACACAACAGCCACCTAACACTTGGGGGATCCATGAAAATTCCTAGGATTGCATAAGGACCAATCATCCTCCATCGCAGATCCCAAGGCTACCCATACTCTTGATCTCCTCCATTCATAGGGAGATAGATCCAATGGCTAGGGAGCATTGACTTTCCCTATGAATACCCCGAAGGCTTGAAGCCACTTCTTCTCTTTTTCTCCTCTTTTTTTTTTTTTTTATCAAACTTAAGGGGCTCTGGTAAGTCCCTCTTATTACTGCTGTTCGTGGATTACATATTTTTCTCTGATCTGATGGCGATAATCTTTCTGGTGCACCTTGATTATACTTGTAAGGACACGTTAACCCGTTGGGCTGTTGAGGTCCTTTTATATTCTTTGCGCGCACTTTTTATTATTTTTTTGTGAGAAGCGTCTCTCTCGTCATTAGGCATAATACTATTTTAGCAAGCGTCTTCTTTGAGACCCTTTTTTCAAGCATCTTCTTTGAGACCCTTTTTACAAGCGTCTACTTTGACACCCTTTTTGCGAGCGTCTACGTTGAGACCCTTTTTGCAAGCGTCTACTTTGAGACCCTTTTTGCGAACGTCTACGTTGAGACCCTTTTTGCGAGCGTCTACTTTGAGACCTTTTTTGCAAGCGTCTACTTTGAGACCCTTTTTGCGAACGTCTACGTTGAGACCCTTTTTGCGAGCATCTACTTTGAGACCCTTTTTGCAATTTTTGAGGTGATCTCCCCTCATGTCGGGACTTATATGGCTAGATGGTCCTCGTCCAATTTTAAACTTCGCCAGCGACCCTTCTAGCATGACGTCCCCTTCTATATTGACTCTTCAGACGTATTAGCAGTAGGGTGACTGGAGGAAGGTTCGCTTTCTTCAACATGCGAGTCGTTATGGCCCTCTTCCACATGTATGCACTTGTCTGCTCTATTCGACCCCTCATTGGCTGGGGACTTTACATGGGACTCGCTGTTTCCTGCCTTTAAGTTTGCATGGCCATCCTCCACGCGAATATACTTTTGCGCCCTCTCGTAGAAGTCATCTAGGTCAGTGACTTCCCTCTTAAGCATGTTATCCCACAATTTGCTTCCCGGATGCACTCTGGCTGTGATGGCCATTTTTAATTCCCTGCGGGTCAAGCTCCCCACTTTGGCTGCCTCCATGTTAAACCTGTGGATGTAACCCTTCAGACTTTCGTTTTCTCCTTGTTTTACATTGGCGAGGCTGGTGCCTGGCATTGTATAATCACGCACGGCGTGATGCTGTCGGAGAAACTCATCCGAAAGTTGCTGCCAAGACCTGATGGATCCTGGGAGAAGTCTTTTGAACCATTTGTATGCAAGTCCTTTCAATGTGACCACGAAACAGTGGCATCTAGCCCCACTGCTGATCCCTCTTAACTTCATCAAGGCATTGAATGCGTCCAGATGGTACTTGGGGTCTGTGCTCCCCTCATAAGGGGTCATATGCGGCTCCTTGAGGTTGGCTGGGAGTCGGATGGCTTGAATCTCTTTAGTGAAGGGCGATTCACGATCGAACTCATCCTCGATGGTTTGTCCTCCGGGTGCGATGACAATCTTGCTTCACAGGCTCCTCGTCTCTGTATCGAGGCCTTGCCTCCTCTCCTTCAGAGAGTCTCTCAACATGGAGGGGTTGACATCTTCCTTTCCTTTGTTGTCTCGGGGGATAGTAGGAGGTGTAGTTCTCTTGTCTGTCCCTCCCTTATTGAGCTCTTCTCGTAGACCTGAGGGCGTCCTCTTTGAGGTGACCTCGATGTCGTTGTGAGAGCCAACATTGTTCCCTTGCCTTGGCCCCTGAGGTGGCCTCGATGGTCCGGGATGCTCATGTGGCTTCTCCCTGGGGGTGTTACTGGTGGAGTGTCTGGTCCTCCCGTCGTTTACCGGGACAGTGGTTTCCTTACCCTTCTCTTTCCTCTTGGGCAGGGTCATGTTCGACTTACCTTGCAACAGGCCATTCAGCACCTCCTGCATGTTCTCCACGGTGGTCTCCAGTCTTTGGTTTTTACGGTGCAGCTCACGAGTCTCCTCTTCATAGAAACGAGATTTAGAACTCGAGCTCACGGAATGGACCCGAGGTTGTTTGTCATGTCTACGCGTCGAAGGGCCCGGATCCTGCCGGCCGGAGTTCAGTACCTGCGGTGGTTTGGGAGGAGGGAACTCGTTGTCATTCCCTGGTGGTGCGGTAGTTGTCCTTGGAGGATTATCACCAAGCGAGATGGCCGGTGACGAGGCCTCCCTGTCATTCTCGCGAACCTCAGGGTCCCTTGGGGGCTCCACGTCTCGGGGTGGAGATAGATCCTTCATGGAGGCCTTCAGCTGGACTCCGTTTAGGTGGACCTCCACCTCTCGTGGCTCCCTGAGTCGCTTCGAACGTCTTGGCATTTCTTCTTGCCGGAAGTAATGGTAGAACAGTAGCTTGGTGCTTACATTCCCACAGACGGCGCCAAACTGTTGACGGTGAAATCTCGTCAACGATTAAAGGTTAGAAAACTAAGATTTTTATAGTAAGGGTAGCTTAGAATCAAGAGGAAAGAACTTCAATCAATAGAAAAAAAACCAGAGCAACAATGGAACAAAGATCATGTATTTCTAAAATGTCCCCTCATATACTCAGTTTTCCAACCCCTTAACCTGAGGGGTTGGGGCCTATTTATAGGGGGGCTCTATTGGCCCTGGATACAGACAAGTCCCAGACGACAGGGTCATACACAGGTATTCTGATAGTGTAGTGGCTCAGGGCGTAGTGGTGTCTACCCTGATGATGCCACAGTCGTGGCCTAGGACATAGTACTGTCGGCTCTGGCGTATGGTTGGGGGTGGCCAAGTGGTACCACTACTCTTCGTACAGGTCTGTACCGCCACTACTCCTTAGATGCAGGTCACGGGGTCGTACCTTTGTTCTCTCCACAACCGTACGCCCCGTGTTAGTACGCGTGTCTTGTACCCGGTTGTCCTCATCAATACACGTTTGGTACCCAATGCTGGCTTGGCATTCCCACTAAGTGTCTCTAAGTACCCCTCATGCTAATGCCAAGGAGGCTTCATCCTGTATGCGCCATGTGTGGCCGATACGCTAGGAGCTGAGGCTGGTCTACGCAGGTCACGTGAAATCGAGGCTGAAGACACGGGCGGCGCAACAGGGCAGCACCCTCGCATAGCGAGGCTGCCCCTCTTCCCCCCGGGTGCAAGCGTGGCGAGGCTCAGAGCACGGACGCCATAACAAGGCCTCACCCTCGCATAGCGAAGGTGTCTCGTGTAGCGGGGTTGACCTTCTTCTCCTGAGTGCAGGCGTGGCGAGGCTCGGGGCACGGACGCCACAACAAGGCCTCCATCCTCGCATAGCGAGGGTATCTCGCGTAGCGAGGCTGGCTTTCTTCTCCTAAGTGCAGGCGAGGCTCGATGCTTGATGGAACGGGGCGCACGCAGATGGCCAACCCGGGACCCTCACATAGCGAGGGTGACGTTCAGATTGGCAAGCGGCCGAGGGCCCTCGCATAGTGAGGGTGGCCCTCTTAGCTCAATTCCCTCACCATCATGTGACGTCCTCATCCCCTTGTGCGGACAATGAGTAGCTTTTAGGATGTCTCGTAGTATAGAGCTTCACTTGTGAGTAGGATTCATAAAGGAGGAATTTCCACATTTACAACTCGCAACGCGAGTCCTAAAAAGTCTACGAGTTTGTTTTTAGGACTCGCATCTAGGTGAGTACCCTAAAAAAGTGTCCTAAAATGGTGTTTTTGTAGTAGTGATTTTTAGCACTTCAAATTTCCTTGAAAAATATACTAGATTTTTAGGAAGTTAATTTTCCTTGAAAAATATATTTATTTTTAGGAATTACAATTATCCTTGAAATTAATAGTTAATCAAAATACTACATAATGTCCTGAGGACTTTGCTGTTAAAGTACTCCTACGATATGTTTCTCAGGCCAGATCAAGTTTACCATAATGTGTTCAACATTACGATAAACTTAGGGGCAAATGTTATCCCTAAAAAATACAGGGATGATGTGGCGAATGAGAAAGTGGCACGTGGCATCACAAATAAAGGAAAAACAAAGAAGTATTGAAAAAAGATCGATAAGCAAAAAAGATAGGTCCAGGACCTATAGAGAAGTTGACCTGGCCAAAACCCCCTAGGGGTGGTCGGCCTAGCCCTAACCCCTAGGGGTGGTCCGTCTGACCCCAACCCCTAGGGGTGGTCCGTCTGACCTGCTCAAGAGCCACATGGGTGGTTGGCCCACCCTATTCTTCATAGGGTGGTCGGCCTAAACTCATAAATACACTTCGCTGGATAAAGTTCATGTTCATTCAAGCTAAAGTCAATAGGTCTAGCACCCAAAAAGGTCATCAAGCCTAGCACCCAAGCACCTAATTCTCATAGACCAACCAAGACATAGCGTTTTCCCGAAGGTTTCAATTGTGCATCGTCAACCACGATCCAGAGAAACAACGAGAAGACCCACGATCTCATAATCATGGGGAGGTGGACACATATCTCCACTACCCAATAATCGTGTACCTAACCACAATCCCAGTATTGCTGATCATGTAATAACCCCTGGGTACTATAAATAAATGACTCAGGGCTTCATAAAAGAGACTTCTTCTTTTGTGATCTTTCTAGGAACAAGTTTGAGAGAGATATTTTTGGGAGAGAAATTATGGGCAAATTAGTAACAAGTGAATACTTCAGTTTATCCGTGTAATTGTCTATCGAGAGATTCAATATCAAAGACTAAGTGGATTAGGTTATTACTGTTCATTAGAACAGGGTTGAACCACTATAAAATCTCTGTGTGTTTATTTAATATATTTGTACTCTGTCGTATATTATTTTTATTTCATTCAAAATGTGTCGTATACTATACATACGACCGTTGGCCAATTTCACAAGTCAACAAGACGAATTTTCAACCCAAATAACAAAAAATTTAATCCAATTTTCAATTCAAATACCACCAAAACAACAATTTCCTAAAAATTTTAAGTAAAAATAAATTATTACAACTATTGAGTTTATAATAACTATTAATAAACATTCAAAAATAAATAAATAGTGAGAAAATTACAAATAATTTTTTTATTAAATTTGTAATAATAAAAAATTTAGAAAAAAAAACATAGACAAACTTTTAGAGATTCATACCTTCTTCAATGCTCAAACACACATTTGAATAAAGATTAGCTATTCTTAAAACCAATACATTATCAAAACATAATATACTAAATTAAAAAATAAAATAAATTCAAAAAATAAAGAAAAACAAAAAAAAAACTTACAAACATAGATTTATTGATCCATACCTATTTTCAAGCTCAAGAACATGTTTGAATGCTCAAAATCCATTCAAAATCTAGAAAGAAATATCTAATTCCGACCATACTCATACCCACCCCCAAATATTCTCTTTTTACCCCTCAAAATCGACAATAGTCCAAAATATATGATGTATTTTTTTTAGCAAGAATAGTGGTAAAAATTGGTACAAAACAAGAAAAATAGGGAAAATGGACGAAACTCTCTTCTCGAGTATGGTGGCTATGGAGGTTTTCCTTAGGATTTTGTTTTAGACTAATAAATGAGAGAAGTGGGAGGGTCGGATATATAGGACTTTTAGCTTCAATTATAACAAAAAACTGAAGTTAAAAGGTCTTAACTTCAATTATAACAAAAAAACCGAAGTTAAAAGGTTTAACTTCAATTTTTTGTAATAATCGAAGTTAAAAGTCTGCTCATATTTTTATTATAAAAATGTCTTTCTTCCTTTGAATGCTAAACCTAAAACCAAAGTTAAAAGTCTATGAAAGGCTTTAACTTCGATTTTCATGTATTTTCCAACAATTCCATATGTAAAAACTGATGTTAAAGCATATATTTCTAGTAGTGTTTGAAAAAGTCTAATTCCAAATTTTCATTAAATGAGATATGTAATTTTATTTAATATTTATAATTTGTATGTTGTATCCTGTATAAATCAAGACATAATATAAGAATGGATTTCTTTAATGTATGGAATGATTTGGATCTGTATATAATTTAATGAGATTCAACTATAGCCCCAATAACATATTTAGGTTTTATAATATAGAAAACTACACTTAATTGTGAATTAATATATAAAATAAGTGGTTATATATAAATGTATAAAGTGTACTTTCTGCCCTCTTGGTATTACCATCATACCCTTATTCAATGTACTGATAAAAGAGAGTTTTCAGTCTAATAACCAGCTGGCATTCCTGTGACTGTGACTGTATCACAAAAATTGTAGTTTATAAGATTTCATGACCAAATAAGTCTTAATTAGTAGAAAATGCAACTTGGCCACACTACAAAAACACAAGGCCTATACCGAGAACAAATGTCATCGGTATAAGCCTAAATTTTCTCGGTAAAGGTTATACCGAGAACATGTTGTCGGCAGTAAGTCCTCGGTACAGCCGCGTCGGTAGAGGTAAACTTCTACCGACCACAATCAACATGTTCTCGGTATAGGTTGTACCGAGGACAATGTCATCGGTATAGAGTGGAAAATGTCATCGGCACAACCAACCCAAATTTGTCATATTAATTGGATATAGCGAGGACAATGTCCTCGGTATAGACTAAACCAGATTTTTTTTTTATATTTGTAATGCTTATTCACTTATTTATTTATTTAATTTGAATTAAATATAAAACAATAGAATAAAATTAAAACACTTATATTAAACATATAAATAAAAACATAAGAGTATGTTTGGTGAATCAAAATAAAGAGTTGTCCTAAACATGATAATCTAATAGTCCATAGTAATAAAATTCATACATAAGTGCTACTGAGTCGGTGCTCCAACATCGGGATCATCGGGTGTGGTGGGGCACATTGAGATCCCGGGGTGATACAATGAGTTCAGACATGCTCCTCTAATTGTCGAACACGCTCTCTCATCTCAGACATCCCTTCATCTCTAGTTTGTGAAGGATGAAAATCAAATTGAGTTCGGTCCCTTATGTTAAGGATACGTCCATTTCCTTTCTGGTGGCCCCGTCGTTTTCTGAAGACAGTTTGTACAAGAGATATGTCTTCATCTTCAGGCGCACTCGAAACTGGTGTGGAACTCTCAGTATCAGTTATCTGTGTCTGCTGTGTGTCGCGATATGCACGCAATTCCTCATATGATACAATGTATAATGTAATTATTTATTGTAAACAAACAATTAAAACTTTGAAAAATGTTTAAAACAGCTTAACGTACCCAAGTATTTTTAGTTGTCTCTGTCACCCACTCTGTGCCTGATTTATGGTGAGTATCCATCCAGCTATCCGGGATGGGCTCAATTTGTCCAATCTCTAAATTGCGCTGTCACGTACATATATTTTTATAAAGTTAATAATTAAACGTAAATAAGAAAAACAAACTAAAAAATAATTAATTAACTCACTTTTTTATAGCGCAGCGCTGGGATTGACTGAGAACCTCCATAGCTAAGCCCTTTCAGTTTCTTCCTATTTTCCTTGTTGATCCCAGAACGTTTTTGCAAAAAGTTATCGTTAGTAATATATTTAATTAAGATAGTTAAGTTTAGCAAGAAATTAATACCTTAATTTCTCGGCGTCGGAAAAATTCAATGACTTTTTGCCACTGCGTATCTGTGCAACCACCATAACGATTTTGTGGCCCATTAATCGTTAAATGCTCTTTAATATCGTACTTCCAGTCAGAATACTTTTCAGCACACGATGTATCAATGCCTCTCAAGATCCCAAGCATGTGCCCTTGTCCATATCTAGTACGCCCGATATCAAACAAATCATCCTAATTTACAAACATTTATTAGTAAATATGATATATAACCTAAAATTAGAATTAACAGAAAAATACATAAACTACTTACCTCCAGATGTGCAAGTATTCTTTGTTTCGAGGCATTTGGTACTTTTTACCATTGAGGACAGTCCGGATTTGTGTACTGTCGAACAAGTAATCCGAGCTCTCTTGAGAGAATTTGAGCTGTAATCTCCAATCTCTTTATATGTTCTCCCTCGCACATCCCATTCGAGAGGGAGAGGACGCCCCAACTGTTCCCTTTTTTCCTGCGTGTTCAATTCTTTATGGCGTCCATGTTTGTTTGGAGGCGCTATTGTATGCAAATTCAATATTTTAAAATTAGTATAGATTAATTGTTAAAATTTATTAAGGAGTATATCAATGTGTAAAGTATTACCTCGTTCACAATCAGCTGGGATATCTGACAGTCCACGTGGAGGATCGCATCCTCCACCATCACCCCCATGAGATCGAGCAATAACATCAGCCATATCTGTCAAATTAATCGATATTAAAATTACATTTATTGGTTAAAAATAACTATAGAAAATTAATTATTGTTAAAAATAATTACTTCAACATATTATAAAGTATCACTTAATAATCACTATAATAATCGTCACTATCATCATCGGTTTCTATGTGTTCATCTTCCTCTTCATCATCTTCATATTCAACTTCCTCCTCCTCCTCCTCCTCCACTTCCTCTTCCTCCTCCACCTCTTCCTCTTCCATTTCCTCCTCCCTCTCCTCCTCAATTGCAACATTATCTATCTCAACGAATTGTAATGGAGCCCCCGTACGTTCAAAGCTGATTTGTGGCAACGGTCCAAGATCAACGAATAATTGGAAATTAGAGGAACTAGTGTCGTGCATAACATCTACTTCTACATCTTCCGCTTGTTCTTCAACTAGTGGGATGTCCCACACATTTTTGTGATGCACTTCTTGCACGACTTTCCAATGAGATTTATTTTTAAGGTCGTTAATGTAGAAAACTTGGTTAGCCTGAGTTGCTAAGATATATTTATCATCTTTGAAGGCCTTCGAACTGGTTTTGATACTCGTTGTGTTTTGCTCAAACTTTAATCCTGAAGACTGATTACACTACTACAAAAAAGACTTTTTAGGACTAGCATTGCGAGTCCTAAAAAAGTTTTTAGGACTCGCGGGACGCGAGTTCTCTATTTGAGAGCCTTAAAAACTAAGGTTTTTAGGACTCGCGATCTTGATGAGTGCCTTTAAGTAAGGTTTTTAGGACTCGCGTTGCGAGTCCTAAAAAATTTTTACTACTAAAAAATTTTTTTTTTAGGACTCACAATGTGTGTCCTAAAAAATTTATTTAAATACCATTTAATTAATTATATAATTTTATTTTATAAATCAAAATTTGGGTAAAATGTCCAATTTTTTTTTAAATCTCATTATTGCTGAATAAATAATAAATATATACTTATATATTTAAAATAAATAAATTACAAAAAATATTAGAATTATTATCATTATTAGTTGAATGAATATATTAAAGATACACAAAAACAAAATCAAACATTAATCTATACCAATAATATTACATGATTTTATACAATCATCCGAATAACATATATGCAAAAACCAATAATATTACATGATTATATACAATCAACATATCAGCCAGCCACCACCTAAAATCCATATACAACACCTAAAATCCAAACAAACACAACCAGCCAGCCACCACCTGAAAATGAAGACCCGCCTCCGGCCTCCGCCTCTGGGAGCGAGCCCCTCCAAGCCACCGCCTGTGTGAGCGAGCCCCTCCGCGAGCCACAGCCTCTGTGAGCGACCCCCTCCGCGCCACCGCCACTGTGAGCGAGCCCCTTCGAGCCACCGCCTCTGTGAGCGAGCCCCTCCGCACCACCACCTCTGTGAGCGAGCCCCTCCGAGCCACCGCCTTTGCAAGCAATCTCGTCGATGGCGTTGCAGCGAGCCCCTCCGCGAGCCACCGTCTAGAGAGCCCCACCGCCTCATCTGCTTGAGCAAGCCATGGAGAAGAGGGTTGGGAGGAGGAGGCTGTCGGCTGGGGAGAAGAGGTTGGGAGGAGGAGGCTGAAACGTTTAGGGTTAGGGGACTTAGTGATTGATCAGTTTTTTTTAAAAAATGTATATTCAGACCCAAATAAATAAAATTAAATTTTCTTTTCTTTTTTTAAAAAATAAAAATAAAAGAAATCTGTTTTTTTTTTAATTTAGTTATTAAAATAAAATTTTAATTTATTCATTTATTTATAATTTTTTACTTAAAAGTTTTTAGGACACCCAAAGTGAGTCCCTAAAATTTACCACTAAAATTATACTTAAATTTAATTTTTTTTAGGACATGCATTAGTTTTTAGGACTCGCGTTGCGAGTCCTAAAAACTCCAGGAGATTGGAGGGAATTTGTGATTTTTTAAAATTTAAATTTTTAGGAGACATATAAGGTTTTAGGACTCGCAATGCGAGTCCTAAAAAGTCCAGGAGGTGTTTTTTTAAAATCCAAAATCAAACTTTTTTAGGACTCGCAACGCGAGTCCTAAAAGATATTATTTAAGGACTCGCAACGCGAGTCCTAAAAAGTCCAGAAGTTGTTTTTAGGACTCGCATATATGTGAGTGTCCTAAAAAAGTGTCCTAAAAACCCTTTTTTGTAGTAGTGTTAGTGTCAAACCATTTGAACTTAAATAGTACAACAGAACAACCAGAAAGATATGACATCACTAAAACTTCTTCCAAGTGGCCGTAATAAGTATTATTTTCGACTCCCGCTACAGAGACTTCACTATTTTGAGTTTTTTTATTCTTGTCCCTGTCATAACACAAAAATCTTACTCCATTTACAACACACCCAGGGTACGACACAACGCGAGTTGAAGAACCGTTTGCTAAAGAGATTAATTCTTCACGTACTTCTAAGGAACCTGTTTGTCGAAGATGATAAATCTTATTATAAAACCAATTAGGAATTCCTCTCTATGTAATTGGTCTAGGTTTTCAACACCTCTTGTCTGTATAATTTCCCTATGTTCTCTGCAACAAAAAAAAACAACCAATTTAAGAGGCACTTTCTTGCCCTCGGTGTTCTTGTCCACCCATCGATCCTCCCCACAAACAGGACATTTGCTTTTTCCAGCATGTTCTTTCCAAAATAGTGCGCAATCATGCTTGCAGACATGGATTGACTCGTAGCCCAATCCAAGTTTCCGCAACAACCTTTTCGCTGCATAATGCGATTTTGGAAGCTTATTTGGGGCTGGAAATGCATCATGTAACAACTCCAGCATTCCATCAAATATTTTGTTGGGAATTTCGCCCAACACTTTGAAATGCATTAACTTCACTAGGAAATTCAATGATGTGTAATTTTGACACCCAGGGAATAATGGAGCCTCGATCTCAGCAAACAAATCGTTATAATGTTGCCCACCCCTATAGTCTGTTGTAGGTATCTCTTGATCGCGCTCATTCTCTTCATATTCGTCATTGTCATTTTGCATAATATTATTGAGAATATCCATCATTTCATCTCCATCATTTTGATCTATCACTTTCCTCATTGGTATTATTTCATCCTCTCCATGCCAATGCCAATTGGTATATTTCTGTAGAAAACCATTTTCAAAGAGATGATTTTCTAATACATCAATCGTCTGAAATTCAACGCTGACACACCTCCTACACAGACATTTCACCAATCCCCTTGAGTCAACGCACTGCCGAGCTCTCTGGAGAAAATCCATCACACCAGCCTCATACTCATCGGATAATCGATCTGTCAAATTAATCCAGCTCTTATCGATTGACATTGTATGAATGTAGCACTGCACGGAACACTAATCATCAAACTTACAATCAATTTGTGTGTGTGTCCTAATTCAGAGAGAGGCAAATTTAAGAGTCTTCAATGGCTCACCTTCTCTGAACGGGTCTAAGGCTTCTTGTGATGAACAATAAAAAAATAAAAAATTATCACTAGGTGATAATAACACACTATCATATCTTTGGTAATAATTTCTTATTACCAAAGAAAAAAACAAATTAAATTAAATATTGTTTTTATAATATCTTATGCTCTTTGAAGTTAATTATGTTGTTTTATGATATCTAACTATAATATATTTGAGTGTAAATATTATTTCAATTTGACATATTTTTTTCTAACTTCAAATTTTAATTTTAATTTTAATAATAATTAAGATTATGTTTAAAATTGGTTTTCTAATAATATAATTGTTAATTTTATTTAATCTGAAGTAACAAATATTATTTTTTTACATATTAATTCAGTATTTATTAAATAATATATTTTACTTATGTTTTATTGAATAGTTTTATAAATTTACACAAAATTTCTAAGATTTGTTTAAAAGTTATTTAATTACTTTAAGATTTATTACTTATTTAAATAAAATTTCAAGATTAATGTTTATTTTTATTAAAATTTAGTGGCATAATGTTATTGTTAATTTTATTTAATCATAATTAAAAATATATTATACTAATCAATTCACTATTTATTAAATTAGAAATTTTATTGAGTACTTTTAATTTTATAAAAAATTTGGAAGCATAACGACTATATTTTCATATATCCCAAAATTTAAAAACCTGCAAATAACACATAAAAAAATATCCAGTCCCAGAACATACACAAAGCAATACAAATACATTGTAAATGACTATATAATTTATAATTATTACTCTAAATTTTATTAATTATTCAATTTTCTATTTAAAATATCATAATTCTACTAAAAATCAACAACAAAAACAAAGCATCAATATTCATCAACATTAAGAATAAAAAAATTAACAACAACAACAAAATTCAAATTAAATAAACAAAACCCACTCTAATAATCAAACTTTATTAACCAAATCTAATAATCTAACACTAAAACAATTTAACCCAATCTAAAAAACAAACACTCAAATATTATATTTTCATACAAACATATTTTTATAACTAAAAGTCAAATTATATACCTAAAAAATAAACTATTAAATTAATAAATTTTCATACTAATAAATTAATTATTTATCTATAAGATTACACTAACTAAATTCTAAAGCTATATATGTATTTTACTAAAATACTACACAACATTATATCCTCTAAATTGGATATCACTAAACTTTTAACTAATTTTCATTTTTAATTCTTATTCTTACCTATTTTAAATACATAATAAAAAATTATATATATAATATGACAAATAACAATATATTAACAATATTAAAAAAATTATACATAAAACCCAAATATATTTATGCCAAAAATATTAAAAAAACCACAAATTATAAATAAAATTCGTGATACCTGTAAAATCAATTGTGAATAATGCAATACCTGAAAAGAAATAAAGAAAAAATTCCATTGTTGAAGTAGAGATGCCCAAAACAGAAGAAAAAAAATTAGACAAATTTATATACAAAATAAAATGAAATATATACAAATACATACCTTGGTAGACCCTATTGATGACTAAATCTTCTTTGGAATGGAAGATTTCTAAAATAAACTAGCCCTTAGGAGCCGAAATCTAGCGAAAACCCAAAAAATGGCAGAGAGAAAACGATTTTGGGGTTTTTTTTGTTTCAAAGAAATGAGCTCTCTGATTCGGAGAAGATGAAGTATATAAAGGACCCATACCGAGAATTCTCAGTATAGAGTCCTCGGTACATCAACTAAAATAAAAAAATACTGCTTAGCTTTGGCGCGGTTCTGAATTGTCTATACTGAGAACATGTTCTCGGTATATGACTTATTTTTTGTAGTGCTAGAGTCTTTTCCTCTATAAGTTATCTCTCGTCATGGATCAATTTCCTCCAGTTCAATTAGAAAATTAATATATATATTATATATCCACGAAGATTTTAGAGCGATATACGACAAAAAGAAAAAGGTTGTAATCAACCATTCTCTTTTTTATTTTCTTTCTCTTTTGGGCCACATCGTCCCATCACTTTCGACTATATAAATACTTATGCTTGGCACTATCTTATTATATATATATATATAGTTATCTCTTGAATTTAATTAACCATGCACTAGAAGTTGACAATAAAATCTATTAATCATTTTCTTACTTTCATATATTTGCTATATGAATAATTGATCGTATTTTCCATCTAGCAAATGAGATAATGCCACAAGAATAAAACATGAACTAACCCCTAATTTTTCTTGTCCAAATTATTTAAAAAGACCAATCAATATATAAATATAATAACCCAAAACGTTTTTCAGGTACCTAAAGTTGAGTTCTTGTCAATGAACATGGCAACGCTACTAGTACTATAGTACTACTAGTAATTCCCTAACCTTTCACGTCTAATTAATATTATTAGGCTTTGTCTCGTGTGGAATAATTAGATAATGAAGCCTAGCTAGAAAAAGAGGGCGTCCTTATTAATTATCACAACTCATCACCTAACAAAAACACAAAAAACTTTTAATTAAGCTTAATTAAATTAATCTCTCTCCGTCTTCATCTAATAGCATGTGCTTGAACCGCAAACTTCGCTGACCAAAGTACCATAGCACATTGATCGTACAACTCGGCTCTTATATTAAGCTCCGTGTGTCCTATTTAAACTCCTTACTTTGATTTTATTTGTTTTATTATTTTATGGCTTATAGCATATAAATAAATATTAATGTGTGTATATCAGAATAATTTTATGTTGACTTATTCGACAAAAAATGCATGGATTTTGGGGTATATAACATCAAATTCTTGGGAAGCTTGTATTTTTTTTTTATGTCTTGTTGTTTTGATAATTGGAGATTTGGTAGTCAGATTCCAGCAGTAGTGATGTAAATAGAAAGTACGTACGTGCTTTTCTAATCATGTTAATGGTTCAGAAAGATGCCGGGATACGTCTACGTATAAATACATTGATCAGTCCTATATACACACACATATATATATATATGTTTATATAAGAAAATTAATTTGTTGAACATTAATATTATCAAATAATTTCGTGACACTGAGAGATTATATAAATAACAAGTGCATCTCCAGTTTATTATTAGGATGGATGTGTTTTTAAATATCTGTGGTATTAATTTTGAAAAAGAAAAGAAAAAAAAAAGCATCAGCAATGCGCCGTTACTGTGTACTCTAGTCATACAGCAAACTAATTAATTTTCATGTTGCCAGAATCACATTTATATCAAATTAAACTACCTAGCACAACTTGTTATCCTTTGTGATGACAAGAACAATTCCTACGATTCCAGTCTATGCAAAAATAATTCGTAGCTTTTTATCTTCTACGTTGAAATTAAGTAAAACAACTAGCTAGCTTATAATTTGATTCTATTATACATATAAAGTAGCTATCGAACTAGAGCTTGCGGAATACAAAACCACGGGGAACGTAAATTATTAACACATTTTAATGTCATGCAGCATAGGCACATGACATTATAAAGTTGAGGAAAATTACGCTTGAGCTTGAAATTGATTTTGGACTATTTTTAGGGGGTTTTTTATAAAAAAAAAAATAACATCATTTATGAGCATCTCCAACCACACTAGTCAATTTGTAGCTAAATTGTAGCAATTTTGGCTAAAAAGTTATTGTTGACGCTGTTTTTCGTCAACTTAATTATGAAGAGCAATAAACAATAATATTTAGAAAAAATAGAAAAAATAAGAGATTTTTAACGTGGTTAAGCAATTAAAATATGCCTACGTCCACGAGTCACTATTATTATGAACATTTTGTAAAAACTTCGAATGAAAGCAATTTGACAGAGTCTCTTCTCAGTACAAAATTGTGCATGAGTACAAATGACCTAGTCCAGGCTATTTATAGACCTGGTTGTAAAAATATCTTCCCTCCAATTTAGGGAAGTTACAATAAAATATTTAAATTCAAATAAATATCTAAATTAATAATACAAATTAAATGCATTAATTAAATAATAATACCATGAAAATAGGGATTCACCACACGGTTTTAACAAATCCCAAAGAAATAGGGATTTCCTAATAGTTTTCCCGTGTGATAAACGTGTCATCGAGCTCAATCGTCGCCTTAACACGCTTTCGAGATCAACCAAACTTCGAGCCTGTCATTCCAGTTGTTACCTCATTCTCTCTCGCCGAGTCGATCGAACTCATCCCTCGGAGAAGGTTGGTATCTTCGAGCCTGCAACTCATGCTCGAACACTGATAGCAGATCTGGAACTGTTTGTTAATTTGTACAAGTGTATTGCCGACACTTGTTATTTCCGAACTTACTCTTTACGAGCCTACATTTCGAGGAAATTTATTTAATCTTGAAATTTTGGTGTAACATTTTGCCCCCTCAAAAGTGTTGGTTTGAATACTCTGAGAATGAAACTTTTGAACCTCACTTTCGAACAACGTGCCCACCCACCACACTCGAGTATGGACACGTGTCCCTAGGGCATTGTCTACAGAGAGTACTCAAGTACTCTTTTCTCTGGCACGTCCTTTTCTATTCCTCTTTTTCTGCCAATTCTTGAAATTATACGTGGTCCATCGGATCATGTTTTAACCCAAATCAAGGGCTCAGATTTCCCTTTGAATATCACCTTTTTGCCTATTTAAACCCCCTCTTCACCTTCTTCACCTTCACTTTTACGTTTCAACCTTTTAGAAAAGAGAAAACATACACCAAAGCCTCAATCTATTGCATGTTTTCTAAGAAGAAATAACGAGACATCTAAAAAATTCCTCAATTCCCTACTCGATCCCTCTTTGAAGGCGAGTTCCCAAGGATCTCCTTACACCGTCATTACTAGTCAACTCTTCGATTTCCTCATCAACTTCCAATGTGTAGGTTTTCCAATCTTTTATTCGTATTTTACACTTAGCTTTCACTGGTTCTTGCTATATTCTGGAAACCTTCTTTGTAAAAGGAAGTTCTTGATTTGTATGTATTTATAATTAACAATGATTTGTTTATGCAAAAAATTTGATAAAAACAGATAAAAATACCAAATTTTTTAGGTTATGGGGTAATAGGTTATAGGTTTCGTGTAGTGTAAGAAAAATGGTTTTGAATTAGGGTTTTAGTGCACTTTTCCTGATAATATCTCTTGTTTGGGTAACTGCCTATTTTTTCCTAGAAATTCAGGATACCCCATACTAAAAGTAACCATCCCACTCTCGCGTAGATCCAATTTTGATGCCCTGAACTTTTAATAACTCAGTCCTAGAATTTGAGTCAATCTCGCTATTTCGAGACTTTAGTCTCGATTAATGCCATCTCGTTATCTCGAGCTTGCAAACTCGCGTTATCAAGACTTAACTCCTTCCACTCTTTTTTTTTTTTAAATACTGGGCCCTCACCTTTTTCTTCCTGTTAGATGTCGCAGTCTTCAAAGAATCGGTGGGGGCCCGAGCTCGCGAAACCTCACCGTTCGCCGTCTCCTCGAGTTGAATCTCAATTTTCCCAAAACCAGCGGTTGATTAGAGAGCACAAGGAATGCCTCGAACGGGAAGATATTCAAGCCCATTTTCGATGTCAGATTGACGAAGTTGAAGAAGGAAAAAGGAAGAGGCTACGATTTGTTGTGTATTCGGACCCGGACCCCAAGATCCGACCAATCCCGCTAGATCCCAATTGTAGGGTCACAATAGCTTTTTCCCCTAGTGAACTCTTATTCAGCTTCATGGAGAGCTCATCAACTCAACCATCCACACACACAGTCCCCAAAGTCCCTTCTGCCCCGGCCTCAGAGGACTCTTTCTTTGAGGCTGAACATTACCAGAGTTCTATTAGTTCTACCAGACAAACTTTAGAACTCTTAGTTATCATGAGCTAAAACTAACTGGGAAACTGGTATGTCAGCCTGCCAGCCATGATGAAAGGAGGTGCTTTGCTCCAGGTGAAAATAATCCTGATAAGAAGGTCCAACTCACGGCCAGGAATCGGGAACACATGCAAGTTGGGGCATTGCTGCCTTTGAGGGACTATTTCCAAAACTTCACTGACTACGTCGGTATTGCCCCATTCCAACTTCAGTCCAAATCTCATAGGGTCCTGACAGCCCTAAGGTCACTCTACCACAAGATGAAGTGGGATGGCCATTCGACACGCGAGATCCTGTATCACTTTTGCCTCAAGAGTAACCCTTCTCGAGCTCACGATGGTGACAGATTTTCCTACCTTACGAGCTATCCCAAGAAGAGAAGGATATTCGAGGACTTCCCTAACCATCCTCCCAACTTCAAGACCATCTTCTTCTGAACCAATGGCCTCTGTCCGTCCAAATTTTATTCCTTTCAACGAATCTGTAAGTACTTTTCCATAATTTGTTTTGATCTCTTTTAATAAAATATGATTTTTTTATACTCTGAGCTCACACTTGTAATGCCCTGAAATCCCTAATGTGATTTAATGGCTGGATTAGTAGGTCGGGAGGGCCATAACTGTTTAATTATGCCATTAAATGAATATTTGCATGTTTATGTGAATTATATTATAATATGATGTTATATGCGTGCATGTGGGTCCACATTTGATTATTATGATATTTTGGTAATTTGGCTTGTTGATGGCATATTTGTATGTTTGGGTACATATTGTGATTTGTGAATGAGATCTCATTATTATGGAGATATATTTGAGCTATTCAGCATGAGAAGATCTTATATTATGAACTAGCGGTTTTGTCATAACAGGGGTCTTTTATTGGAATATTGAGTAATGAGAATGTTATCTGATGATAAATTGGGAGTTATTGAGATCAGGATGAAATTCTGGAGGTTTTGACTATAATGTCCCCGGGGGTGCTTTTGGGACCCCGAGCACTAGGTTTTATTTGAGGTTACTTAAGCTTGAAGTAGCTTGTCAGATAGAACCGTACATTAGAAAACCTCTCGTTCTACCCATTAGATCATTTTTACCGTTCGAGGCATTTTCGAAGAAATCTCGAGTTCTAGGAGTTGGAATCAAGCGAGGATCGAGGCATAGCGATCCTAGGAAATATTAGAAGCTTCTTGACCAAAGGATTTGATGAGAAACAACCCAATCAAAGGTAATCTAAGTTTTAAGTTTTGAGTTTTTAGAGTTTCTAAGCTTAGAATTGGATTTTGTGAACCGTTGAGTTTTTGGTTTGTTTGAGCATTGGGATTTGATGGTTTTGGATCACTGGGAAGCTTGGGAACTTTGATTTGATGATTTGGAACTGTTTAGGTATGTTTTTGGAGGGTTTGGGATGAAGGAGAATGTGTTTGGAGATGGTTATGGGTTGGGGGTCGTAGCCCTAGCTCGAAGAAGCAGGTGGAGCAAGTTTGGCCTTGGTGGGCGCCGCGGCCCTTGCTCCTGGAGTGGCTGGGGGCCGCGGCCCAAGGTGTTAGGGCCGCCGCCCTTTGACAGGTTTGAGCCCATTTGAGTGTTTTGGCCCTGGGAACTTGGTTTTAGGCCTCGGGATTGTTCCTACTACCCAGATTAGCGGGGATTGATGTCCCGGAGGCTAGGTCTTGGTTTGGGAACCTTTGTTAATCATTTTATTGATGGTGTCCCATATTTTATTATGACTAGGTGACCGCTATAGGACTAAAGTCAGATCGTTCTCAAGGCTCGTTATTTTATTCATTCTCGCTCGAATCAGAGGTAAGAAAACTGCACCCCATATCTGACATGCATGATTATTCTTGAGGCACGTTGATTGTGTAAATGTGGACATGGATTGATTATTGAATGCTTAGCAAATCTTGCTCACTTGTGCATGGTACTAACTAATTAGTCAGATTTGGCAAAGGTGTCAGTATCAACTGTGAAGCTGGGACTTATTAGTCAAGTTCGGCAGTGGTACTAGGCACTGGTCACCTAGTGCTGACTTATAAGTAAGGATGGCCTTAGCGTGTTCAACGCAAGCTAATAAAGATTAGATCTAATCGACATCTGCATTAAATGACTTAGAAGAGCGTTAATTCCGGACCGACCTCAAGTTCGATGAAAACTAAAAGCGCTTGTGTGACTTACTCATCAGTCACTCATCTGTTAAGTTAGAGACTTACCCATCAGTCTCTCATCTGTTAAGTTAGAGACTTACCAATCGGTCTTTCATCTGTTTAAGCTAGTGACTTACCTAGCAATCACTCATCTGTTTAAATTAGTGACCTACTTGTCAGTCACTCATTATGGTTTACCAGAACCTCAAGTGATATTCACTCATCTGTTTAGAGCTATAAGCTCTGTGTGATTATAATAATAATCATTTGATAATGCTTATATGCAATACTGTGTTTTTTTGTTGGGCTTTGGCTCATGGGTGCTATGTGGTGCAGGTACAGGGAAAGAAAAGCCCACCCAGCCTTGAGTGGATAGCTTAGGTGGTGATGTGTAAATATGCGGTCGCTTGACCACCATGGCCAAGGATTTCTCAGAGGAACTAGGGGGTTTATCCTATTTTTGCCGCTTAGGTCGGCGGTTTTGCAAATTTGAAATAGTAATGACCTTTTTGAGTTATAAATAACTTGTAAATGTTTTTATGGGCCCATGTACAATTTTATGTATTAAATAAAATATATCCTTTCCTTTTGATTGGTTTTCCTCCTTAGCCTGTTAATAACACTTAGAAGCACATTTTTAACCAAAGGACTCGGGTAGTGAGTCAAATTTTTGGTTCACCGTTCACCGTAACTATTCTGGGGTAACCAGGGCATTACAACACTGCTCATTTCATTCAATTTGCTCAACCAACTATCACTGTCCACAACCCACCAAGGACATGAAAGATCACAAGGAGAAAATTTTTAAGCTCCTGTATGGCCGACGGTTCCTCAACTACCTCCTTCACGAGGATAGGCTCCGACGGTGCTGTCTTTTTGGTGAGGGTGAGTCTACAGACGATGCGGGATTCACAAATTCGCGAGGTGGGAAGACATCCCATTAACAACTGCCAAGCTTCCCACTAGGGGGAAGCATGTGTGCTCACACTCACGCGGGCCTATTCCCCACCCCGTCGAACCTTCGTGCTTGGGAAATAAAGCACAAGACGAGGCCTCGATGAGCTCGTTTGATGGAGGTAAAGTCATGCTAGACCTATCCAAGTGGTCTCCTACCCTTCTTAGGCAAGAACCTAATGTTGTAGTTCTGTTTAAAAATCCCCAGAAAAATTTTAGGGCCTGGTAAGGAGTAGATCTTAAGGTCCATAGGTTCGATAGTTGGTTGGGGAAATACCAGACAATGTACAACCTCAATGAGGTTTGGGATGGGATAGCAGTCCAATACGGGACTAACGACTCTATGGATCTATCTAGGATTTCCCTTACTTTTAGGGAGGGGACCCATTTAGCCTCATCAGAGGATAAGGGGATTTCCTGGTCCCCGAGCTCGAGCTCAAAGGAGTCCTCCAGTTGGGTTCCTTTTAATTAGCAGTTTTCAATGTTGAGTTTCCTTTTCTCTTTTTCAGGCGAGATGGACTCAATCCTTGACAACATCCTCAGGATGCCCCTCAAGGCCCAAGGCAGCAAGCGGGATGCATATCCTCAAAGAAGGGTGCGCCTCCTTCCAAGGTCACAAGGCTTATTGAGGACCATCTTCCGGCAACCTCGAAGGCTGCCCCCAACGAGCGAAAGGTCAAAATTCCTCCTCCTTCTAACATCGCAAAGGTGATCGAGGATCCTCCTCTTGCGACCTCGAAAGCCAACACAAGTAAGCCAAAGACTACGGTTCCATCTCCCCAGAACAAGAAGACTCCACCTCTTCCTCTCAGAGTAGTCCCCGTTGGGGACAAAGGAAAAAAGGTCATATATCTTATGGCCTCAAAACCAGCGGGCACTCCAGCTCCAACCGTGGTCCGCAAGTTTTGCACCGCGCCACACAAGTCAGAGTATGCTCAAGCAAACGAGGTTGGGACCCTTGGGGCCAACTTATGCACGAACTTGTTGTCCCAAATGGGTCAATCATCCAGCAACCTTGACGCCAACATGTGGAGGTTTCTGAAGGGTGATAACACCATTGCCCTCTTCAACCAGACCTTGGAGCTTAGGGTATCCATAAGTCTGCTATACTTTGCTCCTTATTTTTGCAATTGTTTCTCCATTATCTAACTGTTATTGCTTTGCTCTCTAGAGTCTTCTCGGATTCATACGCCAGTGCTCCCTCCTCTCCTCGGAGGTTGCGACTGATGAGAGGCTTGTCAACGAGGCCCATCAAACTCGAATCCAGGCCAAAGATAATCTAAAAAAGACTAAGGGAGCCCAGACTAGGGCTGAGGATTCACTCAAGGAGGCAAGGGAGGCCCAAGCCAAAGCAAAAAATTTGCTCCAAGAGGCTAGGGAGGACCAAGCCAAGGCTAAGGATGCCCTCAAAGCCTCCTAGGACAAGCTTGCTTCTTTCTAGGCCGATGCAGGTCGTCTGAAGGTGGATCTTGACCCGAAGACAGCCGACTTCGATGCTACCAAGGTCAAGATCGAGCCCCTTAAGGAGGAGAAGAGCACCACCTATGAAATCATCTGGGATGAGATGAAATTCATGCTTGAGGAGTTTGTTTCAAAAAAGTACTGGGCAACCAACCGAGCTATGAACCGCACGTGGTCACTTAACCACGACATCAACACCTCTTTCTAGATGGACAAGGAAGAGGAATTTCTGGCCAAGGGGAGGGCTCGATTGGCTGAAGAAGAAGTGATGGGCGCCACCTTGGAGGCGGTTGGCGAAGAGGAGAAAAGAGAAGAGGTTGAGTCTGCTCCTTCCAGTCAGAAGTGATTTTTGTTTTTCCAGGGCTGTGTCCCTTATGTCTTGTAATTAACTTTTTGATGCCCTCTTAGGGCTAAGACAATTATAACTCGATCTTCAGTTATTTTATGAGTTCTTAAGTTTTTTATGGTAGTCTTTTATGCTTAAATATCTTTCTCGAAATCTTTGTGCATATTATCTAAATATAACTTTTGTCTTATCCTTATGCATCATACTCCAGGTTTGAAATATTTTGAGCATATATGGACTTGTTTTTATATATGTCTATTTATACAAATATTGACGTGCTTAAGTTCGAACTTCCACATATTCATACATAGCTCCTTTGATTGCATATTTTTGACTTTGTTATTCTCAAGGTCGAATATTACTTTTACCATGTATTTTTATTACAAAAATACTTATTGGTGTGTAACCTCGTTAGTTTAGTTATTTCTTGCTTAAGTATAGAAATTTTTCCTCTTCCTCAAGTATGGTCTTGAGGTTGTGAGGTTGAAACTTATTTGCAAAAAATTTCCAACTTTGTCTCGACTCATGAATTTTTTTGGTTTTTCTAGAATTCCAACTTTTAATCATATCGATTAGAGTTTGCCGGTTTGTTCCAGACTTGTTTAATTCATACACTATTATTGTTTAATTCGTGTTTGGTTAGTAATCCATACAATGTTATTAATTTTATTTTTATTGATGCTATATATTCGACTCTATGGTATGATTGTAAACCACTTGTGCCCCTTTAATATCTTATGATTGATATCTTAGGTTATTGATTTTTGAGAGGTTGAAAAAAATATATCTATAAAAATATAAAATTAGATTAAGAATCAGTGCTTTATTAATGAAAAACAAGAAATAATTACAAGCTTGGTTACAAATGAATAAACATCATTCCTATATTACTGGTAATAAGGTCGTAGATGTTCACCATTCCAAGCTCGTGGAACCAATTCTCCATTTAACCTCGCTAGTTTATAAAAACTAGGTTGGATAATGGATTCAATTTGGTAGGGTCCCTCCCAATTAGGCTCGAGCACGCCTGCAGAGGGGTCTCGTGTGGCCAAAAACATGCGCCTAAGCACAAGATCTCCCAATTCAAAGTGTCTGTCTCGAACCCTGTTGTTGAAATACCTTGTAGCCCTTGGTATGCGGCATTTTTAAGTTATGCTTCATGTCATTTTTAATCAATTAGGTCTAGATTTTCTTCGAGCTAAGAATGGTTTGCGTTCTGGTCGTATGCTTCGCATCTGATTGTTGGCCAAAAACATGCGCCTAAGCACAAGATCTCCCAATTCAAAGTGTCTGTCTCGAACCCTGTTGTTGAAATCCCTTGTAGCCCTTGGTATGCGGCATTTTTAAGTCATGCTTCATGTCATTTTTAATCAATTAGGTCTATATTTTCTTCGAGCTAAGAATGGTTTGCGTTCTGGTCGTATGCTTCGCATCTGATTGTTGGGATCTCGAACTCAATGGGCACCATAGCCTCGTAACCGTAAGCCAGAGAGAAAGGGGTGTGTCCTATTGAGGTTTGAGCTATTGTTCTGTAAGCCCATAAGACTTGTGGTAATTCTTCTAGCCATCTTCCTTTAGCTTCTTCGAGTCTATTCTTAATGGAGCTCTTCAGAGTCTTATTCACAACTTCGACTGGTCCATTTGCTTGTGGATGGGCTACAAAGGAAAAACACTTGATTATCCCATTCTTTTCACAGAACTGTGTAAACATCTCGCTATCGAATTGGGTTCTGTTGTCTGGCACTATTTTCCTTGGAAACCCGTATCTGCAGATTATACTTTTTACCACGAAGTCCAAGATTTTCTTTAAGGTGATTGTGGCCAGAGGTTCGGCCTCGGTCCACTTAGTGAAGTAATCAACAACGACCATGTCATATTTTACTCGCCCTTTCCCTATTGGTAAGGATCCAATGAGGTCAATTCCCCATACCGCAAATGGCCACGGGGAGCTCATAATGGTGAGCTTGGTTGGTGGAGCTCATAGGATTGAAACGAATCACTGACACTTGTCACAATGTTTGATGTATTCGAATGATTTTTCTTTTACTGTAGGCCTGAAGTATCCTTGCCTAATTGCCTTTTTTGATAGACTATGCCCCCCCAGTGTGGTCTCCGCAAAATCCTTCATGAATTTCCTTTAAAAAAAATCTAGCTTCGGCTGGAGTTACACGTCCTAACATTGGCATAGAATATCCTTTTCTATATAGTTTCCCTTCCATGATAGTGTACCTTAGTATCTGGTACAGTAACTTTCTTGCCTCGTTTCAGTTCGCTGGCAAGCTCCCAGTTTCAAGGTAGTCTATTATGGGAGTCATCCAAGTAGGCTACGAGTCTATCATGCTAACATCATCCCTGCCAGGCTCGGCTATGCTCGGTACCGGTAGAAATTCAACCGATACCACATTGAGTGTATCGGCTTCCTTGGTTGTGGCGAGTCGAGCTAAAGCATCTACATTCGAATTCTATTCCCGCAGAACTTGTTCAATCGCGTAAAACTCGAATTACCTGACTGTTTCATTGACCTTCTCCAAGTAAGCTGCCATTTTAATTCCACAAGCCTGGTATTCTCCTAAGATTGGTTGACAACCAATTGGGAATAACTATACCAGTAATGGCATTTACTTTTAGCTCAGAATCTATCCGAAGTCTTGCTAATAGTGCTTCGAATTCAGCCTCGTTATTTGATGCCTCGAAGCGAAACCGTAAGTGTAACATCCCAAATTTCCTAATGTGGCTTAGTGCCTAGATTAGGGGGCCGGGAGGCAATAATTATGTTATTATATGAATTATGTTATAATATGCTTGCATGTTAGAAATATTAAATATGTGTATGTGGGCCCGTTTCTTATAAGAGGGGTGTTATAGTAATTTGACCCGCTAGGGGTATACTTGTTTAATTTTAGACTGTGTGATTGAGACCACATTATTATGTGGATATATCTGGGTTACTCGGTGTGAGGCGATCCTGATGAGCAAGTTAGCGAAAAAGTCACAACGGGGTTTAATACCGGGCTCGGGATGAACTTAGGGTATCTTGGTAGTTTAGTACATTACTGAGATTTATCGGGTAATGGGAGATTAAACGACCATTTTTTTGGAATATTTGGGGATTTAGTGGAACACTCGAGGAGTCATGGGAAGTGGCGATTGACGAAACTACCCTTGAGGTCACTAGAGAACTTAAGTTAGTGATAAGGGTATTTTGGACTTTTGGCAGGAAAGGCATAAGGTTTAAACAGCTGGGATTTAGAAATGTTTAGAAGGACTAGTTTTTCAGCTCTCATTTTCTCTCTCTCGTATGACTCTCTCTCTCTCCATGGAAGCTTGAAAATTTTGAGGAAAATTGAAGAACAAAGCCTAGGAAATTGAGGTGTTGAGCTTTGGGAATTAGGAGAGTAGCTCAAGGAAATCATCATATCAGAGGTAGGGTCTTAAATTCAAAATTTATTTAAGAGGTTTCTGTGGTTATGATTGAAGTTTAAAGTTTTTGCATATTTGAGAATTTGGGGAATGAATTTTGGAGGTGTTGATAGGTTTTGAGTTAGTAATTATCTAGGTTTGGTTGCTGGAAAGAAGTGTATTGATTTTGGGGATTTAATTGTAAGATTGGGGTATGATTACATGGTTTCTAGTTGGGTTCAGCTAAGGAAAAAACCCAAAAATTCTGGGTTCGAAGGGCTGCGCCGCGACCTTATTCTTGGTGTGCCGCGGCCCTATGGAGCAAGAAGGAGCCAGATGGGCTCGGAGGTAGAGGCGGGCCACGGTGCGTCAGGGGAGTGTCGCGACGCATGTTTGGTTTTCCAGGGAGGTCGAGCCTCTAATTTAAAGGTGGGTCGCGGCATGGGTCCCTAGGGCTGCGACCCTTAAGGGGATTTTTTGACCTAGGGGTGTTTTTAGGTTGGGAACTTAACCTTTTGGGCTCGGGATCGATTCTACTTCCATGTTGGGTGGAATTCGATGTCCCGGAGGCTAGGACTCGGTATGAAAGCCTTTAATCACTCGTTGTTGATGGAATTCCTTATTATGGTTATGACTAGGTCATCGCTAAGGACTCTGATCAGGAATCATACTCAAAAGGGCATCGCTAGTAACTTGCATTTGGATTGAAGGTAAGAAAACTAAACCCAGTACGTGAATGTGTGATTAGAGCATAGTCAATGTTGAATATCGATATGATTAAGGTTTTGACCCTGTTAATGAGCATGATTATAATTATGTTGGTAAATGTCTGGTTAAGTACACTAAAATGCGCATGATTATGATTATTAGTCAAAGGTAAAGTGCTCGACTTATCAGTTGAAAGTTAAAGGACTCACCTTACCAGTTGAACTCTAAAGGAATTGACTTACTAGGCAAAGGCTGATGCACTCTGCTTATTAGTCAAGAATTTAAAGGCTCGACCCAGGAGTTGAGGGTGGCGGTAACGTGCCAAACATTGACCGATAGGGATAAGCCAATCCAGAAGCGTGTTATACATTTGAATGCTTCTGAGGTCGCCGGAAATGTTAGCATCACTTCCTCTTGGCCAGCTTAGGGCCGATTGTATGAAAGATGGAGATGGGCTCTAGTGTGGATCTGTAGCCATTCAGCTAAGTTAATTTCATGCATTAGTAGGATTATTATAGTTACTAGGCATGTTAGTCATAAAACTATGGTATGACCATGTACTGTTTATAAGTATGATTATGTTTTCTTGCTGAGCCTCGGCTCACGGGTGCTAGTTGGTGCAGGTGAAAAAAAAGAAAGGTTGGATCAGCCATGAGTTGGAGAGCTTCAGGGGTGAAGTGTACATATGCGGCCTGCTCATCCGCCACGGCCAAGGTTGTCAGTTGGAAGTAGGATTGAACCATGATTTTACTGCATAGGTCGGTTGTTGTATTCGTTTTTGGGTTTGTAACCGTTTTTATTTACAATGGAATTCCATGCATGGAAATTAATATATTTTTAGTAAAATTGTTTACTTTGGTCGAAATTTTTAATACCTAAACCTGTGGTTAGTTTAATTACACAATTTAAACTCAAATGACTCGTTTAGCGAGTTAAGCACCATTTAAACTACACAGTGTAACGGTCCTTATTAGGAGGGCGTTACAGTAAGGCTGAGTGAAAACGGTTTCCTATTGGAGTAATTAAGATAATTCCTACCTCTGACCCATTCTCGTTTGAAGATCCATCAATGTAAAGTCTCCACAGCTTCTGGGCTGGGGTTATGACTTCCTCATTGGTGATTCCTGTACATTCAACTATGAAATTCGCCAAGGCCTTTCCTTTGATCATTGTTCTTGAGTGATACGTGATCTCAAACTGCCCAAGCTTGATCGCCCATTTTAATAATCTGCTGGATGCCTCAGGTTTCGTCAATACATGTCTCAATGGTTGATTAGCCAACACATGTACATGATGCGCCTGAAAGTAAGGTCATAGTTTTTGAGATGCATGTATCAAGCACAAGGCTAGCTTTTCCATTAATGGATATCTCGACTCTACCTCCAGTAACCTTTTGCTGACATAATAAACGAGTTTTTGTACTTTCTTATTCTCCCGAACAAGTACTGCACTAATTGCATGTTCGGTTGTAGCGAGGTATAAGTACAATATTTCCCCTGTAACTGGTTTGGATAAGATTGGTGGTTCAACGAGGTGGGCTTGAAAACCGAGCTCGCACTCGTTTGACCATTCAAACTTCTTACACCCTCTCAAGAGATTAAAGAATGGGAGGCATCTGTTTGTATATTAAAGAACCTACTTAAGGTTGTCATTCATCCAGTTAAGCTCTAGACGTCTTTATGCTTTCGAGGTTAAGGCATATCAATTAACACATTTATCTTATCATGGTTTTTCTCTATGCCTCTAGAATTTACTATGAATATGAGAAACTTTCCTAAAGATACTCCAAATGAGCATTTTTGTGGGTTAATTCTCATGTTGTACTTTCAAAGTATCGCAAAGCATTCAATGAGATTGTCAACGTGGTTACAATTGTGCTTCGACTTGACTTGCATATCGTCCACATATACTTCCATGCTGTTCCCATTTTTCTTGGAAAACATCCTATTTATCAGTCTTTCATACGTGGCCCTAGCATTCTTGAGTTTGAAGGGCATCACATTGTAATAGTATAAACCTTTATCGGCCATGATGCTCGTATGCTCCTCATCGGGTGCATGCATGGCTTTCTGGTTATATCCAGAATATGCGTCCATGAACGACATGATTTCATGACCTGCGGTAGCATTCATGATCTAATCGATTCGAGGTAGGGGAAAACAATCCTTTGGACATGTCTTGTAGAGGTCCGAGTAGTCATTGCAAGTTCTCCACTTGCCATTGGGCTTTGAGACTAGAACTTGATTGGCTATCCAATATGGATAGAAATCATCTCGGATAAATCGATTTGCCTTTAATCTTTAGACCTCCTCTTTCAAGACCTTCTTTTATGTTGCTTAGGTGGGAAGTTTTTTGTCTATGTTCAACGCATGGCTTAAAATGTTTGGGCTGATCCCAATCATATCCGAGTGCGACCATGCGAACACATCGTGATTTTCCCTCAGGAACTGGATTAATTGCAATCTTGCATCATTTGGAAGGTTCTTCCCTATTTTTACCACCTTAGTGGTGTCCTTATCATCGAGCTCAATGTCTTCGAGCTCTTCAATTAGCTTGTGATTGGCCTTGTCCTCATATATCCTAGGGTCGATCTCTTCTTTGACCTCATACATCATCTTGCTTATCTCTTTAATGACTACCAATGCATGTGCACTTGTTTGGCTATTTCCCCTCATCGAGATGTTGTAGCATTCTCAGGCAGCTAGTTGGTCTCTTTTTAGCATCCCAATGCCACTAGGGGGGCAAATGTTATCCCTCAAAATTTAGAAGATGATATGGCGAATGAGAAAGTGGTACATGGCATCACAAGTCATGGAAAAACGACAATGTATTGAAAAAAGATCGATGAGCAAAAATGGATAGGTCCAGGACCTATAGGGAAGTCGACCAGGCCTAAACCTCCTAGGGGTGGTCGGCCTGACCCCAACCCCTAGGGGTGGTCGACACACCCTGTTCTTAATAGGGTGGTCAGCCTAAACTCCCAAATACACTTTGCTGGATAATGTTCACGCTTGTTCAAGCTGAAATCAATAGGCCTAGCACCCAGAAGATCAGCAAGCCTAGCACCTACAGGGTCAATAGACCTAGCACCCCGAAGGTCATCAGTCCTAGTACCCAGAAGATCAACAGGCCTAGCACCCAGAGGGTCATCAGGCCTAGCACCCAAGCTCTAAAGGGTCATCGGGCCTAGCACCTAAGTCTTATAGACCAACCAAGACTTAGCATGTAACGCCCTGGATAGCCAAGACCGCTACACTGTGTGTTTATAAAGTGCCAGACTCGCTAATCAAGTCATTTAAGTAAAAATGTGTTACTCAGATAGTAGAGGTACTAGGGTTAAAAGCATTTTTGTCTCAAAAGATACATTTTCAATATTAAACATTGTTTATGTACATGGGATCCCAAAAATGACGGTTTAGAAGCCTTTTACAAAAGTTACAAAGTTTAAATACATTAACAGCCATGCTAAGGCAAAATGAGCGGTTAGGTGATCTCTGTCCTGACACACTCCTCGATCATGGTGATCGAACGGCTGGTTATGTACATTTCACCTCGGAGCTCTCCACCTCAGGCTTGGTCCAACTTGCCCTTGCCTTTACCTGCACCACGTAGCACCCGTGAGCCAAGCCCCAGCAAGAACATACATCAATAATAGAGCATGCACATTTAGCTGTCAGGTCAATCTCACATATGTCATCTCATAAACTTCAAGCATAGCAACAATCAAGTATTTCATATACAAAGCATATCAGTAATCAAGTATTTCATTTACAAAGCATATCAGCTCATATAACACAATGCACAGATGATAACCAGAGCTAGCGCTCACAAGCTGCTCCCTTTGTTATCCTTTCATTTCTGGCTCCCAGTGGCCAATTCGCGTCCCATGCGCTAAATTCATGAACGGTACCCTTAGACCGCTTATACGTGTCCCTTGGCAAAATACCAACGATGACACAAAACAATTCTCGGGAGCACTTAGTCCCATCACAATCATACATTCGGGTGCAGTGTTCTTACCTTTCAATTCACTAGTTTTCGATGTCACGACACCTTGAGCACGATCCCACTCGAACCCTAGCGCTTACCTAAACACAATCATGGTCAAAGTCAACATCAATCCTCAAGTTCAAAACCTAGCCCCGGGGCTAATCCCGAGCCCCCGGGATGTCCTAGTTCCACCAAACAAGGTGGTGGAACCAAACCCCAAACCTTAGGTCAAAAACCCTTGAAAAACACCCCAAAATCCCCTTCAGAAGGCAGGGTAGCGCTACAGCGCTCTTGGAAGGGCGCTATAGCGCTACAGACAGAACCAAAACCCTTCCAGCATATGGGCCTAGCGCTACAGCGCCCAAAGGCTAGCGCTGTAGCGCTAGTCACAGGCAGCCCAACACCAGAATTTCCTTTGTGCGATTTCTCTCGAGCCAACCTCAACCAAACCTCTTCCAACTCTTACCCAAACCTAAAAACAACCTCATGACCACACTCCACTCATCCCAAGCACCCTAAACCTCCAAACTCCAAGCACATGCAATCACAAACTCAAAATTCACCATAGCCACCTCCAAACTTCAGAACCTAACATAAACCAGCTGAACATCAGAACTAGAGTTTAGAATTCATACCTTTGATAGAATTTCGCCCACAAGCTAACCCTAGGCTCCCTTGGCTTGCTGCTCCTCAGCCCTAAGCTTGAATTCCCTAAAGTTTCATTCAATTCAACTCAAGTACCACAGCTTTAAACAAACCAGAAACAGAGAATGGATGAACTCTAGATTCTTACCTCAAGTATTGGTGAAACCCTGTTAAACCTCTGTCAACTCCTTAGTCTTAGATCAAGGTTCTTGATGTTTGGTTATCCCAGCTCTCCTCTAGGCTTTACTCCAGAAATGTAAACCGACTCAAGAAACTCTCTCTGTTTTCCCTCCTTCTTTTCCCTTCTTTTTCAGACCCTTTTGATATTCTATAAATCCCACTATCTTAAAACCTCAGTAATACCCTTCCTTAAAAGTCAAATGACCTTTATGCCCTCACAGCTAACTCTAATCCTTTAGTCCTCTTAAGGGTATTTTAGTCATTTGCCTAATTTCCGCTACTTCCTCGAATGTCTCTATTATTTCCCGCTTAGTTCCCAATACCTTACTAATCACCAATAGCCTTCCTCAATGTTACAATAATCTCCAGCTCATCCACTAAATTCCCATTTACACCCCTGAGCTCACCCCGAGCCGGGTATAAATCCCCGCTATGACTTCCACGCCACTTTGCTCACTAGGATCGTCTCGAGTCATAGATTACAGATATATCCACATAATAATGTGGTCTCAACATTTATCACATATATCAAAGCAGTTATGCCCATAATGGCTAAAATTACGATTATGCCCTTCTAACCTAATCTGGGCCTATATGCACACTAACACACATAGTCATGCATCTCAAGTACTCAAGTAATCATATAACATGCTTAAGTCATAATAATCACACATAATTCCCATCATGCCCTCCTGGCACACTAATCAAGGCCCTTAAGCCTTATTAGTGAATTTGGGTCGTTACATAGCATTTTCCCGAAGGTTTCAATCGTGCATTGTCAACCACAATCCAGAGAAACAACGAGAAGACCCACGATCTCATAATCATGGGGAGGTGGACACGTATCTCCACTCATTATGATCGTGTACCAAACCACGATCCCCAATCTTGTTGATCATGTAATATCCCCTGGGTACTATAAATGAAGGATCCATGGCTTCATTTAAAGGGGGGGAGGGGAGGGTTGGACAATTCTGGGACGGATATTTTTGGAGAGTAAACTGTGGGAAAATTTGTGACGAGTGAACTCTTCACTTCATATTTGTAATTGTTAATCGAGTCATTCAATACTAAAGACTAAGTGGATTAGGTTATTACTGTTCATTAGAACAGAGGGTTGAACCACTATAAATTTATGTGTGTTTGTTTAGATATTTGTACTCTATCGTATATTTATATTTATTTCGTTCAAAAGCTGTCGTATACCGTACATACGACCGTTGACCAATTTCATAGGTCAAAATTTTGGTGCTTTCATTGAGAGTACGAAATCAAAAAACACACTTTCATCAGTTTTACAATGCCTCCAAAACCCAGTCAGACGAAGACGATGGCTCCCAGGGATTCCACCACTCAGGATCTGGTCGATCCGGTTAATGAACCTCAGGTGGAGGTTGAAGATCAACCTGATGCAGAGTATCCATAGGATGCTCACCAGGAGTAGATGGCATAAATTCTGGCGAGGCATGAGGCCTTTGCAATAGAAATAGTTGTTGGGGTTTTATGCCCTAATTAAAACCCAAATTCTTTGTAATCTCATTTTATTATCAATAAAAGAATAGAAATCATTTTTTGACTTGGTCAATCACTTTGCTCACATGTTTTATTTTCATGATTATTTGTTTAATATAAACTTCTATTAAATCCCGAGCATATAGCTAATCTTATTTATAGTGACGTAATCACAGTGGAATATAAATATGATTATATGTTCAAAATAAGTTAGTCCTAAGATTAGTTAGTGCACCGGATTTACACTAACTTGCCAATCTACGATATGATCTACTTACACATTACAGTGTTATGTTCTTTCCAGAACATTAGCAAAGTAGATAAGATCGGATGTATTTGTTACATCGGACACGATCGATATTGACAGTTGATAAGATAAGTAAACATACCGTTATTATCTATTCTAGTCATATCATATAGTTGACCATAGGTCAATTCAATCTCAATTCTGAGTGGTTAGTATTCTAACTTATTGTATTATTTGAGTTCTTTGACTTGTTCGTTACCAGCTTACCCTACGGACTAGCCCATACTTACATCTTGGGAACTCGGTAGTATAATTGAGTGGGAGTGTTAATCATAGATATGAACATCTATAGCTTCTGATGAAGAAGTGAAATGATGGTTTCCTTTTAGTTTGGTTCAAGGTGTTAAATGATAGAGATCTCATTTCAGTAATTAAATTAGTTTACTGAAATATCATTTACAAGGAACTAAGTGTTTTAAGGATAAAATACAATGAGGGGTAAAACGGTATTTTAGTCCTATCTCATTGTAGACCGTCTATAGAGGATTGAGTGACAATTATGGTTGTAAAAATGGATAATTAATAGCGTATCTATATTTGTTATAGAGCGTTCTATGAATTCAAGAGTGCAATTCCAAGTCTATAGTGGAGTCATGAGGAATTAATAAGTTAGTAAATTTATTTGTTAGATTTATGATAACTTATTGGAGCTTGATTTCATAGGCCCATGGTCCCCACTGTACCTTGGATAAAATCATCTAGATAGTCTCAATTAATTGATTTAATTATCAATTAGAATTATCAAAGTTGACCAGGTCAATTTTGGATAGTTTCACAGAATTGTGTAATTTTGAGAAGAAAAGATAAATTATGGCAGATTTATTAATTAAGATAAATTGGTATCTAAATTAATAAATAAATTTAAATCAAGGTTCAAATTATAAATAATTAATTTGATAAAGGATTTAAATAATTATTTAATTAATTAAATCAATAGAAAATAATACAGGCCTTGATTTTATGTCCAATGGGCTTATAATCAAATGAGAAATTTCACGAGCCTATAGCCCATGATAATTTCGACCTAGGACTTCAAAATGGCTGTTATTTTATTGATTTTTTAATTAAATAAAATAACCTAATTGAGTCTATAAAAGGAGTGCTTACTGAGAAGTCAAAATATAAGTTTGATAAGTCACACGTCAGATTTTCTGATAGTTTTAGATTCTCTCTAAACACAAGTCCTTTTCTAAGCCTCTTTGTTATTTTCTCTTCTTCTCTCTATATCTATCTCATGTGTTGAGAATTGCCCACACTAGTCTAGGTGGTTCTAAGGATACATTGGAAGATCGTGAAGAAAATAGAAGATCGGTTCAGTTTCTTGATAATACTCTGCGACAGAAAGGATACAAGAGTTAGAGAAACTGAAGGAAGGACTCTTAATTTCGCTGCGTATACTGTAAGTATTATATTATTTGTTTCTCTTTGAATTCAATTTTAGAAACATGTTTTAGGCTATCTCGTATTAATTTGTTTAATATTAGATATACATGAAAATAAATAAAGATCATGTATAAGCTTTTTCCAACAATAGCCCCCGCCAGAGGGCGACTATGGAACAGAAACAGCGAGAGATATATGAGCATGTCCAGAGGATGATCCAGAGGGAGCAGGACGTTGACTGGAGGCACTAGGAGGCATTTGTGGCCCTGGAGACGACTACCCAATTAGCCCAAGCTAATGCTGAAGCTGCTGCTCAGGCGATGAGGGAGGCTCAGGCCAAAGCAGCAAGGATGTGATAAAACAGTAATAGGGAGTCCCAGGGGAGGAGTCGAACCCAAAGGATGCTCTCAGAGCCACTTTCCCAGAAACAGGATGAAGAGGCACAGTCCAAGACTTCCTCCTCCATTACTAAGAAGAATAACACTTCCTCTTGGAGTAAGAGTGTTACCAACCCGAAGGCCCCCTCTCAAGGGGATAGATGAAACGACAAAGGAGAGGAAGGTCAGACACCTGAGAGGCGTGATGGGAATGGAAATGGTCGCTCAAAGTCTCAAAGTCATGTAGGAGGAGAGGCTCGGGAGTAGGATGGCACCCGAAAGAGCAAGGCGGGCCTACCACCTCTACACCCTCAGTCTCGCAAGGGAAAGGAACCGATGAACAACAACAATACCATGTTTGATAGGCTCGAGAAAGATGCACAACCTCAGAATCTGAGGGAAGTTATCAACAGGAGGACCAGCGCTCAAGAGGGGGTGTCGAGGACGTCTACCCCACCTGGAGAAACGATCCCACCAGCAATGCAAGCTAAGATAGATGCACTCACCATGGTTGTTCAGGGCCTGCCAAAGAAACCTTTCGATATCGAGCTTGCTCATAGAAGTGGGAGTCCCTTAAGTGCCAATATCCAAGCTGTTCAACCACCACCGAAGTACAAGACCCTGAAACTTCCAACATACACTAGGAAGGAGGACCAAGTATGACACATTGGAAAGTTTGAGGATCAGATGGAGTTACTCAGTGTGGAGCATGATTATAGTTGCAAGGTATTCCCTACCACTCTCTCTGACTCAGCTCAGGAATGGTATTGGAAATTCAAAATTGGTATTGGAAATTCAAACCTGGATCCAGCACTTCCTGAAGCAATTCAGGAAGGAATTTCATAAGGTCTTCATTGCCGAATGGATTCAACTAATTTATGCCAATCAGTTAGCTGACATCAAGCAAGGGAATGATGAATCCCTGAAGGACTACATCCAAAGATTCATGAGAGAAGAAAACTGAGCATCCACAGTAGGAGATGAAGGAAAGTTCGTTGTCATCTAGCTTGGGAAGTGCCTTGTGGGATATCATCCACAAGAACCCCATCAACAATTTGCAGGAGTTCCTCGACCGAGCAAACAAATACATGAAGCTAGATGACGCTATCATGAAGGGTGAAAAAGGCATAAACCATCTGACCACTATCAAGGACAACAAGAACAACGAGAACCCTCAGGGCAACAATGGGGGAAATGGTAAGAAGAGTAGTACCTCAATGGTCGGGCAAAGTGGAGAAAAAAAGTCTAAGTCAGCAACAACTGACAAACAACCTAAGCATCAGCCCTACAAGCCCAGGTTCACCAACTATATTGTCCTGACTGCAACAAGGGCTGAGATTTACTTGGCAACATACTAGGAGGTACCATACCAAAATCCACCACCCTTGCGCTCAGAAGGAAAGAGGGACAAGAACAAGTTTTGTCGTTTCCATAATGATTATGGGCACGACATAAACGAGTGGAAACATTTGAAGGATGAGATAGAGTTTTTCTTCCAATCGAGAAAAATCTTGAGGTACCGAGCCAAGACCGAAACCCTAAGCAGGAATCTAGAGTTTCAAAGGCAGAGGAGTCCACCACGAGAGTCAGTGGCCATGGACTTCACATTAGATACCATATGTGTGGGGGGGGGGGGGGGGGGGGGCACATAGCAGGAAATAGTAACAATGCTTGTGAGTGATATGCAAGGACCCTAAGACATGAGGTAGGGGAGTCTTCCCAGTGCATTGCAGTCGAGTAGCAGTCTCCAAAAAATCCTAAGTACGAATGTGAAACTCTCACTTTTACGGAGGATGACACCAGGCACATTAGGTACCCCCACAGTGACCCTCTAGTCCTTACCATTCAAATTTCCAATGCCCGAGTGAAGAGATGCTTGGTGGATATGGGAAGCTCAGTAGATATCATCTACAAATCAACCCTCGAGAAGATGAAGCTCATGGTCAAGGACCTGACACCTTGTTCCCAAGTGATATATGGGTTCACAAGAGAATTCCTAGCACCAACAAGAACTATTAAACTGCCGGTCACGGTGGGGGATGCCCCTAGGCACGAGACTGTAATGACAGAGTTCCTGGTGGTAGATTGCTTATCGGCTTAGAACGTAGTGATCGGGAGACCCCTTCTGATGGTATTACATGCAGCAGTGTCTATCTGGAATCTCTCTTTGAAGTTCCCCACAAGTGCAGGGCAAGGATGCGTACAGGGTAACCAAAGGGAGGCACGAGAATGCTATAACACATTGGTGGTCAAAGCACAGAAAGGGCCATGCTAACACAACATGGTAGTAACTTGTTGCGAAGGGAATGATGGAATTGATGAGGTTGTCAACATGGAAGTTGTCGTTGAAAGAAACACACTACTAGAGCTGGGGGGTTCCTTTTAAAGAAGATTTGTTATTGTAACAAGTTTCCCAAAGCGAGGGAAATGACGTCGATCCTCGCTTTGGGGATGAAATCATGAGGGTAGGACTAGTCGAAGATCTTGATGAAGTCTTACTAGATAAGGAGGACTCGACTAAAGTAATCAAAGTCGGGAAGGAACTAATGGTGGAAATTAAGGCACGATTGGTAGAATTTTTGAAGAAGAACCATGACGTGTTTTCCTAGTCATATAAGGACATGGTTGGAATTTCCCGTTCGTGATAAGACATGTCCTCAATGTGGACAAAATCTACCCACCGGTGCAACAAAAATAGGGACTACTTGACAAAGACCGGTCTTAAGCCCTGAAAAAGGAGGTCGGGCGGCTCAAGGAAAACCATTTTATAAGGGAGGCCTACTACCCAGACTGGGTATCAAATTCTGTGATTGTACCAAAACTAAATGGGGAGTGGAGGACATGCGTAGACTTCAGAGATCTGAACAAGGCCTGCCCCAAAGACTGCTCCCCACAACCCAGGATAGACCAACTAGTCGATGCAACTGCAGGACATGAAATACTCTTGTTCATGGATGCATATTCTGGGTATAATCAGATAAGTATGCACGCTCCCAACGAGGAACATACCAGCTTCTAGATAGATGAGGGATTGTACTGTTATAAGGTAATGCCATTCAGCTTGAAGAACGTAGGAGCCACCTACCAGCGTTTAGTGAATGGCATGTTTCGAGACTTGATCGACAAAAATATGGAGGTATATGTCGGTGACATACTGGTCAAGTACAAAGAAGTTGGAGGGCATGTTTTAGACTTGGAGGCATGCTTTACAATACTTAGAAAGTATCGCATGAAGTTAAATCCTCTCAAGTGCTCGTTCGGAGTTGGTTCTGGTAAGTTTCTCGGATACATAGTCAATTCACATGGAATCAAGGCTAACCCCGAGAAGAACAAAGCATTGATTGACATGAAGTCACCTACCATAATCAAAGAAGTGCAAATCTTAACAGGGAGAGTAGCTGCCCTCAATAGGTTCATATCGAAGTCTACGGACAAGTGTGTCCCCTTATTTAACTTACTAAAGGGCAGCAAGAAGATCCAATGGACTTAGGACTGCGCGAAAGCCTTCCAAGCCTTGAAGGAGCATCTCGCTCAACCTCTCGTCGTAGCATTAGTGCTACTTTGGTGGAAGAAGAGAACAGGGTATAGCACCTTGTGTACTATATCTGTAAAAAGCTAGTAGGTGCGGAGTCTAGGCATCCCCCTCTTGAAAAACTAGCCTACTGTTTAGTAATCGCCTCTCGAAAGTTGCGTCCATACTTCTAAGATCACTTGATCTGAGACCTAACCGATCAATCGCTACGACAAGTTCTTCAGAAGCCAGAGGCCTCAGGACAGTTACTCAAATGGGCGATGGAGTTAGGACAGTTTGATATCACTTATCATCCAAGGACGACAATAAAAGGACAGGCATTGGCAGACTTTGTAGCTGAAGGCACCAACCTTGAAGACCCTTCCTACCAATCAGAGAATGGAGATACCGAGAAGGAAGGAGATACTCCCATATGGAAGCTATATGTTGATGGAGCATCAAATGAACACAACTCAGGTGCAGGAATCATATTGCACACTCCAGAGAATCATCGAATCAACTGCGCTCTCAGATTTGGATTCAACACTTCAAACAATGAGGTTGAGTACGAGGCATTGCTAGTAGGATTACGCTTATCTCGAGATGTGCATGCACAGTCCCTGAGATATTCAACGATTCCCAACTAGCAGTGTACCTGGTATAGGAGGAGTATTAAGTCAAGGGGCTTAGGATGGTGCAGTACCTGAACAAGGTGAAGGACTTGTTGACACAGTTCAAAAGATACTTGATTACACAAGTCTTGAGGGAGCAGAATGCCAATGTTGATGCCTTAGCCAAGCTTTCCAGTGCCAAAGACGCGAGCACCCTAAATGTTGTTCTCGTCGAATACTTGGCTGAGAAAAGCATAATTGTGCAAGAGGCACTACCTGTTGAGTTGGGAGACACACGGATGACCCCTATTATTAACTATCTCAAACATGGAGTAGTACCCAGTGATCGGAACAAAGCAAGGATGTTGGTGAGACAAGCTAAACGATATATGATAGTCGAAGGGGTCCTGTACCAACAAGGGTGCTCCCTACCAATACTAAGTTTTGATATACCAGACCAATCAAAGCTGTTAATGATTGAGGTACACAAGGGTTTTGTGGAGATCACACTGCGGGGCAAAGCAAATAAAAAAAAATCCTAAGACAAGGATGCTTTTGGCCGACGATGAACAAAGACTTGATGTAGTATGTCAGAAGATGCCACATGCATCAGATGTTATCCAAGTTACCCCAGGCGACACCTAATGAATTAACACAAATGCAAAGCCCTTGGCCCTTCGCTGTATGGGGAATCGACCTGATCGGGAAGCTACCCACGGGAAGAGTAGGAGTCCAATTTGTTGTTGTAGCCGTAGACTACTTCACCAAATGGACTAAAGCAGAATCGCTCGCCACCATCACTTCGAAGAAAGTCTTAGACTTTATGGTAAAGAATATCATATGTCGATTCGGTCTACCGAAGAAGATAGTCTCGGACAATCGGACTCAATTCGACAATGATATGTTCACCGACTTTTGTACGAGGCATGGAATCACAAAGAGCTTTTCCTCAGTGGTACACCCCCAAGCCAATGGTCAAGTAGAAGCAGTGAACAAGACTATCAAAGAAACTCTAAAGAATCACCTTGAACAAGCTAAAGGAGCCTGGCCAGAAATACTTCCGGAGGTCTTATGGTCACATCGAACAACGGCTCGAACAGCAACGGGCCATACACCATTCTCTTTGACATTTGGTAATGAATACATGTTGCCAGTTGAACTAACTCCCCCATCAAATAGACGAGATACATTTAATCAAGGGAGGAACCATTAGCTAATTGAAGATTCACTTGATTTAATCGAAGAAAGACGAGAAAAGGCAAGTCTCAGAGTAGCAGCACACCAACAAAAAGTGGCCAGATACTTCAACTCCAGGGTGAAGGATAAAATATTCCAAGTTGGAGACAGTACTTAGGAGGGTGTTCCTAAACACTAAGGACATTGTAGTAGGGGTACTAGGACATAATTGGGAAGGGTCATACCTTGTGGAGGAAGTGATCCCACTAGGCACATAATGTTGATATTAAATGATCAAATCAAAGGTACGCAGTAGAATATATGGACCCATTTTAATAAATATTAATACCAACCAGGATCTTATACATATATAAATATTAAATCACATACAAATAGATCAGGGATTACCTCTTGTAGCCTATCAAGTGTCCTTGAGTCTTTTTGTATAAATCAATGATCTTCCTATCTAGTGTTCTAAGATCTCACACCCTGATCTTCCAAACCAATCCTCAAACACACAAGGGCGTGTGTGGGCACGTAGGATTCAAAAAGTTGATTTATTTGACTCCCTAGATGTACTGAACACATGAGGTCTAGAGAGTTTTGACAGAGAGAATGTTTAGAATAGTTTTCAGGTTAAGAGAAAACTATCATTTTTTTAGAGAAAGAGTCTGATTAACCATCATTTTCTGAATATCACGTACATCAGATTTATAAAGATATATTTAATGTAATTAAATAATCTTTTTTTAATTAAAATATAATGTAAATTAAAACATATTAGATATTTTCATTTAATTATCTATTTAAATCATATTTAAAAATGAATAATTAAATAACTGATTAAACAAATTTATTTGAAATTCAAAATTCAAATCCTAGGGATGAAAACCCTCATGCTATGCGCCACACACTATACTGTACAGTGTGTGTCGCCCAGCCTTATTAGGGTTGCCCTAATTTTCTCATTTGTTTATTTTAATCAACTTTTAAGGCAAGATATTTATTCCAACATAAATATCAGTTAATTAAAAATTAACTTTATCTTAAAATATCAGTTTTAAATTAAATAAATAAATAACATATTATAAATAAGATATTTATTATTTTCTCTCTTTATATTAATCCAAACAAGATTAATATTAATTTTAACCTATAATTTTTCAAAATAAAAATTATATAGTTAAATAATTAATTAATTCACAATTAATCAATTACCCATAATTATCAAATAATTATTTCCTTGCCCTGGAAAATTAATTCCTTTGCAATTTAGTCATTTCTCTTAACAAATCTTTCTTTTGACATCCTTACTCATGACAGTGTAGGACAGATGTGATCTGAGCACCATGGACCTATAATACGAAGATCCAATAAACCAGATTATTAATTAAACTCTTTAATCTAATAATCTTGTTTATTAATTCTATGATTACTCCACTATAAACATGGAATTGCACTCTAAGTATTTATAGAATTATATTTACAGAGTTTTCTCTAGTAGTTCATCGATATAATCAATACATGTAGTTATGTCCTCCATTATTTGTTCGTTAATTAGAGCTGATCAAAATTACCGTTTTACCCGTCTAATTACCTCTTGATCCTTAAGTACCATTAATTCACCAGGGAATAATTAATCTATAATCTGATTATAGATTTGAGCTCAATAACTATTCAATTCCAGAATCAACCCTTAAGGGAACCAATATTCAATCCGTTAAGAAAACATGGATTCTAATATTGTAATTCATGCTCCCAGCCATCCATGATATTGAATCTCCAAAACAAAAGTCATTATCCACATTATTCTAAGACACCTTAATGAGTGAATCAAAAGATTCAATAAACATAGACAAAGAGTTCATGAATACTCAGGATTTAGACTGATCTACAAATGATCTTCTATTATGACAAGAATTAAATATTTAAGTCAAACGGCAAGTTTATAAAGATAATTAATTATCATCAACCCCGTCATATATAATCTCTATTATATACAACACTTTACTAAGATGTCTATAAACATTAGTAATCTGAATCTAGATTACTTGCATCTCGTATGCTTAGCAAACCGTACTAGTAATCATTCAATAATGATTCATTACTTTAATATGTTACTGACTATTTTAATCATTATATATGATCTTAATTCATTCGTACTAATACAAGATCTTATTCTCATAAATGAAAAAGGAATTTTCTTAATATTATTATATAATTAATTCAAGCAATAATTATAACATTCAAATATAATAAAATTATATTTTTATTTAAAAACCAATAAAATGTCTTTACATGCTTTTAGGGCATTGATCCTAACAATCGCCCACTTGCCCTTAAAGCAAGTGAGGCATCTCCCTTAATCCCATATTGCGCACGTGACCCATGAACGACTTTGTAGGAAGAGTGTTGGTTAACAGGTTAGCCAGGTTCTATTCCGACGCTATCTTCATAACAGTCACATCACCTCAATGTACAATCTCTCTTACCAGATGGTATTTCCTTTCTATATGCTTCCCTCTCTTGTGGCTTCTAGGTTCTTTGGAATTAGCTATTGCTCCACTGTTGTCACAGTACAAGATTAGTGGCTTATCCATATCTGGAACAACTTCCAGATTAGTGTAGAACTTCCTCAACCAAACCGCTTCCTTAGCTGCTTCACAAGCCGCTATGTATTCGGCTTCCTTGATTGAATCAGCTATACTGGATTGCTTAATGTTTCTCCAGAACACAAATCCTCTACCAAGTGTGAACACTGACCCAGATGTCGATTTTTTACTGTCTTTGTCTGATTAGAAATCATAATCATTGTATCCAATAGGGTTTAGCTCACCCCCTGAATATACTAGCATATAGTCATTCGTTATCCTAATATACTTGAGAATGCGCTTTACTGCAATCCCGTATTCCAAACCAGGATTTGATTGATAATGACTTACAATCCCAACTACATAACATATGTCGAGCCTAGTACACAACATAGCATACATCAGACTGCCAACTGTTGAAGTATAAGGATACTTTCTCATATCCTCTTCCTCCTGAGGTGTCTTGGGACATTGTTCCTTGGAGAGAGAAATTCCATGTCTGGTCGGTAATTGACCTTTTTTTGAAATTCTCCTTAGAGAATCTTTCAAGCACCTTATCTATATAATTAGCCTGAGAAAGTAACAAGAGCTTTTTCTTCCTATCCCTTAGGATTTGGATTCCTAGAACATAGCTTGCCTCGCCCAAATCTTTAATTTGGAACTTTTAAGCTAACAATTTCTTTACGTTTGACAATGTCTCTACATTGCCCCAATGAGAAAAATGTCATCAACGTAAAGAACTAAGAAAACCACCAATTTTCCTTTGATATATTTATATACATATGCTTCATCGACATTCTGTTCGAAGCCATATGTTTTAAATGTTTCATCAAAAGTGATATTCCAAGATCTAGATGCTTATTTTAATCCTTAAATGGATTTCAGCAACTTGCACACCTTTTGATCTTCCCATTTCTTTTTGAGCCCTTCTGGTTGTACCATATAGATACTTTCATCAAGATAGCCATTCAGAAATGCTTCCTTGACGTCCATTTTCCATATCTCATAATCATTGGTAGCCGCAATGGATAAGAGGATACAAATGGATTTGAGCATGACCACAGGAAAAAATGTTTCTTCATAATCAACACGTTCTCTCTGAGTGAAACCTTTGGCTACAAGCCTCGCTTTGAATGTCTACTTTCCCATCTACACCTCTTTTCTTCTTGTATATCAACTTACACCCTATGGGCCTGACATCTTCAGGTGGATCCACAAGTTCCCAGACAAAATTGGAATACATCGATTCCATTTCTTGGTTCATTGCTTCTTGCCATTTCTCATTTTCAGGATCATCTATTGCCTCATTAAAGGTTAATGGATCGTCCTTGTCTATATCCGAATCAAGGACATGTGCCTCATATTCATAGCGAACAAGTTCTCTCACAATCCTTCCACTATGACGTTGCACCAGGGTTTCTTTTCCTGGAATCATGGTTTCCTCGGTTTTTCGTTTATCATTTAATGATGAAGATGATTGTGATGGAATCTTATCAACTATGAGTTCCTCCATTACTACCTTGCTCCGAGGTTTATAGTTTTTCATATAGTCATGTTCAAGGAAGGCTACATTTGTTGAAACAAATACCTTTTGATCCTTGGGACTATAAAAATAACCACCTCTTGTTTCTGGAGCGTAACCAACAAAAATGTACACTTTCGACCTTTATTCAAGTTTTCCTGATTTAGGTCTAAGAACATGAGCAGGACAGCCCCAAATGTCGAAATGGTGCAAACTAGGTTTATTTCCATTCCACAATTCCAGTGGTGTTTTGCTAATGGTCTTAGATGGGAATACATTCAAAATGTACGTCGCCGTTTGAAGTGCATATCCCCAGAATGAGAGAGGAAGTGAAGAGTAGCTTAACATAGATCTAACCATATCCAACAGGGTCCTGTTTCTTCTTTCAGAAACATCATTTTGTTGTGGCGTTCCTGGTGCTGTGAGTTGGGATAGAATACCATGCTCCAACAAGAAATCTTTGAATTATAAATCCAAATATTCTCCTCCTTGATCAGATCGAAGTGTCTTTAGAGTCTTACCTAACTGCTTCTCAACCTCAGCTTTGAATTCTTGAAACTTACCAAAGGCTTCAAATTTCCTAAGCAATAGGTAAGTATGACCATATCTTGAGTAATCGTCAATAAAAGTGACAAAATACTCATACCCACCTCTTGCTTGTACATTGATTGGACCACAGACATCGATGTGTACAAACTCCAAAGGTTCTTTGGCTCTATTTCCTTTCACTGAGAAAGGACGTTTGGTCATTTTACCTTCTAGAGAACAGAAGAGTTCCAATTCTTAGTTCTCTCAAATGTCCATCTTTTGTTAACTATTTATCCTATCTAGACCTATATGACCAAGTCTAAGATGTCAAAGATATGTGTCATCCTCGTTTGAAACATTTTGTCTTTTGTTACCTTGTGGTTTTGCTACTTTAAATAATTCTTAATTATTGAGCGTTCGTTCATTTTAATGAAAGCAATAAAGTCCAAATATTCAATTGCATGTATAAAGAAAAATTTAATAATAATCAAATTATAAACAAAATATTCTAAAGTTATTAAATGCAAAAAAATTGAACTAAACATTGTTCAAACAGCAATAAAGTTTTCTTTCAATAAAATTAAAGAATTTTAAATAAATGGACTTTGTTTAACGCTCTCTTGAACTAGACGTTTTTCCTCTTTTCCTCTTCAAATTTTTGTCTCCATCTGCAAGTTCCTCTTGATCACTCAAGTGTCTGTAAAGAAGAACAAATAACAAAAAATATGATTGGTGGTTTCTAAATCAAAGATTTATAACTTTATGTATCATAATCCACTATTAAGCATAAGGTAAAGGTAAATCATATCTATCTTTTTCGTGATTGTGGTCTTGTCTGTAAATCCTTAAAGGCCGCATCCAACAAATCACGAGCATATTCAATGTGTTCGAACTTTTTCCTTAGCTTCTCTTCCATGGTACTAAGACAATAAAATCTTTCCATGTGATTTGATCTCACCCAATCAACATATTTCTCATGTTCTTCTTTGCTTGCATCCCATGATGGTACAGGAGGAGGCCTCTTATCATTATAGATATGTTTAAGATTTTTTACCAGAAAAATGAGCAAAGTTTAATTTGCCCATCCATCTTCATCCTCTTTAGTCATTTTTACTTTCTTTATATGATCATCGATCCTTTTATGCATTACCGGGCACGTTATAGAAAAATAATTGGGTGGCAACATTTTGTGACTGAAAATAAAACACAATAATATTATCATTTGAAAAAATATCAATGTTTTGAAAAGTAAACATGATGCATGAATGCAACAAATTAAAATACATAAATTACCATTTACTTTTCCACGACAAAACTACCCAACAAATAAAGTGTCGTTTTAGGGTCGGTCAAGTTAAATTCAGATAGCTTATAAGACAATCTTATCTTTATAATTTAAAACATAAAATAACTCTTTATTTTCTATTTTAAATATAAAGCAATTATCCACAACAAAATCTTAATTACATCTTTGTAAGTGTAACCCATTATTTCGAATTTCATGATTAACTTAGAGAGTGTCGCCTTAGGGTCGGTCAAGCCTAAAATACATCACTTCCTCCTATCTTCGTAAGAAGCCAACCTTGGTATTTATATGTCTAGAAACCTTCCTTAGGGGGATAGAAACAAAGTCGCCTCGAGGCCCTATTCATATCTCACGGTGTTGTACTAATAATGGAGACCATAAGTCACATTGAGATGTTCACCTTCTCCCACTTACTATTTTAGATTAAATGTGTTTTATAAAACTAATCAATTAATTCCAAATTAATTAGTAGTTTGTTAATAACCCTTTGAATGTAATTAATTACAAAAAGCATAATTATAAAAGAGCATGTTTCTATAATTAATATGATCTAAATAATTACCCATTACATTCATCTAACTTTACTAAAATGATTTTTACATAAAGTTGGTTATCTTAAAGGCCTATAAAAAAACTATTGCCTTTATTATGGTGTGATTTACCAAGTTTTAACGAAGTTAATACTTAGTAGTTTACATGTAATTGATTTCACCAAAAACAATTCATATAAACAAATAGGACAATCCTAGATAATCATGTTTCTAAAAGATGCATGATTAATGAGAAATTGTGTGGGGTTTCATGAATGGCATGTAATTGACTAATTCATGATCTTCTTATGAATCAAACATCAATGAACATTTATTTAAATAAATAATAAATGATAAACTGAGTACTGTACGCCCTGGTTTTCCCACGGGCTGATTAGCAGGTCGAGCCTAAGACTAATCAAGGTTAGTCCGTAAATTTCCCCAGATCGAAGATCCTGTTTTCGAGGTCGTACCCCCTTAGCTCGAGGTATCCTCAAGGACTCGCCCAGGCTGTCCAAGACTGGGAGAAGGAACCTGAAGGCCGAAGGTCGGGTCAGGGAAGCAGCTCGTGGTACGAGCTTCTCGTGGATCTCTGACCCTTTGTAAAGTCAACACACGCAAGATAAACGTGCCTATATCTGACATCACGTGTCCGATATCTCCCTGACTTCTCGGACACGCAGCAGGAACGTGCGTATTCAGACACTCACGGCTGGATTGGGCCGTGCGGCCCATTATCTCCTTATCTATCGATTTGACCATACTTATGTGTCAGGTTTAGGAATTAATCATGAATGTCACAGAGTTGATATGACAAATAAGAAGGTCACGGGATGACCTCCTTACCAACTTCCAGGTGCCTTCTCCTATAAATATGGAGACCCTGGGAGTTGATAGGGGTTGAAAAAAATAGTCTCTGAAGAGACACACCTTGTAACCAAATATCCAGAATAGATCAATAATATTGACTAGTGGAGTAGAAGGATTTTAACCTTTGAACCACTTAAAAACGTGTCTTGAGTCACCTAGTTCATCCCCTAAGATTTCCTATCTGTTACGGTTCTACTTTCAGCACTAATCCCTTTCTCTCCCTCTCTTAATTACCTGTTGGCGAAGAACTGCGTCAACAAGTACTAATGGGTATTTCTAAGATTTACAACCCTTTGAAAAAATTAGAAATAAAATTGCAATCTAAGCCTATGTAGCTTTCAAGACTCTCCAAGAATGCATCTCCTCTCCTTTAGGCTTTCTTGCTAATCTTTAGGAACTTTGTTTTGCCCAACTTATTAATTAGAAAAAAATTTCTAATTAATTTATTTAAGTAAAACTAACTTTTAACTAAATAACCATTTTTTTCATCTTTGTTATTTAGTTGAATTTAAATAATTAAATAATCAAATTCAAATAATTATTTAAACTTAAGACATTAAAATATCTTAACCAACTAAAAGTTATTTTATTTTCTAATAAAATAAAATAAGATAATTAAACTTTTAAATTTAAATAATTTAAAAATTAATTAAATAAAAAATATTTTATAACAACTTAGTAATTAGGGTTTTGGGCACCAAAATGGTGCCCTAGGGCCAGCGACACAAGAAGCCAAGGGCTCGGGCTTGGCGTCCAATGACTCGATCAAGGGCCTGGCACACGGGGAGGCAGGCAGGCCTGGCGCACACGGAGGCTGGCGAGTGCATAAGCACATGGGCGTTGGGTGCACGCTGGGAGCCACGGGGCTACACGCTGGGGTCCGCGAGGTTGAGGTGCATTTGGCGCACGTGGCTACAGGTGGAGGCTCGGACCTAGCCATGTGTGAGGGTGAGCAGGGGCTCAGGATGTGTGCCTCTTAGGTGCATGGCTCGGGTTCCTCTTGTTTTTCTTTGTGTACAAATTTTTCAATTTATAAATCAAGAAATAAAATTATAAGAAATCCTATGCCCTCTATGGCTTACACAAGATCTAGAAAAACAATAAAACTCATAACCCAATAGCACCATATAATTAACAATCCATCATTCAACCATACATTAAAAAAAACATATCCATACATTCAATATACATATAACAAATGCAAGAAACCCACACAATATTTAATATATATATGTATAAACTGGTACCAATTGTTGGTATTAAATGATGAAATCAAAGGTACGCAGCTATGGACCCATTTTAATAAATATTAACACCAGCTAGGATCATACACATATATAAATATTAAATCACATACAAATAGATCAGGGATTACCTCTTGTAGCCTATCAAGTGTCCTTGAGTCTTTTTGTATAAATCAACGATCTTCCTATCTAGTGTTCTAAGATCTCACACCCTGATCTTCCAGACCAATCCTCAAACACGCAAGGGCGTGTGTGGGCACGTAGGATTCAAAAAGTTGATTTATGTGACTCCCTAGATGTACTCAACACATGAGATCAAGAGAGTTTTGACAGAGAGAAGGTTTAGAATAGTTTTCAGTTTAAGAGAAAACTATAATTTTTTTAGAGAAAGAGTCTGATTTACCATCATTTTCTGAATATCACGTACATCAGATTTATAAAGATATTTAATGTAATTAAAACAGATTAGATATTTTTATTTACTTATATATTTAAATTATATTTAAAAATGAATAATTAAATAAATAATTAAACAAATATATTTGAAATTCAAATTTCAAATCCAAGGGATAAAAACCCTGATGGTAGGCCCCACACACTGTACTGTACAGTGTGTGTCGCCCAGCCTTATTAGGGTTGCCCTAATTTTATCATTTGTTTATTTTAATCAACTTTTAAGGCAAGATATTTATTCCAACATAAATATTAGTTAATTCAAAATTAACTTTATCTCAAAATATCAGTTTTAAATTAAATAAATAAATAACATATTATAAATAAGATATTTATTATTTTCTCTCTTTATATTAATCCAAACAAGATTAATATTAATTTTAACCTATACTTTTTTAAAATAAAAACTATATAGTTAAATAATTAATACATAATTAATCAATTACCCATAATTATCAAATAATTATTTCCTTGCCTTGGAAAATTAATTCCTTTGCAAGTTAGTCATTTCTCTTAACAAATCTTTCTTTTGACATCCTAACTCTTGACAATGTAAGACAAATGTGATCTGAGGACCATGGACCTATTATACAATCCTCCAATAAACCAGATTATTACTTAAACTCTTTAATCTAATAATCTTATTTATTAATTCTATGATTACTCCACTATAAATATGGAATTGCACTCTAAGTTTTTATAGAATTATATTTATAGAGTTTTCTCTAGTAGTCCATTGATATAATCAATATATGTAGTTCTGTCCTCCATTATTTGTTCGTTAATTAGAGCTGATCAAAATTACAGTTTTACCCTTCTTATTACCTCTTGATCCTTAAGTACCATTAATTCAGCAGTGAATAATTCATCTATAATCTAATTATAGATTTGAGCTCAATACCTATTCAATTCCAGAATCAACCCTTAAGGGAACCAATATTTGATCCGTTAGGAAAGCATGGATTCTAATATTGTAATTCATGCTCCCAGCCATCCATGATATTGAATCTCCAAAACAAAAGTCATTAGCCTCATTATTCTAAGATACCTTAATGAGTGAATCAAAAGATTCAATAAACATAAACAAAGAGTTCATGAATACTCAGGATTTAGACTGATCTATAAATGATCATCTATTATGACAAGAATTAAATCTTTACATCAAACGGAAAGTTTATAAAGATAAATATTTCTCATCGGGCTTGTCATATATAATATCTATTATATACACCATCTTTACTAAGATGTCTATCGACATTAGTAATCTGAATCTAGATTACTTGCATCTCATATGCTTAGCAAACCATACTAGTAACTTTTCATTAAAGATTCCTTACTTTAATACGTTACTGACTATTTTATTCATTATATTGTATCTTAATTCTCTCGCACTAATACAACATCATATTCTCATGAATGGATAGGGAATTTTCTTGATATTATTTTATAATTAATTCAAACAGTAATTACAAAATTCAAATATAATAAAATAGTACTTTTATTTAAAAACAATAAAATGTCTTTACATGCTTTTATGGCATTAATCGTAACACATACAAGATAGCTCGACTGAATGGATAACTAATAAAAAAAACTGGAATGGCGAACACCTCCACTGATACTATCGGTGAAGCTATTTAGTGACGACACAAATTTTAATTTGCTAATGTATTATTTTTGAATTATCTATGTAATAGCCATTGTGCTTCAACGAATGAATGAATGAATGAATTTAATTTCTAAAGTTTCGCTTAATTCTTTAAATTTCATTTAACGAGGGACTAGTCACTGTAGACCTGTCAACCCCATCGGATTATGTTCGATTATGGTGCTTAAGGGACCTATCTATCCATACGATCCAAAAGAGAGACAGGTCCTAGGACCTTGTCGTCAAATTATTGGATCTTATTTGATCTTGGTTCTTGAGGAACCTATCGACCCATACGATCTAAAAGAGAGACAAGTCCTAAGACCTTGTTGTCAAATTGTTGGATCATGTTCGATCTTGGTTCTTAAGGAACTTATCGAACCATATGATCAAAAAAGAGAGACTGGTCCTAGGACCTTGTCGCCAAATTATTTTATCATGTTCGATCTTGGTTCTTGAGGAACCCATCGACCCATATGATCAACAAAAGAGACTGGTCCAAGGACCAGTCACCATTATTTGATCATGTTCGATCCTGGTTCTTTAGGAACCTATCAACCCATATGATCAACAAAAGAGGCTGGTCTGAGGACCAATTTCCATTATTTAATCAAGTTCGATCCTGGTTCTTGTGAAACCTATCAACCCATACGATCAAAAAAAAGATTGGTCTGAAGACCAGTTGACATCATCGGGTCATAATCGAATCTAGTCCTTGAAGGACCGATCGATAATTTGATCTCATACTCATTACAAGCTCGATTAGCCCATTAAGACCCGATTGGTCCAACTTAGACACTTCTTTCTACAGTCATTATAATGAGTACACGGGAGATTACGTAGATCGTGATCAACACTTGCTACACAATCTGTATTTGTGTATAGGTATCATTACTACTGAGTATGAAACCATCACCCGACTACCAATGAGGGACAAGCATTTGTTGCTTGCATCATTAGGTGAAAAGGATAGTACTATGTGTTTAAACGCTCGAAGCAAGGCATGATCAAGTAGAATGTGACCAAGGCTTTTAAACACATGTTCACTTGGGGGGCATATAGTACACATCGATCGGGGTATACACAAGCAATGAGGAAGTGACCTTAAGTACTAAGCAAGCTTAAGTTTTTCTAGGACATTTGTTCAATATATGTTCCGAAAGTGGAAAAAACAAAAACAAAAAAAGGCATTGGTAGGGAGACTCCTAGCCATGTCCCTTATAGGGTGGTCGACCAGTCATCAACCATATATGGTGGTCAGCCTATCACCCATAGGGTGGTAGACCTGACCATTTTGTTCATGGCACTTGGTGAAGTATCGTACTACTCACATTACCATGGTTGTTAGCATGAAAAACGTAAAGGAGTAAGGTTAGTATGGCGCGTGAAATACATGTGTTCAGAGTATACTGATACCTGAACCAATAAGGGTTGTGAGTTGATATACTTAGTAAGCATTGGAAATAAAAAATTTCAATCAATATGCTGAGTACTCATAACAAAAAAGCATAAAGGCATAAAATGTCGTATGTATCAAGTACAAGTTGCCCGACTAATGGCACAAAAGGAAAGACAAAAAACAAAAAACCAAAAAAAGCCTAACTAGGGCAAGGAGTATCATCTTAAAGATGACCCTGAGCCTCGACAGCCTCACGAGCCAGACACTTCTTAAGCTCCTTCGCTCGCATCTTCTTGGGAAGGAAATCCAAGTTTAGATTTTTGTTGGACTTCCAAATCAAGTAGAACCAATAGAAGGCAGTCTCTGAATATTCTTCTTGGGCCTTGCCCCGGGCAGCCTTGACCTCTTCCTCCTTCTCAAAAAAATCATCCTTCCACAGTTGAGCCATTTCATCAATCAGCTTCTCTTTCTCAGCTTCAGACTGTTTGAGCTTATCAGCAAGTTTCCCCTCCATCTGGGTTACCCTAAGAGTCAACTCGGTCATCTTCTGCTATTTGAGCTCCACAGTACGGCGGGGAGTGATGATCTCTTCATCATTCAAAGCAATGTCCACATCCCTTGGGCCAAGAATGTGCCTAAGGTCCAGTACCTCCTAGCGGACAGCTTCAAGCTCCGAACGAGGGTTGGAAAACGTAGAGGTATACTCCACAAACCTATCACAAAAATGGGAGACCATCATCAACACCTGCAAAAAACATACAAGTTTTGGATAACATCAACACACAAGTTAACCAGACAAAAGGAAAACTTTAGAGAACTTACACTCTGAATGTCAATGAGTGAATTCGTGAGGATGGTGCTCAAGTCCTCATTCTTAATCCCATTAAAGGTCATTGTCATCTGCTCCAGATTGGACGCTTGGTCCATGATGGCTCAGATAAAGGAGCAGGCACAAAGGAGAAGGCACCTACATCAGTGATACTGGAAGGAACCGACATGGGCAAGGATGGCTCTACCTCTACAATGGAACTAGGTACAAGTGGAACCGAAGGAGTCTCGGGAGGGACCTCCGTTAGCAGCTCAGGCTTAACCCTGGCCCACTTGGTTGCTCAGACGGAAGGACTAGTCTCTATGTGAGTAGACCTTTGTTGGGTATGAACAAAGCCGAACATATCTGAACCTGCAAAAGAAGATCAAATATTAGCAAGATATCAAACACAGACGAAACATAAAGTAAAGATTATAAAAGTGTCGAACCTTCTGAATGAGACTCGGGTTCGAACATGGGTTCATCAAAGTCATATGAAGCAAGCAGTGAGTGCGCAAATGCACCCACCTCATCACCCTCTTGTCCAACTATTACAGGAAAAGAGGGTACCTCCTCGATGTGAATAGGCCCTGGGGAGTCTATGGCATTTGCGGGATCGATACCATCTTCATTTGGAAGATCCGCGACAGTAGAAGGAAGCAGCCCGACCTTCCTAAGGTTCTATGAAGTAACGAGAACCTTGACATTCTTCTCCTCAGGTGTCATGGCAATAAATGCCTTAGCCCTAACAATCATGGCCTGGGTCGGGATCGATCTATAAAAAGGTCTGGTGTGCTTAAACCTGAAGTAGTTAGCCTCTGCATCCTTAGTGATGAAATAGTTGTCGACATATCTAAATGCCTTGCTATTTCCAGAGATCTCTTCCAAGAAGGTGTCGGTGCCCTCGCTCATATAATGGTGGAAGTGGAAGTACCCCGAATTGCGCTGAGAAGGGTTCGTCTTCAGATCAAATAAGTAGTAGATCTCATGAGGTACTAGAGCAGTCCATTATCTACGATGATAGATAATGTACAACACAGATAACACCAAGATAGAGTTGGAAGCCAACAGAGAGAGACTAATACCAAAATAATCTGCCACACTCTGGAAGTAGTACACCAGACTTGATGGCAGAGTATGTCCAAGTGCACATACCCAAAGGGGGGTCCTCAACTCTGTCATCTAGACCAAGGATAGTAATAGAAACGCCAGAAAGGTCGAAGGTCTTCCTTAAGTTCTTTACCTCACTGCTACAAAACTGTACTTAGATGACACACATGAGACAACATTTTTAGTAGACATGTCTTCTCATGTTAAACATAAACATATGACGACTGACTCTCTATAACCGTCGTGCCATGCACAACAAAACTTACATTAGACAACAGTTCTTAGAAGAATGCCGTCACATGTTTATTTTTAACATAATTAGACAACTCTACTCAGATTGTTGTCTCATGTGCGTTGTCTTATTATTATTATTTTTGTAAGGCTTATTAGGATTTTTTTCCCCTGAACTATTACCAATCTAAATCGTGCCCCCGAGTTTTTTAACTTGATAAAAATTCCCCCTGAATTATTCACAATACTAAAATGTGGGACTTCCATCCAATTTCGCTAATGGAATGGTGATGTGGTAGTTTGGTGGCCAATGTGGTATTGCCACGTCAATGCTTCGTTTATAATATAAATAATAAATATGATTTTTGCCCCCCGAACTATTACCATTACCAAATTATGCCCTCTGATTTTTAAAAATTTAAAATTAAACAATCTTTTGAATATTAAAAAAAGGAAAAAATCATTAAAATTAAAAAAAAATTTGATGGTGACAAAAAATTGGCTTGGGTGTTGGGCATGCGTCAAAATGAGGGTAGTGACATCGTCGACAGACTGGACTCATATGGGTCCTTTGCGACATTCAACTTTGGTGTTGCCTTAAGTTTTTATTTTGTATGATTTAATTTAATTTAAATGGTTTTTTAGTTTAATGCCTTTTATATTTTCTTATTAATTTTCAAAATATTGTTTAAATTTTAAATTTTAGAATTCGAGGGGCATAATTTGGTAACGGTAATAGTTTGAGGGGTAAAATCCTATCTTTTTTTTAAATTATACACGTAGCAATCCACATCAGCACTCCAGTGTCGCCATATCACTATTTGGTTAGCAAAAGTGGACGGAAGTCCCACATTTCAATAACATGAATAGTTCAGGGAGAATTTTTAACAGGCCAAAAAATTCAGGAGGCACGATTTGGTAGTGGTAATAGTCCGGGGGAAAAAAAATCCTAATAAGCCTTTTTTAAAGGGTCTTAATATTAAATATACTTAATATTATTGGATCACGTATATATTTTAATATTTATAAAAAATATTGTCTAGACATATCTATTAATACTTTAATTAGTTGTTAATTTTTTATATATAATATTATACTTTTAATTAATTATATTATATTAATAATACTTAAAACTTAAATCAAATAAAAACATTATATGTCTAATGTTAAGATATGTTACTCATGCATGTTTCTTATTTTTTTGAAACTAAAAAAAATTTATATAAAAAAAATTTAATATTGTAAAAAAAAGATTATTCCTTAAAAAGAGAAAAAAAAAGTTTACATGTTTAATAAGTGATATAATTTTTTTTTTTGAAAGTAATGAGTGACATAAATTAATTGTGTATTACACGTTTAATAAGTCTAATAAAATAATGAAACTTTATCAAAAAAAAATTGAAATTGAAATACACAGCTACTTAGCCCCAAATGAAATTAACAAAAGAAGAAAAATCCCTAATCTTTTAATTCTCTAGTCTCTACCAGTTGGCTTCTCTGGATCTCACTCAAACTCAGCCTCTCAATCGTTTTTCTCTCATGCTCACGCTCACCCGCTCGATCTATTCTCTCTCACACTCAGCCCCCTCGATCCGTTCTCTCACTCAACCTCTGCAAGAACTCAGCCTCTGCAAGAACTCAGCCTCTACAAGAACTCAGCTCTCGTCTTTCTCTCCATAACGTCGAGCTGCTCTCCTTCCCACCCAGCCTCGGCAAGAACCAGGCGACCTCGCCGATGCAAGAACAAGGCCACCATGGGGGTAAACTAGGCAGACCTCCAATTGTTTATGAGGTAATTTTTTTTTTCAGATTCAATTTAATATGGAGAAAATACTTTAAATATAGTCAGTATATATATTTTTTTGTTGGAATTATTTTTAATTAAGAGAATACACTCTGGTTCTTGTTGAATGGTTCTTGTTGATCGAGCGGGTGTACATAAAAGATTGAAGTGTTGGTTCTTGTTGAGTTTTAAAGAACTTGTTTAAAGAGTTGTTGTTCTTAATTCTTTTCTGTGCATACCAGCTGTTTGTTTCATTGTTTTTCCTGAGTTGGAGTGCATAAATGTTTATTATTGGTGTTAAGGTGTCATTATAGGATCTTGATATTGTGTAGGAATTATTTTTGGGTGTTCAAGGTGTCATTACAGCTGAGAGTTGTCTTGACAACACCAAGATTGATTTTTTTTCTTCTTTATTTGTTTAGATTGTTTTGGAACTGTTCATTTTCTGTGCGTAATTTGGGTATGAGATTGTGAAGTAGATATTTATTTCTTTTTTGGGTTTGTTCAATTTGGTTCAATTACTTTGGTTTGATGTGTTTTGTGTTTTGAGTTTTGAAGATTTAACATATAATTCAATAATAAAACGATAAAAATATGTGTTTTTGATCATCACATTGGTTGTTGCATGCTGTATTAGTTAATTAATAGATGTATTCTTATGTGTTCTTATGCTATATTTGCTTCTGTTATGCAGATTCTTCTACCACAATGCTTATAGATGGTTTCCTGCATATGGGTTAGTTAATATCTTGTTCTGAAGGAGGTATATGACAGTGTTAATAAATTGATGAAAGAACTCTGTTTTTTATTTATTTATTCAAGTGCTATTCATAAATTATTTCAATTATTTTGTTAGTCTCTCAATTAAAGAGGTGTGATTGTTCCTAAAGAAATGTTAATTCTTCCAAATTTGCATTTGATTCTTTAACAATCTCAATTTGCATTACTTCATTTGAAAAAGTTTTTTCTTTAAAGAGAATGATTTGCTCTTTATTGAAGTTAAGACCTTGTTTTGAGTTGATGACATTTATGTGAGGTACACTTAGACATGATGACATGAGTGTTGGAAATTCTTCAGGGAGTTTGAGTAGCATATCAATTATTCTAAGTTGTGTTTTATCCTTTTGGGCACAACCTCAAATGCAAATGAGCCAGAAAGAAACGCTAAAAAACAACACTAAGAGAAAGAGAAAGTCAAGCATTGTTTAAGTTTTGTTAGAAGCTTATTCTCGCTCGGACAGTCTATGTAGATTTTATATTTTGTATATGTGCATACATGTTGCCTGTTTGAGATTTTGGATCTTTCCTCTTTTGGTTTGTGAAGCAAAAAGCCATATAATAAAATACTACTAAATCACAAGACTGCATCCTATCGACATGCTTATAGAAGTGGACGTCCAAAGGTTATGCTAGTACTTTATGAGAAGAGGTAGCGTAAAGTTTGTTGTAGAAGCATTTTTATCACAATTTTACTTGTAGTGTTCAGTATGGAATAATGATTTATCAGTCCTTAAATTTGATATGGTGCTGGGGTAGATGTCAACTTAGTATAGCATTTGTTAATGAATTTATGATATTTTATGTTCTTCGGTTTAAGTTTAAACACCATTTTAAAATATTTAATATAAAGATAAAAGTGATGTATATAAATATATATATATATATATTTATACACACACCTATGGGAGCTGGGGCTTATCAACTATATCTTTAGATTCATTTTCTGATAAATGTTGAATCTAAATCACACAGGAGAGCTGAATGATGGACAGGATCAGATTAGATTTAAGATTTCATCCTTCTGGATCAACTCATTTAGAGGAATCTGCTCTGGATTTGGATCGCAATTACAGTGGTCATCCTAATTTCCCCTCATCCAGTCCTTCTCCTCTCCAGCCTTTTGCTTCAGCTGGTCAGCACTCTGAGAGTAATGCCACCTACTTCTCATGGCCAACTTCAAGTCGATTAATTGATGCAGCGGAAGATAGGGCCAATTATTTTGGAAACTTGCAGAAAGGTGTTCTGCCTGAGACTTTTGGTTTGCCAAAAGGGCAGCAAGCTACAACCTTGCTAGAGTTGATGACTATTAGAGCATTCCATAGCAAGATTTTGCGTCGGTTTAGTCTTGGTATAGAAATTGGGTTTCGAATCCGAAGGGGTGTGCTAACCGATATTCCTGCTATTCTTGTCTTTGTTGCTCGTAAAGTTCACAGGCAATGGCTCAACCATTTACACTGCCTGCCTACTGCTCTTGAGGTATCTTATTGTCATTACGTACCTATCTTAAAATATTTCACTCAGTTTTCCTTTTATGTGTCATTTGTTACCTTCTTCTTCTTTTCTTTTTTTTTTTTTTGAAAAGAGACAAAGGTCAATGTCTAATTTTGCTACTCACTTGAAACATAATTGTACATACCCCAATCATCACTAACTATTTTCTAAATTTGGATGGACAGCTAGTTTATGCAGAAAGTTTAAAAGTCATAAATAACCCTTTTGTTCTTTTGGCAAGAGATGTCATTTTGAGCTTGATGTTTTCATATTTCTCGAGAAAAATATTGGCAGAAATTAGAATATTTTTGAGCATGTAGGCCTATTTAAGTCCTTTGTAATGCTGTAAGTTTTTCTTTCATTTTCTGAAATAAAATGCAATTTTCCATTTGGGCCAGGGGCCAGGAGGTGTGTGGTGTGATGTTGATGTTGTGGAGTTTTCCTATTATGGTGCACCTGCTGCAACTCCCAAGGAACAACTATATACAGAGCTTGTAGATGGATTGAGGGGAAGTGATCCATGCATTGGTTCTGGTTCCCAGGTATTCTTCTTCTCCTTGACAAAAATTCATGTTTGCATTTTACATATTTAGGTTGCTAAGATCTTAATGTTGTATCAGCATTTTTGGGATGGATTTATCCTATCTTAAAGTCAAGTTATTTATGTTTAGTGAAGATTATTGTTGGTGGGAGAGTATTAATATTTTGGTGGGAATTTTCTTTCATTTCAAATAAGAATGTACTATGGTTTTTCAATTCGTACACAACCCAACCTTATCATTTTTTGTCATATATACTATGCTTATGATTTAATTAAAATGCTTAATGGTAGGAGTTCTGCAGCCTGTAGGTCATATGAACTTTTTGAAAAGTGCTTAATGAAACTTGCCTATAAAGAGTTTCCGTGCCTTTGCCTTGGTAGTAAAGAATTGTGTCATAGTTGAAAGAAATTTTAATTTGATCAATGAAACAGTGTTTTTGTTTAGAGTTCTGCTTAATGAATTTTGTGATGGATGGTGTTTGTTTTGGATCTTGTTTGTCTATGGATTGAAACAATGAAGAGCCTTTTTATTTAATGGAGATTGTATGAGAAAGAAGAGTTCTTTGGGATAAAGTCAAATTTTGAGGATTTTGTGGGATTATTCCTTGCTGATCCCTGTTACTTTTAAGGCTCTAAATTTAAAGAATTAAGTATGTTTATTTTTCCTCTACTTTGCTAGATACCAGAGCAATATTTTCATTTCCTGGCTGAGATTCCTCTCCAATCTAAAGATTATGCATTCCATTGTTTTGTGGAAATGTATCTTGGAAAATAAGGACTAAATCAGTAATGATTTTCTGATCACTTTCATATTCTTTACAGTTTTTATTTTGGTATTTTATTTTTTATTAAATAAAGACATTGTATCATTATCTAAAAAGCAATAAAAGTCGTGACAATTCTATCAAATAATCCCCATAATCACCAAAATCTAAAGGAAATTACAGAACAGTCTTTGATTCCCAAGTCAGAAAACAATGCATTTAAAGTCTGAAGTTTGTCTTGCCCAAACTGCTACCAAAAACTTGATTTGATCCTATATGAACTCAATACAATCTTAAAAAAATCTCTTGTTCCTTTCTGACCATAATGTCCATAAAATGGCCAGAACAACATTGATTCTATTTTTCAATTCAAAGTACAACAATGACCATAAATTCTGTTATTCCTTATGGTTTTACAAGGAATTTAATTATTTCCTTCTATATTTCCTTAAGTTATCTTTTACATTTGTCCCCCGTTAAACCTTGTGAACATTTTTTTCTTGATGTTGTAGACTATGACCTATTTATTAGTGGTTATGTCATTGCTTGAAGATCGTTTTGGTTAGTGAAACTTAGCAACTTCTTTCTGGTTCTTCCACAGGCTGATTGATTGCTTTATTTGTATGTTCGTAGCCTTTGATAGCTTTTACAATGTGTGGGCATGGCCCTCTATACTACTGATTCACAGTTAATTCTGTTAGGCAATGGGATTGTTTTGTCATTTGTCATTTTACAATTATCATTTGGCTTTCTAGATTTGAGATCTGTTCTCAGCTAAAAATTACAATATGTGTTGATTAAGCTTTTACATTGGTCACAGGTCAATAAAGTACAGTGTTAAAAGAAGCCACTCCGTCATCATATGTCCTTTCCTTCTATAAGATTTCCCAAACGTAGATGTGTTACTAATTGGTTCTTATGTCAATCCATGGTAAATATAGTATTGGCAAGTTAGATCAATCTGTAATTGATAATTTCTCAGTGGTTTTGTTTTGTTGGTCCTTTCAATTCAATGCCGTGGTCATTTAGAACCAAAAAAAGAACTGTTTTTTTATCATCTGTTTTTTGGGGATGAATCAACGATACCAAAGTGTTGGGAAAAGGAAGCTTATTTACAACAAAGACATATGTCTTGTTTTCTTTTTTCTTATAAAAAATTAAACCAAAGTTTTCACACGTTAAGTTATTATGTAACTCAATATATGTTATGGCCTACTTTTCTATGGGCTTGAATTAAAAAATTGGAGTCTTTTTGGATATATTAGGTCAATCACTTCTCATCTGGCTTTTTGGTGTAAAGAGCTCAAAGGATTTTTATTTTTATGATTTCTTTAGTGAGTGGATTTCTTGTTGTACCTAAGAAGACATCTTTCTTTATCTCTTTATACCTTTTCCTTATGTATGATAATATTTTACTGCTTCTTAAAATAAAGAAGAAAAAAATGTCAATGACTTGTCATTGGGTTTCGGATGGCTTATGATATGTTCAGTTGCTAATATGTTCTTGAGAACAAGTTTTATTGTTGACGGTGTTTCTTTTAGTCTCCCTCAAACAAGCTTCACTGATCTAGAATTGATAAATAAAGTTATTATTGATGGGTCATATTCTCTGTATTATATTTGCCTGTGTCAAACACTGCAGGTTGGTTTGATTAAACTCACCATGGATGTAATGGTTGGATTATATTGATATTGATGGACATGTTATTTTAGAAATTGAATATTCATTTTGACGTATCATGAATTCTTGAAACTGAGTTATTTTATCCTCCCTATACATGCCATAAACCGTTCAAATAAACTTTTAATTCTTTTATTGCCTAATTGCTTCATTCCTGTCTAGGTTGCAAGCCAAGAGACTTATGGAACCTTGGGTGCTATTGTTAGAAGACGAACTGGAAATCGACAGGTTGGTTTCCTCACTAATCGACATGTGGCTGTTGATTTAGATTATCCAAACCAGAAAATGTTTCATCCTTGACCACCAATCCTTGGACCTGGGGTATATTTGGGAGTTGTGGAGAGGGCAACATCTTTTATCACAGATGATCCTTGGTATGGAATCTTTGCTAGAACAAACGCAGGTAATGAAATTCTTAATTTCTGTAATCAATTATGCATTATTAAGTTAGACTGAATATACTAACTTATGTGTTTAAAACATCATATTATGTAGGGTCATGAACTTGTGTGTCTGTATGTGTTATCACATTCATTAGTACCTCCCTATTGAGAATCCAACATGTGGATGATGCATTGATACATTGTTATTACTAATTTAAACTCGATTCACTAAATTCTTTTAGATAAATGTTTATTATGAAGTGGAGTTTATACGCATAGTATGCTGCTGCTGTTCTCAGAATCTTGTGATTATTTCTAGGTGCAAATTCTTTAGAATATTTGAATAGGGCCAATAATTTGAAAACAAAATTTGCTTATTCTCTTAACCAAATTTTAGCTTACAACTTGCCATGGCTTCTTTCTCTTTTGCTCATACTCACTATTGCTACCATATTTATAGATACATTTGTTCTAGACGTGATAAGATTTTCATCTTGTCTTTTTATGGTCCAAGCATATACAAGCACCTTCGTATTACAAAGATGCCTCACAAATTCTAATATTCTTGTCTTCAAACTTTTATTCTAGCTCACAGTTTCAGCTAATTTTGTGAAAATATGAAATTATCTAGATCAGGCCCTTTTTTCAATTATGGTGTGAAATCAATGTTAGGCATTTTTAATAGATAATGTGCTTGTTTTTATTTATTTATCTCTTTTCTTTTCTGTATCAGAAGACATAACGAGGAAAATCAGAGGAAACAGAAACACAAAAAAATAGCAAAAAGTATAAGTGATCTCTAAATTAGCGGAACAACCTCATCAAATTTTGGTACATTACTCGAATCTCATCCCCAATTAAATTTTTATTGTTTTCTTGCTTTCATTTCTTTCCCCATACCCGTAATGGAAAAGAGTTATCTAACCTTCTATCACTTCTGGGTAACAAAAAGTTGGATGGGTAACTGATGATTAAAGACATGCCACAATCTCCTGAATGTGTCGTTTCTTTCAAGAGCATTGTCTTCTGAACTTTTATTTGCCTCTATATCAATTATAAATACATTGTATATGTATGGAAATGAATTTATTTGTATATACCCCATGTTTGTATATGCATGAATATCCTTTTGTAATGACATCTTTAAGAGACTAAAATTAGATTAGAAGTGAGTACCATATAATAAAGTGCAACTTTTGCAAAAGTGACAAACAAATATAAAATTAGACAATTAAAGAAAAAGGGAAAAATAAATAAGTAGGGAGAGTATCAACAAATATATATATATAAACTAACAAATCATGTAATCAGTTTTCACTGTATGCGTTCGAAATTAAAATCCCCTATTGTCTTCATTGGTGCTTTACAAATTGTATTATATTAAAGGTTACTAAAATAGAAACAAGTCAGAAATAAAAATGAAGATGACAAAAACACTACTGCAAGTTTGAAAGGCATGGATTAGGAGGAAATAACCTTGCTCTCAATTAAGCAATCTTTTATGTTTCTCATTTGTCATGTTTTGTATGCTAGTTTGTCCCTCATATTTGCTAGCTTGGGTAGAAGATTTACTATATTACTTCAGACAAGGTGCCTTTTCTACGATGAATGTGCTCTTTTACATCATTCTTTCAGTTTATGCCTTTTCTACGATGAATTTGCTCTTTTACATCCTTCTTTTAGTTTATTCATAGTTTTAATGAGAATGTATGGTCTACTCTAATTTATTATTTTTGGTTATACCATTTGTGCCTTTAAAGTGTTCTTAAATATAAATACTTCAATTTACAGTTCATCGAAGAAGGTGTAGAGGAGAATAATACTGATACTGGTGAAGGAACTGGTGATGATGAATGCATCTCTATTATTAATGAATGAAACATAGAAAATGTAGGTTCTTTGCACTTGCAAGATCAGGTAAAGTTTTATTAAACCAGGGATTCTAGTATGATATTTATCGCTTCTTAAAACTAATGTCAAAGCTAGACATTTGCTTGAAGAATTCTGAAGAAATTTGGAACTCATTTTCCAACATAACTGTTGAAATAAAAAACAAAATGTCAGGAAATTGCAATTTTATTTATTTTCTTGATAAGAACTTGAATTTCATTGGTGAAATTGAGGAAGCATGTCCATCTTCATTTATTCTTTGTTTAATGGTGCTAGTGTTAGTTCAATATGTTCGAATTGGGATACTACAGTCTTACTTTGTACAATCTTCTAATTCAGGATGAGTGGACACTAGATTGTGATGAGGCAGGGGAGCTAGAGGACAGAGCACATTATCACCAGACCGGTGAAAGCAGTGTACCTGAAACTTAAGATACAAATGACGAGGTCTCCCTTTACTCTCTTAACCTTTATTTTTAAATCAACGTTTTCAGTAGAACAATTATGTGTGCTCTTTTCATTCTTTTTGAAATTGTTCGGAGCTGAGTTCTATTCTCGGTCTCAAGTATGCTGTTAAAGTTATTTCAATACTATTTAGGCTTAAGTGCTTGATGTAGATGAATATGGATATAATATTATCCTAGAAATTACTGTTATCTTTAGTTAGTATCTGATTTTATTTGAAGTTCTCAGAGTAAGTTTTGTTTTTAGTAATAATTGTCTGTCTATAAATTAATTTATCTTAAAGAATCTCCTCCAAATGATTTGAAGAACCTTATGAACAGGTAATAAATTTGAAACTCATTTTAGAATATAATATGGTTTGATATGGAAATAAAAAATTAATATGCTCTTCATATTGATGTATATATAGTGTCTCATCACACATTAAGCGAAAGACCGAAAGGAATGAAAAAATTTCAAGTGGAAAATAGTCAATTGCCCTCGTCAAACATCGTCAGTAGAGTGCGGCTTTTATATCATAAGGATGATGAAAGACTATTGCTTGAATGAGATACACATGTGATGGCTAACTAGTAATGTAAGTGTATTTATTATTATTGAACTACAATTCTATTAGATTTAATTTCTGACTTAGTTTTTTATTTTGTGTTTTGTAGTGTGGTGGGAATAATACATATACACTAGGTGAAATTAATGAAACTCGAAATGAATGGGCAGCCAAGCTTCTTGAGCGGATGAGTCATAGCTAGAGTAATTTTTTTAATCTGAATTAAAAAATATACTAATTGTAGTATTTAGTTAGCACTTACATAGTTATTCTAAGTGTATATTTTGATTTTGTAATTTTTAAATTTGGAACATACCGAGTCCTATTGATTTAATCTGCCTATTGATTTTGTCTGAACTATGTTGTAGTTACAGAAATTATAAATGAATATAGTGGTTGAAAATAAAGAAATGAAAAAATTCTCATATTCTACATGGGACGTCGGTCTCCACAAAACTGTCATTTATGTATTGCATGGGACGATGCTTGCACATAAATTGTCATCTCATGTACTGCAGAGGAAGACACTTGAGTAGGAACTGTCGTCTCATTTATTGCAGTGGATGACGCTTGCACAAAAATTGTCGTCTCATGTTCCACAAGATATAACGTTTGTATAGGAACCATCGTCTCATGTACGACAGGAGATGACACTTTTATTTCAACAGTCGTTTCATGATTTACATGGCATGACATTGCATGGGATGACGGTATTAGAACTGACGTATGAGAGTCCATACGACGGTTTAAAACCATCGTCCCATGTCAATTTTGTAGTAGTACCTTCTCTTTAGTCATGTCAGAGGTAGCCCCTTTGAACCAAACCACCTCGTAATCAGCAGGGTGAGGCTTCTCAATCAGTTTCCATATGATCTCACTAGCAAAGGTGGCCTTAGAATCTGATGAATGGAACTCTTTTTGTCATCTCTTCTTCAATTGCGCAGCTGGCGAGATTGTCTTGCTCATGGGAAAAAGGTGAGCCACCTTAGGCTGGATCTTGTGAATAGAATGCTCCTGAGGGTGAGTAGCCTGGTGATGAGAGCCCTCGGTATGTTCTCGTTGAGAATAAGAGTTACAGGGAACCCGACTGGTATCTTGGTGCAAGGGGTGTTGCAAGGAGTCTCGCTGACTAGAAAGGCTTCGGTGAGAAGAACGACTTCGCTGAGATGTGCCCTGAGAGTTGCGGGGAGTACTATGCTGAGAAGAGATCTGAGAAGAATCAGACGAAGAGCCTTGAGTTATGTGCCGTGAAATGTGAGGATTATCTTTGGAAGGTTGCTGAGTTGTTTGTTTTACTCTCGCCATTGAGCTATACCTTTTCAAGAAATCTTTGTCACTGAATAAATATAGAGCAGAATGGGGGAGAGTCCTTTTCACCCTTTCCAACAGCTCTTGGGGAGTACGCTTACTCAAAGACTTGTCAAACAAAGAGGAGCTGGACATCTGCAATAAAGAAAGGACAAAAAGTAAAGTTAGTATATCAATGTAATGAAGCTCCCTACCACGAACCATATAGGCCAGTAGCTGGGGGCATATCCATTACTACAGAGCAAAAGTGAAGAAATCAAAGGGAAAAAAATTAGGGTCCCGGGTGGTTGGCCTATGATTGGGCCGACCACCCTAGATCTTAGATTCCTGGGAATTTCCCGGAGAATATGGTGGTCAGCTTATACTAAGGGTTGAGCCAACCACCCAGGCATGGGAACCCTAGAAATCACCCAGGACATGGGAAATGCAGTCTAGACTTGGATTTGAAACCGTGGAAGTCGCCTATGCCTGGATTTGTATCTCTGGAAATCTCCTATGCCTGTATCTGAAAGCCTGGAAATTTCACAGCAAGGGAGACCCTAGAGTTGGTCGGCCTACGATGGTAATTGTAAGCCTGGAAATCGACCAGGTTAAGGAAGCCCTAGGAGTGCTCGACCCATTATGGAAGCCCTAAGGTGGTCGACCCAAGATGAAATTCACATGCCTAGAAATCTCCCAGGCTAAGGAAGCCCTAGGGGTGCTCAGCCCATGATGGGATGTGTAGGCCTTGAAATCACACAAGACAAGGGAAAACCTACTAGTGGTCCGTCCATTATGAAATTTACGACCCTAGAAATCGCCTATGCCTGGATTTGAAACTCTGGAAGTCGCTTATGCCTAGATGTGAAGCCCTAAAAATCGTACGGCCAGGAAAACTTATGGGTGGTCGGCCTAGGGTTTCACAAGCCTGGAAATTTCCCATGCTAGTGAATCTGAAGGTGGTCGGCCTACTGACCTCTAAACCCTAGAGCATCACGCAAAAAGAGGCAATGATCAAGCCAATTTTTGATTAAAAACAAGTTCTTGGTTCAAACAAGTAAGTTTTTTTAATCAAAGTAGAGCAAAGCAAGGAAATTTAGACAAATTCATCAAAGAAATAAAGATTGGGAAAGAATACTAACCCAAGAGAAGATGCACAAAGTTGATGAAGACTTGGAGAATTTCACAGCTCAGAATTTCCCTGAGATAGGCGCATGGGTATGGGATGTGATGAGTGAGTCTCTACTTATAGTCTCTCAGACTAACCATGTTTTTAAGAATTCAAATTCCTTGAAAAATATCTTATATTTTTAAGAATTAATATCCTTGAAGAATATATTATATTTTTAGTTCTTCAAAGCTCCTTGAAAAATATATTATATTTTTAGGACTTCAAAATTCCTTGAAAAACATACTGATTTTTAGAAAATTAATTTTCCTTGAAAAATATAATTATTTTTAGGAATTACAATTATCCTTGAAAAATATGTGCTGAGCAAATTATCGATAGTTGATAAAAGTACTACGTAATGTCCCGAGGGACTTTGTTGTTAGAGTACTGCTACAATATGTTTCTCGGGCCAGATCAAGTTACTGTAATGTTGAACACAGTACGTTGAACTTGGGGAGCAAATGATATCCCTCAAAATTTAAAAGATGACGTGGCGAATGAGAAAGTGACATGTGGCATCATAAGTCATGGAAAAACGATAAAGTATTGAAAAAAGACCGATGAACAAAAATGGATAGGTCTAGGACCTATAAGGAAGTTGACCAGGCCTAAACTGCCTAGGGGTGATCGGCCTGACCCCAGCCCCTAGGGGTGGTCGGCCTGGCATGCTCAAGAACTGCATGGGGTGGTCGGCTCATCCTATTCTTCATAGGGTGGTCAGCCTAAACTCCCAAATACATTTTGCTGGATAAAGTTCACGCTCATTTAAGCTAAAATCAACAAGCCTAACACCTAGAAGGTCATCAGGCCTAGTACCCAGAAGATCAGTAGGCCTAGCACCCAGAGGGTCAACAAGCCCAGCACCCAGAAGGTCATCAAGCCTAGCACCTAGAAGATCAGCAGGCCTAGCACCCATAGGGTCATCAGGCCTAGCACCCAAGCTCTAGAGGGTCATCGGGCCTAGCACCTAAGTCTCATAGATCAACCAAGACTTAGTATTTTCCCCAAGGTTTCAATCGTGCATCATCAACCACGATCCAGAGAAACAATGAGAAGACCCACGATCTCATAATCATGGGGAGGTGGACACGTATCTCCACTCACTATGATCATGTACCAAACCACGATCCCCAGTCTTGTTGATCAAGTAACAACCCCTGGGTACTATAAATGAAGGACCCAGGGCTTCATTTAAGGGGGAGATTTGGACGATTCTAGGACGGATATTTTTGGAGATGAACCTCTGGGCAAATTTGTGGCGAATGAGCTCTTCAGTTTATATTTTTAATTGTCAATCGAGTGATTCAATTCTAAAGACTAAGTCGATTAGGTTATTACTGTTCATCAGAACAGGGCTGAACCACTATAAATTTATGTGTGTTTGTTTAGATATTTCTATTATGTCGTATATTTATATATATTTCCTTCTAAATGTGTCGTATATCGTACATATGACCATTGGCCAATTTTATAGGTGAACAGAGCTCATTGACATACCTCTTCTCAGCATTTCTACCCGACCCAGCGATATGCGGTCCTGCCGAGTATCTATGAGCTCGGTTTAAATTGTGTAAATGGAGAAGTATTTTTCTCCTTTTTTCCTCTTACCCTGGTCATCCTCTAAGTTATTCCCTTCATTCTTCTTTCTCCTGGAAGGATTATCTTGTGCGAGTCACGGCGTGGAGGGCTGAGTTAACGTTTGTCATTGTAGTTATCACGAGCTGAGGAGTCAGCTTGAGTGTCGACCTCGCCTCTTCTACATTGACAAACCTCTGAACCCGAGTGTTGAACTCGGCTATCGTCCTCATGAGTTTTCTTTTCATGTTGTCCCAGAGGGGACTCCCTGGAAATACTCCAGCTCGTACTGCCATGAGATGACCGTTGTCATCGACATTTCGAGCTCGTGCCACTTCTATGTTGAATCTTGCCAAGTAACTTTTCAATGAATCGCCTGGCTTCTGCCTAACATTAGTCAATGTGGATGCCTTGGGTTTGATACTTTTCACAGCCTAGAACTGCTTCTTGAATTCCTAAGACATTTGTTCCCATAACGAGATCGAGTGTCTCCAGAACTTGTCAAACCAATATTTTGCTAGTCCAGTGATTGTGGTCGGGAAGAGTATACATCTGAGCTCGTGCCCGACGTTACTGGCTCGAATTACTATATTGAACGTACTCATGTGGCTGCCTGGGTCGGTAGTCCCATCGTAGGGTTCCACGTGGGGTATTTTAAATCCATGAGGAAATGGGGTATTTAAGATGTGGGAAGCAAAAGGTTCGAGCTCCTCATCGAAATTGTAAGCCTTGTCCTTGTTTTCTCCTTCTTGAAGGAGCCTGGATGCCTCTTCAAGCTAGGTGATCCTCTCTTGGACCAAATCGACAGGAGAGGAGCTTGCACCAGTGGCAGCTGTTTATTGTTTGAAAGAACTACAACTCCTTGTCTCAGTACATGGTTATATCGATTCCCATATGTTGGCTGCAAAGGCTCTCTCCAGTTATTTAAGTGTGTCCATAGGTCCGAGTTTGGTAGATTAGACTGCTCCCAGTTCTAATTTAGATGATCTCGAAGGTCAGGATAATCGTTCTCGTAATTCTCGTTATTTCTGGGCTCAGTGTTATGCACACTCACCGACCGACTATAGTCCAAACTTCCACTAAGGAAGCTGACAATCCTCTCCGGTTGTTGTTGTTGTGTGACTCAATTATTACACGATGGGTTTTCTACTTGCACCCTCACCCCGGTCGTTTGTGACCTCGACATACGACTTCACTACTATAAAAAAAAATTTCCTCTGCAGATATTTTCCTTAATACACTACAGTTTTTGGGAGTATTAAGAACCGCAGTGTATACGACCGCAGAGAAAAGTTTTAAAAAAACCGCAGAGAAAATGTGTCCTTTTCTTTGCAATTATGTTAAATAAACTGCGGAGAAAAGTTTTCTTTCTCTGCAGTTATGTTAAATAAACCGCAGAGAAAATTATTATTTTTTAATTATTTTTGACGTGTTTCTATATATTTTCAATTCCGATTATATAATATACCTAATTTTATTGATTATTATTATATACCTTAATTTTATATAACAACATAAAATACCTAATTTGATAAATTATTATCTAATTAAAAGATAAGATATTATTATATACATTCACATTTCATTTCTAATTAAAATATAATATATTATTATATACATTCACATATCATTTCTAATTAAAATATAACATTTTACATATATATACATGTAGTTTGTATTTACATAATAAGAACATATAAATATCATTTAACATATAAGTCAAGTTAGCAAGTTACACATACGAAAATTTAGACTTCATAAATAAATGGCATTAATCTTGCTAACAATCGCATTTTAGTGGTAGTAGATTGTCTTTCACATTGTATTCCTTTTTCAAAACACTACAAAATTGAAAAATTAATATAGATTAGTTGATTAAATACTATATCTAGTTTTTCTTAAGCGAAAAAGAGTATAAAACATAACATACTTTCTTCTTAATAACTTATGCCGGATTCTGTGCATATACAAGATCATAAATGTATCTTAGTACATAATAACCGCATTCATGACTTTCAGGCTGTTTTGGACAAGAACTTCTTAGCAATTTTGTAAATGTGCCAATGTATTCATTTTCCGAAGATTTTGTATGCTCTAAAAAAAATTAAATTATTTAACTACATATTATGCTCTCAACTCTTAAAAATTAAAAATGCATACATTAAAATTGAAAAACTTACTTTTCCATAACCTCCTTCATTATTTGTGGAGATTTATGATTTTTCCAAAGGTCCAAAATTATGGTCATCCTCCGCATCATCACGAGCACCAACATCCAATGTCAACTAAAACAATAATAAATTATAATTATTATAAGATTAAAATCCAAACATAGTAGTGATAATATTTAAGTAGTATGTTCTTTACTCAACAATCCAATGAATAAAATATATTTGGCTTCGTCTATCCATATCAATCATCCATTTGCCTATAAGATCCACCATATTATTTTTACTTTCATCATTGCCAATAGAAAGATGTTCGGTGTCAAAAAAATTGTATAGCTGTCGTGAATTTGGGTGCATGCTTTCCCAAATGCACCATAGAATCAATCATGCATATTACATATTCAAAAACATTTTCAATTAATAAATTAATATCATTTTCAATTTCTATCATAAAAAAAGAATTGGACAGAGTTTCCTCTATTTCTATAGTATATCCAAAAGTTATTAGTACCTATAAATTCAATTCAAACAAAATATACAACAACCAACATGCATGTTCTCAACCATAAGCAACCGCAGCACACAGAATTTCCATAACCTACTTCACTAAGACACATATGTTCTCAACCTTCTGTTATCTTCGCAGCACACAATTTCATCTCTGAACCTACTTCATTACGGATGAATATCTAATATATTCAAACTCCTCGAATAGTTTGTTATGACATAAGCTGAGGATCAAACATTATCCATTGAGGCCACTTAATAAACGCCTTCCAATGTGATGAAGATAGCCTTGCGATCTCCTATAAACTCCGGGTCAATAGGAACTTGTACAACCCCATTTATTCCTTTAATGGAATAGTACTCCTTTACTATAAATTTTAGACTAACATCAATTATGTCCCATTGGTCATCAGTTAACTAATTTGAAGGTTCTGATTGAGCTTTTTCAGCAGGGACAACTACGTGAGATCCAGCTGATGATAAATGTGGGTTTGGTGATTTGCCTTTAGATGTCGATGGGCCCTACATAATATCATTTAACATATCAATATAGTGTACCCATGTAAAAAATAAAATTTAAACATATGAGCAAATAATTTTATACCTGACAAGTCACGATTAATTTTTTTGGCCAAGGCAAGAATGTGTCTCGTGCGTCCCCAACATATCTTATGTTACTAAAGGGAATAGGGATCTCAGCTTCTTCTTGCAAGACATCTATAAGCCAAATCCTCTCAACTGAATCATCAAGTATAACTCCATGGATGGTAATTTGACTACCCATGTTTGGTACAATGATAACACCCTTAGCCACTACATTGTCAATATTGTCGGAACACAATTACACTTCATAGCTCGGCAGTGGCAGGCATTCATAAATTGATCGATCATCTTCTTCAAAAGGATTCACTATGGTTTGGTGGACAGGTTGATGGAATTCACCAATAGGATAGTCTTCGGTTTGTGGGACATGTGAATATACTCGATGAAAATGATCATCTACGTAGGAGGCAGGTCAATAGACTTCATCATTTGGATTCTCATAGCATTGCCCTTCGTTATCGTTTGGATTCTCATAGTATTGTCCTTCATCATTTGGATTTTCATAGTATCATCCTTCATCATAGTATTCCCACTCATCATTTTCCTCATTGTATTCCTTATTTTGAGTTAATTCCTCTTCGGTTGTAGATTTATGTCTTTTAAGCTCTTCAATCTCAGCTTTTAGCCGCGCAATCTCCTCTTTTACAGTCATTTTCTTCGATTTTTTTTCCAAACATTTTGGACACGGTCGCAATGAACCTACAAAATAATCAACCAAGTCAATCAATAAATCAAGATAAATAATTCTTAAAACAAAACAACTATTATAAAGTTTCATACTCGCTAGCTTGAACATGGCCTAGGTGTTCCGGTGTCCCTAATGCTTGAGTCAAGATGTCATCTCGACCCTGAGCTGTAATTTCACCACGAATAAATTTTACTTTGACCTTCTCCTACTTAAGATATTGTTTGGTCAAAATAGTTTATATAAATAAAACCAATATGTTAATTATAAAACCATAGAAAACTTACTATATTATTGCCAATCTGTCAGTCCAACTCTGTCGCGACAACTTTATTTTTTTCATGCGATCTAAGCCAAACTTGATACCGCTCTGAATTTTGAATATTTCGCTCTTTTTTCTACAACTTACAAGATAATTATTGTTATATGTTGCGATAATATCAACCATTATTTAAACTTTAATATCAATTATACTTACCAAATCTTTTCTTATATTAGCCATTCATCTATGAGATATTCAATGCCTTGACTTCATTTGTAATGCACATGCTTTTTGTTCTTGATGCATTTTTTGAAACTCTGGACATAGACGGCTAGCTACAAATTTTAACCATTATCTTTCGTCAAATATATCGTTATACTTCTTCAGGGGAAATTTGAGTTCTTCCATCATACTCATTTCAGCCAAAGGTTTGGTGTACTCGGTTGTGAGTTCACTTTTAAAATCTCTCATTATATGACCAGCTTTTTTCAAAATCTCACGTTTGAAGGTTTGAGGAATGTTGTGACCACCCTGAGAATATAAACAAGAAAAGTAATTATTAAATTTGGATATCACACAGAAATAAATAAATATCATAATTATAGTTTCTTACAATGATATCCTCCCATAGACTATCTTTCAGATCTTCTGGGACCTTCCTCCAATCACTTGAGTTGATAGAAATCGTGACTCGTACTCTAGATGTAACGCCCTCGATAGCCAAGACCATTACACTGTGTATTTATAAAGGTACAAGACTCGCTAGTCAAGTCACTTAATGCAAAACGTGTTACTGAAAATATAGTTGTACTAGGGTTAAAAGATTTTGGTCTCAAAAGTTGCATTTCTTATAAATAAACATTTTCTTTTTACATGGGATCCCAAAAGTAATAAGTTAAAGATTGTTTACAAAAGATTCAAGGTTTAAATACAGTGATTAGCCATTCTAAGGCAAAACAGACAGTTAAGCATTTCTCGTCCTGTTCCACTCCTCGGCCGTGGTGGCCGAACAGCTGACTATGTACATTTAGCCTCGCAGCTCTCCATCTCAGGGTGGGTCCAACTTTCCTTTGCCTTTACCTGCACCACGTAGCACCCGTGAGCCAAGGCCCAGCAAGAAAACACAATAACAGTGCATAATCACTCAACAGACATTCAGATAACTCACACCGCATAAGCATGTACTCAACAGTCTAAGCATTCACGGTAATCAAGTATTCAGCATACCAAGTATATCATTCCATATGAATAATCAAATCACACATGATTACTAGGGTTAATGCCCTTAGGCCGCACCCTCTATTTATCCCACTGACTCCGGCCCGCTTAAACCGAGCACAGTGAATATTAAGTTGTCCTCAACTACCAGTGGCCGAGCCATGCCCTATGCGCAAGTATTATTTACAGCACCCTTAGGTCCCTTATCACATGTCCCATGGCATAATACCATTAATGACATCATACAGATATAGGGAGCTCTTAGTCCCATCACAAACACATAACCGGGTGCAGTTTTCTTACCTTTAGATTCGCTAGCTTTGTTCAATTTGATCCTCAAGCACGATCCCGTCCGAGCCCTAGCGTAAACCTTTGATGGATGAGCCCAACCTAGGTTATTCTCCACACTAGCTTGGCCTTCACCTCCTCAAAACTTCATCCTCAACTCCCTCAATTGATGAGCAACCTCAACTAGTTTCCCCAACCTAATCAAGACCCCAAGTATACAATCTTAGCCTTAAGCTCCTTTGGATTCTAGCCTCAAATCTTCAGAAGAAATTGGTGGAGAAGACTCAAACTGTACTTCAAAAATTACCCTGTTTTTCCTTTCTTTCCTTTCCTTCTTTCTTTTCTTCCCTTTCTTTCCTTTAGACTTCCAGCTCTTTCTACACAATCCACTAAGTCATAAAGCCAAAATAACACTTAACTCCTATCCTTTATAAGCCAAATGACCATAATACCCTCCCATTATCTCTAAGCCTTTAACTCAACCTAGGGGCATTTTGGTCATTACACCAAAATTCTGCTAATTCCTCGAGTGTCTCTAATATTTACCACTTACTTCCCGACACCTAACTAATCACCAATTATATTCCTCATTATCAAAATAGACTCCAATATATTCTCTAAATTCCCAGAAATACCCCCCAGGCTCGACCCGAGCCGAGTATAAATCCCCGCTGTGACTTTTTCGCTAAATCGCTTACTAGGATCGTCTCGAGTCACATATTACAAATACATCCACATAATAATGTGGTATCGACAATTTTTCACAAATATATGCAGTTATGCCCTCAACGGGCCAAAATTACGATTATTCCCTTCTAACCTAATCAGGGCCTACATGCATACTAATACACATAGTCATGCATCACAGATATTCAAATAATCATATAACATGCTTTTAATCATAAAATCACATATAATCCAGTTATGCCCTCCCGACATACTAATCAAGGCCCTTAAGCCTTATTAGCAAATTTGGGTCGTTACAACTATCCCCTCCTAATGAGAATTTCGTCCTTGAAATTTACCTGAATGGCTTGGGATACTGATCCCGCATCGCTGTCTCAAGCTCCCAGGTCGCTTCTTCGACCCTACTATTCTTCCACAACACCTTAACAAGAGGAATTTTCTTATTCCGTAGTACTTTGTCTTTCCGATCCAAAATCTGAACTGGTTCCACCTCATAAGCCAAATATGTCTGTAACTCCAAGTTTTCATATCTCAACACATGAGTCGCATCCGAGATGTACTTCTGGAGCATAGAAACGTAGAATATGTCATGGACTCCTGACGATGATGGTGGCAAGGCTAACCTGTAAGCCACCTGACCGATTCTTTCCAGAATCTCAAAAGGTCCAATGAACCTAGGGCTCAGCTTGCCCTTCTTTCAATGGTGAAACTCGGAGAAACACGTGGTCCCCAACTTGGAACTCCACGTCCCTACGCTCGGGATCAGCGTAGCTTTTCTATCTGCTCTATGAGGCGAGCATCCTAGCTCGGATCTTCCCTATAACTTCACCTGTCCTTTGAACCATATATGGCCCCAAATACTTCCTCTCACCCATCTCATCCCAATGAATGGGTGATCTACACTTCCTCCCATATAACATCTCATAGGGAGCCACTCCAATCGTTGATTGGTAACTATTGTTATACGAAAATTCAATCAACGGGAGATACTTACTCCATGACCCTTCAAAGTCGATCACACATGCTCTGAGCATATCTTCCAACACCTGAATCGTCCTCTCAGACTGTCCATCAGTCCGAGGATGAAAGGCTGTGCTGAACTTCAACTGAGTTCCCATAGCCTTCTGCAAACTACCCCAAAACTTAGAAGTGAAGATGGGATCCCGGTCTGACACTATAGACTTAGGAACCCCATGGAGACGTACGATCTCCCTCGCATACAACTCTGCATACTGATCCACAGTATATGTCGACCTCACTAGAAGAAAATGGGCTGACTTGGTGTATCTATCCACTATCACCCATACCGAGTCATGAAGCCCTACAGTTCTGGGTAAACCTCCTACAAAATCCATTGTAATATCCTCCCATTTCCACTCGGGAATTCCCAAAGGCTGAAGCAACCCTCCTGGTCGCTGATGCTTAGCTTTCACCTGTTGACAGGTTAAACATCTGGCTACGTACTCCACCACATTATTCTTCATCCCGGGCCACCAATATAACGTCCGCAGAAACTGGTACATCTTCGTGGTACCCGGATGAAGTGAGTACGACAACGTATGAGACTCATCCAGTATTTCTCATCTGATTCTCTCATCATCTGGAACACAAATCCGTCCCTAACACCAAAGAAAACCAACCTCAGAAATAGAATAGTCCTTAGCTACTCCCGCTAAGACATTCTCTCTAACCTCCTGTAACTGAGCATCTACCAATTGTCCTTCTCTAATCCGCTCTAGCTTGGTCGACTACAGAGTGATATTCGCCAACCAGCCTACCACCAATTCGATCCCAGCTCTAACCATCTCATCAACTAACTCTCTCGAGATCTGGATGGAACTGTATAATTGACCTGGGCCTCTTCGGCTCAATGCATCCGCACTACGTTGGCTTTCCCCGGATGGTAAAGAATATCATAATCATAGTCTTTCACCAACTCTTGCCAATGCCTCTGTCTCATGTTCAGGTCCTTTTGTGTAAAGAAATACTTCAGAGTCTTATGGTCAGTGTATACCTCGCACTTCTCCCCATGCAGATAATGTCGCCAGATCTTCAGTGCGAATACCACCGTTGCTAGCTCTAAGTCATGGGTAGGATACCGATGCTCATACTCATTCAGCTGTCGTGATGCATAAGCTATGACCTTCTCATTCTGCATCAACACACAGCCTAGAACCAACCTCGATGCATCGCAATAAACAACAAACTTTCCTTCCCCCGAAGGAAGACTTAATACAGGCGCCGTAATAAGTCATCGCTTCAACTCTTGAAAACTGTCCTCACACTTGTCTGACCAGACAAACTTCAGATTCTTTCGTGTCAATTTTGTCATCGGTGCTGCTATCTTCGAGAAGCCTTCCACAAACCATTTGTAATATCCCGCTAGATCAAGAAAACTCTGCACCTCCGAGGCGTTCCTTGGCCTCGACCAATCCCTAACTGCCTCTACCTTAGATGGATCCACCTTAATCCCATCTGTGCCCACAATATGTCAAAGGAATGTCACTTCTGGTAACCAAAACTCACATTTCTTAAACTTGGCTTACAACTGGTGCTCCCTCAACCTCTGTAGAACCTATCGAAGATGAATCTCATGCTTTGTCACTAAACTGGAGTACACTAAGATGTCTTCAATGAAGACAATAACGAACTGATCCAGAAAGTCCTTGAACACCCTGTTCATTAGGTCCATAAAGGCTGCAGGGGCATTGGTCAAACCAAATGACACGACTAGAAACTCATAGTGCCCGTACCTCATTCGGAAGGTCGTCTTCGATATGTCCTTGTCCTTGATCCTCAACTAGTGATAACCAGATCGAAGATCAATCTTTGAGAACACCGTCTTAGCCTGCAGCTGATCGAACAAGCCATCAATCCTTGGTAGGGGGTACTTATTCTTGATAGTCAACTTGTTCAATTCGCTGTAGTCTATACACATTCTCAAGGTCTCATCCTTCTTCTTCACAAATAAAACTGGAGCACCCCATGGCGAGTAACTAGGCCTGATGAACCCCAAATCCAGAAGCTCCTCCAATTGTATCTTCAATTCTCTCAGTTTCGCCGATGCCATCCTATATGGTGCCCTCGACACTGGCTCTGTCCCTAGCGCCAACTCAATGACAAACTAAATCTCTCTACGCGGCGGCAACCCCGGCAAATCCTTAGGGAAGACATCCAAGAACTCGCAAACCAATCGGGTCTCTTCCGGTCCTATTGGCGAAACCTTGGTGGTATCTACCACACTAGCCTGAAAACGTATACACCCTCCTTGTAACAGATCTCTGGCTCTCAGTGCTGATATCCTAGGTACGCGGGGTCCATGCACTACTCCCACAAAAACAAAGGGATCCTCGTCCTCTGGCTCAAAGGTCACCATCTTCTTCCTGCAGTCAATGGTAGCTCCATACCTAACCAGCCAATCCATACCTAAAATCATATCAAAGTCCTCCATACTCAACTCAATCAAGTCTACTGACAACTCTCTACCGTCAACTATCACTGGCAGTGCTCTAATCCACCTCCTAGATACTACCAGTTCCCCTGTAGGAAAAATAATCCCAAACCCTGAAGTACAATACTCACTAGGTCTACACAGTCTATCAATCACCTAACTAGAAACAAACAAATGTGTAGTACCAGAGTCAATCAGCACGGTAAAAGGAGAGCCAACGCAAGAAAGCTGACCTGTCACTACCGAGGGGATAGCCTCGGCCTCTGCCTGCGTCAGGGTGAACACTCGAGTTGGAGTCAAGCTGTCCACCTTCCCTGCATCTCCCTTCTTCACTGTCGAGCAATCTTTCTTGAGGTGTCCCACCACCCCACACACATAACAGGCCTTAGCTCGACATTCGCCCGGATGGCATCTTCTGCACCTCGTGCACTCAGGGTAAGTCCTCCGTGTTTCACTGCCTCCCTGACGGCGACCCTGAGTACCCCGACCTCTCCTATCAGGACCAGGAACGATCGAAGCATCAGGGGTCTTCCTCTTCAAATCACTGGGGCCTCTGCCCCTACCAGAACCAGAATATGGAGGCACCGCCCTGCGGCCCTCCCGTCTCGCTGCACTCTCTCTCCATATCTTATTCTCTGCTTCCTCAGCAGTAAGAGCCTCTCTACAGCCTGGGCATAAGTTGTCCCTCCAGGAACTGTTGTAATTCTCACATCTCAGGCTATCATAGCATTAATCCCTCTAATAAATCTGTCCTGCCTAGCTGCATCAGTAGGCACAAGTTCTGGTGCGAATTTCGCAAGTCTGTCAAACTTTAGGACATACTCTGTAACGGTCATGCTGCCCTGAACCAGCCCCACGAACTCATTTACCTTCGCTACCCTGATGGCACCATTATAATACTTCTGACTGAATAGGTCCTTGAATCCTTCCCAAGTCAAAGCAGTAACATCTCTAGTCTGTGATGCCACCTCCCACCAAATTCGGGCATCCTCTCTCAGCATATATGTGGCACAGGCCACTCTGTCATGTCTCTTTACCCTCATAAAGTCCAGAATGGTACTAATCATGGTCATCCACTATTCAGCCTTCAGTGGATCAGGTCCTCCCTCAAAGATCGGGGGTTGCTGCTTCCTAAACCGCTCATACAATGGCTCCCATCTATTCCCAACCTCTACTGGCTGTACAACAGGTACCACTACAGGTGGCACAATGGGGGCAACACTCCCTGATGGAGCCTGCTGCCGCAGAATTCGGATCTGTTCATCTTTGCTTTGTAGCCAAGCTTGCATGTCTGCCATAAGATGCTGCCAGTTCTCAGGGACTGGCGGAGGGGTCTGGCCCTAGTCATCATCTCTATTCTCAGACTATTGCCGGCTAGTCGTGTAGATTTTCTTGGACGCATAATTATCCAAGTCAATGTGCAATCATCGACTCGGCAGTCAGACTATGATGACAGGGTAACAATCCTCCCATGATCCACCATTAGAACCCCAAACATTCACAAGCAATCAAGATATAGAAATTTATCCAAATATTCATCCATATATTCACTCACATGCATAGCAATGCTAATAAGAATGCCTCAATATCATCATGCAATAGTCAAGGGCAGGCCCTATCAGTATCTCATGCTGCCTATTAATCAAGCAGATATCAACAGTCATATCTCATTCAAATCATTTAAACATATAATCATATATACACAAATACCAAACCCTGAGTCGAGCTTGTCCTTCGCGGCGAATGTGCATGTCCAGCCAGTCTTCAGGAACCCTTAATCCTAGGATGCTCTGATACCAAGTTGTAACGCCCTGGATAGCCAAGACCGTTACACTGTGTGTTTATAAAGGTGCAAGACTCGCTAGTCAAGTCACTTAATTCAAAATGTGTTACTGAAAATATAGTTGTACTAGGGTTAAAAGATTTTGGTCTCAAAAGCTACATTTCTTATAAATAAAAATTTTCTTTTTACATGGGATCCCAAAAGTAATAAGTTAAAGTCAGTTTATAAAAGATTCAAGGTTTAAATACAGTGATTAGCCATTCTAAGGCAAAACAGATAGTTAAGCATTTCTCGTCCTGTTCCACTCCTCGACCGTGGTGGTCGAACAGCTGACTATGTACATTCAGCCCCACAGCTCTCCATCTCAGGGTAGGTCCAACTTGCCATTGCCTTTGCCTTTACCTGCGCCACGTAGTACCCGTGAGCCAAGGCCCAGTAAGAAAACATAATAATAGTGCATAATCACTCAACAAACATTCAGATAACTCATACCGCATAAGCATGTACTCAACCATCTAAGCATTCATGGTAATCAAGTATTTAGCATACCAAGTATATCATTCCATATCAATAATCAAATCACACATGATAACTAGGGTTAACGACCTTAGGCCGCACCGTCTATTTATCCCACTGACTCAGGCCCGCTTAAACCGAGCTCGGTGAATATTAAGCTATTCTCAGCTACCAGTAGCCGAGCCATGCCCTGTACGCAAGTATTATTTACGGCACCCTTAGGCTGTTTATCACATGTCCCATGGCATAATACCATCAATGATATCATACAAATATAGGGAGCTCTTAGTCCCATCACAAACACATAACCGGGTGCAGTTTTCTTACCTTTAGATTTGCTAGCTTTGTTAAATTTGATCCTCAAGCACGATCCCGTCCGAGCCCTAGCATACACCTTTGATGGATGAGCCCAACCTAGGTTATTCTCCACACTAGCTTGGCCTTCACCTCCTAAAAGCTTCATCCTCAACTCCCTCACTTGATGAGCAACCTTAGCTAGTTTTCCCAACCTGATCAAGACCCCAAGTATACAATCTCAGCCTTAAGCTCCTTTGGATTCTAGCCTCAAATCTCCAAAAGAAATTGGTGGAGAAGACTCAAACCGTTCTTGAAAAATTACCCTATTTTTCCTTTCTTTCCTTTCCTTCTTTTCTTCCCTTTCTTTCCTTTAGACTTCCAGCTCTTTCTACACAATCCACTAAGGCATAAAGCCAAAACAACACTTAACTCCTATCCTTTATAAGCAAAATGACCATAATACCCTCCCATTATCTCTAAGCCTTTAACTCAACCTAGGGGCATTTTGGTCATTATACCCAATTTCAGCTAATTCCTCGAGTGTCTCTAATATTTACCACTTACTTCCCGACACCAAACTAATCACCAATTATATTCCTCATTATCAAAATAGACTCCAATATATTCTCTAAATTCCCAGAAATACCCCCAGGCTCGACCCGAGCCGGGTATAAATCCTCGCCGTGACTTTTTCGCTAAATACATCCACATAATAATGTGGTCTCGACAATTTATCACAAATATATGCAGTTATGCCGTCAACGTGCCAAAATTACGATTATGCCCTTCTAACCTAATCAGGGCTTACATGCATACTAATACACATAGTCCTGCATCACAGATATTGAAATAATCATATAACATGCTTTTAATCATAAAATCACATATAATCCAGTTTTGTGCTCCCGGCACACTAATCAAGGCCCTTAAGCCTTATTAGCAAATTTGGGTCGTTACACTAGATCCAAGATATGATATCATATTTGTATACACATCACTTATTGGTTGTCCCAAATTGTTCCATTCAAGATCTTTCTTGATTCCTTTGGCTTTTTTTGGGTCATGTAACTCATTCTTGTTTTACCACAACCTTGCTGTTACTCATTGTCTTCTCTTTTATTTGGCATCTGCAAAATATAAATCAATTGGTATTATTTTAAATTAATGCATTGCACAAATAAATAATCACAAGTATTAATGAATTACACAAATAAGCAAACACAAGTATTATATAACATTCTAAACATGTTTTCTTCTCTTTTTTATTTTCTTTTTGGTCGATTCACAATCGACCTATATTCTTTCTTCGATGTCATTTCTAAGATAATCACGATCATCAGTATCGCTATCGCTATCATTATCATTATCCTAAATATTATGAACTTGTTCATGTATTGGTTGTCCAACAATGAAATAGTCATTATATAAATCATCATTCTTATCATCATCTTCTTTTTCTGAGAACTTCCTCTAGGGAACTAATAAAACGATTGATCATTTATCATTAACTGGATCAGTTATATAAAATACTTTTTTTGCTTGGGAAGCCATGATAAAAAGATCGTTCTTGCTTTCCTTCTTACTTAAATCAACTAGAGTGAATCCAAGTTCATCAGTTTTAACTCCAGTATTATAGTCTACCCAAGAACATTTAAGAAGAAGAATATGAAATAATGAATAATCTAGCTCCCATATTTCTTCAACAATCTCGTAGTATGTCATTGTGCTTGAAGTTAGGTTATTATCTTTTGCAGTGGAAAAATGTATAGCTTCGGCAACTATACTTACTCCACTATTTTGAACCAGTCGAGCATCATCTCTTGAGTTAGCATGAAATCGTTTCCCCCTGACAATGTAAGCTTGGTGCTTTATTACATCAATGCTTACTCCAAGAGATATGCGCTTCAACTCCATCGACACTCCATGATTTTGTTCTTCCAACTTCGTCAAAATTGTATTCTTCAACCACCGACAAAACATTTTATTATGTTCATCTGTAACCCATTTCTATTTATTTTTAACCTTGTCTGGAATCATCGATTGTAATAACTCCACGTGATCACTAAAATTTAATAATGAGTACAAGCATGTTTAAACAACAAAAAGAAAATCACTACTCTAATATATATGATTGAAATATATTCTCTACTTACATTATATATGATTGAATCTCAGGATTATTTTGCATCACAACTAATTTAGCTTGATCTAATTTTGCCCTAGATACCATGATCATTGTTCCATTCCCTCGTAGTCCTTTATCAACCCCTTCTGAGTTATTTTGTGGTTTGTTGATTCTGATTTCCTCAAACCTACTCATGTATTCTAAGAAAAATTCTATAGCCTCTTCCGATATATAAAGTTAAACCGTACAAGCTTCAAGACAATAATGATTACGCACATAAGTTTTCAACACCTTCATACTCCTTTCATATGGATAAATTCATCTCGGCCAAACTAGTCCACACAACTTGGCTTCCCTTACTCGATGAACCATTAAATGTATCATGATGTCAAAGAATGATGGCGGAAAAAAAATTTCAAGGTTGCATAGAGTTTCCACTATCTTACAATGCAATGCATCCAATTTTTTTTTATTTCTAATTAGTTTTCGCTTAAATGATTGAAGAATATGCAAACATTTGTCAAACAATCTCGAAATTTCTTCAGTAAGACTGGTCGGATAGCAATCAGAAGTAATTGTTGCATTAACATATGACAATCATGTGATTTCATACCCATCAGCTTCAAATCCCCCATGGATACCAAGTTTCGAATGTTGGATGAATAGCCATCAGACACTTTCATATCTACAAATGATTTACATACAACTTTTTTCTCTTCTCTAGACAACGTGAAACAAGAAGGAGCTAAATATGTGTGTCTACCTTTCTTTTCAGGTGCTAAATCAGTTTGTATACCCATTTCAACAAGATCTAAACGACTAGTTAAATCATTCTTAGTTTTATCAGGAATATCAAGTAATGTACCTATAATACTTTAGCACACATTTTTTTCTATATGCATGACATCTAGACAAAGTCGAACAAGTAATTCTTTCTAGTAAGGGAGATGAAAAAATTTGATTTCCTTTGGAAACATCCATTTACTTTCTTATTTTTCTTCATTTTTCCATACTTGAAATCAATTTTCTCTACTTCTTTAAGAATTTGTTGCCCCAAAAGTGGCAAAGGAGCAACACCTTATTCTTTACCACCATCAAATGCTTTTTTTTCCTATAACGATGATTTAGGGGCAAGTATCGTCTATGACCCATATAACACATTTTGTGCCCATTCGACAAACGAAGAGCCCTTATGTTAGTGCAACATATTGGACATCCCTTGTAACCTTTTGTGCTTATCCCTGATAGATTACCATAAGCCGAGAAATCATTAACAATCCACAACTACCCAACTTTTAAGTTAAAGACTTCTTTCTTAAAACCATCATATGCCTCAACACCATTTTCAAACAAATATTTCAAATCATCAATTAATGGTGCCAAATAAACATCTATATTGTGTCTGATAACTCTACAAAATAGAGTTATTTTACCATATTTTATATGCTAATTGTTGCTTAGTTCTTGAGTTTTTAATTGATTTATTAAGTTTATAAGTAATTTTGAATTTATGGGGTTTATTATGATTTTATAGATTTTTGTGTATTTTTTATAGTTATATTATTGTAAAATGTTATAGTTTAATTATTTAAAATTAATATTGTTAAGTTAGAAGTAAAAAGATGCAATTTTGAGCTTAAATATTTAAGTAAATTAAGTTTTAATTAATATTTTAATGGAACTTATACTGTATATTTTATTATTGAAAATATTTAGTTTTAATTTAATTTATGTTATTTTTGTAGAGAATTTGTTGCATTTTTGCTCTTGAAAAGCAAGAATAATGAAGGAAAAGAAATAACATTTTCAAGGAAAGAAAGGAAAAAATGGCAGAACTGAAATCAACCTTCCAGCTACTCCCAACCAAGCCCAACACACTTGCATCAATCAGCCCAAGCCAGCTCCAACAGTCGACCCACACGAAGCAGCAGCCACCAGCCTGTTTCTCCTCCGGCCCAGCTTTCCCAGGCCTCGCTTCCAGCCTACCAACCCAAACCCAATGCCCCTGCCCAGCCGTACACCTTCCAGTCCACCAGCACATCTTTGGCCCCCCACACCACACGGGCCAACACCCAGCCACCAGAGGCACCACTCCCACGAGCCCAACCACTGCCAAAACAGTTGCCTTTTCCCCTCTTGAGCCCAACAAATGCCTAAATGTCCCCTTGTCCCCTTTGTTTAAAATTTCCATTTTTTACCCAAACTTTTCTACACATTTTACCCAAAAATCATCATTACACCCTAAAATTTACCCTTATTTGACATATTATTATTAATTTAATTAATTTTAATTAATTATTTTAATACTCTCATTTTGGCTATAAATAGGAAATTTTCAAGACCATTTGGGTGTGCTTAATTTAGAAAAGTTACACTACAAAATTTCTACACTTGGAAGACCACTCCATTCTCTTAATCTTTTTGGTCATTTTTTCTATGAGTTTTGAAATCCTGTTTTTTATGATTACCAACTTAATTATTCAAATTAAATAATTAATTGCTGAATTGTTACAGAAATGTTTAAACGAACACAGAGACTGTTTGAACAGAAGCCAGATATGTTTAAATAGTTTATAACCAAAAGATAAAAACGAACATAAAGTAAAGAACACATGAAATTATACGTGGTATCAGCAATTTTGCAGATTGCTACTAGTCCATGGGGCCATGCCCAGATAATGAAATTTATTAGAAGAATATCTAAACGATTACAAAACCAAATTGACTTATACAAATAAAGACTCCCTCTTGAATTTGTCGTAACTGCTATAATCTAAACTCCTAATCAAATTTCTGAAGTGCTAAGATCTTGAACTCCCTTCAAATCGTAACACTTGCAGTTTTCCTCCCAAAAAGTGACTCACGAACAAGACTTCTCCCGAAGCTTGATGAACAATGTCAAAGTGTGTTCAACCTACACAATTAGCACAGAGAAAAAAATACAGAATTACACTGTAATAAACCACTAAGAACTTGCTGGACTCAAGTTCTTCACATAATAAAAAAAGTCTCTCTAAAACTTGAAAATATTTGGAAAATAATACACCAAGAGAGATGATCAAAATCCAACGACCTAAGGATGATTATATACCCTTTAGAATCCCTTTAGGTCATGGAAAACAAATCAGAATCTAATCAGCCAATAAATGGAAAATCTTCCCAAACAGGAAAGTCAGAATCTGTTCAAACAGACTGGCAATCCGTTCAAACAGATTCATTGAACCTGGACAGTTTTTAAACCCAGTTTCCTTAAATAAATAAGGAAACAAAATATACATTATCTCTGCAAGCTGTATACGGTTTCTAGACAAACAAATCAGATCAAGAAATAAAAATAAATACCAATAATTTCCATATAAACAAAATTCAAGAAAAGATATTCTTTTATAGGAAATTATATATTTATTTTATTAACATATATAAAATAATCTGATTAGAAAACATTTCACCACAAAACAAGAAACCACCCATTTCGAAAATACCACATAATATATTTCGAAAATACATCCATAATTAATTTTGTCAATTTTATCAAATATGCCAATAAAGGATTTTACAATCCCCCCATTTGGCAATTTGATAGACAAAATTAATTCAAAAACCTGCAACACAAATGTTATTTACAAATAAAGAGAAAAAACTCCCCCTGCAAACATGCATTAACTTATAACAAACACATAAAGAAACTAGACTTAACTCCCCCTCAAAATAAGAAGGTCTAGAGTTAAACAAAACAACAAACAAAGCAGGTTTTTGGAGGTATCTACTCTCCCCCTTTGTGTCTTTCAAAGAAGCTAAAGAAACATAAAAACAGACATAAAAACAAGTAAAACTAAACCGCTGGATCCTTGGACAAAGCTTTAACAGCATCCAAAACAGAACGTTGCAGTTCTTCAAAATGTCATCACTCGTGCAGTCAAAGAATCAAGAGAGGCTCGAACAGCAACTAGTTCTATAGCAATAGTTCCTGAATCTGTGGGAATAGATGAGGATTCAGGAGGAATGTAATCTGAGGCAAAATTCAGAGATTGAGGTTTGGCTTTATTGGATGATGGAGCATCAGCAGCTTCAGTTTCTCTTATTCAGGCATCTTTTCGAAATCCAATGATTTGATCATAGATAAACATAGCCAAGTCTATACCAATTCGGGTCCCCACTTTGTACAAAAAAGGAAACCAAGTCTAAAAGGAAACAAACCTGTTACACAAGATCAGAAAAAAAAACTTACCCTTTTTTTTTATATATAAAATAAATAGAGAATGCCAATACTAAAAAGGTAACCAAAACAAACTCACGCGATCTTCTTATTTAACCCCTTTTTTTATATATATTTTTTTTTAATTGCTAAAAAAGGCAACAAAGCAAAAAACAATAAAGAGACACATCATGGTATTCCAAAATAGAGAAAGTAGACAAAATAAATTCCTTGGAGACAAAGAATATATTAAATCACACAAAATAAATGCCAATTTCACAAATTACCACCAAGATTCGGTCCACCATGAATTTCCTTCTCATTCAAATATATATATTTTTTTTTTATAAAAATAAAACCCAACCAAAAAAAATCTGCTTTGATCAAAGAGAGTCATCCTGAAAAGAATAAAATCAAGCAACTGAAAATAAGTATTAGTGTATACCATGGATAAGAACACTTGTGAAAATGAAAAAATTAAAAAGAATATTCTAGAGAAATAATCCACAATTCAGTCACAAACACATATTCTTAAGTGAATCAATCAACATGTATGAGTCTTACACACATTTTTTTTTATTATTATAAACTGTGTACAATTTTTCTTGCATAGTGTCAAGCATAAGTGTGTGACAGTGTATGCAAGGGAACATTGCCTAATGACAAATCAGTCTTTTTCGAAATAGTAAATAATTGTAACCCATGAAGACGCTGTCACACTACACCGATGGTAGCCCTTTTCTATGGAAGCGTATCCTCTTTATAACTCTGAATTACAAAGTTCCAACTTACTCAAAAGACGGCTTTCACACACTGATGTATGTAGCTCTATTCTTGCACAGGAGCTTGAAACTATGCTACACAAAAATAAGCTCAAACATTAAACATTGATTAATTTACTCGAATATGCCTACGAGGAATTGATTATTTTTCTCTCAAGAATATACAACTAAAAGCTCACAAACACAAGTCAGATTATCTAGCTTGACACTCAACAAAATTTTCAAATTAATTGACAATTTTCTTAAATTCAAACAACACACATTTGATCAAGAGTAACAACACAATAACAAGGAAATTTATAGTGAACAAACCCCCAAATATTTTCAGAGGAAACCAAAGCAAACCGAATCAAGAGCTTTAGTGAAAATATCAGCAATTTGTTTATGTGTTTCAATATATTCCAAGACGAGAACTTTATTTTCAACTAATTCTCTTATGAAATGATGAAGAATATCAATATGTTTAGTACGAGAATGTTGCACATGATTTTTTGAAATATTAATTGCACTTGTATTATCACAAAAGATAGTTAAAATGTCAAGATCAAACCCATAATCCATCATCATTTGCTTCATCCACAAAAGTTGTGCACAATAAGTTCTTGTTGCAATGTATTCGACCTCAGCTGTTGAAAGTGAAATAGAATTATGTTTCTTGCTGTGCCAAGAACCTAGATTATTTCTCAAGTAGAAGCATCCTCCACTAGTGTTTTTTCTGTCATCAGTGTTACCTGCCCAATCTGCATCACTAAAACACACTAGATTAGAGTTAGTTTCTTTTGAATACCAAATACCATAATCAACAGTCCCATGACATATCGAATGATTCTTTTGACAGCTGCAACATGAGACTCCATGGGATTTCCTTGGTACCTGGCACACACACCAACACTATAACTCAAATCAGGTCTACTAGCAGTGAGATAAAGGAGACTACCAATCATACTCCTATACAGTGTAGGATCAACTTTGACACTGTTGACCCTAATTTTGGCCAACTGACATGGAGTCAAATTTGCTTGATGTGGACAAACACATTGGAAAGAATATGATGACGAAATAATAAAGAACACAAGAGTTTATAGTGGTTCGGCCCCAGAATCTGGTAATAACCTACGTCCACTTCGAATTGTTATTGATATAGAATTCAAAGGAGTGATCAAAGAACTAGGGTTCAATGAGTTTCACCAACCTCTGAAGAACAATACAATATGTCAAATAGAATCACTCTAGTCTCAAATAATTCGAAGGCCAAAAGTCCCTTCCTTGAGCTTTCTTTCTCTATTTATAGGCTCAAGGAGGATTACATTAATTTGTTACAGTTATTCTCTCCTAAATAATCGGATACTCAGGAAATCATGGGAGTCAATTTTGGGATTGACTAAGATCTTTATAAAAATATCATGAGATACGCGGAACCTGCGACCATACCGGTCGCAGGTAAACTTCGACTGCCTTTTGCTTTTAATATCTCTTATGGTCGATACCCTAGCAAAATTCTGCCAAGTGTCAGCCACGTGTCCAGAAGTCACTTGCCACGTCATTCGTGCCTGTTTTTTGGATAACAGACACCATTTTCATCTTTGGATAGCTTCACAGTCGTTCCCATTGGTGTTTTGGCAATCTTTGAACTTTCAAGTCCAAACTTTTTCACCAAGTTCTTAGCATATTTGCTTTGAGAAAAAAATGTGCCTTCATCTAACTGCTTGACTTGCAAACCTAAGAAATAGGTCAATTCTCCCACCATGCTCATTTAAAATTTCTCTTTCATTTGTCTCACAAATACCTGCACCTCATTGTCAGAAGTAGAACCAAACACAATATCATCAACATAAATCTAAGCAATAATTATGTTAGATTTAATATTTTTGAAAAATAAAGTTTTATCTACTCCACCCCTTTTGTATCCATGAGAAATAAGAAATTGAATGAGTCTCTCATACCAAGCCCGAGGGGCTTGCTTCAAACCATAAACAGCTTTCTCCAATTTGTAAACATAATCAGATGCATAAGGATCTTCAAACCCTTTGGGTTGTTCAACATATACCTCTTCATTCAAGATCCCATTGAGAAATGCGGATTTGACATCCATTTGGAACAACTTGAAACCAATCAAACAAGCAATAGACAATAATAATCTAATTGATTCAAGTCTTGCAACAGGTGCAAATGTTTCATCAAAGTCTATTCCTTCCACTTGTGTATACCATTGTGCCACTAATCTTGCTTTATTTCGCACAATTGTACCAAATTCATTAGATTTATTCTTGAAAATCCATTTTGTACCAATAATATTGGTATGCAACGGTCTTGGCACAAGAATCCACACTTTGTTTCTAAAACATTGTTCCAATTTCTCCTGCATAGCTTTAATCCAATTTTCACCAGTTAAAGCTTCTTTCACATTTTTAGGCTCAAGTAAAGATAAGAAACAAACAAATTGAACAACATCACTAAACCTTCTTCTTCTTACCATACTGTCTTTTGGATTTCTAAGTATTAAATCTGCTGGATGATTTAATTTAACTTTGGTTGATGGCTCCTTTTGGACTTCATCCGAAATAATATCTGGAAATTTATTTTCTGTCTATCCAGAATCTATTTCATCAGATTCGTGATCTGTTGGAATAGATGCACCAGACGTTGCAACAGTAGTATCACTGACAGAAGCTTCTTCGTGTTTTTCAGTAGGTTCATCAACAAACCTATCAATTTCTTCCTTAGTAGAAAACTCAGAAAAATCCATGGCATCATCAATAACAATGTTAGCCGACTCCATTACAGTTTGGCTTGTCATGTTATACACACGATAAGCCCTACTGTTAGTGGAGTATCCAATAAAAACACCTTCATCACTCTTAGCGTCAAACTTACCAAGATTTTCTCTTTCTCTCAAAATGTAACAAACACATCCAAAAACATGAAAGTAAGCCACACTTGGTTTCTTACCTTTCCAAATTTCATGAGATGTTTTAGATGTACTTGGACGGAGAAAAACACGGTTTATGATATAGCAAGCAGTGTTAATTGCTTCTGCCCATAACCTTTTGGTCAATTTTTTGCTATTTAGCATCACTCTAGCCATTTCTTAAAGAGTGCGGTTTTTCCTTTCTACAACTCCATTCTGTTGAGGAGTTTTGGGAGCTGAAAACTCATGAGAAATACCTGCAGACTTACAAAAATCATCATAGACAGAATTCTCAAACTCTTTACCATGATCACTTCTTATACGAACAATTTTTCCAATGTTGCAATCTTTTTCAACTTTTAATTTCAAGCAAAGAGTTTTAAATGCATCAAAAGTATCAGATTTTTCTTTCAAGAAATCCACCCAAGTATATCTAGAAAAATCATCCACACAAATAAAAATATACCTTTTCCCATTTAAACTCTCAATTTGAATTGGACCCATAAGATCCATGTGAAGCAATTCTAAAACTTTCCAAGTGTTTATGTCAGAAACACTTTTATGTATAATTTTTAATTGCTTGCCAAGTTGACAACTCTTGCACTTACCATCAGATTCTTTACCTAGCTTAGGTAAACCACGAACAATCCCTGCATGTGACAATTTTTTCAAGGCCTTGAAATTTATGTGACCAAGTTTAGCATGCCACACATCAGTGTTATTTCTCACAACAGATTGACACATAATAGAAGGCAACAGAGTATAGCAATTGTCATTAGATCTAAAACCTTCAAGAACATTCTCACCATTCTTATTTAAAACAAAACAATTCTCTTTATCAAAGTTAACAGCATAACATTGATCACAAATTTGACTTATGCTAAGCAAGTTAGCTTTAAGTCCTTCCACAAGTAACACTCTTTTGATTTTAGGTAACCCTTCAAAGTTAAGAGTACCCACTCCAAGAACATTACCTTCAATTCCATTCCCAAAAGTAACAGATCCACAATGCATAGGTTTTATGTCTGTAAGAATAGACCTATCACCTGTCATATGTCTTGAACAACCACTGTCAAAATACAAAAAATATGAAGAAGCAGATCTATCATATTTACTAGTAAAACCAACAAAACAATTATTCTTTTTTATCCATATTTTCCATAATTAAACATTTTTATTTTTTACTCTTTTGAAATTATCAAAATAATTGAATTTCTCAAAATATTCATTTTTGGCAAAATTCATAAGAGTAAAACACTTAGGCCGAATATGACCCTTCCTACCACAAAAATGACAGATTGGAATGAATTTTTCGAACTTATCATTGGATTTACCTGCTGACTGTGTCCTTTCTGTTGAAACAATCTGAGTATTGGATACAACATATTTCAGTGAGAATGACACAGGAACATCAGATGATAGCATCCCAGACGAGATAAAGACAGTTTTCTTTGATTTTTGAGAACTTGAAGCACCAAGTCCCACATGACTTCTTTGACCTGCATTCTGTATATTCTTAAAAACAGTTGAACCGAGGTTAACCATTATAACATTTTTCTCAAGCGTATCCAAATCTTTAGACAACTTATTAATTTCAACATTTTTTGAAATTATTTTTTTTTCAAATTTTTCATTTAAGTGAGTAAGTGGTTTAATTTCAAAGGATAATTCTTTATTTTTGCTTACCAATGGCCAATTTTCATAACACACTTTCACCCATGAACCATACATCTTTTTGTAAGATTCACTCAAAGACTCATCATTCAAGTCAGAATCATCACTACCAGAATTTTCTTCATCTTTTGAAACATTATTCAAGCAAACAATTTTTTCATTTTCAGATTTAGAAACAGGTAAAATAGTAGTGAAAGTGACATTACCATCCTCATCTTCAATACTTTCTGAGTCATTATCACTCCAAGTAGTAATTATACGTTTTTTGTTCTTTTTCAATGTGTTTGCACATTCAGACTGGATGTAGCCAAATCCCTCACATTCCTTGCACTGAATACCCTTTTTATTAGTTTGAAAAGGATTAAGAGAAGAATGATTACCTTTTGACGGCTTGCCATTGAACTTCTTATTTCCTATCTTTTTCATATATTTTTTAAAATTCTTTGCAAGCATTGCAATTTCATTATCACCATCTTCATCATCTGATGCTTCTTTTTCAGTACTTTTGAAAGCTATGTTCTTCTCTTTCTCTTTGGAAGTACTTGGCTTGTCTTTTTGACGAATCTTTTGATTTAACTCAAAGGTGCAAAGTGACCCCATCAATTTTTCTACTTTCATAGTACTGAAGTTTTTTGCCTCTTCCATAGCATTGCGCTTAACATTGAACCTGTCAGGAAGAACTCGAACGATTTTTCTAACAAGAACAGAATCATCAAGTTTCTCACCAAGTGCAAAATGCTCATTAGAAATATCAGATAATCTCTCATAAAATTCATATAGTGTTTCAGAACCAGTCATCCTAAGGTCATCAAACCTAGTTTGTAACATAATAAATCTAGATCTTTTGACATCTACAGTTCCTTCAAACTGAGTTTGAAGAATTGTCCAAGCATCTTTAGCCGAGACACATGTGGAAACAAGTTTAATATAACTTTCTCCAACACCATGGAAAATGGCGTCAAGAGATTTATTATTATAACTGGATAATTTTTCTTCTTTTGTATCCCAAATAAGTTCTGATTTTACATTTGTGCTTCCATCTTCACCTTTTCGGTAGGAGGTGACATCTAGACAAAATTTCTCTCCATGCTTTCTCTTCTTGAGCTTTTATGAAAGCTCTCATCCTAACTTTCCAATATGGATAGTTTGAGTCATTAAGCAATGGAGGTCGAGACACTGAACTACCTTCTGCAAAGAAAGACATTTCACACAAAACAAATCAAATGGAAAATAACCACAAGATCTTACTAAGAGTTTAGTGAACCTGGCTCTGATACCAATTGAAATTCTATTTTTTATGATTACCAACTTAATTATTCAAATTAAATAATTAATTGTTGAATTGTTACATAAATGTTTAAACGGACACAGTGACTATTTGAATAGAAACCAGATATGTTTAAACAGTTTATCACCAGAAGATAAAAACGAACATAAAGTAAAGAACACGTGAAATTATACATGGTATCAGCAATCTTTGCAGATTGCTACTAGTCCACGGGGTCACACCCAGAGAATGAAATTTATTAGAAGAATATCTAAACGATTACAAAACCAAATTGACTTATACAAATAAAGACTCCCTCTTGAATTTGTCGCAACTGTTGTAATCTAAACTCCTAATCAAATTTCTGAAGTGTTAAGATCTTGAACTCCTTTCAAATCATAACACTTGCACTTTTCCTCCCGAAAAGTGACTCACGAACAAGACTTCTCCCAAAGCTTGATGAACAATGTCCAAGTGTGTTCAACCTGCACAATTAGCACAGAGAAAAAAATACAGAATTACACTGTAATAAACCAATAAGAACTTGCTGGACTCAAGTTCTTCACATAATAAAAAAAAGTCTCTCTAAAACTTGAAAATATTTGGAAAATAATACACCAAGAAAGATGATCAAAAACCAACGACCTAAGGATGATTATATACCTTTTAGAATCCCTTTAGGTCGTGGAAAAAAAATCAGAAACCAATCAGCCAATAAATGGAAAATCTTCCCAAACAGGAAAGTCAGAATCTGTTCAAACAGATTCATTGAACCTGGACAGTTTTTAAACCTAGTTTCCTTAAATAAATAAGGAAACAAAATATACATTATCTCTACAAGTTGTACACAGTTTCTAGACAAACAAATCAGATCAATAAATAAAAATAAATACCAATAATTTCCATATAAACAAAATTCAAGAAAACATATTCTTTTATAGGAAATTATATATTTACTTATTAACATATATAGAATAATCTGATTAGAAAACATTTCACCACAAAACAAGAAACTACCCATTTCGAAAATACCACATAATATATTTCGAAAATACATCCATAATTAATTTTGTCAATTTTATCAAATATGCCAATAAAGGATTTTACAAGTTTTTAGAGAAAAAATTTGGGGGTTCCTCCTCCAAATTTTCCTATTTATGTTTGTAATTTTTTGGTTTGTAATTTCTATTCTAGTTATGATTTTCTAATCCTTTTCATAAGATTATTAAGATCATGATGAAACAACTTGTAACTAGATAATATTTATGTTTTATGTTGATTTCCCTTGTAATGAAACAAAGTTTATGGATTTTTCTTCTTCATATATGTCTTTCATCTTTAATATCTCATATTTTGGATTGTTAGATAATATGCACTTTGTTCTTCATTTTGTAAAACATAATATTCTTTGTGTAAGATGTGTCATTAAATTGTACACATCCAATGCTTAGAACAAAAATATTATATTTTGCCTTATAAATAATGTTATTTGATTTTTTTTTTTCATTAGGTTGATTCACATTAAATACTTTGAAATTATAATTTTTGAAAAGTGAAGAATAATCCTATCTTTTTAGAAGTAATTTGTGCTTAAAATTATAAATCTATTTGGAAAATGATAGTTTGACTTATTTTAACTATCACTAAAACTTGGGAATCAATATACTAATAAGTATTATTAAAATTACATTTTGTGGATTCTTGTATCTTAATAATCCTTCATTTTAACACTTATTTTCAAATCATTATTGGTTATTTGTATTCTCTTAAATAGCTTTATTTTAAATCTCTTATTTTATGTTCATGACATTAAATCTCATCAATCTTTGGAGCTAGGTTAGAATTTACTAATTTGGGTTTAAAATAGTTTTCTTTTTTATTTTAGACAACTCATTTGGGTTCGATCTCGTGCTTACACGAACACTATATTTCATATACGATTCGTGCGCTTGCGAGTTATAAATTTTTAAAACATACCTGTTTTGGGTCCATCAGTGTCCCTGTTGTGTTGGGCCTAAAATCATTAACATGAGTGATTAGTGTTCAAAAGTATCATTTTATTAGTCTTTAAGTTTAAAATTATTCAAGTTTTAATTAATAATTTCATGGATTTATTGTCATATATTTTATATTTGAAAATATTAATTTTAATTTAATTTGTGGTTAATTTTAAGGAAATAAAATGTATTTTGACACAAAGAAAAAGAAATAATTAAAATTGAAGAAAACATGAAGAAAATGGCATTTTTGACAAAATTAGGCCCAAAACGGCCCAGGCCCAAGTCTTCAGCAACCAACCGAGCCGGAGCCGCCGGCCATGCCTGCCACAATGCCTGACGTGCGCCTGCCATGATCTGACGCTACTGCCACCCACCTGACACGTCAACATGCCAAGCCAACTAGTTGCTGTCACGCGTCCCACACCGCCTGCAACTGCTCCCCACGCACCCGACCACTCCGTCTGCTACCTCGCCACTCAGCCTGTCATGTTCTGACCATGTCCCCCACTCCACTTGCAGCCTTTTCAAAAGCCAATCCAAGGACGAAACGTGTCCCACTTGCCCCATTTGTCATTAGATTTTGAAGCCACTTTCTCCACTTTTTAATACACGAAAATATTAAACTTTGGAGCAAATTTTCTCTATAAATAGGGAATCAAAACCAGTGTAACATCATCAAATTTTATAGTAGAAAAAGACACTTTGTTATTTTGTTTCTTTTCTTATTTCTAGTTTAATTTTGCTTATTTTAAGTGACAAAATTGAGTGAATTATTTTAGAAATAATTGTGAGGTTAGAGTGTAGTTGTTGTACTTTTCATTCTCAATAGTGATATTAATTTTTCTTATGCTTCATTTCCATATCTCATTAATTATTTTGTTTCTCATCTTCTAATTTCTTTACTAAAATTATTTACAATCTTTTACATAAGTTCAGTCATGCTTTTCTTATGTAACTTAGATTGTTAATTTATTTTAGTATATTTGTTATATTGTATGTCTTTTACTGCATTCTGCCAGTGGTATTTTATCGCTCTTGGATATATAATATGATATGCTATGAAATTAGGAGTTAGATTTAATTTAATCTAGATTATTTAATGTGTGCTTTTAACATATACATCTTCCCATTGCAATTAATGGTGTAGAATTGCAACTGTGTTTTGAATTAATATCAATATTAGAATAGATTTTACAGCACTGCATCTCTACCATTCCATGCTCTTTATTTGATCGTTTTCTCTAATCTATCATTTTAATTTCACAAAATCCATCTCTTCAATTCTACTTTATTTTTATCTTTTATTTACTAATCTAATCTTTAGTTGTGTTTGCCTCTCTGTGGATATGACATAGCCCGATTACTATTGCGAACGCTTAGAAGTTTATTGGGCGATATCAATTTTTGGCGCCGTTGCCGGGGAGGTAATTTTACAATTAAAGGTTTGTATAGAAAATTAACTTTTTTAATTAAAAAATAATAGTAGTATAATTTTTTTTTCCTTAGTAATTTTTATTTTTAGTTTTTTTTTTTTTTTTCATTTATTCATTTTTTATTGTTTTATTTTATTTGTTTATTATACTTTTACTTTTAGGTTTAGGTTTAGGATTTTATTTTTTAGATTTAGTTTTTTTTTCAAAAAAAAACACAAAATTTTGTATCAAAACCAAGTATTGAGAATATTTGTGTAATTTTGGAAATCAGTAAAAATCCAAACTTGTTCTATCTTAGAAAAATTTGTTCTTAAATAAGGTCTGTGTTAGCGTTACCCTCCAACCTTTTCTAAGAACCTCGGGGAGTTCTAGAAAAGCTCTTGGGCCTAAAGTAGTACCTTGGCAGCCTTCCCAATTGGCCTGGGAACATTTTTTGTATATACTTATTACACTCACTACCACAAAAAAGGATTTTTAGGACTAGCATTGCGAGTCCTAAAAAATTTTTAGGACTCGCGGGGTGCGAATCCTCTATTTGAGAGCCTTAAAAACTAAGGTTTTTTAGGACTTGCATTGCGAGTCCTAAAAAAATGTTTTTAGGACTCGCATCGCGAGTCCTAAAAAATCTGGTTGAGTGCCTTTAATTAAGTTTTTAGGACTCGCATTGCGAGTCCTAAAAGAACATTCGAGTCCTAAAAAATATGGTGCGAGTCCTAAAACATCTGGTTGAGTGCCTTTAATTAAGTTTTTAGGACTCGCATTGCAAGTCCTAAAAGAATGTTTTTAGGACTCGCAACGCGAGTCCTAAAAAATTTGGTTTAGTGCTTTAAGTAATTTTTTAGGACTCGCTTTGCATGCCCTTAAAAGTAATCTTCCCCAAGCTGTCACTAGCTACTGCAGTAAGGGAAACTTGCATAAATTTCACACATCACACTTCAAAATCCAATATCACAAATACCTGATTTGCATCATAAAAAGAGAACCCAATAGATACAAGAGTGCATATATATACTCATAACTAAATTAATGCTAAGAAAGCAAACTTTCAAAACTAAATCAAACAACTTATTGCAAATAAATCATCACATACAAATAAATAAGAAACTTGAATAAAAAATAAAGATATCAAAACTTTTGGTCAAACAAAATTTAGAAAAAGCCAGAAAACAACAAGAAGAAAACTCCCCAATCCTCTGTTTTAAAATGTCCCACCGAGTGTCAATGTCAAGAGCATGAGGCAAAACAAATAACAATCCATTTTAAAGATCATATACTGTATATAATAATGTTATTTGCAAGGAAAAACCCTATTAAATAAATATATATACAAAGAAATATATTTAAACAATAAACAGATTGTATATAATACTCTATCTTCGTTTTGATTCTCTCTCTCCACTATTTTGGAAAAAAAATAGAGTTTTTTGGTCATCTAAAGAAATTCTTACAGTAATTAATTAAGGATATATTAAGAACAATTTAGACAATAAATATTTAAAACAGGAGCAAAGAACACATCTTTAGACTTCAAAGTCAATTTATTCACTATTTTGCATAACCAATATTCTTAACTAATTGTAAAACTCAATATGAAATAGCCACTACTTCAGAGAAAATTAGACATATTGGATGACTCAAAACACTAATTAAACCAACAATATTCTTATTATTCAAGAACAAGTCTCACGGTTAACCAAAAACAAATTATAATTCAATGAGAGTAAGAAAAAAATGTGTGTCCCTATCATTGTATTATAATTTTACTTAATCAAGTTTTGCTCTCCTCCCAACCAAATATAATGTAAGAATGAGTTGCCATTTAATATTCAACTAGCAATTTCTTATAAATAACAATAGACTATAGATGTCAAGAGTCTCACCTGTCAACACCCTTGAAACTTATTGTTACTCTAATATATCACTCAATTCAATCAATGCATATTTATATGAGTGTTGGAAGCTGCAGGAAATTGAAGTAAAGTAAATATTAATAAAGTAGTCAAGAAAATGAAGGCATACAAAAAAGATAAGTATTATTAAAATCAAATCCAAGTCAAACCCATTATATTAATCAACCATTGGTTTCTCTTTATTGAGTAATAGACTAGAAAAAAGAAAAGAAAAGATATAAATATATATTTATACTCCCCTGCAAGAACACTCATTATATATCATAATCGAAGTCCAAACCAGAAAAAATTTGATCCAACATACACCATGGCTATAAACTAGAAGAACACCTTATTAAGTGACAGACTAGCTAGAAGTAAAAGATATATATATATATACATATAGCAAGAACACCCAAGAAGAACAATGTTCTTCTCTTACAAAAATTTTGCTTTCTCTCTCAAGAAAACACTCACTCTTGTAATATGAACAAAACCCAAAAGTATCTCAATTTAATATATAATTTGTGTTCCTTATATAAATATATAAAGACAAAACTCATAATACAAATGAGTGTGAAAAAGAAACAGAGAGTTGAAAGCTTACTGCTTCAACACTACTCTGAAACAGCTCTTGTCGGTCAAAGGGGTGTTTTAAAATGCTCAAAATAGAACAAATCTGAAGAAATCAACAAAAAATTCAGATAAAAAAATAGGTGGAGAAGCTAGTGTTGTGATCTAAGGAAAACTTAAAACATAATATATGAATGAGTGCACGTATATAGATACAGGCACACATATAAATATATATATATATTTATACCAGAAATGAGGCAAAACTGCCATGTGAGAGGAATCCATGTTGTTTATATATAAAATAGTTGCAAAATTTCATATCAGAAATAGAAGAGAAGAACACCTAGCACCGAGAACACATGCCGTGGTGGATGAGATCGCCTGGCACCAAGAACACTTGTCGTCGCCGCCGTCGCCTGTCGGTTTCAAACCTAGCCCAGAACCAGCACCGCCACCGCAACCGGATATGCTGGAGCCGAGAACCCACGACGCCGGAGAACCAGTCCCGAGGGCCGACGCTTGCTACTCGCCTCGCCTCCTCCGTCTCCGTTCACCACCAGCAGCCACCCTCCAACAAGCCTGCCGAAACCTATATCTGCCGAAACCTATATAGTCCAAACCTAATTTAATCCCCAAATGTGAGATTTTTATTTTGTGTGCTGAAAATTTTTGAACCCCCAAATTTTAGAAAAAAGTAAGTTTTATGTGTCCTTTTTATTAAACAATCCTTAATACTATTTTTTAGGACTCACAAAGTGAGTCCTTAAAATTATTAAGTCAATAAACATAAAAATCACTTATTTTTTAGCTAAGAGTTTTTTAGGACTCGCATATTTTTTTAGGACTCGCAAAGCGAGTCCTTAAAGAGTATTAAGGACTCCCAAAACAAGTCCTTAAAATTATTTAGTAAAAGAACACTCATTTTTTATCCCATATTTTTTTAGGACTCGCATATTTTTTTAGGACACTCATTGCGAATCCTAAATTGTGTTTTTTTAGGACTCTCAATGAGTGTCCTTAAAAACTCCATTAACATTTTTAAGGACTTACATTTAGGTGCGTGTCCTAAAAAAGTGTCCCGTAAAGGGTATTTTGTAGTAGTGACTATTAAACACTTGCGCTTATAATACTTACAAAAAAAAATAAAAATAAATAAATAACAAATGAATGAAGAAGATCATCGACGTTTTGAGTACTATTATCCAATATATCTCTCTTCACTTCAACACAATCCAAAATCTAGTGCTACTGAGGGTACTAGCAATTTTAGAGGTGCCCACCAACTTAGCGAAAGAGAGTACCTTAAATCTGAAGTAGAATTCTTGACTAGAGAATTCGAAAACTTGAAAGCTAAGTATGGTCGAGAAAGTAACGAGGTTATAAGGGTAGAGTATGATGAACCATATTTTGACTGTGAAAAAGTCCACCATTTTGCTCCAGATTACTCAACTCTTAGAGAAAGGGAGGAAGCTTTTCAATACTATTCTTACTACAAGAACAATAATCTTAGCTGGAAAAACCTCGTTGCTTCAAGTTGGAAGTCTAAGTACAACTACCGTGCACCGATTGGTTGGGAATTGGCACCATCTAGTAGGAATGTTGAGAACAATTTTTCTAACTCTTTCCATGAACCTCCACATAATGTTTGGACTAATACAAATTCCTTAGAAAAAGCATTATACACATCTATGGAGGAACAAATAAACTTTGCTGAACACATAAGAAACATTACTAAACACATGATGGAGGAACTTAGAGAAATTCAGACTCAATTTTTAGAATTGACCGACAAAGTTAATGCACATTATGTCAGTCAATCCCAATCAGATAAGGAAACAATGGCACCAATCTCTTATCCTATTTGTTACAAAATTGATGAGGATGGTTCCATTACTATTCGTAGTAAAAATATTTCTCATGCTGAAATTCTTCCAACAACTCCGAATGAAAACAAGTGTTATCATACTGATGTGATAAACCTTATTGTGGAGGAAATTCACAAACTTTTCTCAAAGAATCAATCACACTATTTCCTCCACGATACTGAAAATGAACATTTTCTTTATCCTGAGAATATTACTAATGCTTCCATTTTTAAGACGCGGGATAAAAGAAAATTCATTTTTGATACTAGATAGTCAAGAATATTGAGTTGGTGAACCAACCTGAGGAGACTTTTCTCCGGTTTGCCAAGACTAATCAGGTTCTATCTTTCCTTGCTTTCTTTATTTCTGGTATGTTTTATTTTTGTTTTTTCTTTTTATTTTATTATGATAGTTTGTCTTGTCATATATTTTTCTTTTTCTAAGAATCAATATCATATCATTTTGCATTAATTCACTCTCTACATGTTCTCATTTCACGCTTTTCGTGTATATATTTTTAAACAATGAGGACATTGTCTGGTTTTGGTTGGGGGTGGTGAGCATATTCATGCACGTTCATGCTGATTTTTTTCATATTAATAGGTTCACGGTCAAATTTTTTAAAGATTACTTATTTATTTTTGCAAAATGTTACTTTTGAGTAAATTTTTGTTATCTGTATTACTAAGAGTTTCTGTAGAGTTACCTAATGCACATGCCAAACATTGTGGTAAGATGGTTAATTAGCACATATTTGCTTAGAAATTTGCCTTGTTTAAGAATTCATTATTTTCTATGAGAGGTGAGACTTGAGAAAACAACTTAAAATTTTTTATTGATTCTTAGTAATGGTTATAATTATTTGGACAAGGTATTGTGGTATGAATGGATGATGTTTTAGGGATAATATTTTCTATAGAAAAATCTTATTAGAGAGCCTTTTATTATGTTCTTCATGAAAATAAATAAATAAATAAAAACACAAGAGCAATAGTTCTATCATTTTCAATTATGTTGTCTCGTGTTAAAAAAAAAGTGTTTATTTCATGTTTTATTTTATGGCTCTTAGAATAAATGTAAAGATTGTCTATTTAACTTAGAATTCCCGAAAAACTGGTTTTGTGGTACTGTTTATGGTGGTTGTCCAAATAGTTTATTTTCTTTCTTCGTTTCAATGATTATTTAAAAGTTTGTCATTTATATATACCAATTTGATGAGTGCTTACTTCTTTATTGCCAACTCCATGAGCAAAACTCTTAACTTTAAATATTTTCAATTACATGAGAGGTTAATGGAGTTGAGACTTTTACTTGGCATAATTTCGAAGGCTTTTGTGTGCTATGGTTTGTCGTAAGAAGGTTCAAGTTTGGTGCACACACTCACAACTCTAGATTTATTCAAAGTAATTTTGATAACTCTTGTTGACTTGTTACTAACATTTTGTGTTAATACTTAAGTTCTTTTATAATTTTTGACCTAAAATATATCATGTTAACATTTCTAATTGCACTTGAATTGCTAGAGACTAGCAATAAGCTCGTTGGGGGTTGTGATTAGTGTTCAAAAGTATCATTTTATTAGTCTTTAAGTTTAAAATTAATCAAGTTTTAATTAATATTTTCATGGATTTATTGTCATATATTTTATATTTGAAAATATTAATTTTAATTTAATTTGTGGTTAATTTTCAGGAAATAAAATATATTTTGACACAAAGAAAAAGAAAGAATTAAAATTGAACAAATCATGAAGAAAATAACATTTTTGACAAAATTAGGCCCAAAACGACCCAGGCCCAAAGTCTTCAACAACCAGCTGAATTGGAGCCGCCTGCCACGATGCCTAACGTGCGTCTGCCACGATCTGACGCTGTTGCCACCCGCCTATAGTGCCAACCTGCCGAGCCAACCAGCTGCTGCCACCCGCCTGACCGCTTGCAGCTGCTCCCCACGCACCCGACCACTCCGCCTGCCACCTCGCCACTCAGCCTGCCACGTTCTGACCATGTCCCCCACTCCACCTGTAGCCTTTTCCAAAGCCAATCCAAGGCCGACACGTGTCCCACTTGTCCCATTTTGCATCAGATTTTGACGCCACTTTCTCCACTTTTTAATACACGAAAATACAAACTTTGGAGCAAATTTTCTCTACAAATAGGGAATCAAAACCAGTGTAACATCATCAGATTTTAGAGTGGAAAAAGACACTTTGTTATTTTGTTTCTTTTCTTATTTCTAGTTTAATTTTTCTTGTTTTAAGTGACAAAAATGAGTGAATTATTTTAGAAATAATTGCGAGGTTAGAGTGTAGTTGTTGTACTTCTCATTCTGAATGGTGATATTAATTCTTCTTATGCTTCATTTTCATATCTCATTAATTATTTTGTTTCTCATCTTTTAATTTCTTTTCTAAAATTATTTAACATCTTTTACATAAGTTCAGTCATGCTTTTCTTATGTAACTTAGATTGTTAATTTATTTTAGTATATTTGTTATATTATATGTCTTTTACTGCATTCTGCCAGTGGTATTTTGTCGCTCTTGGATATATAATATGATATGCTATGAAATTAGGATTAGATTCAATTTAATCTAGATTATTTAATTTGTGCTTTTAACATATACATCTTCCAGTTGCAATTAATGGTGTAGAATTGCAACTGTGTTTTGAATTAATATCAATATTAGAATAGGTTTTACAGCTGTAACGCCCTGGATAGCCAATATCGTTACACTGTGTGTTTATAAACGTGCTAGACTTGCTAATCAAGTCATTTAATTAAAAACGTGTTACTAAAACTATAATGGAACTAGGGTTAAAAGATTTTGGTCTCATAAGCCGCATTTCCTATAAATAAACATTTTCGGTTTACACGAGATCCCAAAAATAATAAGATTAAAACCATTTACAAATATTCAAGAATTAAATACCGTAATTAGCCATTCTAAGGAAAAACAAACTGTTAGGCATTCCTTGTCCTGATCCACTCCTCGGCCATGGCGACCGAACAGCTGACTATGTACATTCAGCCCCACAGCTCTCCATCTCAGGATTGGTCCAACTTGCCTTTGCCTTTACCTACACCACGTAGCACTCGTGAGCCAAGGCCCAGCAAGAAAACACAATAATAGAGCCTAAACAATAAACAGACAATCGAATATCTCATATCACATAAACATGTTCTCAACAGTTTAAGCATTTGTGATAACCAAGTATTCAGCATACCAAATATATCATCTCATATCAATAATAAATTTACAAATGATAACTAGGGTTAGCGCCCTTAGGCTGCACCCTCTGTTTATCCCATTGACTCCGACCCGCTTAAACCGAGCTCAGTGAATATTAAGCTGTCCTCGACTACCAGTGGCCAAGCCCCACCCTGTGCGCAAATATTGTATACGGCACCCTTAGGCCGTTTATCACATGTCCCATGGCATAATACCATCTATGACATTATACAGATATCGAGAGCACTTAGTCCTATCACAAACATATAACCGGGTGCAGTTTTCTTACCTTTAGATTTGTTAGCTTCGTTCACTTAGATCCTTGAGCACGATCCCTCTCGAGCCCTAGCGTACACCTAGTCACAGCCATAGATCAAAATTATCACCAAACCTCAAGTCCAAAACCTAACCTCAGGACCAATCTAGAGCCCTCGGGAAGCCCCAATTCCACCAAATAGGGTGGTGGAATCGAACCCCGAACCCCCGGGCAAAAACCCTTGAAAATAACTCAAAAACCCCCTTCTGGAAACAGGGTAGCGCTACAGCACTCTAAGGAGGGCGCTACAGCGCTACAAGCAGAGCCCAAACTCACCCAGAACACTTGGCCTAGCGCAATAGCGCCCAAAGGCTAGCGCTGTAGCGCTAGTCACAGAACAGCTAATGCTGTTTTCCCTCCTTCGACTTCCCCCGAGCCAAACCTTACCAAAACTTCTCCAAACTTCCACCAAACCTAGAATCAAGCCTACTAACATGTCTAACTCATCCCAAGCATCCCAACCACATAAAACTTAAACATATGCATCCCTAATCTCAAAATTCACCATGGTTGAACCTCAAACTCAGAAATTTTAGCACAACAATCAAAACCTTAGAATTTAGAGCTTAGAATTTCATACCTTCAATGGGGATTCGACCTTAAGTCAGCCTCTAAAACTCCTTGGCTTACTCCTCCTCAAACCCTTGGCTTGAATTCCCTAGAGTTCCCATCAAATTCAGCTTAGACACCTTAGTTCAATACCAAAACCAGAAACTGGAGAAACTTCAAAGTCTTACCTGAACTAAATGGCTTGTTCTTGCTAAACCCTTGTCAATTCTTCAAGCCAGACCAAGGACTCTAGCCTCAAGCTTACTCTGGCTTCCCCTGAGTTTCTGCTCCAAAATACCTCAAGAATTTATGGAGGTATGCCTAAACCGACCTTGGAAATGGCCTGTTCCTCTTTCCCTTTTCTTTCCCTTCTTTCTTTCCTTTCTTTTCTTTTTTTTTTTCTTTCTTCAGACTTCTATTTCTTTCTACAAGTTCCACTAAACATAAAGCCTCAGTTATGCCTATCCTTTATAAGCCCAAATGACCACAATACCCTCCCCTTTAATTCTAACACCTTGAATCCACTTAGGGTATTTTGGTCATTTCACCCAATTCCCGCTAATTCCTCGAGTGTCTCTAATATTTTCCGCTTACTTCTCGATACCTAATTAATCACCAATTATATTCCTCAATATAAAAATTAACCCCAATACATTCTCTAAATTCCCATTTGCACCCCTAGGCTCGCCCCGAGCCGGGTATAAATCACCGCTGTGACTTTTTCGCTAACCTGCTCGCTAGGATCGTCTCGAATCACAGATCAAAAATATATCCACATAATAATGTAGTCTCAACAATTATCACATATATATACAGTTATGCCCTCAACGGGCCAAAATTACAATTATGCCCTTTCTAACCTAATCAGGGCCTACATGCATACTAATACACATAGTCATGCATCTCAGATATTGAAATAGTCATATAGCATACTTTTAATCATTAAATCACATATATTCCAATTATGCCCTCCCGGCACACTAATCAAGGCCCTTAAGCCTTATTAGTAAATTTTGGTCGTTACAACAGCATTGCTTCTTTACCTTTCCATGCTCTTTATCTGATCGTTTTCTCTAATCTATCATTTTAATTTCACAAAATCCATCTCTTCAATTCTACTTTATTTTTATCTTTTATTTACTAATCTAATATTTAGTTGTGTTTGCCTCTCTGTGGATACGACATAGCCCGATTACTATTGCGACCGCTTAGAAGTTTATTGGGCAATATCAGTGAGCATCAAAAAATTTCTTCTCATCATTAGCCACAGAGGAAGATTGTACATAATAAGGAAGACATGTCACGAACTATGCCTACTACTTAGAGATTTATGTAGATTTACACCAAAGGCAACTAGACCTAGATGAAGATGTCTTGCTTCAGTTTTAAATTCTGGATTTAAGTTATTTATTTTTTTCCAGGCCTGCGAATCTGCATGATGTTGGAGTTTACCATCTTTCACACGCCTAGTCTCATGCGATATTAAGTTTTCATAGTGTTTTGCCCTTCGATATAACTGCTTAACCCGCAGAATCAAAGGCAAGTACCACATCACTTTCTGAGGAATAATTTTCATAATCTTCTTACTCTTGTTAGGTTTATAGTGTGGTAAATCACATTCTGGGCAAGTGTCCATGTCTGCATACTCTTTACGATATAACACACAATCGTTCGGACACGCATGAATCTTCTCATACTTCAACCCTATGCAATTTAAAGTTTTCTTCACTTCAAACGTAGACTCGGGGAAGCAATTATATGACGGCAAAATCTCCTTAAAAGTAGCTAAAAATTGATTAAAACATCTATCGCTAACTTCATTTTCTGGTTTTATGTTGTAAAATTTCATCATCGTTGGTAATCTTTGTTTCAGACAGCCATTGAATAATGGTTTATCTGCATCTCTAACCAATTTATCAAATTTTGAAGGATCATCAACAAACTCTTCTTGAGCTTTATCAAGCAATTCCATAGGATGATCGTCAAAATCACTATAACCCAAATCATCAACCATTCGCCTCCCAAATGGATATGGATTATTATTTTTCAATGATTCCCCATGCCAATACCATGTACGATAACTTGTATCAAATCCCCAAAAAAATACATGATTCTTTATCATGGTAATATTTCTTTTTGATCTATTACCATAATCTATACATGGACAATGAGTTCTTTCCAGATCACTACAATTTGTTTGGCAAAATTTTAAAAATTTGTTGAATCCATCTTGAAATTGTTGTGTTTCTCTATTCTCAAGAATCCATGATTTATCCATAATGATAATATCTACCTAATTCCTAAGTCAATAACGAAAAGAAAATTAATATTGTAATTGAACAAAAATATATTCCATTACTAAATTCTAAAATGAAATAGTCAGAGTTTCCTCTATTTATAAAACATATCAAAAATTCATATATATTTACAATTAACATAAACAAACATAATTATTACATATAATAACCTATAAAACATGTTCAATATATTAATTGATCTTAAAAAAAATGGGCAGAGTTTCTTCTGTTTTTATAGCATATCCTAATTTATTACTACCTATAAATTCAAATCAAACAAAACATACAACAAACAATATGCATGTTCTTAATCATAAGCCACCGCAACACACAAAATTCTCAAAACCTACTTCACTGAGACACACATGTTCTCAACCTTCTGTTATCTCTACAACACACAATTTTATCTCAGAGACTACTTCACCACGGATGAATATCTAATATATGCAAACTCCTCTAACAATAGTTTGTAAATATCAAAAATTAAGTAGTAATTATTACTCACCTTCAAAATTATTCTTCAACAATTTCAATACACCTCAAATTCAAACAAATATTTCTTACAATAAAAGTTTAAACATTGGTTAGTAAATATATGGTAATTGAATTGATCCTAAAATAATATAATTAACAAAAAATAAACTTTAAAAAAAATCATTATGTAAATAATATAAAAAATTATGTAAGAAATAATATTATAATATAAAAAACTATGTAAAATACAATACATTTTAAAGATTTAACATAATTAATATTAACTTTATTTAAAAACCAATAAATTAGGTAAATAATATAAAAATACCCAAAAACTGAAATATATATAAAAATCAAGTTTTAGTAATCAATACATGTTTTGAACAATGAAAATATCTTCTAATATTGTATAAACTTTCAAAAAAGTTAGAAAAAAGCTTGAAAACCACCCTATAAATATACATGGAAACCCCATTAAACTCACTCAATATTTCTTCATTTTTGCCCTAAAACTTCAAAATAAATCAATATTATGTATGGTCTTTTCTCTGCACTTTTTCTTTAAGGTTGAAAAAAATGCGTAGAGAAAGCCTATATTTGTAGTAGTGCTTCAAGATGGTTGAGGTGCTCTATGTCCTTGATAAGCCTCTCGCAGGGCTTCACGTTCACCCCGGTGCTCAGGTCAAGCCCTGTGGCTTCTTCTCGGCTCCCACTTCGAGCACTCCGAGACGGTCTCAGAGGTGGCCGATCCCCTACCCAATTCCCACTAAGAACTAGTTGGGGTACCTCTCGCGCTGGAGAGGGATGTATTATTGGAGAGGGTGGATGCCTTATTGGCGAAGGCGGTGGCCTCTCGTTATTTGGTCTGCAATGTTCGAAGTTAACCCGGGCAGGCTCCAGGTTGTTCCTGATAGGTTTTGGGTTATCATTCTGAGCTATCGATGGAGCTCGTTTATTCCCAATTCCTGTAGGAACGCTTCCCATAAGATTGTTCCTAACAAGGTTCTGAGAGTTCTCTCCAGGTCGACCATTGTCGCTAATTTTCCTAAGTCTTGGTTGAGCCTGTTGGGCACTTTACTCAGCCATCCTTCCACCCGAACTCCCTCGAGGTCGTCCTCTGGCTCTCTGGGGTGGTACATGTACTTCAGTGGCTTGCCTCACCAACTCCTTGTTTAGCCGTGTAGCCTCAGCTAGGTGTTCACGCAATCTGTGATTTTCTAATTCCACTATTGGCACGAACCTTTCAAGATTGTAATACAGGTCTTCATCAGGCCTGGGGGTCTAAACATGCCGTCCCTTTGAGGCTGATGATGCACTCCCCTCATCAAGGCTTTGACCCACCACGGGCTGCTTTCTAGGCCTCCGAGGGTGGTTCTCAGACTAAGGAATATGCTCCTCGAGGATTTGAGGTAACGATCGAACAATAGTTTCGGGGATGTATAAGGCGACCATTGATGTTGTGTAGGAGGATTTTACTAAACAATACAAAATTTCTTAATGCTCTCAACGAAAGCACCAAATTTTTTACGCCGTTTTTCGTCAACTTAATTATGAAGAAAAATAAACAATGATTTAGAAAATAAAAATAAAAGAAAATTAGAGATTTTTAATATTGTTTAGTAGTTAAAATCTGCCTACGTCCACGAGCCACTATTATTATGAACACTCTGTAAAAGCTTCGGATGAAAGTGATTTGGCAGAGTCTCTTCTGAGTACAAAATTGTGTCTGAGTACAAACGACCTAGTCCAAGCTATTTAAAGACCTGGTTGTAGGAATATATTCCCCCCGATTCAAGGAAGTTACAATCAAATATTTAAATTCAATTAAATATATGAATTAATAATACAAATTAAATGCATTAATTAAATAATAATCCCATGAAAATAGGGATTCACCACACGGTTTTAACGAATCCCAAAGAAATAGGGATTTCCTAACAGATTTCCCGTGTGATAAACGTGTCATCGAGCTCCATCGTCGCCTTAACGCGCTTTCAAGACCAACCAAACTTCGAGCTCATAATTCCAGTTGTTGCCTCCTTCTCTCTCGCTAAGTCGATCAAACTCATCCATCAGAGAATGTTGGTATGTTCGAACCTGCAAATCATGCTCGAACACTAATTGTAGATCTAGAACCGTTTGTCAATTTGTACAAGTGTACTGCCAACACTTGTTACTCCTGAGCTTACTATTTACGAGCCTACATTTTGAGGCTATTTATTTAATCTCGAAATTTGGGTGTAACCGTCATTATACCTAGTCACTTTTTTAAATTTCCTCCAAACATGCTCTCTATTATGGCTAAAGTTGATTATTTTAATAATTTTACAAATTTAATTTTCAACATATATTATTTTAAAAAGTTTACTAGTTTGTCTTTATGTCCCAACATTACTTTCTTTATTATTTTAATAATAGGTCATTAATTTAGATACCTATTTCCCACTAGTTATATTTGGCTAGCATGATAGCATACTACAAATTGTTATTATAGCTAGTCTAATGTGGTTGTGGTTGGAGTGTAAAATTTTTTTTAAAAGAAATGTCAAATCCTTAGCTAAACTAACTACTTGTATCGCATAGCTAGTGTGGTTGGAGTTGTTATAAGGGGAGACATTACAAGTTTTTTAAGTCTTCCTTGGAGTGACATTAAAAGCCTTTAACACATCCGGAGGAAGACATGACATTAAAAACATATATGCCAAATTATATACAAATTCAAATAAATAAACATATCACATATCTTTCCTAATCAACATACAAACCACATTTACAATTAATTTATAAATTTATTTAAATATAACAAATTAAGAAAAATACATCATTAAATATATCAACCCTAAAACTAACAATTTAAGATATTTTTATTTTTATTAAATCATGAGAAAATTTTGCTTTAATTCCTCTATAGCAACAACAATAAGTGTTAAAGTTCTAATTTTCCACAAAATTTGAGTGTTGTCAAAAATTTTGGCGCGAAGTATACTGCCCAAAAGTTTCAGTGTGATGTCGATATCGTCGCTAAATTTTTTTTAGAAAAATGACAGTTAAATAGTATATACTAAATAATTTTGGTGTTGTATAGTCTCTCCAAATATTTTAGACACCTATAATGACAACATTGTCTTTGCTATAAAGCAAGATTATTTGAAAGCATTTATTGTGATAATAATGTCATCCCTATATCTTTTTAATTAATTAAAGAAATAAAAAAATAAACATTTTGCATCTTTTGTGGTTTTATAGGTTCTACTGTGACGAAGTATGTGTCGGCACAAGAATGTGGTTGTAATATATGTCCATTTTCTTTTAGGGGATGCTCATTCAATAGCGTACTTGAAAACAATACTGTAATAATAATGGCCGGTGTTATATATAATTTGTCAACAATAATGAAATCCAAACAAAAATTAACGATTTTCAAAATATATATTTATTGAACCACAGTAGTTGCTATTTTTTTTTATATTTTACATCAAATTTTCTATTTTTTTCTTTACATCATTTAAATATTATTTATTCACTTAAATAAAAAAAAATACTAAATATTAATTAAAAACTCTTTAAAGAAAAATAATTAAAAGTAAAAACAATAAAATATTAATTAATTTTTTTGAAGAAGCTCTATTCCCTTCTATAAAAGTAGAGAATGTATAGTTAACTTTAGAGAATCTTTAAAATAAAGAACCAATTTATTTCTTCAAATTTTTAGAAGCATCTTGTTACACCCAGATTTCGAGGATGCAAATCTTGATCTCGAAATTCAGGTTCGTATGGTGTGAGCTTGAAATAAGCACAATCGTCATGTGATCTACAAGTCAGAGACAGTTTCGCTGTAAGTGATAACCCTGTGAGCTCGAACATTATGTAGTCTCGAAAGTGTCCGAGCTTATAAGGTGAACTCGCAACTCACTTGGATAAGTTTCTTGATGCATCTCTTGCCCTCAGACAAGATGGTTCAAGCTCGAGAGGTGTAAGCTCGAAGGTGACGGTTTCGTCAATGGTTACTTGTTGGGAGCATAGGCGAAGTGAGATGACGAGCTCGTAATAGATAAACGTTCTCGAAGGCACATGGATCTGGTGTCTAAGCCCATCGGTTGTGTGTAAACATATTTATTGTTATAAATTCCCTATATTTAAGGGATCTGATGTAATTTGGTATTCAATCCCACATTTTATGGGATATTACCGCGTACGTAATAACTAATGCATTAGTTGGCATTATATTACTTTATTTGCATAATATATTCCCAACATATGTGGGAAGCAATTCTGAAAACCTTTCTATAAATAGAGAGGGAAAATTCATTTGTAAAGGACCTAAATATTGAGATTTGGAGAGAAAATGCTGGGCAATTGTTCTCTGAAAGTTTCTAGAAAACTCCTAAGAATTAATAATATAGACTCGTGGACTAGGCAGATTTTAACTGTTGAACCACGTAAAAGATCTTGTCTACATTCTTTTTATTCACTTCCTCTGGTATATTTTTTGTTTAATTGCTCTCTTTTCTTAAGTTGACGAAAAACGGCATCAACAGTTTGGTGCTTTCATTGAGAGCTATTAAACAAGATGTGAGTCTGTTCAATTAGAGAGCCTCTCGAATCATCGATGGCCACTACAAACAATCCCAATATACCAGAAGAGGAAATTCCTCATGATGCGGATTACCCACGACGGCCTGGAAAGCAGCCTATGGTGGATCCCAATCTCGACGAAAGAAGTGACTCATCCAACTCTCGAGGACCACCTGCCCTCAGGGACGACGAGGACATGTCTTATAATCCCAAAAGATATGTTCCAATTGTGGAACTTAAGAATCTCCAACTGCGCAAACAGTACGCAGATGCTACAAAACGCAATGAAGAGTTAGCCAGACTAGCTGCTGAGGCACAGGTGCCTCCTCGAGACGCTCAGGCCCCACCTCGTAGGCCTAGGGGATGCCCTCGTAAGAATACGGCCGCCAGAAGGGCGGAACAAGCACCGCCACCAATGTTCCAGCCTATTCATCCGAGACCCCTAAGAGGCAACCGGACTGAGGATACTGCCAACCCAATGGCAGAAGCACAAATAGGAATGAGGAATAACCGAGCCCCCTCAGTGGCTCGGACCCCAAATACTGGTGCTGCGCAGAACGTCCCCAATCCTAACTGGGAAAATTTGGGACCATCTAGGCCCAACAATGGGAGGCAGCCACCATCTCCCATAAGACACCCACCATCACCAATAAGGCATCCCTCGCCTGTCCAAGAAGTTCCGCGACCTACCCATCAAGACAGGAATCAGCGGGCTAGGCACGAATAAGGGGAAGCTTCCTGAGATCGCAGGGCTCCTCAACCTACGAGAAGCCAAATGTCATGATCACAAGCTGTTGGGACAAGGAGGCTAGCAGGGGACCCACTGTAACGTCCTGCGTTTTCGAGTACCTTTAAATGACTCGGGTTGGGATTTTTTCCCGAGTTAAGAATATTATTTTAAATAATATTATATTTTGTTTGGAAATTATTCCATGAGTTATTGCTAGCCAAATTATGAATTTTATGATTTAAAAGTCAAGATAAGACTTTTGGTCCTGGACCGACACAAAAACCCTGATTGGGTAAAAAAACCTCGGAAAATAAAAATGAAAAGTTATGGCAAATATATTTTGGGCATAAAATACACTCATAAAAATTAAAGTTTGGTCAAAAATAATAAACCTAAGGGAAAATGGAAATTTTAGGGCATTATGTGTTAAATGCTTAATTTTACCGAAATGGGGAATTTTATTCCATGAATGGACCTTAAGTTAATTTTATAGTGCGATTAATAAAATTAAATGTGAGAGACATTTAATTTAATTATTTAATGTTAAGTTTTGTGATTAAAACTTAATAATAGTGAAAAAGGTATAGAAAGTCAAATTAGGTTTTTCTTCTTATAAAATAATTATTCACCATTATAAAAAATATATACATAAATGGATATATAGTATAAGGTGGCCGGCCATGTGGGGTATTAAAAAGGGCGTGAACCAAAATTAATTAAGTTTAAATCTCATTTTAAGTATTAGGGTAATAGGCAAGTGGGTGGTAAAAACACTCAAGTGGTTTTGTGATATTTTGTAGAGTTGTGTGAGCCCTTCTAACCCCAAAACCGACCACACCTCTCTCCCATTCACTATCATCTTTTTTTGAAAACTCTCTCAAAGTTTTCTCTCCACCTTCAACCTCAAGAACACTAAAGAGACTTGGAAGCAAAGCCTTGGTCTACGAAGGGTTTTCCCTAAGGTAAAGTTTCAATAATCTAGACCTTTGTAAAGTTTTATTCATATAGTTTCAGATAGCTAATTCTCTATGTTGTTGGGAGGAGTTGGTTAGGGTTTTTAATATGTTTTGAAGGAGCCAAAGCTAATAGGAAGATCCAAACCTTAAGCAAGAACATCAAAGAGGTAAGAAGTTTACTTTTTATGATTTTTGTTGTAGGGTTTTTAGTTTTAAGAATTTTTTTTGTATATTTAATGCTTAAAGTTTCTTATTGGTGATGTAATAAGGTTATGGTAGTTGTTTTATAATTTTTATGATGTTTGTGCGTTGATTTTTGAAAATAGGGACCAAAACCCCCAAGGGTTTTGTTAGAAACCTTAAAACAAAATACAAGGGGTCAAGCAGCCACTGTATATTGATTTTGTAAAATTTAATTGTACTGTGATGTTTTTGAGATTGAGTACATAAAATTTAGCTTTTGAAACACTCAAAAATGTTTAAAAATGAGTGAGTTATGCTATTTCAAAGTTTAGGTAAAAAACTGTTTTTTCATATTCTTATTTTCGGAATCAAGTTTGGACAGCCACTGTATAGGGAAAATGAACCCATTTTTTTCTAAAATTCTGTGGACATATTACTGGCATAACCTAGTATTCTACTGTAAAATTTGGTAAGAAAATACTGAACGTTTTGAAAGTTATTGAGTGTAAAAGTTTGGAAAAACAAATAGGGACTTGAAAATAAGGTCATTTTTACCTCATTGTTTGAAAATGATTTCACCAATAAAAAATGCTCATTTTGACCTAAGATTTTACAAAGACCTAAATGGCATACCAAAAATAGAATTGGGAAATTTTGGTAACAGTTGGGTAAGTAAAATTAAAGTTATGAACTAACAAAGTATGTAGTTAAAAATGTGAAAAAGACGCTTTTCACACTTAGTGTAAAAATGATATTTTGGAACTTAAGCTAATAGTAAAATTTTGTTTATTGCAAGATATAAACTTGGTAAGTCTTGAAAATATATTTTCACTAAAATTACCACTTTGAGTTATGTGTGAATTATTTTAATTAAAGAATTTTTATTCTTTTTAAAAATAAGAGATTTAATTTATTAATAGTTAATAAATTAAAAGAGGGTTTAAAACCCAATATTTTGAGAAAATAATTAAGTGAATTATTTTTCTAGTAAGTAAAATTGATTAATGGATTTTGGAAAATTAACTAGTCAAGATGGGAAATTTTTAACAGTTTTCCTAATTAAGACAAATTAGGCAACTTTCTTAAAACGGTTTTTAGAGATTAAAACCTTAAGAAAAAAAAAAGGAAAATTAAGAGTTTATTTTCTTTAAAAATAATTAAGTAATTAATTAGTATTTTCTACATATAATACCAGCTAAAATCTTCTATATATTTTAACTGACTTGTTGAAAGTACAGATCAAAAGCGATGCGTTTAAAGAACAAGATTTTTAGCGGATTTTGGGAAAATACTATTGTGATACCCAAGCCTAAGTATCGAGACCATAGGATAGGTCTCCTCGAGACTTAGGGTTTAATCTCAAATATTTTGTATGAATTTCCTTTATGGGTTTAAAACCAAATAAGGATCATAAATCCTTACTAATAATTTTTATTAAAATGACCAAACTGCCCAAAATAAAAATAATAAATTATGAGTGCCATAATTTGTAACGCCCTGGATAGCCAAGACCGTTACACTGTGTGTTTATAAAGTGCCAGACTTGCTAATCAAGTCATTAAAATAAAATCGTGTTACTGAAATTGTGGAGGAACTAGGGTTAAAAGCATTTTGGTCTCAAAAGTTACATTTTCATTACTAAACATTGTTTATTTACACGGGATCCCAAAATATCAGTTTAAAGGCCGTTTACAAAAGTTACAAAGTTTAAATACATTGACCAGCCATACTAAGGCAAAACGAGCAGTTAGGTAATCCCTGTCCTGACACACTCCTCGACCATGGTGATCGAACAGCTGGCTATGTACATATCACCTCGGAGCTCTCCACCTCAGGCTTGATCCAGCTTTCCCTTGCCTTTACCTGCACCACGTAGCACCCGTGAGCCAAGGCCCAGCAAGAAAACACAACAACAACAGAGCATGAACTACTAACAGATAAGTCAATTACTCATATTATATCACATAAACTCAGATGTATCACCATTCGGTATAAACAAGTATTTCACATACTAGGCATTTCAGTACATAGCATACAAGTCACAAACGATAACCAGGGCTAGCGTACACAGGCTGCTCCCTCTGTTATCCTGTTGTTTCTGGCTCCCAGTGGCCAATTCGCGCCCCGTGCGCTAAAATCATGTACGGTACTCTTAGACCGCTTTTACATGTCCCTTGGCGTAATACCAACATTGACATGATGTAACTCTCGGGAGCACTTAGTCCCACTACAATCATACATCCGGGTGCAGCTTTCTTACCTTTGAATTCACTGGTTTCCGATGCCACGAAGCCGCGAGCACGGTCCTCTACCCCGAGCCTCTCCAAAGTCCTAATCACAACACAAATAAAATATTCTTTGTCACTAATCAATCCAAGGCTACCTCCCCGGAACCAAACCCACACTCTCGGAACCCCCAAAACCCTAAAACAATACACCGAAGAATCCCCCGAACCCCCGGAGCAAAGGCCTAAAATTGCAAAAATTGATGTCCTGAAATTGGCCTTGGGCCGCGGCGCCCAGCAAGTCAGGGGCCTCGCCCCGCCCAGAAATCAGCCTCGCGCCGCGGCGCTCCTTCGTGAGCCCAGAAAATCTGGGTTTTCCCTGCGTTTTTCCCAAACCCAACTCACCCCAAATCACTCCAAACTCCTTCCTAAGTCCCAAAACCAACTCTAAAACCTTAATAGACCTCACAACAACTTAGAAACATCATGCTCAAGCTCATTCACCCAATTATTCCCAAAATTCACTCTTGAGTTTCATGCTTAGTAACTCAAACCAGAAAATTAAAAACAACTTGAACTCAAACCCAAACCTTACTCTAAATTCCCTATCCATAACAGAAATAAGCTTCATAACTACACAGAATCCTTACCTTGAATGGTGAGTCCAACTTCTAGCTTCAAACCTCCTTCCCCTTTGATTACCCAATTCTGAATTCATGCAAAACTAGCCACCAATTTGTTTCAATTCACACTTATCAACCAAAAACCAGACTTGGAACTTAAATATTCCATAGCTAAAATCATACCTCTGAGAATTCTTGGTCTAAGCTTGCTTGACAACTTCAATCACCCCTTGATTCTCCTTCCAAGAGTTTAAAATTCTGCTTCCCCTTTCTATCTCCCTTTTGCTCTAATTCTAGGTCTCCACAATTCAGCATAAACCTATTTTCCCAAGTGTTATACATACTTGTGTTTTTCTTCAGCTCAAACTCACCTATACACTGCCAAAAGACCAATTTAACCCTCCATTAATATCCCTTACTAACTAGACCTCAAGGGCTTACTTGTCCTTTTCCTAGCTTTACAATTCTACCACTTTCCCAATAAAACTTGTTACTCTCTAAGGTTACTAACAACCACACAAGTTACCAAATCACCAGTTACCATTATCTAGTTTTCTAAGACCGTCTCGGCACGTGTATCACATCGGTATCACCGCACCCACATGGTACGAATCGCGTATCATAATTATCACATAGCATAATTCGCATAGTCATATAACATGCTTAAAATCATAATCATGCACCTTAATTATAAAAATCACACATAGTTCCCATCATGCCCTCCTGGCACACTAATCAAGGCCCTTAAGCCCTACTAGTGAATTTGGGTCGTTACATAATTAATTCGAGTATACTGTATGGATAACTACAGTATTGGCTAAGCGTAACTGGACTAAACATTGGAGGGTGAAATCATGTCGAGTGCTAAGGACTCTAAGTACGTCAACTTACATTGTCTGGCTGCAACATGAAACGATTATAGACGTTAGTATAGGGACACATGCACATATATACACTATCGTAGAAAGTTGCTTAGAGACGTTAGTCTAGTGAGTACTGATTTAGAAAAATATGAACGATAGATATCTGTCATATCCTAGACAGCTGATCCCCGTCACACTGCTTGATTTTATTATGTCCGGTTCAGTACTGCGACGAGTGGCCAAGAGGTGAGGATTGCTGCTTAAACCTAGGGGCGCCAAAACGAATAGGACCTAGGGGCCCTCATGCTTACTTAATCAGTGAACGGTTAGAACCCGAGCAAGTGCTCTGATAAGTTATTCCCGGATAGCAGCCGTGGATATTGGCCATTCCGTGAGAGTGCCTAGAGATACTAGGGGTTGCCAAGATTGAGTGAGGCTGAACACCCTAGAGGCAACTGCTCATCAGCACCACTGATTAACATAGAAGTCTCTGTAAAATCGTGCAAATTCGATTACACTCTCGGATAAGTAGTGATGTCCTAGGTAACTTGATGGTTACCCTTGTGAGGGATTTACTCTTGGATAAGTAGCGATGCCCTAGGTAACATGATAGTTACCCTTGATGGGGATATTTATTTGCTAGATCTTAGTGTTAAGACTCGATTCTCTCTTACAGATTAACATTTATGTTGGAGGGCGTGTTACGACCAAATTTTTGGAAATTGTCGAGCGTTGGTCTCGAATTATATTGTGATATATTATATCTGCTTGCTCTAGATTTTCTAAGTGCAGGGATATATTTGTTGATGAGATATAGTTGTGATATAATATATCTGCTTCCTCGGGGATTTTCTGAGTGTAGGGATATATTTGTTGATAAGATATAGTTGTGATATAATATATCTGCTTGTTCTGGGATTTTTTGCGTGCAGGGTTTTAGCTGTTTATAGGAAATAATTTATCATTGGTTATCAGGCATCACCATAAGTTTGGCAGGACGCTTTTGCGTTCTTGAAATTGATTGCGTAGGGTCCGGATGGTTCCGGAACTCTAATTCTCTGCATGCTTTGTTTTAAGGTTGAACTTACTAAGCATTTTCGCTTACCTAGTTGTTTCATGTTGTAGGTAAGAGCAAGGGCAAGACAGAGCAGTGAGTGCTGGAGTCTACCTTGCAAATGTACATGTGGACCGACCTTTTGGGAAGCCATTTTATTTTTGGAAATGTTGTGTAATTTTCCTAAACTAGGCTCACTCTACTCATTATAAAATATGTTTGTAAATAAATGTTAAGTATGGCCATACGACTTTTTAAAAAGTTTTTTTGATACGGGTTTTTGAGACATTTTGTTAAAAGAAAACATTTATATTTCCGCTTTATCAAGTCATGAAAATCTGGGTCGTTACAGTTGGTATCAGAGCTCGAGTTGAGTCGGTTCTGTAGACAACCCACATGTACATTTCGCAAAGATAGAATGGTTATAACTCCCACTTCTTTTTACAAATGCATTATAACAATTATGAAAAATAAGAGAAGATATTTTTATTCATACTTTTGAGTGCATTACAATGTTAATCGAAGGCTAGAGATATTAAGTAAAGTGGAAGAATAACTAATGAATACGCAACTATAATATTCATGGGCATTTCATTAGTATAATACCCATAGAATGATGCTAAATACAGGCAAACAATCACTAAAGTTATGAACAATAAAGAGAAATTCATGATTTGATGATGAATTTTATCTAGAAGGTTAAGAGATGAAGAAGTTGTGCAAGTAAATGGTTGAAGGAACAAGTATTTATAGGACAAAAACTAGCCGTTATGACCCTTGGTGAATACTGATCCGACTGTTGGAAACAATAACCTGACCGTTGGGGATATAGTTGTATTCTCTTGTGGGATTTTAACAATTCTAAGTTGTTGAAGTAACTAACACATGAGAATAATTAATTTATGGATGTTAGAGAAACTTTTTCAGAAAAATTTGTGAGTCAAAAATGTTGGACTAAATAATATAAGAAGATTGGGAAATTTTCATTTTTTTACTATTCACTGGGTACTATTCATAGTGGGTTCCACAGTAGGGTCCACAGGGTCCCACAACGGGGTCCACCACATGGTTCCCACATGATGTTTCAGTAGTGATACAATGATGACTTTAGCAAACCACCATGCTTAATATTTTGAATATTTTATTATTCCACTATGCTTGATATTTTAAATATTTTATTAGCATAGTATCTCAAGTTTTTCCTATAAATTGCTCTTCCAAAATACTTTTTGAATCACAAAACCTCATTTTCTTTCCCTCACTCTACCCAAAAATCTTCTTAACACCCTTCTAAAGTTCTAAACCTCGAAGATCTAGGCGAAGTTCTGTCCGTAACGCTAGCCTAAGAAAACCTTTTAGGTAAGCTCTTTCCTGAGCCTTTCATTTCAGTTATTTCGTTATTATATATATACAGATTGTTTTACTATGCTGTTATAATGTCAAAATTTATATATGGATTATTTTACTATGCCGTTATAATGCCAAAATTTCTATATAGATTATTTTACTATGGTGTTATAATGCCAAAATTTATATATAGATTATCTTACTATGTCGTTATAATGTCAGAATTTATATATAGATTATTTTACTATGCTGTTATAATGCCAAAATTTATATATAGATTATTTTACTATGCCGTTATAATGCCAAAATTTATATATAGATTATTTTACTATGTCGTTATAATGCCAAAATTTATATATATATAGAATATGTTACCATGTCGTTAAAATGCTAAATTTTATATATAGATTATTTTACCAAGTCGTCATAACTTACAATGCCAAAATTGAAATATAAACTATTTGTTATGTATCTTTATAATACTAAACTTATATAGGCTATGGTCACACTTTGGACTATTATGGACTTTTATTATATGACCTTATTCCCTATTATTATGGACTGATACTATGACCTGGACATTTCCGTATGACCATGACCATGACCACGACTTTTAGACCGGGATCTTGCCATGGACAATTATAGTATGACCATACGCCTGGACATAAAATAAACAATAAAATAAGAAAAATAGAATAACAACAATTATAAACTAAAATTACATCATGTAGATTTTATGTAAGTTAATAGTTTGTGTTTTTATCAGGATGCTAACAATTTTGGTTGTTTTATCAAGACGCAAGGTAAGTAGAATCCTCATCTACAATACAAGTCTTTTATGTGTCTTATGTGCATTTATATGCTTTATATGTTATCCTGCCATGTTGTTATGCATAAGTTATTTTTAAGAATGTTATATTTCTTATGCATAAGCACGCTTAATGTTCACAAACAAGTTATTGAAAGCGTTAAAGTAGAGGTGCTGCTTGGGAGACCTACGTCCCAAAAATGTAAGGAGGGAGATGTACTTCCCTATATAATGAATGTTTATGAGGGAGAAATCCCCTACTATCATGTTTATGTTCAAGTGGGAATGTGATTCCCTATGTAATGTCGGCAGCAGCATCCTCTAGGGCCCAAAAGAAAGGAAAGTGAAAGAAAGAAAATACATAACATGTTGCACGTTTATTTTAATGCATATGAGGTAGCTATTCTGCTTACTGAGCCTTAGCTCATCAGATAATGTTTTGTATTGTAGGTAAGAGGCCCCAAATATAAATCGTTGATGAGTATACGTGGAGCCAACATGACTGTACATATGGGGCTGACCTGAAGGGAGTGGAGTTCTGCTATGCTATTTTATAAATAAACAAGAAACTTGATTTTATATTTATATTTCATAAAAAGTATTTTGTGAACTTTATAATTTACATAAAGCTTTAAAAGTATTTCATGAACGTTGTAATTTACATAAAGCTTTTAAATTGATCGGTTGGATACATCTCAAATCCTACGTTAAGGTGTAGTAACACCACGAAAAATTATTTATAAAAGTATTAAGAGTTGTATTTAAGATAAAGTTTTAATTTAGTTTTTGGGTATTGTATGGTTTGAAGTTATGAACATTAGTTTATGTATTGTTTAATAAAAAAATTTGTAAATTCAGAATTTCAGTATTGTCGTATTTAGGTTAAACTTTTTTTTTACACTATACATGTATGTTAAGAAAGGAGGTCGTTATAGAGTGGTATCAGAGCGAATCGGTTTTGAAGACAATCCCATATGTACAAGCATGATGGTAAGTGTGGTACTCATCAAGTAAGTCCTTATAAATATATATATATTGGCGTTAAACTTAATCCCTTAGCAAAGTTATATCTAGCGCTGCTTGACGTGTAAATAACTGATATGGTCATTTACTTTCAAGAAAGTTTTATTCATGGTAATTATCCCAACTCATGACCTTTTAGAATTGAAGAATGGAAGGGCATGCAGCTGGAGAGCCTACTGCAGAGCAAACTGCTCCAAATGTTGCTGAGATAATGCGGAAATTTCAATAAGAAAGGGAGAAAAACCAACGGTTAGAAGATTTACTAGCACAATTCCTAAGGCAAAAAAGAAATGAAGGACGATCACAGGGTAATGAAGAATCACCACAAGATAGCACAGACCACCCTCCAACAAATGGAGCACAGCAACACGCACCACCTCCGACTCCTCCAATAGAAGTCAGAAATGCAACAACCAATTACTCTCCGGAGACCTGTATGAAATTCCACCCCCCAGAATTCTATGGAAGCATTGATTCGAAAGTAACAGAGAATTGGATTCGCACGATGGAAAGACTTTTTGATCTAGCTCGAGTCCCACAAGTAGACAAAGTGCGGCTAGCAATATACTTGTTGAGGGAGGATGCTAGCTATTGGTGGGACACTATGGCGACCATCCATGGAGTAGACACAATGACTTGGGAACAAATTCGAAACTTATTGGAAGAAAGATACCTTACAACTGCCTTGAAAGATGAAAAAGCAATAGAATTCACTTACCTAAGGCAGAAAAAGATGCTGATGGAGGAGTTTATTCGGAAATTTAATGAACTCTCAAGATATGCACCCCACATGGTCTGTACGGATGAATTAAAAATCAAGCATTTCAAAAATGCTATTCATCCAGACATTCGTAAAGACCTCGAAGTAGCAGACTTAGAGGGAGCTTCTTTTTCCAAAGTAGCTGACAAAGCCTTGAAGATCGAAAGGGCGATATTGATGCAAGAACGGGAGAAAGAAGTTGAATTCAGAAGACAGGTCGCAAGGAACTTCTGAAATCGGCAAAATAACCATTTCATGAAAGGTGGTCCAAGTCAGAAAAATAGTGACAAGAAGCGACCTAACCAGTGGAGTTTCAACAACAACAACAACAAGAGAGGAAAGGAGCAATCCCAAGAAAAGCCAGGATTTCCTCAATGCCCAAAATGTAACAGATATCATCCTGGTGAATGTCGGGTTGGGACTAACACTTGTTACATATGTGGGAAGCCGGGGCACTTTGCAAGGAAATGTTCCAACCGTAACGAACAGTATAAAGGAGGAGAAGAAAAGAAAACAAATGGCAGAGTCTTTGCCTTGACTTGGGAAGAAGCAGAAGCAAGTCCATCCACAGTAATCTCAGGTCAGCTCATTTTCAATAACATCCCTGCATCAGTATTAGTTGATTCTGGAGCTACACATTCATTCGCATCGGTGCATTTTGTTGGTAGACTGAATGGATTACCTGTTAAGATGGATACAATTTTTAGTATAGCACTGCCCTCTGGGGAAGTGCTATACTTAACTCATTGGTATAAGACTATACCAATTACAATCAATGACAAGGAACTATATGTTAACCTGATCATTATCGACATGAAGGACAATGACGTCATTTTAGGAATGGATTTCCTAACAATGTATAACGCTAGAATCAACTATAGTAAGAAAGAAGTCATTTTTACACCAGTAGGAGAAAATGAAGTTCATTTTCAAGGGAAAGTGAAACGAACCCCTTCACCAATGATTTCTGCAACAAAGGCAAGGAAATTATTAGCAAACGGATGCACCGGATATCTAGCAACGATTAGTGACATCTCGAAAGAGAAGTTTGCGAGACCTAAAGACGTTCAAATTGTACGCGAATTTATGGAAGTATTTCTAGAAGATCTTCATGGAATTCCTCCCAATCGTGAAATTGAGTTTGAGATCGAGTTGTTACCTGGTACAACTCCGATTTCAAAGGCCCCTTACCGCATGACACCTACCGAACTGAAGGAACTAAAGACTCAACTGGAGGAACTTTTGGAAAAGAAGTTTATAAGACCCAGTCATTCACCGTGGGGAGCCCCCGTACTATTCGTGAAGAAGAAGGATGACACAATGAGAATGTCCATTGATTATAGGGAACTCAACAAAGTGACAATTAAAAATAAGTACCCGCTACCCAAGATTGATGATTTATTCAACCAACTACAAGGAGCGGCAGTATTTTCAAAGATAGATCTTCGTTCGGGATACCACCAACTCAAGATGAAGGAATAAGATATTCCCAAAACAGCGTTTCGAACTCGTTATGGACATTACGAATTTCTGGTAATGCCATTTGGACTAACTAATGCTCCTGCAGCTTTCATGGACCTCATGAATAGAGTATTTAAGGATTTCTTAGATAAATTTGTCGTTGTTTTTATCGATGATATCCTTATATACTCATAGTCAAAAAAAGAACATGAGGAACATCTAAGATGTACGCTGGAAACACTCAAAAAGGAACAACTGTATGCCAAATTCAAGAAGTGTGAATTTTGGCTCGATAAAATTAACTTTTTGGGACATATTGTGTCAAAAAGTGGGATTTTGGTGGATCCAACTAAGGTAAAAGCAGTAAAAGGATGGTCCCAACCAAGGAATGCAACTGAAGTAAGAAGTTTTCTGGGCTTAGCTGGATATTATCGACGATTCATAGAAGGGTTTTCCAAAATTGCAACCCCACTTACGGCGCTCACTAGAATGAATAGTCGATTCATATGGACGGAAGCTCGTGAGGAGAGCTTTATGGAATTAAAGAATCGACTAACTAATACTCCAATCCTCACCATCCCGAATAGTACAGAGGAGTTTGAAATTTTCTGTGACGCTTCAAAGATGGGATTAGGAGCGGTGTTGATGCAAGAAGGGAGAGTAGTAGCTTACGCCTCCAGACAATTAAAGGACTACGAGAAGAACTAGCCCACACATGATCTAGAGTTAGTTGCGGTAGTTTTTGCCTAGAAAATTTGGAGACATTTTCTCTACGGAGTAAGATGTAAAATTTTTACCGATCACAAAAGTCTGAAGTACATCTTTACCCAGAAGGAACTTAATATGAGACAAAGAAGATTGTTAGAATTAGTCAAAGACTACAACTGTGAAATTTTATACCACCCTGGTAAAGCTAACAAAGTAGCAGATGCATTAAGTAGAAAGATGTCGACAAGCTTGATGTTCCTTCAAGCCTTGTCCAAACCGCTACAACAGGAAGTAGTAAGATCGGGAAAAGAAGTAGTAGTCGGAGGATTGTCCAATCTGACATTGGAGTCGAATCTGCTGGAGGAAATAAAAAAGGGTCAAGAATCAGATCCTCACCTAACCGAGGTCAAAGCAGAAGTCAAAGAAGAAAAAGTGAAGAATTTTAATGTTTCTGACTCAGGAATATTAAAATTTAACGGAAGAATTTGCGTACCTGCAAGAGATGACATTAAGAATAAGATTATGAATGAAGCTCATAACACTCCATACACGGTACACCTAGGCTCAACAAAGATGTATAGAAGTTTGAAGGAACACTTTTGGTAGCCTGGCATGAAGAAAGATGTAGCCCAATATGTAGCTCGGTGTCTTACTTGCCAAAGCATCAACGACCTGGAGGAGAACTGCAGCCTTTGGAAATACCAGAATGGAAATGGGAGCAGATTACAATGGACTTCGTTATTGGACTTCCACGAACAAGCAAAGGATATGATTCGATATGGGTCATCATTGATCGATTAATAAAGTCTGCTCATTTTCTTCCGGTAAAGGTGACGTACACAGGGGACCAGTTAGCGAAAGCTTACGTGCAAGAGATAGTACGATTGCATGGAATTCCCATTTCCATAGTGTCAGATAGAGACTCAAAATTTACTTCAAAGTTCTGGCAAAGCTTGCACAAGGCTATGGGGACGAGATTGAAATTTAGTACAGCTTTCCACCTATAAATAGAAAGGACTATACAGACTCTTGAAGATATGCTAAGAGCGTGTGTCCTAGACTTTGAAGAATCATGGAGTAAATATTTAGCGCTGATTGAATTTTCCTATAACAACAGTTATCAGGAAACCATAGGGATGGCACCCTATGAAGCATTATATGGGCGGAAATTTCGATCTCCTATCCATTGGCATGAGGTGGGTGAAAGAAAGTACATAGAGCAACAAACTGGACCAGATATTGTGACGTCGACAACAGAAGTCGTTCGAAAAATTCAACAGAGGATAGCAGCAGCCCAAAGTCGACAAAAGTGATATGCTAACAAACGAAGAAGACCATTAGAGTTCCAAGTCGGAGAAAAAGTATTCCTACGGATAACACCAATGAAAGGTGTTATGAGATTTGGACAAAAAGGAAAGTTGAATCCAAGGTTCATTGGACCTTTTGAAATATTAGACCGAATTGGAAAAGTGGCCTATAAATTAGCACTACCACCTGAGTTGTCGGATGTGCATGATGTCTTCCATGTGTCTATGTTGAAGAAATATATTCCTGATTCCAGTCACGTGTTGCAACATGAAGTTATCTAGGTGGACAAAGACCTTACCTATGAGGAAAAACCTGTCCAAATCTTGGATCGAAAGAATAAGGTCTTAAGAAATAAAAAAATACCTTTGGTCAAGTTATTGTGGAGAAGCCAGACAATAGAAGAGGCTACGTGGGAGCGTGAAGATGAGATGAAAGCTAAATATCATGATTTACACTAGATTTTCGTGGATGAAAATTTGTAAGGAAGGTAGTTTGTAACTCCCACTTCTCTCTACAAATGCATTATAAGAATTATGAAAAATAAGAAAAGATGTTTTATTCATACTTTTGAGTGCATTACAATGTTAATCGAAGGCTAGAGCTGTTAAGTAAAGTAGAAGAATAACTAATGAATATGCAACTATAATATATCTGCTTGCTCGGGGATTTTCTGAGTGCAGGGATATATTTGTTGATAAGATATAGTTGTGATATAATATATCTGCTTGTTCTGGGATTTTTTGCGTGCAGGGTTTTAGCTGTTTATAGGAAATAATTTATCATTGGTTATCAGGCATCACCATAAGTTTGGGAGGACGCTTTTGTGTTCTTGAAATTGATTGCGTAGGGTCCGGATGGTTCCGGAACTCTAATTCTCTGCATGCTTTGTTTTAAGGTTGAACTTACTAAGCATTTTCGCTTACCTAGTTGTTTCATGTTGTAGGTAAGAGCAAGGGCAAGATAGAGCACTAAGTGCTGGAGTCTACCTTGCAAATGTACATGTGGACCGACCTTTTGGGAAGCCATTTTATTTTTGGAAATGTTGTGTAATTTTCCTAAACTAGGCTCACTCTACTCATTATAAAATATGTTTGTAAATAAATGTTAAGTATGGCCATACGACTTTTTAAAAAAAAAAATTGATATGGGTTTTTGAGACATTTTGTTAAAAGAAAACATTTATATTTCCGCTTTATCGAGTCTTGAAAATCCGGGTCGTTACAGTTGGTATCAGAGCTCGAGTTGAGTCGGTTGTGTAGACAACCCACATGTACATTTCGCAAAGATAGAACGGCTGTAACTCCCACTTCTTTCTACAAATGCATTATAACAATTATGAAAAATAAGAGAAGATATTTTTATTCATACTTTTGAGTGCATTACAATGTTAATCGAAGGCTAGAGCTACTAAGTAAAGTGGAAGAATAACTAATGAATACGCAACTATAATATTCATGGGCATTTCATTAGTATAATACCCATAGAATGATGCTAAATACAAGCAAACAATCACTAAAGTTGTGAACAATAAAGAGAAATTCATGATTTGATGATGAATTTTATCTAGAAGGTTAAGAGATGAAGAAGTTGTGCAAGTAAATGGTTGAAGGAACAAGTATTTACAGGACAAAAACTAGCCATTATGACCCTTGGTGAATACTGATCCGACCGTTGGAAACAATAACCTGACCGTTGGGGATATAGTTGTATTCTATTGTGGGATTTTAACAATTCTAAGTTGTTGAAGTAACTAACACATGAGAATAATTAATTTATGGATGTTAGAGAAACTTTTTCGGAAAAATTTGTGAGTCAAAAATGTTGGACTAAGTAATATAAGAAGATTGGGAAATTTTCATTTTTTTACTATTCACTGGGTACTATTCATAGTGGGTCCCACAGTAGGGTCCACATGGGTCCAACAACGGGGTCCACCCCATGGTTCCCACATGATGATGCAATAGTGATACAATGATGACTTTAGCAAACCACCATGTTTAATATTTTGAATATTTTATTATTCCACTATGCTTGATATTTTAAATATTTTATTAGCATAGTATCCCAAGTTTTTCCTATAAATAACTCTTCCAAAACTCATTTTGAATCACAAAACCTCATTTTCTTTCTCTCACTCTACCCAAAAATCTTCTTAACACCCTTCTAAAGTTCTAAACCTCGAATATCTAGGCGAAGTTCTGTCCGTAACACTAGCCTACAAAATCCTATTAGGTAAGCTCTTTCCCGAGCCTTTCATTTCAGTTATTTAGTTATTATATATATACAGATTATTTTACTATGCTGTTATAATGCCAAAATTTATATATAGATTATTTTACTATGTCGTTATAATGCCAAAATTTATATATAGATTATTTTACTATGCTGTTATAATGCAAAAATTTATATATAAATTATCTTACTATGTCGTTATAATACCAAAATTTATATATAGATTATTTTACTATGCTGTTATAATCCCAAAATTTATATATAGATTATTTTACTATGTCGTTATAATGCCAAAATTTATATATAGATTATTTTACTATGTCGTTATAATGCCAAAATTTATATATATAGATTATGTTACCATGCCGTTAAAATGCCAAAATTTATATATAGATTATTGTACCATGTCGTCATAACTTACAATGCCAAAATTGAAATATAAACTATTTTTTTATGAATCTTTATAATACTAAACTTATATAGGCTATGGTCACTGTGACAGTCAGATTCCCGTGATCCGTAAGGGGAAAGACCGGGTAAGCAATGCAATCCCACACCGCCTAGGGAAGGTCAAGTGTGATGATTCTAAGACTGCGTAGGTATGGGACTACACAGTTGAAGAGGGCTTAAATGGATTGATGGGTACTACCTATATCAACAAGATGCATCTTCTTTTCGGTAGCCCATCACTTGAGAACTCCAATGTTAAGCGTGCTTGACCTGGGGTAATCTAGGGATGGGTGACCTCCTGGGAAGTTTTCCTAGGAAGCATGTGAGTGAGGACAAAGCATGTTGAAAAGACTCATGTTGGTTTGTAGGGCCAGTCGTCATTCTAGAAAGTAGCCATAGTGACGTGGGGCGTCACAGTCACACTTTGGACTATTATGGACTTTTATTATATGACCTTATTCCCTATTATTATGGACTGATACTATGACCTGGACATTTCCGTATGACCATGACCACGACTTTTAGACTGGGATCTTTCCATGGAAAATTATAGTATGACCATATGCCTGGACATAAAATAAACAATAAAATAAGAAAAATAGAATAACAACAATTATAAACTAAAATTACATCATGAAGATTTTATGTAAGTTAATAGTTTGTGTTTTTATCACGAAGCTAACAATTTCGGTTGTTTTATCAAGACACAAGGTAAGTAGAATCCTCTTCTACAATACATGTCTTTTATGTGTCTTATGTGCATTTATATGCTTTATATGTTATCCTGCCATGTTGTTATGCATAAGTTATTTTTAAGAATGTTATATTTCTTATGCATAAGCACACTTAATGTTCACAAACATGTTATTGAAAACGTTAAAGTAGAGGTGATGCTTGGGAGACCTACGTCCCAAAAATGTAAGGAGGGAGATGTACTTCCCTATATAATGAATGTTTATGAGGGAGAAATCCCCTATTATCATGTTTATGTTCAGGTGGGAATGTGATTCCCTATGTAATGCCGGCAGTAGCATCCTCTAGGGCCCAAAAGAAAGGAAAGTGAAAGATAGAAATTACATAACATGTTGGACGTTTATTTTAATGCATATGAGGTAGCTATTCTACTTACTGAGCCTTAGCTCATCAGATAATGTTTTGTATTGTAGGTAAGAGGCCCCAAATATAAATCGTTGATGAGTATACGTGGAGCCAACATGACTGTACATATGGGGCTGACCTGAAGGGAGTGGAGTTCTGCTATGCTATTTTATAAATAAACAAGAAACTTGATTTTATATTTATATTTCATAAAAATTATTTTGTGAACTTTATAATTTACATAAAGCTTTAAAAGTATTTCATGACGTTGTAATTTACATAAAGCTTTTAAATTTATCGGTTGGATACATCTCTAATTCGACGTTAAGGTGTAGTAACGCCATGAAAAATTATTTATAAAAGTATTAAGATTTGTATGTAAGATAAAGTTTTTTTTTAGTTTGTGGGTATTGTATGGTTTGAAGTTATGAACATTAGTTTATGTATTGTTTAATAAAGTTTTTTGTAAATTCAGAATTTCAGTATTGTCGTATTTAGGTTAAACTTTGTTTTTACACTATATATGTAAGTTAAGAAATGAGGTCGTTACACCGGCACTCACTATAAGTACTATCTCTTCCTTTAGTGTATTGTTTTCTTTTTATGTACCTCCATTCTATAAATTGTAGGTTATGGTCGATATACCTGAGAAAGGTGACCATGTGATAGGAAAACCTACCCATAATCCCTTCGCCTAGAATTGATTTTCTATAGACTCTTTAACGATGAGAATTCCTTGCCACTTCGAGTACGAATGACGACATTGGCATGCCATTCGGAAATGTATGCAGTACATGACGGATGTCTTCAGTAGAGCCAGAGGAGGATCCCGAGCAGTCTGACGAGGGTACCGACATAGAGCTGGATAACTTAGATTAGGTTATTTTGTGAGGGTCTTGTTGATACTTTTTGTAAAGACCTTGCAAACCTACTAGGTTGTAGGAATTTGGTGTAGTTGTAGCTGAGAACCTGCCAGTGGAGGAAGTGGCTAATGACGAACTCGGGGACGAGGAAATTTCTTATGAAGAGCCAATGGACCAGAATGAGGAAGATCCCTAGGAGGATCCTGAGGAAGATCCCGAGGAGGATCCTGAGGAAGGTTCTGATATGGCCGCTGACAGCGACACCGACTAGGTGTTAGGAGCTGCATAGGTGTTAGAAACCCACCTACTACTTTGAAATATGTACCTACCTTGTATATGATTAAGGAAATTAGTAACTGGTCTAGCAAGGATATAAGTCCATTATTTTTAGGGCTAATTTTGTAAATCCCTTAAACTGGCCAACCCAAGCTTAAAACGTTGTTGTATATGGTATAGGGTATGAAATGAAGTTGCTAACTTTTGCTAAAAAGTATTAATTGTTTGTTGTGCTTGATATGCTTGGCGTGCTTAATTATGTTAATTAACTATCTATGTCAATATTAACTTCTTGTCCTTATGCGCTTAGGAGCTTTTGATTTGAAATTAAACAAATGGCAAGGACAAGAGCTCAAAGAGGAAGGGGTGTTGCTGGCCGAGGTCAAGCCGGACCTGCTGATAGAGCTCAGAACGCGCCTGCTGCTAGAGCTCCAAACCAAGGTGCTAGAGTTCACGAGATAGCCGAGCAGACGAATAATCTGCAAAGGCTAGTGGAGACGCAAGGAGCACAAATTGAAAGAAGGCAAAAGAGACAGGAGGACTCTAATGCCCTCCAAGCAGAAAGGTTTAACACCCTTTTGGGATGACTCGCCATGCCACCCAATAATGCTTAGAAAAATGAAGTACCACCTGGAAACAATGAAGAACAGAACCTTGGCCCGCAGGTTATCATTGAGCAACATGTACAGCCAGTAGAAGCACCAAGAGCTGCCCGAGAAAAACCTATATCAGAAAGGTTCGGCAACCAGAATCCACCTATATTCGAGGGGAGCAGTGACCCTTCAATGGCAGAGGAATGGATTAGTATTTTGGAAAGAATCTTCGATTTCATTGGAACTATCGAGAGAGAAAAGGTAGTATGTGCGACCTATATGCTGAGAAAAGATGCCCGCATCTGGTGGGACGCAGCAAAGAAAGGGCATAACGTTGCCGAGATGGAATGGCTAGAGTTCTTGACCTTTTTCAATGGCAAGTACTTTAGTAAGGAAGTGATTGAGCACAAAGTGAATTAGTTCACTAATCTGAAGCAGGGAACATCGAGCGTGCAAGACTACGTTCGAAAATTTGACCAACTGTCTAGGTTCGCGAAGAACCAGGTGAACACTGAAGAGAATAATACCTGGAGTTTTATGAAGGGCCTACGCAGAGACATTGCCAGTGTGTACACATTAGTAGAACTGGCCCGGAGATGTATGCCGAAGCTATGGAACGGGCTCTTCGCTAAGAGTCTTGGGTCGTGTTAGACAAGCTAGATCCACAGAAGAATGAAGACAGGAGGTACACTCCCAACAACCGCAGATAGTTTTAGACCAATCAGAATAGCCCAATGGGAAGGTATAACCCGAGGTACGGCCAGAACTCGGGGCGAACAAACAATCCAAGAGGCACAAGACCAATTTTTTGGGGAAATAACAAAAGAAAAGGGGGACCTCCCAATCAGGCAATGACCGAGACAGGGAGCTGGAGTTGTTATCAATGATAACCAGCCCCCTCAGGTCCAAGCTAGGCCTCCCATAGATCTAGTCCAAGAAAGGATTGAATAGTTGGAGAGAGCATTCAGGCTCTTATAGAATGAGCGTAGCCAGGAAAGGGATGAAGAGTTCGATGAGGAGCTCGAGCCATTTGCCCCACATATCTCTAACACCCTGTTTCCTCAAGGGTTTAGAATTCCTCATGTCCCGCCATTCGACGGAAATTCGGATCCATATAGCAATCTGAGCACGTTCAATACTATTATGTGAGCCAGCAAAGTGGGCTACGAGCTCAGATGTATGTTGTTCCCAGCCACACTCACAGGACCAGCAAAAAACTGGTTTGAAAAGTTCAAAAGACATTCGATCACATCCTGTGATCAATTGTCAAGAGATTTCAAGAAACAATTTAAAGTTATGGTTGGCATTAGGCCCGAGGCTTCAGCCCTGACCAATGTCCGGCAAAAACCTAACGAGCACTCAAAGGTTACCTTACAAGGTTTAACTTAGAAGTGGCCCGAGCTCGAGATGTCGATGATAGTGGTCACTTAATGGTAGTTCAGGCTGGTGTAATGCCAAGAAGTCCTCTCTGGGAAGATTTACAAAGAAAACCTGTCAGATCGTTAACCGAGTTCAATCGACAAGCCCAGAGGTTTGTCAATGTAGAAGAGGCAAGGTCAACATTGAACATGACCTCCCATCCCATAAATACAACGACAAACGTGAACTCTGCTTCGACCTCCCGGGGACAACCCTTCCAAGAGAAAGAAAAACGAAGGGAATAACCCCGAGGCAGATGGGGGAAAGATACTTCTCCGTATACAAAGTGTATAATGAGCTTAATGAGTCTGGGGAGAACATCTACCTGGCTAATGAAAACCAGGTCCCGTTCAGACGACCTGACCCCATGAGCAACCAAAAAGCAAAAAGAGATTCTAGTAAATACTGTAGATTTCACCGGGATATCGGACATACAACCGATGAATGTCGACAGTTAAAAGACAAGATCGAATGATTGATCTCAACGAGTTATTTCAGACAATACGTAAGAAACTGAAATCCCAACCAAGCTTCTACCAACCAAAGGGCAGCAGCTACACCACCTGCACAAAACAGTAACTCCCGAGCTCGGGAGGATGAGCGACCCTCTCCGATTGATGGCGAAGATGTAATAACCATCTCAGGGGGACCCCATATCGCAATATCGGGCAAGAATTCCCAAAAAAGGTATGTAAATGAGCTCAAAATTGGCAACGGTTCTCCCTACGAACCCGAACCAAGAGCTCTGAAACAACAAAGGGTAGAAACTCAACCCATAACCTTCACTGAAGAGGACGCATCTCATGTCCAGTTTCCTCATAACAACCCCCTGGTCATAACCCTCTAGCTCGCGAAAAGAGGGTACACCGAGTCCTGATTAATAATGGGAGCTCGATGAATATCCTCTATAAATCCACTCTAGAAAAGATGGGACTCGCGCTTCGCAACCTAAAAGCCTATGCAACCACGCTGCACGGTTTTTCAAGAGAAGGGATTTCCTGTATGGGATCAATTAAACTCCCTATGACCTTGGGAGACTATCTAGTGTCTGTCATCTGTTAGGCATTTGGCCATCAAGTTCCCGACTTCTAGTGGCATCGGGACTTTGAAAGGGGACCATCTTGCGGGAAGGGAATGCTATAGCATCTCCATTAGAGGGAAGAAACAAACAAGTGCACTGATAAGGTCATTTTTATATTAATATTTGATAAGTTTTTCCATGCTTAGATGGTGTTATGATAGCATTTTTAATAGTTTTAACATAGTTTCGTGACTCTACAACATATTTTCTACATTGCATTGTATGATGATAAATCTGACATTTTGATGGCAAGTGTAGTTAAAATGAATTTTTAGGAGTATTCAAGGCTTTCGGGATAGAAATGTTGAAGTGGCGACAACGTACAAGCTATCTATGCTCAAGAATTGAAGAAATTGAAGATAGGTTGCGGTTCATAAAATTCAGGCCGCGACACTTTAATTGGAATTGACGTTTCAGTTTTTTCTGTTCCAGACAGGTCGCTACTCAGTTTTTTCAGGCCGCTGCTAAGTTTTTTCAGGCCGCTTCCAGTGTGACAAATTTCTGCACATATTTTGTTTTAGGTCGCGGCGCAGATTTTCCAGGCCGCGGCTTGCGACGTCGTTTTCAGATTTTTAATTACTTTTTAATTAGAATTTAATTGAGACTATAAGAGATTATTAGGGTTAATTTTAGAGGGGGTATTTTATTACGGTTTAGGAGAGAAAAAGACTCAAAAAGGGCTGGAGAGAAGATTACAACACTATTGTTCTTCAATCTAATTTCTTTTCTTCCCTTAATCTCTTTAATTTTAATTATAATTATGTTTGTGATTATGATTATTATTATGGTGTAGGTTCTTTTTAGGTTAAGGGTTAATTCGAAACCCAAGACATGAATTCTTGATTGTTCATAATGAATATTATTCTTTAATTTCTCTCAATATTAAATTGTTTCTATTTTTCCAATTGAATGTTAGGAATTTTGTGATTTCTTGTTAGGTGGCGAACTAATTAAGGTTTTACATTATTCAATTGTCATCTTAGAATTACTACTCACCTAATAGTTTAGAATTACATTATTCAATTGATAGTGATGTCAAAAGAATTGTTGATTGTGATGAAAAATAGAACCTAGGTTAAATGAATTATATGATTCATTAATTTATTGCCTAGATTAACTTGTTTCCATAGGACTTAATGCTTTATCTAAGTTAAATAGATTGTATGCTTCATAGATTTATTGGTTACCTAAAAGAGTTAATTATTGAGCGCTTCGCCTTGATTACTTATAATAGGGAGACTGGGATAATTGTCTGCTTCAGCGTTATCTGCGGGGTTAATAGTTTAATTGAGAAATTAGAATAATATTTATTATTAGTGATTAGTAATGATTGTTGAGGGTGGAGATTAACCTTTAACTGTTTCTTAATATCGTAATATCAATCTTTATTTGCTTTCTAGTTTATGTTATTTAATTTTGAGTTAAAAATCAAAACCCCCCTTTTAAGTTTTAGTGTTAATTATTGAATAATAAAGTGAACGATAGTCCTCGTGGGTTCGACCTGTGCTTGCTATTATACTAAAATAATTTGAAGTATTGGAAGAAAATCATTGTTAAATTTGTTGTGGTATACGACACGCATCAAATTTTTGGCACCGTTGCCGGGGAATATTTTATTTAATTTGTTATTCATTTTTTTTCTCTTTTTACTAACTTGGTCTATTAGTTGTGGTTGATGTTTTTAGGGCTTGCATTGAACTTGGTTTGAGACATGGAAATGTACTATCAACACTGTTATGATCCTCAAATGAATAGATATGACTCCTATTCTAGCAATTACAATTCACAATGGGAGGAGTATTCTCATACTTTCTATGGTTGAAATCAATATGTTGAGCCAAATTACTACTCTCAATCAGAATATAATGAGTTCACCCCACAATATTCAGATCCATCAATTGGAGATCTCATCAATGCATTGAATGCCCGCACTCTCCAACTTCAACAAATGTTAGAGCAAGCTTATGTGCATTTTCCTCAACAACCTCCTACAGGAATATCACAAGACAGGAGCCATCAATTTCAGATATGCTAAAAACATTGCTGGTTTCAACTATGCAAACCCAAGTTATTCTTCAGAATATATAAGCATCCCTCAAGAATTGGGCGAGTACCATGGGACAAATTGTTACATCATTGAATAATCTTGAGGTTGAGAATATTGGAGAATTACCCACAGAATTAGAGAGTAATCCAATAGAGAATGATGGTAACCTAACTCTTCAAAGTGGTCCACAACTTGACATGCCACCTCATCCAGAGATAACATTTGATCCAATTCCAACTCAAGAAGTCAACAATTCAACCCCAGAAGCATCTTCTCCATTGGAGATCGAAACTTTCACGTTCATTGGTCCATCATCACAGAACATGCTACACAAACCAACTGTCAGATCCTATGTCCCTATTCCTCCTTTTCGGAATAGATTGACAAAATTTAAGAATGAGGAGGGAAATAAGGTGATCCTTAAAATCAATATTTCACTCCATACAACCATTAAGCAAGTACCACCATATGCTAAGCTTCCTAAGGAGTTGTCCACAAATAAAAGGAAGTTGAAATGTGATAAAAAGATAAGTGTGGGGGAAGGGAACAATTTCATTTTGTCTGTTGTTGGTTTTATTTTTTCCGTTATTTTTTCTGTTTTCATATATTTATTTAGTTTTTTTTTTTTTTTGTTTAGTTCAATTGTGTTGGTCTTGTTGAGAGCATTGGTCGATGATGAAACTTTGAATTATGCTTAAAGTGATGTTAGACAATGATGAATTTTTTATGATTTGTGTGCTTGACTCCTATGTGAATTGTTATTTTGATTTATGTTGTTTTTCACTCTATGCACGATTAAATTCACCACTTAAATGTATTGGAAAAGATTTATGCTTGTTTGAAAGAAAAAAAATTTGAAGACTCAACCACTCTAGAAATCATTGATCAATTGTTTGAGTCGAAATCATAAGTACACATGATTAGGAAGATGATTAAGGCGGTTTTTTGGATCGTTTGAGCTGTTCAAGCCAAACTATTATATGATAATCCCTAATTTCCCATGTTTAAGCCATTACGACTGTTACTTTTCTTCTATGAACCAAAAATTTTTACCCTATACCTCATTGAAAAAAAAAATTATTTTTGTAACCCATTGCACCATAGTTATATATATGATTTTTTTATTTTGTGGGATGATTTGAAAGAAAAAAAAAAAGAAATACTTATGGGTTATTTGTTTGGTTGTAATTTGTGTATGATCTCTATTTCTCTCCTTGAAATATTATCAAAAAAAAGAAAGAAGGAAAGAAAAAAACAAAAGAAAAAAAAATGATGATTTGCAATAAAAAAATGCATATATGCAAATTTTGCAAAAGTATAAGTGTGGGGGAAATAGTGAGATCATTATGGAAAGAAGAGTAAGAAAAAAAATAGGTATTTCTTGAATTGTATGGGAAAATTTGGGGCAAGTTCAAAGAATGGAATTGATGTATGCTATGGTGTGATTTGAGCTTAAATGTATCTTTCTCAACTACCGTTAACCTTAGCCTTACATTACAAGCCTATAAAGACCTTTTGATTTTTGATCATTGTGTGTTTATATTAGTGGAGAATGATTGGTTAACGTCTATGGAGTGAATGCTTTTCATTGAAAAATATTTTGATATACAGGGATTGATTTAAAAGAAAATGATTTGGCAAGTATGGATTAAATTTGATGCATTTGAGTTGGTGTTGTGATTAAGTGCTTAGTGAATTATTTTTTAAAATTAAATGGTGAATTACATATGGAGTTGAAATTCTAAAGAGTATAAAAATCTGATTTGTTTTGGCATTACTTATTAATGTGATTCTCAGAGACATTCAAGCTTTTGACAAGACATTTGTTTAGTGAGTCTAGATTAGTTTGTTTTATTTCTAGTTTTGTTATATTAGTGTTTTGCTAAGGGACTAGCAATATTCAAGTGTGGGGGAATTTGATAAAGTCATTTTTATATTAATATTTGAGAAGTTTTTCCGTGCTTAAATGGTGTTATGATAGCATTTTTAATAGTTTTAACATAGTTTCGTGACTCTACAACATATTTTCTACATTTCATTTTATGATGATAAATCTGACATTTTGATGGCAAGTGTAGTTAAAATGAAGTTTTAGGAGTATTCAAGGCTTTCGGGATTGAAATGATCAAGTGGCGGCAACGTGCAAGCTATCTAAGGTCAAGAATTGAAGAAATTGAAGATAGGTCGCGGCTCATAAAATTCAGGCCGCGATACTTTAATTGGAATTGACATTTTAGTTTTTTCTGTTCCAGATAGGCCGCTGCTCAGTTTTTTCAGGCTGCTACCTAGTGAGTCAGGCCGCTGCTAGGGTTTTTCAGGCCACTTCCTGCGTGACAAATTTCTGCACATATTTTGTTTTAGGCCGCAGTGCAAATTTTCCAGGCCGCGGCTTGCGACGTCGTTTTCAGATTTTTGATTACTTTTTAATTAGAATTTAATTGAGACTATAAGAGATTATTAGGGTTAATTTTAGAGGGGGTATTTTATAACGGAGAAAAAGACTCAGAAAGGGCTGGAGAGAAGACTACAATACTATTGTTCATCAATCTAGTATCTTTTCTTCCCTTAATCTCTTTAATTTTAATTATAATTATGTTTGTGATTATGATTATTATTATAGAGTAGGTTCTTTTTAGGTTAAGGGCTAATTCGGAACCCAAGACATGAATTCTTGATTGTTGATAATGAATATTATTCTTTAATTTCTCTCAATATTAAATTGTTTTCATTTTTCCAATTGAATGTTATGAATTTTGTGATTTCTTGTTAGGTGGCCAACTAATTAAGGTTTTACATTATTCAATTGTCATCTTAGAATTACTACTCACCTAATATCTTAGCATTCTAAGTGTATGTGATAAATTGCAATTGATAGTGATGTCAAAAGAATTGTGGATTGTGATGAAAAATAGAACCTAGGTTAAATGAATTATATGCTTCATTAATTTATTGCCTAGATTAACTTGTTTCCATAGGACTTAATGCTTTATCTAAGTTAAATAGATTTTATGCTTCATAGATTTATTGGTTACCTAAAAGAGTTAATTATTGAGCGCTTCGCCTTGATTACTTATAATAGGGAGACTGGGATAATTGTTTGCTTCAACGTAATTTGCGGGGTTAATAGTTTAATTGAGAAATTAGAATAATATTTATTATTAGTGATTAGGAATGATTGTTGAGGGTGGAGATTAACCTTTAACTGTTTCTTAATATTCTAATATCTTTCTTTATTTGCTTTCTAATTTATGTTATTTAATTTTGAGTTAAAAATCAAAATCTCCCTTTTAAGTTTTAGTGTTAATTATTGAATAATAAAGTGAACGATAGTCCTCGTGGGTTCGACCTGTGCTTGCTATTATACTAAAATAATTTGAAGTATTGAAAGAAAAATCATTGTTAAATTTGTTGTGGTATACGACACGCATCATGCACAGGCACTTGTCATGATTCAGAATAAGGACGGGACGATCTTCGAGAAAGATGAAGAGATCGACCCCAGAATAGAGGAAAGGACTGACCTGGAACCTCTAGAAGAGCTCGAGGTAGAAATAAGAGCTTCCCCCCGAAGCAGCAAAAACGAAGACTCTTGTACGATGATAGAAATAAGGCCCTAAAGGAAGAAGTCGACAGATTAAAGGCAAATCAATTTATACGAGATGCCTTCTATCCTGATTGGATTGTCAATCTAGTATTGGTTCCGAAACCCAATGGAACATGGCAAACCTGTATCGATTACTTCAATCTTAACAAGGCATGCCCCAAGGATTGTTTTCCCTTACCTTGGATTGATCAGCTCGTAGATGCCACAGCAGGTGACAGCCTCATGTCGGTCATGGACGCTTATTCTGGATATAACCAGATCGACATGCACGCACCTGATCAAGAGCATACGAGCTTTGTAACCAATAAGAGACTATATTGTTACAATGTCATGCCTTTTGGGCTTAAAAATGCTGGAGCAACGTACCAAAGGCTTGTGAACAGAATGTTCTCCGAGCAGATAGGTAACAACATGGAAGTTTATGTTGACGACATGCTAGTCAAGTCTAAACAAAATGATAATCATGTGGATGACCTCAAAGAATGCTTCACCGTATTACGAAAATATAACATGAAACTCAACCCGCAAAAATGCTCTTTTGGAGTATCTTCGGGAAAGTTTCTAGGTTTTATAGTGAACGCTCGAGGGATAGAGGTTAATCCTGACAAGATCAAGGCATTGATTGATATGCCCTCACCTCGAAAGCATAAAGATGTCCAGAGTTTAACTGGACGGATGGCGGCATTAAGTAGGTTTGTTTCAAAATCTACATATTGTTGTCTTCCTTTCTTTAACCTTTTGAGAGGGGGCAAAAAGTTTGAGTGGACAGAGGAATGCAAGCTCGCATTCCAGGATTTAAAGAAACATCTCGCGGAACCTCTGACCTTGTCAAAGCCTATCACAGGAGAAGTCTTATACTTGTATCTCGCTGCTACTAAACATGCCATAAGTGTCGTGCTCGTCCGAGAGGACAAGAAGGTACAAAAACCAGTGTATTATGTCAGCAAAAGATTACTGGGGGCAGAACCGAGATACCCTTTAATGGAAAAACTGGCTCCCAGCCTGATCCACTCATCTCGAAAGCTCCGACCTTACTTCCAGGCACACCCTATCCATGTGTTAACTGACCAACCACTGCGGCAAGTTTTGTCCAAACCAGAGGCCTCAGGTAGATTGTTAAAATGGGCAGTCGAACTCGGACAGTTCGAGATCACATATCACCCGAGAACAACCATAAAAGGACAAGCCCAAGAAGATTTCATCATAGAATGTACTGGAATGTCTGACGACGAGGTTATAACCCCAGCCCGCGAGCTGTGGAAACTTTATGTTGACGGATCTTCCAATGAAAATAGATCGGGGGGCAGGAATCATACTAATCACTCCAGCAGGAAGTCATTTTCATTCTGCCTTGATATTCAACTTCGAAGCGTCCAATAACGAGGCTAAATACGAAGCATTATTGGTAGGACTTCGAGTGGCCAAGGAACTCAAAGCAAAGGCTATACACTGCTATAGTGATTCACAATTAGTGGTAAACCAAATTTTAGGGGAATATCAAGCTCGTGGCATGAAGATGGCTGCGTATTTAGATAAAGCCAAGGCCGCACTCGGACAATTCGAGTTCTATGCTATAGAGCAAGTCCCCTGAGAGCAAAACGCAAATGCAGATGCATTGGCCAGGCTCGCCACGACCAGTGAGGTTGACACATTAAATGTGGTCCCGATAGAATTTCTATCGACCCCCAGTATCAGCGAGCCTGACGAGGAAGACGTGTGCATGATTGATTCCCAACCCACCTGGATGACCCCAATAGTCGATTACCTTGAAACCGACATTCTTCCAACAGAACGGAACGAGGCTCGGAGATTGATGTATCAGATCCAAGATACACTATTGTAGAAGGAAGGTTATACCGAAGAGGGTATTCTATGCCACTACTCTGATGTGTAACTGCTATGAAAAATAATTTTCCTCAATGGAAATGGTAAGAAAATACAACTCTAGACAAAATATTACAAATAAATATTGTTTGATTAAATAAAGTTACAAATCTATGACTGAAAATACAAATAAGAAATAGAAGAAGAAAATAGAGCAATACAACTCTAAGCAAAAAAATACAAATAAAGTAAAGTGTTTGATACAAAAGGAAAATGGATTACAACTCTAAACAAAGATACAAGTAAATATAACAAGAATGATGAGAAGAAAAGCAATAGAAGAAAAAAAAGAACAAGAACAAAATAATTAGAAACTCTCACTCACACAACCAAAGTGAAGAGTGTTGGGGATCACCAACTTGAAAAAGGTTTGAAACCTTTGTCCAAAAGCTTATTTCCCCCTAACTCAAGCACTAAGGGATCTCTCACAGATTTTGGAAATGCTTTCTAGAATTATCAAGCCTCAAGGTGTTTTCTAGCCAAGTGCTCTAGTGGATAGAAAAGTTGTATCTTACAAGTAAGCATTAGGCTCCTATTTATAGAGTTTTGAGACACCCTTTAAATTTCGAATTCCACCAACTCCCATGGCTGTTACCAATGATTAATTGGATGTTTATGGAATTAAAATAGAGAATTTGGGAGTTATTTGGCTATTGGAAACATTCAAAATTGGATAAAACCGAAAGTTGGAAGATGTTGTCAGCGACTTGGGCCGTGGCCTGACAAACAGGCGGCGCGGCCCTCAGAGTGTTTCTGCCACATTGGTCGCGGCCTGACAAACAGGCGACACAGCCCTAGACATTTTCCAGCAACCAATTTTTCATTTTTTTCAAAACGTTCCAAATTTATTCCCACTTGATTTTGTTACTTCCATACACAATATGGGAGTTAAAATCACATCTCTATCAGTCATTTCTCATATGGTTTTAAGAAATTCATCTCAATATTGTGTAACAACAAATCTACACAATAATGGGTGATATTTGGAAGTTACAAATTTGCAACACCAAATATGTAACTCTCTATTATATGTTACAATATGTGAGACTCTTTGTTGCATTTATTTAATCTAAAACATTATATTATAAAATAATATAGCTGTAACTCCACCCGAGGTAAAGAAAATTCTAGAAGAAATTCATGAAAGATTTTGTGGAGATCACACTGGGGGGCATAGTCTGTCCAAAAAAGTTATAAGACAAGGATATTTCTAGCCCACTGTCAAGGCAGACGCGTTCGAGTATGTCAAGAGATGTGATAAATGCCAGCGTTTTTCTTCGATTCCACTCCACCTACCAAGATAACTATGTTGACTTCCCCATGGCCATTTGCATTTGGGGAATCGATCTTATAGGCTCATTACCAACCGGCAAAGGTGGAGTGAAGTATGCAGTGGTCGCGGTCGATTATTTTACAAAATGGATCGAGGCCGAACCCCTGGCACCAATTACCTCGAAAAAAGTTTTAGACTTTGTGGTAAAAAAAACATTATTTGCTGATACGGGATGCCCAGGAAGATAGTGTCGGACAATGGTACCCAGTTCGACAGCGATTTATTTACCCATTTTTGTGACAAGAATGGAATAATAAAAAATTTCTCCTCTGTTGCCCATCCCCAAGCAAATGGCCAAGTCAAAGCGGTCAATAAAACCCTTAAGAGCTCCATAAAAAAAGGTTGGAGGAGGCTAAAGGAAAATGGCCTGAGGAGTTACCTCAGGTTTTGTGGGTTTACCGAACTACAGCTCGCACTTCTACAGGGCATACCCCACTTTCCCTGGCATATGGATGCGAAGCCATGTTACCAATTGAGGTTGAAATACCCAAAATTTGGAGCCATGCCTACGATCAAGCCTCAAACCAATCCCAGCTCGAAGAAAGTTTGGACCTTATTGAAGAGAGACGAGATGAAGCTCAATTGAAGAATGCGTCATATCAGCAGCGAGCTACCCGATACTTCAATAAAAAGGTTTGGGATAGAAAGTTTGGGTTGGGAGACTTGGTATTAAGACATGTATTCCTAGCTACAAAGGACTTTTCTGCTGAAGTACTCTGACCTAACTGGGAAGGACCTTACCAAATCGAGTCCATTATTTGACCTGGAGTATATAAATTGGCCAGATTAAACGGAGAATTGGTACCATGAGCTTGGAATGGCGAACATCTACGACCTTACTATCAATAGTGTAGGAATGGTGTTTCATTGTAACCAAGCATGTTTATTTTTACAGAATTTTTATTAATAAAATGTTCAACTTTGATCATAAATCATTTTCTTTATTAAATGTTGTATTTTTTGCAAACTCTCTTAATTCAATAACCTATGGTCACACTCATAGTATATTAAGGGGGCATCAGTGGTATACAATAATACCATAAGTTTGAAAAAATAAATAACATAAAATAAAAATGTCTGGATGGTTAACCCGACATGAAAATGTTGTATACACGAAAACTAGCAAAAATGTCTGGATAATTAACCCGACATAGAGGTTATAAATGTATACGCCAGTCAAAGCAGTCTGGATATAACCAGATGCGTGAGCTAAGATGATCGTAATACAACTAGATTATCAACGTTATAAGTGTCTGGATATAACCAGATGCGTGAGCTAAGACAATCTGGACGTAACCAGATTATTAAAAAATAAGTGTCTGGATATGACTAGATACGCAAGCTAATATGATCTAGACATAACCAGATTACCAAAATTACAAGTGTATGGATTACAAACCACACATGACCTAAATAAGTTTGGAACAAACCAGTTAAAACTAATCGACAAAAGATGGAATACAAATAAATCTACTTCGAGGTAAGTCGAGATCGAGGCTGGAATATTTTGCAAAAAGATAGTTTCAACCTCACAACCTTGAGGAGCTACTCGAGGAAGAAGAAAAGTGACTACAAAAGCAAGATATAACTAAACTACCTATCTTACATGCCATATAAGTACTTTCGAGTGCATGGTAAAAGTAAGGTCCGACCTTGACAAACAACGAGATTGGACATGGATACATCGAGAAAAATGTGCATAAGTGCATTGAAACTCGAACTTAAATCCAACAGATGTGTTTGTATGAATAAACAAACATAAAGGCAAACATTTAACATAAGAAGATCGAAATGTGTTTGACCTAGAAATGTGAAGCAAAAATATTAAAGTAAACGCCAAGCATAAAATTAAGTATATCAAATGTGAAAGTTTGAACAAACAAAAAATATCCCTTATACGAGCTATAATTTTTTTTTTGCCCTGAGGGCATAAAAAAGAAAAGTATTACAAAATCATTCTTGGGACGCAGCCCATAGCCTCGCTTCTAGGAAGCAGAAGCATCCCCCTCGGCCACATCTAACTTCTAGCCTCTTCAGCCTCCTCCTCAGCATCCTCTGCTTCCAATCAAGCTTGCCACCTCGCCAAGAACTCATCCTTGAGAGTATCCAACAAACTTGTATCGAGGTCGGCATTGTTTGCCCAGATTCTGTACATGGCCATGTCCACTATGCGATCCTTCTTTTGCTTGAACTCCTCAAGGAGGCGAGCCTTTTCACCCTCGATTATGTCGAAGGTGGCCTTTTTCTCCTCCTTGAGCTTGGCGTTTAGCTCCTCAAGCTCCTTGATTCTCAAGTTCTTCTCCTCAAGCTCAGCCTCCAACTTTGACTTGGTAACTTTAAGCTCGTAAGCGAGCTTGAGCTGGAGATTCTTCGACTCCTGATCATAAGACATGCTCGAATGGACTTCATTGTTCAGCTTGTGGTTCAGCTGAGAAAATGCAGCAAGAGCCTACACACAAAAAAATTGGGTTAGAACATATACCAAGTAAAACCTAAACAAATAATAACAAAGTAAGATAAAAATATCGAGGAGATGAGCTCAGTACCCTTGTCATAAAGGGCATTGGAGTCTTGCGAGTTGGTTAGGAACTACCACTGAGGAGCCCCGAGATTGCTAAAGCTCTGACCCACTTGAGACAGAACGTCCGAGCCAAGGGTGGCTCTGTGGGTCTCCACAGCTTTGTCGATAACATACTCATTAGAATGAGTTGAAATCGACAACAGGCGCTCCCGAGTGGGAACAAGCTTCTTTGGGGCCAACGCAGCTTGCTGAGAGGCTTGGATGGCAAGAGGCAGGGGAAGAGCGACTTCAGCAAGTACCCCGACCTTGGGGTCTGCAGTAGCAGCATGGCTCGGGCCCTGGGAGTCTGGAGGAGGAGGATTCATCTCAGTCCTTTTAGGGACCTTAGAGGGTCATCCCGCCTTCTGTGACACCCTAGGGCGTTCGCTTTGTTTGGCTCTCGAGCGACGATTGGGCACGTTGTTGAGGTCAGAGTCCATGTTGCCTATACATGCACAAGTTAAACATTAGTTAACAAATTTAAACTACTGAAAAGAAACAAGGGTCCAAGTATCGAGGAACCTAACTGGAACTCTCCCCCGAGCTTGTGCTCGGTGACCATGTGATTCCCCTATCTTCAGAGGATGCTGGGGGAGTCCCTTCCCTATATGTGGAAGTTAGCCTTAAAAGGTCTTTATAGTCATTTGTCCAGTACTGAATGGCACCCCATCCCAAACTTCATTTAAACTATACATAGTTTGGAATCTCCCTAACCAACTATCAAACCTATGGACCCTCTCGTCTACTCAACACCATACATGGAAATTATCCCTGGAATCTGGGAATAGGATCAGGGTGTCGGTTTTATGTTTTAGTGGGGCAGGAGACCATAAGGCCGAGCTGAGGATGACTTTACCTTTGTCACTCGAGCTCGAAGCCTCGTAGTTTGCTTCATTTCCCTAGCACAGATGTTCGTGGCGGTGAGCCATGGGAGAGCGGACACTTAAGCTCGTTGACCTCTGTCTCGAAGGAAGTTTCTCAGTAGGAATGGGTACGTGCTCCCACATGGTATATTTGCGGTAAGCGGTGTCATCCGTCGACTAATTCTGCTCCAGGAGGCCATAGGCTTGAAGCATATCTTCATGAAGAAGATAAGAGAGAGAACGCCTGCCATACGGAAGCTGGAGCAAAGCTTTCTTTTGCTCCCTCATTGAGTCCGTGGGAGTGGGGTGGTGATAGTTGGCTGAAGAAATGGATACATGTCATTAGTTCGAGCCTAATCATTAATCGATCGAGAAAAAGAAAGAAGGATATGTACTTACGAATTCGTTGGAACGAATAGAATTTCGAAGGAGCTAGGCCGTCTGTCCAGAAGAACACTAGCTTGAGGTTGGGGGGATGGTTGGGCATGTCCTCAAAGATTTTCTTCTCCTTGGGATAGCTCGATAGGTAATAGAAGCCATCTCTTCCCCGAGCTCGGGAGGGGTTGCTTTTCAGATAAAAGAGATACAGGATCTCTCTTGGTAAAGGTCCTTCCCACTTTAATGCGTGGTATAGCGACCTCAGGGCTGACAAGACCCTGTATGAATTGGTCTGGAGTTGGAAGGGTGCGAGCCCAACAAAATCCAAAAAATCCTTAAAAAAGGATTTCAAGGGCAGTAAAGCCCCTACCTTCATATGCTCACGACTCCAGGCTGCGAGCTTAAGTTTATTGTCGGGTCGACCGTCACCCTGATCATAGCAGCTCTGTTCATTTGGAGTAGGAGTTCGACACCTCAGCGAACCGGACAGTCCTAAGCCGTGGCGAGCAAGGATATCAGAGATTTGTCCCAATGAAGTTACTGAGCTCCAGTAATGCTCGGCCTTGAAGAATTCCTCCTTGGAGGTAGGAATGGCAGCAGGTTGCGAGGTGGATGGACGGTTTGATGAATCTTCCAACAGCGAGAAAGTAAAGTCACCAGGCTTGTAAGCGACGGTTACTTTGAGTGCGGGGTCGAGAGGGATAGGTCTGAGCTCGGGGTCTGGGTCTTGATAGATTGCGACCCGAAGTTTCCTCCTTTTTCTTTCCTCGACCTCGTCGATCTGACGCCAGAAGTGGGCTCGAATATCTTCTTGCTCGCACCTCACTTTGTACTCGTGAATTAGCTGCTGGTTTCGAGTGAAGGGTGACTCTGGACTTGGAGTTGTTGGAGAATAAGGAATGGCGAGCACTGACCCCCACCATTTCTCAGAATTCTACGACATCTAGCAAGAAAGAAAAGGGTGAGGGCCAGGCATACAAGAAATCAGAGTAAGATTTTAAGTGACTCGAGCTCGAAGGCTCGAGATCACGGAGTAAGCTCGATCGAGACTAAAGTCTCGAAAGAACGGGTCGAATTCGAGGAAAAACCCCGAACTATTGTAAGGTTTGGGCTTCGAGAGTGTATTCGACGCTAGGGAAGGAAAGTGGATTCATTTTAAGAATCCTGGATTTTCAGAGGAAAAGTTGATGGTTACTCAAAAAGGTGATAATTTTGGGAAACGTGCAATTTAAAACCCTAATCCAGTACCCCATTTCTTAGTCTACATAGTATATCATCCATAGTCTAAATAAAAAAAGGGGGGGAAACAAACATCTGTGCTTTTTTGCGCTAAAATCTGGGTTTCAAACCCACAATTTCAGAGAATCTTGGGTCCAGAGTCTATACAATATCATCTAAACTACATTGCTAAGGCAACAAGCTATTGAATACTTTCATGAAGGAAATACATAAACAAAGCAAGATGAAGAACGGAACTTACACACAGAAGCTACTTGAGAGTATAGCGCGGTCGACGATTGAAGAAGCGGTATTCGGGAAGCTCTCATGGAGTCAAAGATGCCAGGAATGTTTTTCCTTCTCGGTTTGGAAAACATGCAAGAACAGAACAAAGCTTGGGCTCTGGTCTTTTCTCCTTTTTTCTCTGAAAGTTCAAAATGCGAAAGTGAGGGGAAGAAGATGATGCGGGCATATTTATAGGTCCCAAAGAATGTCAAACGTCGAACTGATCTGGACCGTTGGCTGAATTTGGTATCTGATAGAACAAACGGGTACAGACGTGGCAATGGTAGCATAAAGGTGGCAAACGAATAGACGTGGGCATGGTACAAAAGTACTTGAGTGCTTTTATTAAGCAACCCGTGATTGACGCGTGTCCACACTTAAGTATATTAGGTTGCTCAGTTTCCGAGAGGGGCAATTCAAAAGTTTCCTTCTCATGGGATTCGAATTGATACTTTTGAGGGGGCAAAATGTTACACCCAGATTTCAAGGATGGAAATCTTGATCTCGAAATTCAAGTTCGTATGGTGTGAGCTCGAAATAAGCACAGTCGTCATGTGATCTACAAGTCAGAGACAGTTTCGCTGTAAGTGATAACCCTGTGAGCTCGAACATTATGTAGGCTCGAAAGTGTCCGAGCTTATAAGGTGAACTTGCAACTCACGATAGCAAGGGTTCAACACTTGTATAAGTTTCTTGATGCATCTCTTGCCCTCAAACAAGATGGTTCGAGCTCGAGAGGTGTAAGCTCGAAGGTGACGGCTTTGTCAATGGTTACTTGTTGGGAGCATAGGCGAAGTGAGATGACGAACTCGTAATAGATAAACGGTCTCGAAGGCACATGGATCTGGTGTCTAAACTCGTCGGCTATGTGTAAACATATTTATTGTTATAAATTCCCTATGTTTAAGGGATCTGATGTAATTTGTTATTCAATCCCACATTTTATGGGATATTACTGCGTACGTAATAACTAATGCATTTATTGGCACTATATTACTTGATTTGCATAATATCTTCCCGAAATATGTGGGAAGCAATTCTGAAAACCTCTCTATTAATAGAGATGGATAATTCATTTGTAAATGACTGAAATATTGAAATTTGGAGAGAAAACTCTAGGCAATTGTTCTCTGAAAGTTTATAGAAAACTCCTAAGAATTAATAATATAGACTCGTGGATTGGGCAGATTTTAATTGCTGAACCACGTAAAAGATCTTGTCTACATTCTTTTTATTCACTTCCTCTGGTATATTTTTTGTTTAATTGCTCTCCTATAAGAGTGCTCTAATCCGGTTTGATCACTTGATTGATTTTTCAAATACCATTCAAGTATATACAAATATATATATATATATATATATAGGGAACGACTACAACGCATCCCTTTTTTTTGCAACACCGGTGCATCATTTTTCTATTTCGACACCTGGATAGATATAATTCCAAATTTTTTTATATGACGGTGTACATTGTAGGTATTTAGAATATCCTGCAAATTTTCAAGAATTTCTGAATAGTTTACGAAGCCGAAAACATAGTTCAAACTGTCAAATTTTACACCCGTACACAAAAAAACAGGCACGCGTGCAACAGACAGTTTAGACCCTGCTTCGGTACCATAATTTATTCAAAATTTCTTGAAAATTTTTAGAATGTTCTAGATAACTATAATGTACACCATCATATAAAAAAATTTAGGATTATAACTATTCAGGTGCCGAAATAAAAAAAAAAAGATGCACTGGTATTGCAAAAAAAAAAGATGCGTTATTCCCTATATATATTTAGTTGATATCAATACAAATAAAAAGAAGGTCCAAACTTAGGGTCTGATTGGTATAGAATTCCAATCCAATTTTATGTTTTTAAAATTTAAAAATTGTGGGACCTACACAAAATTCTTGTTTGGTTTATCATTTTTGAAAACTATTTTTAAAATCAAATTCTAATTTATAAAAGGATTTAGGAAATGATGTTTTCACGTTTTTGTTTTTGTTTTCTGTTTTTTTTTTTTTTTTTTCCTGACCACTTGTTTCAAGGACTCATAATGTTCCTCTCTCTCTCATAACATCTCATCTAAGGCTCATCTCACGGATCTTGCTTCTCTATCTCTCTCTTTATATTATTTTCTAATAAATAATATTAATTTATATATTAATAGACTTTTTACATTTTTTTTAAGGTGCTATGTTGTACAATAATTTTTCTTTACTGACAATTTTTTTTCTTCTTTCTACAATTCTAGTGTAAAAATATTTACTCTATTTTTTTTAATAAAAAGGGTATTTTCTTCAATTTAAAATTCTTATTCACCTCCATAACTATATATATTTGTTAAAATATTTCATTGTAAAATTATACAAAGGGATGCAATTGATTCTAATTTATAATATATTTTTTAAAATAAAATTCAGCTAATGATAAAATATTTTATAAAATAAAGATTACAAAAAAAAATTACTATTAATAAATAAATATAAATTTATCATTTCAATTCTATACTAAAAGTTAAATATTATAAAATAAAAATAGCTAACAAAGTAAAATGTTTTTCTAAGTCCACAAATTGTAAATTGAGTTTAAAAAAAAAAATAAAATTCTTGCTAATTTTCTTTTATTTTTCTTACAGTCTTGATTTTTTTTTTCTTTTGTCAATTTTACAAGTCAATCTACTTTTTAAAATTTTTATCCATATAAATTTAGTAAAATAATTAATTATAAAATCATATAACAGAATATAATTTAATTCTAATTTACAATATATTTTCTAAAAAAATTCATTGATCAAATAATAATTACAACAAATAAATAAATAAAATATTTTCACTTCAATTATTATTATACCAAAAATAAAAAATATATATTACATATTCAATTTTTAGATTTTCTACCAAAAAATTATTCAATTTTATAAAACTAAAAAATAGTTAACGGACAATACATTCAATCACATTTTCATAAACATATTTTCAAACACTAAATCTAGATTCTTTTTTCAGAATCATACTTTTTCAAAATACAATTTTTAAATCACTAATCAATCATGCCCTAAAAAAATATAACTTTAATTTATAAAAAAAATCAAAGTTAATTACAATACAATATTGTTATGAATTTAATTAATGCACTATTATTAAATTTTAATTTATCAATATAATTAAATTTTACTTTCAGCTAATCCAATCACGTATTCAGTATCTGTTATATTTTCAAATTTAATCCCAATCACAGATTCAGTTTTTTAAAACTCAAAAACAGTTTACTGACATTGAACCAATCGCATTTTCAGAAACATGTTTTCAGTTACTAAATTCAGATTTTTATTTCAGAATCCCACTTTTCAAAAATTCAGTTTTCTAATCGCGAACCAATCAGACCCTTAGATTTTCAAATATCGACATATCCAAATAGGCTGGAAGATAGATTTTAGATATCATTATAATTAATAATATATATTTTTAGCTGAAAAATAATAAAAATGATTATAATAGGCTTTTGGTGTTCCAATTGTGCAATTAAAGACTTTACCAAAATAATGATTGGGATTTTCATAAAAAGAAATCCCACTTTCATCATTTCTTTGCACATTATTGTGCTAATTAATTAGTACATCGTCTACGACTTTCTTATTTGTTATTTGCTTAAATGTTCCATTGTTCAAAATATTTTAATTATTTAAAGAATATCTTAATTAAACTAATTATTATGGAGCAAATAATAACATATTTTAATAAAGTAGAGTCTTGTCGTTTCTTCTTTTTTTTTGGGTCAATTTATCAAATTGTCGTTTCTTGGCTTCAAAAATATTAAAAAAATACTACAAATTGAAAAGTCTTAATTAATACTTGCTTCACGAGCCCCTGTGTTGCATGGTACACAATCATAAAATCGTTATTTGGATTTCTGTTTCTTATATGTTAGTTTTGTTTAATTAAACTCTAATTAGACTCTACATTTTTGTAACACAACTGCAGTGATATCAAGTTGCACTGAATCAAGAATAAACAAAGAGTATAATACTGACCAACTAGGTTCTTCTATTATAAGTTTATTTTTAATTATTACATATTTCTCTGCTTACTTTATGTTAGTAATGATATATGCACTTAAAATATGCACACAAATATTTTATACAATAAAATGTCAGTTTAGCATAATTAATTATATTTATTAAAATTGTGACTCACTATTTTAAAAATTACTATCACATCACTATATATAATATTTTAGTGTATATTTTAAGTACTAAGTATCTTTACTCTTAACAAATAGGAAATATGATTGTGACCCTTTATAATGGTTTATTACTTTCGATCTGGCCAGGTAATTATCCCAACTATCTGGGATCAAATATTTACTAATTTCAAGCTGTTATATATGTTTATTTCTCTCATTATTGTCAGTTTTATTAATTAATTTATTAATAATTATTCTATCAGCTACTTTATTTCCTATATATTCTTGTCATTGTTGCCATGAATCATTTGACTAATATTTTAATTAATACCTGCCATAGCTGTTGCTATTTTATTTTTTAAGATTAGAAATATGTACACAATAAATTTTAGAGAAATTAAAATTTAGAAATGAGCTCAAAAGAAACAAAAGTTGGAGATCATTAAGGGCCAAAAAAATTTAGATTTTAATTTGAACACTGTGATTCGCTCGGACTAGACTAGACAAAGAGACAATTTGGCTATTAGCAGCCGAACACGTGGTGGGTTGGCCCCCATATGAGAGCTGACGCGACCCGAAACCGTGGTATACTAAAACCAGGGATTTATTCAACTGTTCATCCATAATCCATCTAAACCATACTTCCAAGTATATATAATTATTTAATAATAATTAAACTACAAACAAATTTATTCATTGCATATAGTTATATTAAAAGTGATATTTGGGATATATACGAGATCAAGCTCTCAAAACTTATATGCTTCTTTTAAAAAAATTTGCACCCCCGTAACTTAATTTGAATCTAGCCATAACAATTCCACCAGAAATATTAAGCAATTATCGTTGTATTATGTTGTTAGTATAAATTTTATATGTACTATATTAATTTTCTTGCTTAGTAAGAAACAACTACATGCACATAATTTATTTAATTAATTTGTTACGTAGTACATATATATAATAAGCTCCAACTACTTAAGTACGGCCTATAGGTTATTATTAAACAAAACAAAACAAAAAGTAATGAGAATAAGAGCTTGGTTTAACTTCGATTGTGGTCCGTTCATTTAGTTTTTATTTAGAGGTGAATTCCTCCTTGGCTCATGAAAATTTTGGTCAAAGAGATCTCAGACAATTGAGAGCTAACGACCCCGACAAGATCGTTGGTTCACGTTTTAGTTGTATAATTTAATTAGCAGTGAGGGTCGCACCAAGAATCTAGTTCAGTCATACTCTTTTATTATTATTATTATTAATCTCAATAACTCCACATTTGGCATCTCTTGCATTTGTAGGGATATAAATATTTATATATTTTTTATGGAATAAGTGGGTAGATAACGGAAATTTTTTGTTTTAACGATTTTTTATTTTTTTAATTTTAATTTTAACGAAATATTCTTATATTTAACAGAATATTTTTATATTTATTAGTAGTTTGTAAATACATAAACTTAAATAAATAAATAATTAAAATAAGATATTTTTTAGATATTCTACAATAATAATTATTTAAAAATAATAAATAATTAAACAAATTAAATATAATATTTTTCAGATATTTTACAATGATGATTATTTTAAAATAATAAATAATTAAACAAATTAAAATATAATATTTTTTAGATATTTTACAATGATAATTATTTAAAAATAATAAAATCATATGTTTTATAACTTAAATAAAATTTAACTAATCTTATAAACTCACTTATTAGAATAATATCATATTAAACATATAATATAATCTATTGTGAATTAGCAACAAATTTTTTTTTTTTAAATTAGCAATAAACTTAAATTAAAAATCCACGTATAATATTTAATATTACATTAAACATATAATATATAATCTCTTATTGTAACTCACAAATTTAAAAACTAGAACAAGCATAAACTTAAACAAAAATAAATAAATTATTTAATTAAAATAGGATATTTATTTCAAAATTTATATGACATTAATATAAATTTAATAAAAATAATTAATAAATTCTGTAAATAAAACTAAGCAAACGTACATATTGCACATTGCTTGTATCTAGTATATAAATATATATAAACTAGATAGAAACAATATGCAATGCACGTTTGCTTAATTTTAAAGTTGTGACATTGTCTATAATTTTAATAAAAAATCACTACTAGAAATATAGGTTTTACTTCGATTTTTATAGTGAGCATACAAAAAAACTGAAGTAAAAATATTTTCAAACTCTTTTACTTCGCTTTTGAAATTGGCGTTTTGAAAAAAATTACATACTACTTCGCTTTTTTTTAAAAACGAAGTGAAAAATTCAAAGTGAAGAGGCCCGTGCTTGGTTGCATAAGCCCGTGACTTATGTTTAGAGATAATAAAAATGTGAAAAAATGGTCAAGCCAAACGCGGCCCTTGTGCATCTCTTTCCACTTCGGTTTTTACCTAAAACCCGAAGTAAAAGGTGCACAACCCATATTTTCAAAGCTCCTTTTACTTCGGCTTTTAGGTAAAAACCGAAGTAGAAAGTGCATTTTCTACTTCGGTTTTTACCTAAAAACCGAAGTAAAAGGGTTATATAACCCTCTCCCCCAACCCGAACGGTCATATCCCTCAAACCCCTCTCTCTCCTCTGTACAAAAAAACCCCAAAAACTTTCATTAACAACCGTGAGCCAACACCCATTTTCATTATCCAAACCTTTTTTTTTTTTGTTTTTTCTTTATTTCTTGCTACATTTCTTCATTATAAACCGAAATATAGTCCAAAAAATTGTTTTTTTTTTTGTTTTTTAGAGAAAAAAAATACATTTGCCCGTGGGTATTTTCTCTCATGGTTTCTTGGTGTTTCTTGCCGGATTTTGACCAGAGTTTTGACATGGCAAGGTGATTTTGAGCTTCAAAACAGGTATGGATTACTAAAATATGGTTTTGATGATTATTTTTTTATTATTTCAAATTTTATAATTAATATTATTAATATTTTGTTAACTTTTCTAATTATTTGTTTATTTTGTTAGGTTAAATAATGTGATAAAAATTAGGTTTATTATAAATATATATGTATATTAGTGAATTTTAGAAATTGTGACAATAGATAAATTTGCTTTTTAAATATTTGAAAAAAATAAATATCTTAAAGATGATCAAAGTGTTGTTCATTAGTTTCTTTAACTAGTTTGATTTTTTTTATTTATTGGTTTGATAATTAATTATGTAGTTACTAATTATGTAATGTTTTAGTAGGGTCGTTGATTGAGTGGTGAACTTTGTTGTTCATTTCGGGTGAATTGAAGGTTAATTATTTTCTTTTTTATTTATATTACTACAAGATTTATATATAAAGATAAGGCTAATTAAATCATGCATATTAGATTTAGTGAAAGTTATGTTTAAAAATTAGTGAATGAGGCTCTGGGAAATTTGCGTGCTGTGGTGATATAAGGATGGATTCATTTATGCTTGATTATTGTGTTTGTTTGTGTTGTTTTTATAGGAAATTTTGAAATTGCGGTATGCTATAGAAACAGAGGATACTCTGCCGAATTTTTTAAAAAATTTATAAGACTAGAACCTAATAATGATGGATTCATCTATGCTTGATTATTGTGTTTGTTTTAATTGGTTTTATAGGTAATTATGAAATTACGGTATGCTATAGAAATAGAGGATACTCTGCCGAATTTTTTAAAAAATTTATAAGACTAGAACCTAATAATGATGGATTCATCTATGCTTGATTATTGTGTTTGTTTGTATTGGTTTTATAGGTAATTATGAAATTACGGTATGCTATAGAAACAGATGTTACTCTGTCGAATTTTTTAAAATTTTTATAAGACTAGAACCTAATATAAGTTTTTTTCTAACTTATTAGGAATTTAATATTGTTATTAGTATGGATAAATCATGGATGCTTGAGAGGAGAGAAACATCACAATTTTAAGATGGATTCAAAAAAAAATTAGAGTTTTGCCTAAAGAATTGTAGTGATCCACAAAAAAATCGCTGTCCTTGTATCAATTGTGGTAATGGAGTAAAGGGGGATATTACCATGATAAAGGATCATGTATTTTGTTGGGGATTTGATATGAGTTATAGTAAATGGTATTGGCATGGAGAATTATTAAATGACGACCCATATCTATTAGGTAGGTGAGGTGTAGATGATTTTGAGAGTAATGATTTCGATGATCATCCTATAGAATTGCTTGATGAAGCACAAGAAGAGTTTTTTCATAATCCAAAAAAATTTGATAGTATGGTTAGAGATGCAGACAGACAATTGTTCGGTGGTTGCAATAAACTAAGATTTCCCACAATGGTTAAATTTTATAACATAAAAGCAGAAAATGGAGTTAGTGATAAGTGTTTTAGTCAATTTTTAGCTGCTTTCAATGAGATTTTGCCGCTAGAAAATTATTTTCCGGAGTCTACATATGAAGTAAAGAAAACATTAAGTTTGATAAGGTTGAAGTATGAGAAGATTCATGCATGTTCGAATGATTGTATTTTATATCATAAGGAGTATGCAGACATGGACGCTTGCCCAGAATGTGGTTTATCACGGTACAAACCTAACAAAAGTAAGGAGATTAGGAAACTTATTCCTCAGAAAGTGTTATGGTACTTACCTTTGATTTCGCGGCTGAAGCGATTATATCGAAGTGCAGAACACTCTAAGAACTTAATATGGCACGAGACTGGATGAGTGAAAGATGGTAAACTCCAGCATCCTGCAGATTCACAGGCCTGGAAGAAGGTAGATTATATCAATCCAGAATTCAAAAATGAACCAAGACATCTTCGTCTCGGTTTAGCTGCTGATGGAGTAAACCTGCATAGATCTCTTAGTAGTAGGCATAGTTCATGGCCTGTCTTCTTGGTTATGTACAATCTTCCTCCTTGGTTGGTCATGAAAAGGAAGTTTATGATTCTTTCATTAATGATTTCAGGCCCAAAACAACCAGGACATGATATCGATGTTTATCTGGCACCATAAATTGATGATTTGAAAGAGTTGTATGAAAATGGTGTTGAGACATATGATGGTTTTTAAAAAAAAGTTTTTAATTTGAAAGAGGTGTTGTTATGGACTGTTAATGATTTTCCAGCATATGGTAACATATCAGGTTTGAGCACAAAAGGTTACCCAGCTTGTCCAATTTGTTGCACCAACACAAGGGCCCGTCACTTGTCAAATGGACGCAAAATGTGTTATATGGGTCATAGACGATATTTGCATTTAAGTCATCCTGACAGAAATAAAGAAAAAGCATTTGACGGTACTGTGGAACGAGACGTTGCTCCTTTGCCATTGTCAGGTGAGCAAATTCTTAAGGAAGTAGAAAAAGTTGACTTTAGGTATGGGACGAAGAATAAAAACAAAAAAGTCAATGGTGTTTTCAAAGAAAATCAATTTTCTTTCAACTTCCTTACTAGAAAGATTAACTCATCAGACATTGCTTGGATGTCATGCACATGGAAAAAAAATGTATGTGAAAGTATAATCGATACATTACTTGATATCCCAGGTAAAACCAAAGATGGTTTGTCTAGTCGTTTAGATCTTGTTGAGATAGGTATAAGACACTGCTTGGCACCTGAAGAAAAAGGCAAACACACACATTTGCCTCCTGCTTGCTTTACATTGTCTAAAGAAGAGAAGCAAGCTGTATGTGTAACGACCCGAATTTGCTAATCGGGCTTAGGGCCTTGATTAGTGTGCGTGGAGGGCAATAAATGATTTAATATGCTTTAATATGTTAATGGGTGAATTAATGTGAATATATGATAGTGATGCATGTTTAGTGAGTTAAATATACATGTGAGCCCCGTCTGGATATTAGGGGTATGAATGTGATGTATGTTATGTATATATATGAAATGTCTGTGCGGCACGATCCGAGACAGTCCTGGGGAGCAGTTAGCCAGAGGGTCACAACGGGGTTGAGACTCAGACTCGGGGTGAGTCGAGGGGTAATTTGGGTACTAGGTGTGCTATGGGATTATCGGGACATGAAAATAAATATTTGGAGATATATTTGAGGATAGAATGTCCAAGCGGGAATATTGGGGAAATTTACCATTTTGCCCTCGGGGACGTTTTGGTACCCCGAGCCTTGAGGTAACCCTTTAGACTTAAGTCAAATAAAACAAAAAGGGGAAATATTTAGAGGCTATAGAAACCGACCTACTCTCTCTTCTTTCAGCTAAGGATAGTTTTATCTCTTCCTTCCTCATTCACTCTCTAAGATAAGCACAAGGAAAACCAAGGGAGTCAACTTGAAGGTCTAGGGGAGTTCAACTGTGATATTATAGGAGCTTGAAGCTTAAGGTTTGAGGATCAACTACAGGGATTGAATTCAGCAAGGTAAGCTTTAATTATTGGGATTATGTTGAGAATTGTTACTGGTTTGCTAGAATATGCATGCTAGGTAAGTTTGACATGTTCTTGAGTATTTTAGTTGGGTTTTGGAGCATATTTTGATGGGGTTTTAGTGTTGATATTGAGCTGGTATGTATGTGTTAAATATCTGGGTTTGATAGGTGAGTTTTGGGTGAATTAGCTTGAGGAAAGGTGTGGAAAAATGGTGGAAAATTTGGGTTCGGTGGGGAGCGCCGCGGCCCTAGGAGGGGTGTGCCGCGGCCTGTGTGCGCGCGCGGCCATGGGAGGCCGAGAAGGTTCATGCGCGCCGCGGCCCGTGTGGGGGTCAGTGTGGTGATAGCCTCTGTTTTGAGGCTAGCCGCGGCTCTTGAGGGTGGGGCTGCGGCCCTTAGTGCTAGTTTGCATTTTTAAGGGTGTTTAGGCTTGGGAATTCAACGGTTAAGGCTCGGGATGGATTTTATCACCCGGATTGATAGAATTAAAGGTTTCGGAGGTTAGGGTTGTGGCTCGAAGCTATTCATTGGATTAGAACTAGATGACTGGATATTGGTGATGTGTTGTGACTAGGGATTTCGGCGAGGCTCCAGTTAGAGGACTGTGCTCGGGACATAGGTGCTCGGAAAGCTCGGGACTCAGGTAAGAAAACCCTTGTTCCCACAGAGCTTATATGCAGGGCTAAGCCCAATGTGTTTAAGTGGATTGATATGAGCCCAATGTGTGTTGAATGGATTGATGTGCAAGGTCGAGCCCAATATGTTAGAACTGCTAAGCGTAGCTCTTTATCTGCTTATGCTAGAATTCTGTACTTGTTGTTATATCATGTATGATATTATGTGAGTGATCGGTATGAGCCGAGAACGGTGTAGACCGAGGACGGCGTGGGGTCGGGAACGGCGTCAGGCACGTTGAGTGCAAGGCCGAGAACGGCAAGGGGCCGGGGGCAGCGTTGAGCACGTGGGGTGTGAGTTACCAGGGCGAGTACCTAGAAGGATACCTGGGATATCCTCATGGCATGGTCCACGAATCCAGGGCTTGATAAACGCCTGGGACGGCTAGGCCGTATGTGTTTAGCCAGTTGGTGGCCTATTTATATGCCTGATATATGTGTTGCATATGTTATCTGTTTGTGGGTTTTCTTGTTGGGCTTCGGCTCACAGATGCTCTGTGGTGCAGGTAAGGGTAAAGAGAAGATCAACCAACCATGAGTATAGCAGGCGTGGGGCGGCGTGTACATGTTTGGCCAGCCTGGCTGCCACGTCCAGAGGATTTTGGGAGATGCTTGTAGATAAACTCTGATTTTGTCGTCTAGTCGACTTGGTTTAATTAATATGTTGTAAACATTTCTAAACTGTATTTTGGGATCCTAAGTGTAAACCTTTTATGATTTTCTATGGAAACTACTATTTCTAAGGTTTTCCTCTGTTTATGGCTTAATTACACTGTTTGATCTAAAACCTCGATTAGCGAGATGAAAGCACGTTTTTAAACTCACTTAGTAACGGCTCTAAGGAAGTAGGGCGTTACAGTATGTCAATCATTGGCAGGGATGAAAGTGCCTGATGGTTATTCATCGAATGTTCGAAACTTGGTATCTATGGAAGATTTGAAGTTAATTGGAATGAAATCACATGATTGTCATATATTAATGCAACAATTACTTCCAATTACCATTCAGTCAGTTTTACCAAAAAGAGTTCGAGATAGTGTGACAAGTGTGTGCATCTTCTTTAATCAACTATGCGGAAAAGAATTAGAAATGAAGAAGTTGAATGCATTGCATGATGAAATAGTTGAAACTTTATGCTAGCTTGAAAAATATTTTCCACCATCTTTTTTTGACATCATGATACATTTGATGGTCCATTTAGTAAGAGAAGCGAAGTTGTGTGGGCCAGTTTGGGCGAGATGGATGTATCCATTTGAAAGGAATATGAAGGTGTTGAAAGGATATGTACATAATCACCATCGCCCTGAAGCTTGTATGGTTAAGTGTTATTTAGCAGAAGAAGCTGTGGAATTTTGTTCAGAGTACATGGTTGGAATCGACACAATCGGAATTAGCAAACCACAGAATAACTCGAATGGAGTTGATAGAGGATTACGAGAGAAAGGAACAATAGTGACCATATCTCGTGCAGAATAAGATCAAGCTCATTTAGTTGTGTTGGAAAACAATCCTGAGGTTCAACCATATATAAAGTAAGTTATAAATTTAATAAACATTATGCTCATTTTTATGTATAATTGAAATTTTAATGTTGTACTTTGTATTTGCAGTGAGCACATGGAGTTATTACAATCAATGATTCCCAACAAGGTTAAAAATAAACAGAAATGGATTATAGATGAGCATCATAAAATATTTAGTCGATGGTTGAAAAATACTATTCTAGCAAGGTTGGGAGAAGAAAACCATGGAGTGTCGACAGAGTTAAAACGCATATCATTTGGAGCAAGTGTTCATGTAATAAAGCACCATGCTTACATTGTTGGAGAAAAAAGATTTCACACAAAGTCAAGAGAAGATGCTCGAATGGTTCAAAATAGTGGAGTAAGTATTGTTGCAGAAGCAATGCATTTCGCTAGTGCAAAAGACAATAATCCAGTAGCTGGTACTATGACATATTATGGGGTTGTTGAAGAAATATGGGAGCTTGATTATTCCTTATTTCAAATTCCTCTTCTCAAGTGTTCTTGGGTGGACAACAATGTTAGGGTTAGAATTGATGAACTTGGATTCACTTTGGTTGATTTAAGTAAGAAAGGTCACAAGAATGATCCTTTCATGATGGCTACCCAAGCAAAACAAGTGTTTTACATAACTGATTCTGCTGATGATAAATGGTCAGTTGTTTTACGAACCCCGGAAAGGCAGTTTATAGAAGATGAAAATGACGAAGAAAATGATGATTTGTTTCATGACAATTTTACTATTGGATAACCAATACATGAGCAAATCCATGATTTCAATGAAGATGATGATGATGGGGAGTACATTAGAAATGATATTAGAGACGAAATATGGGTAGATTGTGAATCAACCAAGAAAAGAAAAAGGAAAAGAAAATGTGTCCAGTGAGTAATGTATTCATTTTTATGTTAAATATGTATTTATTTATGTCATAATTGTAACGTTAATTCTTGTTTATGTGCAAATGACAATTTCTGAAGGGGAGAACACACCAAATAGGCAAGGCCCAACAAAGAATAACAATATCAATAATAAAAAAGCTAAGGGAATAAAGAGAAATATTAAGTTTAATGATAAAGGTCAACCTATAGGGAAAGCATATAGTGAGATGCAATCGTACCTTGGAGTTAAAACTAGGAGAACAACCACTCTCAATTATAAGGATTGGAGACAAGTCCCACAAGAATTGAAGAATAGAATATGGGGCGCTGTATATGTAAGAAAATATTTCAATTACTTTAATATATTGATCATTTTCATGAATTACTTTGCATTTCATTAATCATTTTCTTTCTATTTCAGGGTGGCTTTAACATTCCAGAAAATTGGAAGCCAGAATTAATTAAATGTGCAAGAAGGATGATGAGAGATTTTAAGACCAACATCACTAATGACTACATCTACCCTTTGGCAAAAGACGGTCTGATAGATGAACTCCAAATCCTTCCTAAGAAATATCCAGAACTTGACCTAGAAGATTGGAGGACATTTGTTAGCCACCGTTTATCTCTTGAGTTTTTGGTACTATTATGTATATCTATTATGTATATGATTTATTAGTTTTGAAATACTAATAATTGCTTAAAAAATTATTGTTACTTATTTTATGTAGGCTTTGCGGGAAGCACAACGTGAAAGAGCTCTCAAATATACTTCGAGGTATCGTACATCTCGTAGAGGGCTTGCCAATGTTAGAGAGGACTTGGTAAGTAATTCATGTCACTATTTTACAACTGTCAACCTGTTATGAAGAATATTGCACTCACCAACTTTAATTAATTGTTGTATGTTGTAGAAAAATGAACTAGGTGTGGCAGATGTAGAACGGTACCAAGTTTGGATAAGAGCACGAGAAAAGAAGAAGGTTCTTGTCACAGATTTGGACAAACAAATTGAAGCAAGAATTGTAAGTGGTTTCAAGCAAGTATTTTAAAGTAATGTAGGAATGATAAAATTCTTATAAGTCACTAATATAAGTGACCACTGGTTTGTTTGACAGAATGAGCTGAAAGAAAAAGTTAGCAGTGGAGAAATCATTGCAAAGTGTCGGAATGACATATTAACGCAAGCTTTAGGGACACCTGAGCACCTAGGGCGTGTTAGAGCACTTGGGTATGATATTATTTTTTATTTGTTGCATTTAACTTCATTCTATAATATTTTAGTTTTTAAATAAATTTGGTTGATTATTGTAGGTCATTTGCGAAGATTTCGTTCGTCTTTGGAAGAAAACCAAAAATAGCAACAGAAATGGCTGATGTTGTTAGTAAGAAAGATGCATAAATTGCGAGGCTCAGAGCAGAACTTAAAGCTTTAGCGGAGGAAAGAGCTAAACAAGCAGGTGGGATAGATGATATGGATGAACACGACAACGATGACAAGCAGAACGACGAAGAATATCACACACCGTACATGCAGGATGACACATCGTACATGTAGAATGACGAAGAATATCACACACCGTACATGCAGGATGTGTTACTTTGTTCAGATAATATTCATAATGTAGTGGCAGAGGGTGTTATCATTGATGGGGTGGGTCCACTGACTATTCATGGTGTTCAATTGACAGACGAATACGCGAGGGTGCGAGTCACCAAAATGTTAGAAGAGGATGCTGAAATCCCATGTTCTGTTGGGGAGATACGCTATGTTCGAGATACTTATGACGTATTCATTCCTTGGCCAAAAGAATTAGTTATGAATGATCAGGTATAAAAAAATTCTTTAATTTGTTACTGTACGCCCTGGTTTTCCCACGAGCTGATTAGCAAGCCGAGTTGCTGACTAATCGTAGTTATCTCATGAACTCCCCTGAAACCGGAGCTTCTGTCATTAGCTCGAGGAAGCCCAAAGGGCTCGCCTCCATTGTCCAAGACTGGAGTAGGCCCCCTGAAGGCCGATGGTCGAGTCCAGCATGCAGCTTGCGGTACGAGCTGGACATGGAGCTATGACCCCTTGAGAAGTAAACACACGCAAGGTAAACGTGCATATATCAGGCATCACGTGTCTGATATCCCCCTGAATTCTCGGACACGCAGCAGGAACGTGCGTGTTCAGACGGGTTGGGCCGTGCGGCCCATTACTTCCTTACCTATTGATTTGACCACACTTATGTGTCAGGTTTAGGAATTAATCATGAATGTCACAGAATTGATACGACAAGTAAGAAGGTCACGGGATGACCTCCCTACCAACTTTCAGGTGCCTTCTCCTATAAATATGGAGACCCTGGGAGTTGATAGGGGTTGGAAAAATAATCCCTTGTAAGATACTCAGTACAGATCAATAATATTGACTAGTGGAGTAGAAGGATTTTAACCTTCGAACCACTTAAAAATCGTGTCTTGAGTCACCCCTTTCGTTCCCTAAGATCATATATCTATTTCGGTTCACATTTAGCACTAATCCTTTTCTCTCATTCTCTTAATTACCTGTTGGAGAAGAACCGCGTCAACAGTTTGGTGCTTTCATTGAGAGCTTTTTCGATTAGTGTTGCTGCAAACATCCAACTATGGTGACTACACGGTCCAGGCATGGCAACGAGACAGAACAACATGATGGGCAGGAGGCTCATCATACTACAATCCCTGATGAACAAATTCCTGAAGTCCAGCAGCAGCCAGGAAAACAGTCGGCGGGCCAACATGATACCGGTAGTTCGGCGCCTCGGTCACCTAATCCGAACCCATGCTATTATACTGCGGTAGAGATGGAGAACGCTCAACTGAGGACCCAGTTAGCAATGGCCAGCCAGCAAATCAAGGATATCCTGGCCCGACTACCCCCTCTCACAACCGACGTTAACGTTGGAGAGAGGCAAGGTGAGGCTCCTAAGTCTCGCCGGGGTAACTGGTCCAGGTATAGCCGGTCGGATAGACTTCCAACAGCCAACTCCACCCCTTCATCACACCATCGAGAGGCAAACTTCGGGGAAGTGCCTAGGACCAGACAACAACAATATAGTCGTTCGGTTAGGACATCAATTCCTAGCTCTCAGCCATCCTCGAGGACGCCCAGGGGAGCTCGAGGAAATTCCCGAAGAAGATCCGGGGAGGGCTCGCGACGACAGCCCGTCCTCAATGACCGTTCTGTGCCCCATCCAGATCGCCCGGCGCAGGACCAGTAGGTCGGCAGGGCCGAAAGGCCCCCACCGAACTTGATCCGTCCAGACGGAACTAGGATCGCCTCTCCAGTCAGGCATCCTCCATCTCCGATCAGATATCCTTCTCCTCCTCGGCCCGTCCGGGACGTCCCAGCCTACGGGAGTAGTAGGAGAAACCCACCGTCTGCTGGACCTTCCCGACGTAGCAGGGCGCCAGAGGGAAACTCAGATCGTCACCACCGAAGGCGGACTCCAAGCCTATCCAGCAGGAGCCACTGGACCGGCAGTCGCCGGAGTGATCTCTTTGGGGGAGACCTGCATCAGCGGTTAAGTTCGGCGCAAAGTCACCAGAGAACCCAGGGAGGTGACCTGCGAGATCGCCCCAACTCTCACAGAGAAGACCGAGCTGGAAGTGGTGGCCAGGCTCGTTCAGGGGGGGTCCTGTCTGAAATACGCAATGGAGGGAATGTCCCAAATAACCTATCTCAAGATAGGAGGGGAAATAACCCACCAAATGTGCATAATGGATCTGGAGCTATTGAACAGCCCCGGAATAACCAAGGACATCAGGACCAAACCCTCGATCGCCTGACCCAGATGGAGGAGCTGATGAGGAAACTTCTATCAGAAAAAGAAAAAGACGAATATGATTCAGGGGACGAGATGGAACTCTTCGCCCCCAACATAGCAACGACGGCATACCCGTCTAGTTTCCGTATGCCTCACCTGTCAAAGTTCAACGGGGACGGAGACCCCTCAGACCATTTAGGGATGTTCAACACCCTAATGATGGCCCATAATATTGGCCCATGCCGGTATAATATCCCATCTACCACTATATACCTTGGAGCCTGGTAAAGTACCCGCCTTGCGTCATTTCTCTCTTTAGGTAACTTTCCTACTGTGAGATATTCGAGGATGGGGGTCATCCAGGCTGGTCTGGCGTCGATCATCTTGACCTCCACCCTGACTTCCTCTATGCTTGGTTTCTCCAAGAACTCTACCAGCACTAACCCCAAAGTCTCCGTCTCTCCAGAGGTAGTGAGCTTTGCTAAGGCGTCCACATTGGCATTCTGCTCCCGAGGTATCTGCTCAATTGAGCCACGCTCAAATGCAGATAGCTCACTTTTTTACCTTGGCCAGGTAAGCAGCCATCTTGGTTCCCCGTGCTTGGTATTTCCCTAACACTTGGTTTACCACGAGCTGGGAATCGCTGTAACATTGGACGGAGCTGGCCTTCAGCTCCTGGGCCACCCTTAGCCCAGCTAGTAAAGCTTCATATTCGGCCTCGTTGTTGGACGCTTTGAATCTGAATCGCAACGCCGAGTTGAATCGATGTCCTTTTGGGGATATCAATATGATTCCAGCCCCGGAGCCATTCTTGTTAGACGAGCCATCTACGAAGACCTTCCATGAGGCCTGGGGTAAGGAGGCCTGGGCTGACTCTTCTACAGGATCTTCTCGGAATCCCGTGCACTCTGCCACAAAATCAGCCAGGGCCTGGCTTTTTATTGCAGTTCGCGGTATGTACAAAATCTCGAACTGGCTGAGCTCAATAGCCCACTTCAACAGACGTCTCGATGCTTCAGGTTTTTGTAAAACCTGCCTTAAAGGCTGATCGGTTATGACATGTATTGAGTGGGACTGAAAATAGGGCCTGAGCTTCCGGGAGGCCGTGATAAGATAGAAGGCCATCTTCTCCATCAATGGATACTGGGATTCAGCTCCGAGAAGCCTCTTGCTGATGTAATAGACTGGCTTCTGAGACCGGTCTTCTTCTCGGACTAATATGGCGCTAGCTGCTTCTTCAGTGACAGCTAGGTAAAGGAAAAGAGGCTCTCCTGCCGTTGGTTTGGATAATACAGGCGGCTCGGCTAAATGTGCCTTCAGGTCGAGGAAGGCACGTTTGCACTCCTCGATCCACTCGAACTTCTTATTCCCCCGGAGCAGGTTGTAGAATGGCAGACACTTGTCGGTAGATTAAGAAATAAACCGATTAAGGGCCGCCACCCTTCCTGTCAGGCCTTGAACGTCCTTCCGCGACCGAGGTGAGGGCATCTCGAGCAGCGACCTGATCTTATCAGGGTTTTCTTCGATTCCTCTGGTATTGACAATGAAACCCAGGAATTTCCCTAACGCGACCCCAAACGTGCATTTTTGTGGGTTAAGCCTCATGTCGTATTCTCTCAATATCTTAAAGCATTCCCCTAGATCAGAAACATGGTTATCGGCAGTTTTTGACTTGACCAGTATGTCTTCAACGTACACTTCCATGTTCTTCCCGATCTAGTTGGCAAACATCCTATTTACCAACCTCTGGTATGTAGCTCTGGCGTTCTTCAGCCCGAAGGGCATGACCTTGTAACAATAAACGTTGGTCGAGGTCATGAAGCTAGTGTGCTCCTGGTCCGCTGGATTCATGGCGATCTGATTATAGCTCGAATATGCATCCATAAAAGACATGAGCTCATGCCCCACCATGGCATCTACCAGTTGGTCGATCCTTGGCAAAGGGAAGCAGTCTTTGGGGTAGGCTTTGTTCAAATCGGAGAAGTTGATGCAGGTCCGCCATTTCCCATTGGGCTTCGGGACCAACACCGGATTGGCGACCCAGATCAGGAACTTCGCCTCGCAGATAAAGCCGCACTTTAAGATCCGGGCTACTTCTTCTTCTAGGGCCTCAGCTCGGGTTGTTCCTAGGCGCCTTTGTTTCTGGGATTTCGCAGGCACGCTTTTATCTAAGTGGAGGGTGTGCATGATGATGCTCGGACTGATCCCCACCATGTCTTCACGAGACCATGCGAACACATCCAGGTTCTCCTGCAGAAACTTAATCAGCTCCGCCTTCCTTTCGCCACATAGATTTTTCCCGAGCTTTACCATCCGCGAGGGATTTTGTGGATCGATATTTACCTCCTCGAGCTCTTCGATGGCTTGGAGATCGGATTTATCCTCGCCAATTCTGGGGTCGATATCATCATTTAGGATGATATTCTCCCCTTTGGCGCTCTGAGGGTTTTCAATCTCAGGACTAGGCACAAGTTCCTGAGATTCCTCATTTTCTCCCTGGACGGTCATCGTTAACTGCCCGGGTTTTAATTTTCCTTTCATAGAAATGCTGTAGCATTCCCTGGCAGCAAGTTGGTCACCTCGGACCGTGCATATCCCCGAGGAAGAGGGGAATTTCAGCGCGAGGTGGCGGATGGAGGTAATGGCTTCAAACGCTATCAGTGTAGGTCGACCCAAAATGGCAATGTACACGACAGGAAAATCGATGACCACAAACTCGAGGAGTTTTGAGACTGCCCGAGGTCCCTCTCCCAAGGCGATCACCAACACGATCGTTCCTATTGCCGCCGATCCTTCCCCAGAGAATTCGTATAGCATCATGGAGGTGGCTTTCAGCTCGGTGACAGACAAACCCATCTTTTCCAATGTAGACCGGAACAGTAGGTTTACCGAGCTCCCATGTAACGCCCTACTTCCTTAGAGCCGTTACCAAGTGAGTTTAAAAACGTGCTTTCATCTCGCTAATCGAGATTTTAAATCAAACTGTGTAATTAAACTATAAACAGAGGAAAAACCTTAGAAATAGTAATTTCCATAGAAAATCATAAAAGGTTTACACTTGGGATCCCAAAATAAAGTTTAGAAATGTTTACAACATATTAATTAAACCAAGTCGACTAGACGACAAAATCAGAGTTTATTTACAAGCATCTCCCAAAATTCCTCTGGCCGTGGCAGCCAGGCTGGCCAAACATGTACACGCCGCTCCACGCCTGCTATACTCATGGTTGGTTGATCTTCTCTCTCGTTACCCTTACCTGCACCACAGAGCATCTGTGAGCCGAAGCCCAGCAAGAGAACCCACAAACAGATAACATATGCAACACATATATCAAGCATATAAAAAGGCCATCAATGGCTAAACACATACGGCCTAGCCGTCCCAGACGTTTACCAAGCCCTGGGTTCGCGGACCACGCCGTGAGGATATCCCAGGTATCCTTCTAGGGACTCGCCCTGACAACTCGCACTCCACGTGCTCAACGTTGCTCCCGGCCCCTTGCCGTTCCCGGCCTTGCACTCAACGTGCCCAATGCCGTTCCCGGCCCTTCGCCGTTCTCGGTCTACACCGTTCCCGGCTCAAGCCGACCATTCACATCATAATATACACAGCATAACAAGCAAGTATAGAATCCTAGGTTAATCAGATAAAGGGCTATGCCCCGCAGTTCTAACATATTGGGCACAGCCTTGCATATCAAACCATTCAAATGCACTGGGTTCAGCCCTGCATATCAATCCATTCAAACACATTGGGCTCAGCCCTGCATACAAGCTCTATGGGAACAAGGGTTCTCTTACCTAAGTTCCGAGCTTTCCGAGCACCGATGTCCCGAGCAGACTCCTCTAATTGGAGCCTCGCCGAAAACCCTAGTCACAACACATTACCAATATCCAGTCATCAAGTTCTAATCCAATGAATAACTTTGAGCCACAACCTTAACCTCCGGAACCTTGAATTCTATCAATCCGGGTGATAAAATCCATCCCGAGCCTTAACCATTGAATTCCCAAGCCTAAACACCTTTAAAAATGCAAACTAGCACTAAGGGTCGCGGCCCCACCCTCAAGAGCCGCGGCTAGCCTCAAAACAGAGGCTAGCACCACACTGACCCCCACATGGGCCGCGGAGTGCCCACCAAGCGCCGCGGCGCGCCTGAACCTTCTCGGCCTCCCATGGCTGCGCGCACACACAAGCCGCGACGCACCCCTCCTAGGGCCACGGCGCTCCCCACCGAACCCAGATTTTCCACCATTTTTCCACACCTTTCCTCAAGCTAATTCACCCAAAACTCACCTATCAAACCCAGATATTTAACACATACATACCAGCTCAATATTAACACTAAAACCCCATCAAAATCTACTCCAAAACCCAACTAAGATACTCAAGAACATGTCAAACTTAACTAGCATGCATAATCTAGCAAGCTAGTAGCAATTCTCAACATAATCCCAATAATTAAAGCTTACCTTGCTGAATTCAATCCCTGTAGTTGATCCTCTAGCCTTAAGCTTCAAACTGCTATAATATCACAGCTGAATTCCCCTAGACCTTCAAGTTGATTCCCTTAGTTTTCCTTGTGTTTATCTTAGAGAGTGAAAGAGTGAGGAAGATGAGAGCTATCTCGGCTAAGAGGGAAGGTATAAGTCGGTTCCCACAAGGTTCTAATTAATTCCTCTTTTTGTTTTATTTGACTTAAGTCTAAAGGGTTACCTCAAGGCTCGAGGTACCAAAACGTCCCCGAGGGCAAAATGGTAAATTTCCCCAATATTCCCGCCTAGACATTCTATCCTCAAATATATCTCCAAATATTTATTTTCACGTCCTGATAATTCCATAACACACCTAGTACCCAAATTACCTCTCGACTCACCCCGAGTCAGAATTTCAACCCTGTTGCGACTCCCTGGCCAACTGCTCCCCAGGACTGTCTCGGATCGTGCTGCACAGACATTTCACACACACACATACATATATATATATATAACATATATCACATTCATGCCCCTAATATCCATACGGGGCCCACATGCACATTTAACTCACTAAACATACATCACTATCATATATTTACATTAATTCACCCATTAACATATTAAAGCATATTAAATCATTTATTGCCCTCCAGGCACACTAATCAAGGCCCTAAGCCAGATTAGAAAATTCGGGTCGTTACATCCCATTATCTACCAGTACTCTCCTAACCCTCCAGTTAGCGAGCTGAACGGCTACGACCAGAGGGTCGTTGTGAGGGAACTGGACGTGGCTGGCATCTTCCCCGATGAATATGATCGGTTGCCTCTCCAATCGTTGTTGTTTGGGTAGAAGCTGCTCAGGGAGGAACTCCACTCCATTATGAGCCTTAAGTTTGTTGACGTATATCTTTTGGGCACCCCTGCTCGTGCCAGCCAGATGGGGACCTCCGGAGATCGTGGAGATCTCTCCTCCTATCACGGGAGGAGGGACGTCCTGATCTACCCAAGACCCGGGCTGACTAATCGGGACTTCCGGAGCTGGATGGCCGGCGGGAACTCTATTCCGCGGGTACTGAGCCAAGGGTCTGGCTCTGATGAGAGTCTCGATCTCATCCTTCAGGTGCCTACAATCATCGGTGTTGTGGCCAATGTCGTTATGGAACCGACAAAACTTAGAGGGGTCTCGTTTACCCTTCTGGTGCTTCAACAGTTCCGGCTTCTTCTAGGGGAAGCGAGCAGAATTTGCTAGGAAGATGTTCTCCCTAGAGTGGGTGAGCTCGGTATATGTCATGTAGACCGGCTTGAATTTTTCTACGGACTTGTTCTTCTTTGGGCTGTGCTAGCCGCCCTCGTTGCTCCCTTTTCTCTTGCCTCCACCAAACTGGTTATTCTGTGTAACGGTTTGGGCTGCTGCCACGACGTCCATTCCCACTCCAGCGGGCTGCTCAGGGGCCTGGCTGGTTCCCGCGGCTGATGCTCGGGCCTCCTCCAAGTTGATCCATCCCTGGGCCCTATTTAGGAATTCGTTTACGATGCTGACTTCCTTTCTTTGTATTTCTTCCCAGAGTCCGCCTCCGACGAGGATCCCGGTCCTCAAGGCCATGAGCTTGGAACTGTCATCTGCATCTCTGGCCCGAGTAGCGACGTTCGCGAAACTGCTTAGGTATGCCTTCAGAGGCTCGTCGGGCTGCTGCCTTACGTTCGCCAGGGTATCGTCCTTGACTTGGGCAGCCTGAGAAGCTCGGAATGCCCTTTTAAAGTTGGCAGAGAAGGCTTTCCATGAGCTGATTGATTGCTTTTTACTCTGCTTGAACCATTGCCTGACCCGCCCGATCAAGGTGGAAGGAAATATTAAACATCTCAGATCGGGACCAATGTTGTGGGCCATCATCAAGGTATTGAACATACCCAGATGATCTGATGGGTCCCCATCTCCGTTGAACTTGGACAAGTGAGGCATATGGAAACCAGGTGGATATGTCGTTGTTGCTATGCTGGGGGCGAAGAGCTCAAGTTCGTCCCCTGAATCATACTCATCTTTCTCTTTTTCTGATAAGAGTTTCCTCATCAGCTCCTCCATCTGAGCTAGACGCTCAAGGGTTTTGTCCTGGCTTCCTTGGTTGCTCCGGGGCTATTCAACAACTCTGGATCCATTGTACGCATTTGGTGGGTTATTGTCCTGTAACGACCCAACTATTCTAGATTTTGGACCATTAATGACTACTTTACTAATCTGAAGAAAATGTACATATGAAATAACCATAACTTTATTTAAAAATTGTAAAGTAAAGGTTAAATACATAAAAATTCATTTAGGATATGAGATCCCGTTGTTTTGAAAACAAAACATAACTTAAATAAAGTGGTTACAAAATTAAGTGCGGAAAAATAATACATAGAAATCATAACTAAAACACTTAAAAACTTCATCCTCGAATCGAACGCTCAATCCACCGATTTCATCCTGCCTCAATACACATCCTTAAGCTGCCAAGAATCTTTCCGCCGCCATAACTATTTTCCTGCACATATAAACATAAAGGAATGAGCCTAATGCCCAGCAAGGAAAAACTACTAACCACATAAACATACACATAAAATCATATCATAACATATGCTAAAAAACATATCATAGCATATACTATATAAGACTATACTAATAATGGCCATTATGACATGTGATAAACCATCTACGTCCCCTGCCTAATATTTGAGGTAGGTTAGATCACATGTAGTGTATGATAACCCATCTACGTCCACTGTCTAATATTTGAGGTAGGGTAAATCATAACATAACATATAAAAACATAAACTTATCATAACATATTAAACATAACATAACATACAAACATACAAGATCTAGCCTATTTTCCTTACCAAAAATACCGGGATATGAGAACAGTTTTGGGACTTTGGAACACTCCTAAAAACCACAAATGGAAGGGTGAGTATACTAAAGAGAATGAGATGAAAAGAATGGAAGAACTATACTATTAAGAATATACTTACCAAAAACCTTATGTTCAAGAACTTAGATTTCCTATCCAAGAATAAAGAATAAAGTTAGGGGCTGAGTAGAAAACTATAAGAACTTGAAGAAAATAATACCAAATGAACTAGAGTTTTGGAATACCTTGAATGCTTTATGACCAATCTAAACCTTGAACCGAAATGTGTTATAAACCTTACTTCCCAAGTGTTTGGTAAGCTTAAAAATGATTAAGCTTATAATCCCCAACCCAAGTGTGTACACTCTCACAATAACCTAGCAACTTGGAGCCTCTGAACTTAGCTTGATGAATGAATGAAAAATACTTGGTGCTAGGTCCTATTTATAGAGTTCTAGGAATAAAAATCTTCTAATTATAATCCAAATTTAAATTTAAATTTAAAATAGAATCCTAAGGAATAAAAATCTTCTCCAAATTTAAATTCAAATTTAAAATAGAATCCTAAAGGATAAAAATCTTCTAATTATAATCCAAATTTAAATTCAAATTTAAAATAGAATCTAACTTTCTAAATCCCGTAACTCTAAACTAACCTACAGTAAAATCAACATATCTGGAGCTGTTGGACTCCGATTTAGAATATATTTATATTGTTAGAAAGCTGATTAAATTATCTACAACTTTTTAGAAATACTATTTTTCGAAATTCATAACATAACTAGATCAAAAATAGGTCAGAAGTTACAGTACCCTAAAGTTACGAAAAATCTATTTAATTATCTAAATCACGAATAAATAAAATATCTAAATCACAAATAAATAAAATTGTGAGTCTAAATATCTAAACAAATATCATGCTCCTAACAGATTCTTGTGAAGACTAAGTCTTATATTTCCCTTATTAAAATAATGAGTCCTTAATAATCATGCATATGACAAGTGTCATAATCCTATTGGCTCTATCTAAACCTTAGGTTATAATAATCATCATATTAATAACCAACAATATTAATCAAACCTTATGTTATAATTAATATTCTTAAACTATAGGTTAAACTTATAAAATCCATAACTATTGCTAGGAGTTTCCAACTAAGTCCCGGCTTGAACCAAAATCCACAGTAATGAACATACTATAACTAATACTAGCTATTACTACTACTACTACTACTACTACTACTACTACTACTACTACTACTACTACTACTACTACTACTACTATCTAACTAGCTAAGTAAATTCTGGGACTCTACATGTCCCGCCTATCTTGAGATAGGTTGTATGGGACGTTCCCGTTGTCACGTACTTCGGACAGGTCTTCCCTTTGGCGAGCACGGTTGCCGTTTCAAACTAGGTCTCCTCTCTGAGAGTTTAGGAGATCTCGGAGGTTGGCCATCGGGGCGGCTTGGGGACTTTGCACCGAGCTCAAGCGTTGGTGTAGGTCTCCGCCGGATAGATCACTTCCACGGCTTCCAGTCCAATAGCTTCCATGTGAGAAGCTTGGAGCCCATCACTGGGGATGAGGATCCGGGGCTTCTCTGGGCGCCCGGCTACGATGGGAAGGTCCGGCGGAAGGAGTCTTTCACCAGCTGCTCCCGTGAGCTGGAATGTCTCGGACTGGCCGAGGAGGAGACGGGTATCTTATTGGTGAAGGAGGATGTCTGACCGGGGATGCGATCCTAATCCCATCAGGGCGGATCAAGTTAGGTCACAGCCGCTCTGCTCTACCATCCTCCGCGTCCTGTGCTCGGCGATTTGAGCGGGGCGCAGGACGGCTGGCCGGGGCGGGCTGTCGGAGCGAGCCCTCCCCGGATCTTCTTCGCGATCTTCCTCGAGCCCTCCTGGGTGCGCTCAAGGGCGGAAGTGAGTTGGGAGTTGAGGTCCGGCCCGACCGACTGAACTGCTGCTCGGCCTTAGGGAGTTCCTCAAATGTGGTTTCCCGGTGGTGCGACGTGGGAGTAGAATTTGATGTTGGGGGTCTGGCCGACCGACTGGGCCTGGACCGATTACCCCGGTGGGATTTATGAGTCCCACCGTGCCCCTTTCCGACCTTAGCGTCTGTTGTAAGAGGGGGTAGTCGGGTCAACACCTCTTAAATCTGCTGGTTTTCTTTCGCCAGCTGACTCCTCAACTGTGCATTTTCCATTTCCACGGCCGTGTAGAAATCTGGGTTCGGATTGGAAGGCCGGGGAGCTGAAATTCCAGTGTCATCTTGGCCTATTGGTTGCTTGCCCGGCCGCTGCTAAACCTCAGGGTTCTGATCATTGGTCATGGCAGCATGAAGGGCCTCCTGCCCATCACGTTGGTCCACCTCGTTACCATGTCTTGAGCGAGTAACTACCATGGTTGGGTATTTGCGATAGCACCATTCTAACAGCTCTCAATGAAAGCACCAAACTGTTGACACGGTTCTTCGGCAACAGATAATTATAAGAATAAGGAGAGGGATTAGTGCTAAATAATGAACCGTATTAGATGAATGATCTCAAAGAAAAATTATAACTCGACTACTTTTTTAGGAGGTTTAAAGGTTAAAATCCTTCTAGTCCACTAGTCAATATTATTGATATCTCTATGATATTCTTTATAGGGTGTTTCTTTACAAATTAGAAGCCAACCCCTTGCAACTCCCAGGGTCTCCATATTTATAGGGAGAGGGCACCTGGGTGTTGGCAAAGGAGGTCATCCCGTGACCTTCTTACCCATCATGCCACTTCTATGACATTCATGATTAATTCCTAAAACCTGACAATGAAGCGTGGTCTAATCAATAGGTAAGGGGGATAATGGGCCGCACGGCCCAACCCAGTTGTGGGTGCCTGAACACGCACGTTTATGCTGCGTGTCCGAGAATTCAGGAATAGAGCAGACACGTGATGTCTGATATATGCACGTTTACATTGTGTGGTTGAATTTATAAAAGGTCACAGGTGCCAACTCAAGCTCGTACCCCGAGCTTGATGTAGTCTCAGCCCGTGGTGTCCACTCTGCTGACTCGATGCCTTAATAATCGCAATAAACCTTTGGTTACCTCGAGCTTAAAGATGTAGGACCTTGTAACAGCAGCTCCGGGTAGGTGTCTTCCACGTGGCTGATATAATTATGCCCTTTCTCAGCTCGCTAACAACCCATGGATATTTAGGGCGTACAAAATCGATTTATGATAAATTAAAAATGTATGAAGAGTAATTGTCCATAATAAGTAGTAGTAATCATATTACAATTAACTATCATAACTGATTAAATTTAATTATAATATACATAGTATAATATATATAAACTTATATATTATATAATAATTGATTAAATTTAATTATGAATGTTGGGGACTCGCTGACGGGTAGAGCCGAGAGGGGGCGGAGCTGACTGGCTCGCTGACGGGTGGAGGGAGCCTACCGCCATGCCTGTATGTGTAGCTGTTGAGTGGAGTCGGTCGATGCGGCTGAGCGGGGGAGGGCTAGTGTGTGGTGGTGGTCGGTCGGTGGGCTTCAGCTCTGAAAGTGCGACGACGGAGGGCAGGTAGGCAAGCCAAGAGAGAGAAAGGGGAGGGTCGGTCGGGGGGTTAGAGTTAGGGTTCAAGAATGAAGAAGATGATAACATAAAACACTGTAAAAAAAAAAGTTTTAAAAAAAATTCAGTTTTTAACTTTTTAATAGGGTTTCGGGTCTGAACCCGAACCCGTGTTCAACAAATTTCAAAACCCGAACTCGACTCGACTCGACTCTTGTCGGGTTCGGGCCGGATTTAACCCGAATCCGACGAGTTTTGCCGAAAAATAGGTTTTCGGGTTTCTGGTCGGGCGAGTTTGCGGGTTTTGCGGGTCAAATGTTCACCTCTATAATAGGTTACGAAAATTTATTAGTTAAAGAGCACTAAGGTATATACACCAATATTAATTCAAACTAAATTACAATTCTACATTACTAATTAGAATTAGGAGATCTTCTATATAAAAAGTGTGTTGATAACAATTTTTTTTAGTTTTAACGGTTTTTTTGTTAACTTTAACGGATTATTACAAATATTTAACTGAATATATCTTTAAAAATTATTAAAAATAGATATTTATTTATTAATTACATTAATATAAATTCAAATATTATAAAATATCATTATTATAATAATATATAATACATAATTTTAATTTTTATTAAAAATTTTATTATTTATATTTATAAGGAAAACATATTTTTTTTATTACTTAATGTAGCTTAACTAAATATATATATATATATATATTCATATTAAATAACAACAGACATTATAAATACATTATATATAGGTGTCATGCGTATACAAATAGTAAGACTGTGTAACTACATAATAAATTAAAATAATCTTTATCTTATATCAAGAATAAACAAACTTCTTCTCCAATTATAAATGTGTGATTTGAATAATATCATAAATATTTTATACATTAAATAGTATAGTTTATGATTTAAAATTTTATCATATATATTTTTGAAAAAATCATAAACAATGTTTATGTTTAATTTTTCTTTTAATATGTTTATGTCATTCTTTTATATATATATAATATTGTTTATTTATTTAAAATTTATATGACAGTCATAAAAGCTTAATAAATATATTTAATAATTTTTTTAAAATAAAACTAAGCAAATGTGCATTGCACATTGCTTGCACCTAGTATATATTAAAAGTCCGAAATAAATAGTCTCAATTAAACTATATCTAAATTCTAAATGTAACGTCCCGTTTTTTTTTTTTGCTCTATCTGTTTACGTACCCATATTATGTGAATAAGAGTAGGGATCGTTATTTTATGTGAGAACCTAGTTCTTGTATGTTAAATCTTAGCCTTTATGGAAATTATGAGATTTTCGGCCTTAACAAGACTCTTGATTTTTAATCGAGTAAAAAATCTCTAACTGGGAAATTCTCGTTTTGCATATTGCCCCTAATAACCATAAAAGTCGCCCCTAATAAAATGCACTTAATGGTGTACATTAAGGAAGACTAATGGGTCGTCCCTAATATTGCAATATCAAGGGCGACTATGTCACCCCTAAAAGTTGAGATGTCGCCCCAAAATTTTTCACATGTGGCATAACTTTTCGTCGATGTGTCGCCCCTCATATGTCAGCAGTCGCCCCTGATACTTTTTCATTAAGGGCAACAATACTTTTTTATTTATAAAAAATAATAAAATTATTTTAATAATTAAAAAATAATTAATTAAAATTTAAATAATTGAAAACATATATATTAAAAATAAAAATACTATATTAAATATGCAAATAAGTTAATTAAGATAACAAATATTTGTATTGTTAATATAATGTAACAATAACTAACAATAATATTGTTTACCCAAAAACAAACTACCTGATGACGTGGCCGGAGTGATCTACACGCGGGATGCACGTGGCAGTTTTAAGTGAGCGTATCCTGCTCGGCCATCGACAAGGATATCATTGGCTTATCAAGTATCATAATTATGGGCGATCAGCCTGGTCGCATATACTCAGTTATTTCCTTCAAATATGCAATCTTGTAATTACATATTAATTGTAATTCTCATTAATATATAGATATGCATGTATTAAGTGTGATTAAGGCCCATTGGCCCATGTAGACCTTCTTGAGCCTATAAATATGAATCAAAGGGCTCAAGATAGGGGACTTTTAATTTTCCAACATTTGGCTTGAGAATGCTTGAGCTGAGAGATTCTAAGAGAGAAAAAAAGTGTTGTTATCCATCACAATTGTATTTATCTGAGATTTAGTGAAACTCGTGAACCCTAGTTCATTGATCACTGTTCTTGGAATACTACATCAATAAGAACACTAAGTGGACGTAGGTTGTTACCATTCTATTGGGGCCGAACCACTATAAATTGTTTGTGTCGTTTATCTTTTCGTCTGGAGTTCTTCTCATTTTCATCTTACTTTATATCGTTTATCTAACTCAGTGTCGTTGACCAATTCGAGGGTCAACATTTAGGTGCTTTCATTGAGAGTTGAACTCAAAACTTCCAATAAAATCAAATGGTGAAAACATCCAGAAAGACGGGACAAACTTCTGGTACTGCATCCACCCAGCCTCCTCCACAAAATGTGGCTGAAGATGAACCACAGTTGGATTTCGAAGAGGAGGAAATGGATTATGAGACCTTGACGACAACACTGACTGTGTTACAAGAGGAGTTAGCTAATCTGAGGGCTAATCAGGAGAATGTGGCTGAGACGATGGCATTGCAACAGAGGGAAATTGACCGTCAACGTCAAGAGTTGAATAAGCGGCAGGTTGACATGGACCACCAACAGAGAGATTCCATTGCCGCCCTGGAAGCAGCCATTCAGTTAGCCCGGGAAAACCTGCACCAACTTCTCAACCGGATCAGCTGCCAAGTGTGCCACCACAACAAGGCCCAAACCCAAGTCCTCCACCTCAGTTGATAAGCCCTCAGAGGCCAGAGCAACCTCTTGCTGCTCAATAGGATATTCCATTTCAAAATCCTGAGCAGCAACCACCTTCTCATGCTGGTCGAGATAATCCCCAGCATCAAAGGAATAATAGAGTCAGACAGCCTCCCCAAAGCCCTAGACGCCAAACTACTAAGGAACTGAATCCACCGAACAGGGGACAACGCCCTTCTGCTAGTAGAAGATAAGTGGAGTCAGGCTCTGCGATCAGGGGCCCCCCACGACATAATAATGCTCGGGGACCCACCGACCACCGCAGGCCTCCCCCTGGCGCTTGGGACATGCCAGCAAGAGGAGATAGTACGATCAGCAGGTCGCGACATAGCTGGTCGCATTTTAGGGATGGCCATGACTACAATGAAGCTGATTCCAGCAGAGGAAATGTTGGTCAAAGACAAGGAGAAAGGGGTGGAGAACGGAATCCCCCACCAAGGGAAAATAGGCCTGCGAGCCAGAATGTTGGGGGGCAGCTTAGGCAACCTAACATCTTTGATCGATTGGGCGCTAGCGAGCAAAGGCGTAGAGATGATGACCTGAGGGATGTGCTCAACGATAGGCGAGAAAGGCACGATGAGTACGCGCCTCCAGTACCGGTCGCCCCAGCAATACCAGATGTTGTACAGGCCCAGATCGATGCGCTGAATTAGACCATCCAACAGTTAATGGGGAGCCAAACATCCCACATCGAGTATGTTCGGAAAAGAGGCACTTCATTCATACAAAGAATAGCGATGGCAGAAACCCCGAGCAAATTTAAGATGCCAGTATTGCCCAACTTCGATGGATATGGGGACCCAGTATATCATGTGAATAAATTTGAGATACAGATGGATATCCAAAAGGTGTCAGATGATGCTCGCTGCAGAATCTTTCCGGCCACCTTATCCGATACTGCTCAGGAGTGGTTTTTCAAATTCCCTCCTGCTAGCATAGTGGCATGGGAGATGTTCGTAAAGGAGTTCTATGGGTAATTCTACGCTGGTCGAGTACATCCGACTAAAGCCAACCAACTGGTCGAGATACGTTAGAAGGAGGGAGAGTCCTTAAAGGAATATGTCCAGCGTTTTATGCGCATGGCAGTTGGAGCTAAGACGGTTAGCGATTAAGGGAAAATGATGGCACTTATTGCTGGAGTGCGGCGCCACTCACCCATCTGAAACAGTTTAAGGAAGAATGGGGTGAAGAGTACCCAAGAATTCCTTGATCGAGCAGACCAGTACATAAAGCATGAAGAGGTGATTGCTAACGAAGGGAAGTCGCCTGCAGGAGACAAGGGACCAAAGGAAGATCCCGCCAAAGCCGCCAACGGGTCAGATAAACCCAATGGCAACGGTAAAAACAACAGGAAAGACGGTTGAAAAAGGGCAAACAACGAGCCATCCACGTCTGAGAATAAGCGCCTTAAGGGTAATAGATACGAGCCAAGATTCACCAATTACACAGCCCTAGTCGAAAGCAGGGCAGAGGTGTACCAGGCGACCAGCACCAATGTCCCTTACAAGCGACCAGCACCGATAAGGAAAGATATCTCTAAGAGAGATACAGCCAAGTTTTGTCATTTTCACAATGACTATGGTCATGACACCAATGAGTGCAACTAGATGAAAGATGAAATCGAGTTCCTTATCAGACAAGGACACCTGAGGAGATATGTACGAGCCACTAGAGGTTCTCAGTGAGAGGCTCAAGGAGGCAATGAGCAGGCACCTGTACGCCAACGCTCACCCCCTTTACAGCCAGCTCCTGTGGCGGGTACATTATTAACCATCTGTGGTAGCCCACACCTAGCAAGAGATAGTGGGAACGCAAGGGAGCGACACGCTCGAACCTTACCCCACGACTAGGACATTGAAATTCTGAATGTGGAGGAGCGAACTCCCAAGAAAGATCAAATAGAGGAAGAACTAATAACTTTCTCTGAGCTTGACGCTCAACATGTTTGGTTCCCTCATTCGGACCCTCTAGTCGGGACGTCCAAGTCACCAATATGATGGTTAAGTGGGTGTTAGTGGACACAGGGAGCTCAGTAAATATTCTGTACAAGTCTTCGCTGGAAAGGATGAAGTTTTCATTGAAGGATTTGGAGCCATGCAACCAAACCATTTATGATTTTTCTACCGAAGGGCTCGCGCCAACAGGGTCGATCAGGCTTTCGGTCACAGCAGGAAATGCACTTGCAAACAGGACATTACTCACTACTCTTATAGTAGTTGATTGTCCTTCTGCATATAATGTTGTGATTGGAAGGCCTATTCTAGTCGACCTACAAGCCGTAACCTCGGTCTGGCACCTCGCCATGAAGTTTCCAACTGAAGTAGGGATAGGATGGGTGTTGGGAAACGAGCAAGAAGTGAGGGAATGCTACAATTCCTCGATTACTAAAGAAAAAAAGGGTGGATCGAGGGAAGGAGCCAAAAAAGGGTTGCAATTGGCCAATGAGATACAAGCCCAATCAGGTGAGCACGTCGCCAAATAGGGTGTTGCCCAAAGTGAGGATAAGGATTTAGATCCTCTCTTTGGGGATTTTGAGGAAGATGTAGGACCAGTCGAGGACCTCGAGGAGGTCCAACTCGATGAGTTAGATCCGGCCAGGGTTGTGAAAGTCAGTAAAAACTTAGAGACAACAACAAAACAAAAACTGGTGGAATTTTTTAAGATGAACCAGGAGGTCTTTGCCTGGTTGCACAAAGATATGGTTGGGATTGACCCAGCAGTTATCAGCCATGTCTTGAACATAGATAAAAAATTTCCACCAGTACAACAAAAAGGAGGCTGCTCGACAAAGATAGATCGAAAGCATTAAAAGAAGAAGTCGAGAAGCTAAAGGAGAACAGATTCATCAGGGTAGCGTTTTATCCTTTGTGGGTCTCTAATCCCGTACTGGTTCGCAAGCCAAATGGCAAGTGGAGAACATGCGTGGATTTCACAGACCTCAATAAAGCCTGCCTAAACGATTGTTTCCCACTCCCAATGATCGACTAGATGGTCGATGCCACTTCAGGGCACGAGATCCTATCATTCATGGATGCATACTCTGGGTACAATCAGATCAGTATGCACCCACCTGATGAGGATCACGCTAGCTTTCGAACCATACATGCCTTTACTATTACAAAGTAATGCCTTTCGGTTTGAAAAATGCTGGTGCGACTTACCAGTGACTAGTCAATCACATGTTCAAGAGCTGATCGGTGTAAACATGGAGGTATATGTTGATGACATGCTGGTTAAGTCAAAGAAGGAAGAAGAACACATCGGGGACCTGCAAGAGTGCTTCAACGTCTTAAACAAGTATTAGATGATGTTGAATCCTCTTAAGTGTTCCTTCAGAGTTGGATCAGGGAAATTCTTGGGATTTATAGTGAACTCACGAGGTATCGAAGCTAATCCCGAAAAAATCAAGGCCCTGGTCGAGATGAAGTCGCCAACAAAGATAAAAGATGTTTAAAGCTTAACCGGGAGGATTGCCGCTTTAAGTAGATTTATCTCCAAATCTATAGACAAGTGCGTCCCATTTTTTAATCTACTTAGGGGCAATAAGAAATTCGAGTGAATGGAAGAGTTCGAGCAGACTTTCCAGGCCCTAAAGTCTCATATGTCGCAACCACCAATTTTATCCAAGCCGGTTTAAAAGGAAACTTTTTTCATCTATTTGGAGGTCACAGGATATGCTGCTAGTGTTGTCCCGGTAAGAGAGGAGGAACATGTCCAAAAAGTTGTGTATTATATAAGCAAAAGGCTAATAGGAGCATAACTGCGATATCCTCCCATTGAGAAATTAGCCCACTGCTTGATCTTAGCCTCCAGAAAGTTGTGACCATACTTCCAAGCTCACCCCATCGCAGTACTCACTGACCAGCCACTACGGAAAGTCCTGCAGAAACCAGAAGTCGCTGGTCGATTATTGAAATGGACAGTTGAACTTGGACAGTTCGATATTTCTTACTTGCCATGAGCAGCAGTGAAGGGACAATCTCTAGCAGACTTTGTCGCAGAACTCACTGGGTTCCAAGACGTCGAGCCAATAGAAGAGCCTGACCCTCAAAGCCAAACTCCCTCTTGGAAGTTGTTTGTAGATGGCTCTTCTAACGAGCACAACGCTGGAGCAGGTGTGATTTTAGTCATGCCTGAAGGACATCGATTCCACTGCGCAATCAAATTCGACTTCACAGCGTCCAATAATGAAGCCGAGTACGAAGCTATGCTTGCAGGATTAAGATTAGCCAAGGACATGAACATAAAGTCGCTTGAAATCTATAGTGACTCCCAATTAGTGGTTAATTAAATTACTAGAGAATATCAAGCCCGAGGTCTGAAGATGGTTGCTTATTTGAACAAGGCAAAGGACTTATTGGCACAATTCGAAAATTATACTCTTTAGCAAGTACCTCGCGACCAGAACTCAAACGCTGATGCTTTGGCCAAGTTAGCAAGTGCAAAGGATGATGACACCTTGACTATAGTGCCTATTGAACGTTTATTCACACCAAGCATCCAAATAGAAGAAACCTCCCTGGTAATCCAAGCAGCAGACACATGGATGCCACCTTTCATTGAATACTTAGAACGTGGAGTATTGCCATCGGACAGAAAAAAAGCCAGATCCCTCCAAAGGCAATCGGCTCGGTTCATCCTGGTCGACGGAGTGTTATACAGAAGAGGGTACTCAATGCCCCTCCTAAGGTGTGTTTCTAAAGAAAAGGCTAAAGAATCAATGCGAGAAGTCCATGAAGGTTTCTGCGGAGATCATGCTAAGGGGCAGAGTTTATCAAAAAAGTTCGTAAGGCAAGGATACTTCTGGCCAATGATGAATGAAGACTGTGTGGATTTTGTTCGAAATTGGGACAAGTGCCAAAGATTCTCCAAGATACCGCGAGAAGCCCCTAATGAGCTAAAATAGATGCAAAGCCCGTGGCCATTCGCAGTATGGGAATAGACTTGATCGGGTCTTTGCCCACGGGAAAAGGCAACGTCAAGTATGCCGTGGTTGCTATTGACTAATTCACGAAGTGGGCCGAAGCTAGGCCACTTGCAACGATAACAACCAAGAAGGTTATGGATTTTGTGGTCAAGAACATCGTGTGTCGCTATGGGTTGCCAAGAAAGATTGTCTCAGATAATGGCACACAGTTCGATAGTGATCTGTTCACCAATTTTTGCGAGAGGCATGGGATTATCAAGAGTTTTTCTTCCGTAGCTTATCCACAAGAAAACGGATAGGTTGAGGCTGTCAACAAGACACTGAAGGGTACACTGAAGAAAAAGCTTGAAGAAGCAAATGGGGCATGGCCAGAATAGTTACCTGAATTCCTTTGGTAGTATAGAACATCCCACCGAATAGCAACAGGCCATACTCCATTTTCCTTGGCCTATAGATATGAAGCTATGTTGCCTGTTGAATTAGATCTGACATCGCATCGAAGGTTGGCATACGATCAAAGTGTTAATAGTCAATTGTTGATGGAATCTTTGGATTTGGTCGATGAAAGGCGTGACTAAGCTCAACTCCAAGTAGCAACTTACCAGCAAAAGGTCGCTCAGTATTTCAACTCTAAACTACGCGAAAGAAAATTTAATGTGGGAGTTTGGTACTTAGAAGAGTTTTCCTCAACACCCGCGATCAAGTTGCAGGAGTGCTTGGACCTAACTGGGAAGGTCTGTACAAAATCGAAGAAGTCCTCCAGCCAGGCACTTATAAACTTGTTCGCTTAAATGGAGATCTCGTTCCTCACTATTGGAATGGAGAACACTTGTGCAAGTATTATCCATAAACAGTTGTTTTTAAAGAATTGGCTTGTATTAATTTCACTTTTTACAATTTTATGAACAAGGGTTAGTTAGTCACATGACTGATCGCTTATAAGTGTAAGATCAAATTTTTGATCACTCATACAGACATGATTGTCCATTTATTACGAGAAATAAAAGGAACTATGTGTTGCCAGTTATTCTTGCCAATTATTGTATTTATTACAAGTATTTGCTCATTACATTTATTGTTTTGCTAAATTATCACTTTTTATAAGTATTTTTACAAGCAGTAATGTTCTTGGTCTTGGCAAGTGACTGAGGACCTTACGATACTCAATCACTTGGGGGGCATATAAGGTACTAAGAAAGCAAAGCATATCAACAAGTATATGTAAACACACGGGCGAAATAAGGGAAAGCATGCTGCGGTACTTAGAGTATTTTTCAAAATTTTGTTTAAATTTTGTTAAATCAAAACAAAGTGCTATGCTAAGTTCGGTCATGCGAACATATGTTATAATAAAGTGCAAATATTATAATATCAAAAGTAAAATCCTTTACACCGCGAGCAGTTTCTACTCGGATGTAATTGTCAATTAAAAGAAAAAGCTGCCCGCGCAGCGAAAAATTGTCTTGACATCACGAACAGTAGTTCGTGTGTCCTAAGTTACAAATTAAAGTAAATACAGGTAAAAATTTATGAAGCAGCAGAAGGATCCTGCTGAGGCTCTTGTGGCTGCTGATCGACTGTGGCCCCAACATCTTCATTGGCTCCCTCAATGCCTGTTGCCAAAGATATCTCAGGACATCCCTGAGCCTTCTCCTCCTCTTCCAGGCGAGCAATGCACTTCGCTAACTCAGCTTGCCTTATAGGGTCTGGTAAATAGGTAAAGTCCGCATTGGGGTTGCTTTTCCAAAACATATAGAAGCACTGGAACGTCGCTCCCTCATACTTCTCTTGGTTGCGAGCGTTGGTCTCCTCGAGGTCGACAGTTTCTTTACGACTGATCTCCAACTCCATTTAAAGTTTGTTGGCTTCTCGATAGTTTGTCAGCGAGGCATCCTTATACCTCTCCTTGGAGGCAGTGATTTTGGCAACTGACTCCTCCTTTTTCTGCAGTTCCTCCTCGAGCATGGTGATCTTAATCTCAGATACTCGCAACTCCTCAGCATGCTTGGCCTCGACCACCTTGTGCTGCTCAACGAGCCTTCCCTCAACCGCCTTGATCTCTTCAGCATGCTTGGCAACCATCTCCTCCGAGCGGCGCCAACTGGCACTCACGGTCAGAATCGTCTGCGATCAGAGAAAAGAAGAAAAAAAAGCTGTTAGTATCAATCAGAGAGATAAGAAATCAATCCACAGTGAACGCAGCGAGTACAGTGAGTAGTTCATTCAGCGCATGACTAAAGAGTCGATCGACCGGCATGGTGGGAGCGCTGTTGAAGGATTCCAAACTGCGTCGGTGTCTGGACAGTTTCTTCAGCCTGTCGCTGGTCGAAATGCAGGCAGAGTTCAGCATGGCCTCAACCAAAGTTTTATCAGGCCGAGTAGGAGGACTTGGGTCGGCTGGAGTTGGAGGATTCTGGTAGGTGGGAGCTGGAGGATTCTGATCGACAGGAGGAGCTGTCTCTTTTGAGGGAGCTGGTGCAGGAGGGTCCTCCGTCGGAGCCCTTTTTGCAGAAGGATCACTGCAACCTTCTCCGGGATGTCGCCGGTTCAACTTTTTCCTGTTCGCAGGAGTTGTGGTAGTGGGATTGGTGTACAAGTTGAACGCCTTTTTAGCAGGCATGTCTGCAGAATAGAAGCATATGACCAGTCAGGGCAAGTTGTAATGCAATAAAAGACAAGGAAATGGAGAGAAAAGAAATTATAAGTCAAATACCCGAGCTACAACTACTGGTCGTTACATTATCTATTGTACTACTGCTACACTCACTCTCTTCCTTAAAGAAGTCTGAATCTAAACTAGTCGCGTATTTAAAGTTGTTGTCCCCATCAAATAAATGACAGGGAATGGGCAATCTGTCTAAGAGTGAGAAGTCAGTACCATTCTAATCCGAGGACTCAAGTATAGGCTCGGGGTGTTCAGAAAGCTTTTTCTTGCCCTTTCCCTGTTGAGCAGGGGTAGCAGATGCTCACGGAGTGCAGGAGGGTTCCTTTATGGTCACTCTCGCAGCCCTCCTCCTAGGGGGTTGTGACACATCTTGTGCTGCTCGGGAACTTCTCCCCCAGTAGCACTTCCTGCTGTCGATTCCCACACATCCTGGTGAGGTGCAAGAAGGCCAACCAGCCTTAGGTTATTCTCCGTGACCAGCTCTTTGACACTCTTTTCAATGTTTGTCATGCTGGCTAGGGTTGCTGCTCGTATCTCCATTTCTGGAGTGGGGACTGTTTAATGCCCAAAACGTGACTACCACTAAGCGGTAGTTGTAGTAAGATCGGGCGGTCGATCCACAAGGGGGTAACCTAAACTCAAAAGATTAGTAGAAAATAACACAAAAATTAGTAACAATAAATAAATAAAAAGATGGGAATGAAAAGGGGTTTAAGATTTTGGTATTGTCTTTTTGATAAAATGATAAAATGAGATAAGTGAAATAAAGGTAAGATTTAATCAAGAGTTTGAGAAAATTAAAGGTTTCAAGAATCATCCATATGCTTGTTTAGTTACTTGGTTACTTGATTTAAAAAAATACACAAGTAAATAGTTCACATCCCAACATTTACTTGGAAAATCTAACATTAAAGTCCATATTCTTTTCTAACAAAAGTTCATTTGAGTTATAAAGCTCTTTACTTTAAAAGTACAATGTTAATCTTATGAAAAATCTAAAAATAACAAAATACCCAAAGACAATAATGCAATAGAAGATTAGACATAAAATTAGGTATCAATATTACTTTTACTAATTAGAAGTACATAGAAAGAGCATGATTAATCCTATATACTATTAGCATAAGTAAATAAAGATAACAAAATAAAGATGGAGATGAAAGAGCATAAATAACTCAAAATTTTTACATTAAGAACATAGTAAATCAAAGTAGCAAAATAACATCACTAGCATATGGAATCATCCCTAACCTTCCTAGGAAGATTAGGTCATTATGCTCATGATTCTAACAAAAATCTAAGAAGAAAGTGAGTAGAAATTTTTCTATAGTTTCTTTACTCTCAAATTACATACATAGTGTGAAGAAAGAGTCCCTATTTATAGAGAAGAAAAAAAAGGACTAAAAAGAAATTAAACAACAATTGGGGTTTACAAAATAAATCTGAAATATTAATAATAAAATATGATTTTGAAAAAAAAAAACAAATCTTATTATAAATATTAACCTGGTTATTTTGGGGCATGGTCAATATGCTCTTTTTCAAAGACACCAAAAAAGATGAGCTTTAAAGCTCAAAATGGCAATTTTGCACGGCCCAATACCCACAAAATATGGGTTGAAGGTGGCTGATGGTACAAGAGGGTTTTGACCCACTCCCAGTCAATGGGGAGGCGACACGTGGATGGCTGAAGGAGGCAAGCTGCTGGGCCTGTTGGACTTTTGTTGGAGGGGGTTGGCGCTGATGGGAGAGGAGGAGAAGGAGAAGACCTGAATTGGGCCTACTAGAGAGTTGAAGCTTCGGATTGGGCACGTTGGGCTTCAAATGCTGAGAGATTGAAGGGCAGATGACAGGTGGGCTGGGAGATTTCTTTGGAGGAGAGGATGCGGACAGGTGGCGCGAGGCGAGTGGATGGCAGGCTGGTAGCGTCAGGCGGCTTGCAGGCTCGGCTTGACTTCAGTGGTTGGGGAGGAAATTGGGTTTGGGCTTCTCCTTTAGTTGGGCTTTAATCTCAAGAATACCATTTTCTCTTCTCTTTTTGTCAATTTTAACTATTTCTTTCTTCTCTCTTTTTATTATTGTCCAAATACAAATTATTTCCTGAAAATTAAACATAAATTAAATCAAAAATTAATATTTTCAATTAAAACAAATATTACAATAAATTCATGAAAATATTAATTAAAACTTAATTTATTTTACACTTTAAAACTAATGAATTTGCATTTTTGAGCACTAATAGAATTTGCATCAAAGCATTTGCAGTAGCAAGGAAAGGTCTTCCAAGGATAATAGGAATTTTAGATTCCATGTTCACCACAGATTGGGTATCAAGAATAACAAAATCCACAGGGTAATAGAATTTTTCAATTTGAACCAATACATCCTCAACAATACCCCTAGGCTTTTTGGTGGAACGATCAGCAAGCTGTAGTACAACAGATGTTGGCTTCATTTCTCCAAGACCGAGTTGCGAGTATACAGAGTAGGGCATGAGATTGACACTCGCGCCAAGATCAAGTAAGGCTTGGCTAACTTCATTGGTCCCAATTTGGCAAGAAATGGTGGGACAACCGGGATCTTTGTATTTTGGCAGTGCCTTTGGTTCAATCACCGCACTCACTTGCTCGGTCAAGAAGGCAGTCTTCTTGACATGGTGCTTCCTTTTTGCAGTGCAAAGATCCTTGATGATTTTGGCATAAGCGGGCACTTGTTTAATGATGTGAAGCAAAGGAAGATTAATCTTCACTTGTGTCAAGTGCTCAAGGAGTTCAGCTCAGTTATCAGGAAGTTTCCCAACAGGTTTCAAAGCCTGGGGAAATGGTACTTTTGGAGTGGCATTGAGTGGTGGATTTTCGGAAATGACTTTTGGAGTACTGGGAGTGTTGGATTTTATGGGTGGGTCTTGCAGAGTTTAACCGCTTCTCGTCGTGATGGCATTCACTTCCTTGACATTTTGATCATTAGAATTTGAAGATTGGGCCATGTGCTAACCTTGCACATTGAATTTCGGTTGGGACGGAAGTTTGCCTTTTTTCCGGAATGGCCAAGGATTCAGTCAATTTTGAGAATTGACATTTCATTTCCTTGATTTCTCCCATCATTTGGTGATTCAATTTGGATTGTTCCTCCATGAATGCATGAGGAGTATTCTCGAGAGAATTTCGTTGTGGAAGAGCATTGTATTGAGGTGCAGAATACGCCTTTGATGGTTGAACTTGTTGCTCATTTCTCCATTGGCCTCTAGACGATTGAGCTTGGTTGGAATCTCTCCAAGTGAAATTTGGGTGGTTTCTCCAACCAGGGTTGTACGTATGGGAGAATGGCTTGTTATATGCCCCTAAGGCATTGCATTACTCCTCATAAACCCCCCCCCCCCATTTCATTCAAAGCTAAGCAGTCCTTAGCTAAGTGCTCCGTCCCTCCACAAACAAAGCAAGGTTCTTGCGGTTCCGCTTGAGCGATCATGTGCGAATTTTTGCCATTTTTCGTCATTAAGACCTCAAACGGATTTTTCAAAGCTTCGAGTTGGGCCTTAACACTATCCTCTTCTCGAAGTTGATAGATCTCAGATGGTTTGTGTCGGTTGGTGCTGTCAGTAGCACTTGGACCAGTCCAGGTGTGAGACTTTTTCGCTGTTTCTTCGAGATATTCAAGAGCATTGTCTGACACTTTTCGAGGAATTCACCATTGCATAGCATTTCTACAAATTGGAACTCACAACTCGTGAGGCCTTCATAGAAGTAACTGACCAAACGCCAGTTCTCATAGCCATGGTGCGGGCATTGATTTAACCGATCTTTGAATCTTTCCCAGACTTGATAGAACGTTTCATTGTCCTTTTGGGAGAATGTACAAATCTGTCGTTTTAGACTGTTGGTCTCATGGCTAGGGAAGTGTTTTAGAAAGAAGGATTTGGTCATCTCCTCCCATGTTCCAATCGACCTAGGTCTCAAAGAGTATAACCAGCTTTTGGCTTTGTCCTTTAAGGAGAAAGGGAAGAACTTTAGTCGCACAACATTGGCATTTTTGGCTCGGTTATAGAACGTGGCTACTACCTCCTCAAATTCTCTGATATGTGCGTATGGGCTTTCATTTTCCATTCCATGAAACGTGGGCAAGAGTTGAATCATGCCAGGTTTAAAATCTAATGCGGGCATATTAGAAGGGAAGATAATGCATGAAGGCGTGGAAGTGCGAGTAGGATGGAGGTAGTCATTGAGAGTTCTTGGTTGGATTTCATCATTGCGAGCCATTGCGAATGGATTATTATTAGCGAAAGTTTGTGGAGAAGCAAGATTGGTGGAAGGAGTTCCGGAGGGAGTGGTGGATGAATTGGAAGAAGTGTCACTAGAAGTTTTGTGATGATTCATCCACTCTCGGAATTCAGAATTATATTTATTATTTTTTTATTTTCTTTGCCCTTTTTTTTTTGTTAAACTTTTTCCCAGGTAGATTTGGAGGTTTTGGGGTGATCTCCAACACCTTACTAGAACTCCCTGAGGTTACTGAGTAAGTATGGTGGATCACAAGTTAACTTTTTCGACCAAACAACCTTTAAGTAGAGTGAAATTGCTTATTTTGATAGAACAAACTTGGTTTTCTTATAGTAATAAGTTCAACAATGTAATAGTGCAAAGGTAGATGCTCGAAATGTTCCCAGGCCGATTGGGAAGGTTGCCAAGGTACCGCTTTAGACCCACACTTGCCTAGATAGAACTCCCCGAGGTTCCCAGGTAAGTGTGGAGGCTAACGCTATCACAAACCTTATTTAACAACCAATCTTTCTAGACAGAACAATATTGGTTTCTACCATTTGTAATATTACACAATTGTTCCCAATACTAAGCGTTTTATGATTGAAATTTTATGAACAATTTTATGCAATTTTATGTTGTTTTTTTCTTATTTGAAAAACCTAAATTCTAAGGAAAACTAAGACAAAGAAAAAGGAAAATCCTAAACTAAGCAACAAAATAAACAACACAAGAATTAAATCAAGAAAAGAAAATTAAAGTGAAGATAGAATAGCAAGCTTAATCCTTTTTTTTTCAAATATGTATTAAACTAAAAAAAAAATAGAATAGAAATTAAGAAAGAAAAATGGAGTAAGAATTAGCTAGAAAGAAAAAAAAAGATAATTATATAAATATATATATATATATAGTTTTTTTTTAAACCAAAAGAGAGGAAAATGGAAAAAAAGAAAAGAAATAAAGATAGAAAGAAGAAAAAAAATATATATATATTTAGTTTTTTTATTTACTTTTATTTTATAGATATGTATATATATATATATTTTTATTACCAAAAAAAGAAAAGAGTAAAAGAAGAAAAAAAAAGAGAAAGAAAAAATATATATAAATATAGAATTTTTTTTTGTTGATGATTTTTTTTTAGTTTTTTTCTTTTTATTTTTGTTATAATAATAATCTAGTTAATTAAAAATTAGTAAATAAAAAAAACTATACTAACACAATATTTATTCCAACAAAAACACAAATAAAGTTACTAATATTTTTGTAAAAATTTCACTAAACCTTTGAAAATTACCTCCCCGGCAACAACTCCAAAATTTGTTTAACGTCCAAAATGTGACTACCACTAAGCGATAGTTGTAGTAAGATTGGGCGGTCGATCCACAAGGAGGTAACCTAAACTCAAAATATTAGTAGAAAATAACACAAAAATTAGTAACAATAAATAAATAAAAAGATGGGAATGAAAAGAGGTTTAAGATTTTGGTATTGTCTTTTTGATAAAATGATCAAATGAGAGAAGTGAAATAAAGGTAAGATGTAATCAAGAGTTTGAGAAAAGGAAAGGTTTCAAGAATCATCCGTATGCTTGTTTAGTTACTTGGTTACTTGATTTAAAAAAATACACAAGTAAATAGTTCACATCCCAACATTTGCTTGGAAAATCTAACATTAAAGTCCATATTCTTTTCTACAAAAGTCCATTTGAGTTATAAAGCTCTTTACTTTAAAAGTACAATGTTAATCTTATGAAAAATCTAAAAATAACAAAATACCCAAAGACAATAATGCAATAGAAGATTAGACATAAAATTAGGTATCAATATTACTTTTACTAATTAGAAGTACATAGAAAGAGCATGACTAATCCTATATACTATTATCATAAGTAAATAAAGATAACAAAATAAAGATGGAGATGAAAGAACATAAATAACTCAAAATTTTTACATTAAGAACATAGTAAATCAAAGTAGCAAAATAACATCACTAGCATATGGAATCATCCCTAACCTTCCTAGGAAGATTAGGCCATTATGCTCATGATTCTAACAAAAATCTAAGAAGAAAGTGAGTAGAAATTTTGCTATAGTTTCTTTACTCTCAAATTACATACATAGTGTGAAGAAAGAGTCCATATTTATAGAGAAAAAAAAGGACTAAAAAGAAATTAAACAACAATTGGGGTTTACAAAATAAATCTGAAATATTAATAATAAAATATAATTTTGAAAAAAAAATCTTATTATAAATATTAACCTAGTTATTTTGGGGCATGATCAATATGCTATTTTTCAAAGACACCAAAACAGATGAGCTTTAAAGCTCAAAATTGCAATTTTGCAAGGCGCAATACCCAGAAAATATGGGTTGAAGGTGGCTGATGGTACAAGAGGGTTTTGACCCACTCCCAGTCAATGGGGAGGCGACACGTGGATGGCTGAAGGAGGAAAGCTACTGGACGCATTGGCTGGGCCTGTTGGACTTTTGCTCGAGGGGGTTGGTGCTGATGGGAGAGGAGGAGAAGGAGAAGACCTGAATTGGGCCTGCTAGAGAGTTGAAGCTTCGGATTGGGCACGTTGGGCTTCAGATGCTGAGAGATTGAAGGGCAGCTGACAGGTGGGCTGGGAGATTACTTCGGAGGAGAAGATGCGGACAGGTGGCGCAAGGCGAGTGGTTGGCAGGCTGGTAGCGTCAAGCGGCTTGCAAGCTCGGCGGCTCGGCTCGGCTTCAGTGGCTGGGGAGGAAATTGGGCTTGGGCTTCTCCTTTAGTTGGGCTTTAATGTCAAGAATACCATTTTCTCTTCTCTTTTGGTCAATTTTAACTATTTCTTTCTTCTCTCTTTTTATTATTGTCCATATGCAAATTATTTCCTGAAAATTAAACATAAATTAAATCAAAAATTAATATTTTCAATTAAAACAAATATTACAATAAATTCATGAAAATATTAATTAATTTATTTTACACTTTAAAACTAATGAATTTGCATTTTTGAGCACTAATCAGGGACTATTTGATGGCATGGACCTGAACGACACTAAAGTTCTAAAGAATGTATTGTAAAGCTAAAGTAAATCGAACGATCAGTAAGTAAATGATTTACCTCCTTTAGTGAAGGCCAGGTTGTTGGCGACTAGGTTTTGTGTTAAAAAGTACTCCTAGAAATACTTCCCTACATTGAACTTGTGGGTAATGTCACTCAGGAAGGTGCGAGTAGATTCCTGGTGATAGAAATGGAAGAACCCCAAGTTGTTGTGGTTGCGGTTAGATTTGAGATCAAACACATAATTGATTTCATGTGGCGTAGGAACGAGCCACTTATTTTGGTTGTAAAGGATATAAAGGGCATAAAGTACCTTATATCCATTGGGAGTGATTTGGAAAGGGGCGACCTCAAAAGAATTGGCCACCCCCTGGAAGAACGGATGCAGAGGCAAGGTTGCCCTTACCTCAATGTGATACCTTGACCAGGCACTGAAGGCACCCCCAGGCAGGTTTGCGCACTGGTCGATCGAAGGCTTGATAAGGGTTATCCCAGGAAGGCCGTACTTCTTGAGATAATTTCCTACCATCCTAGCTATAATAATTCTAGGAGGCGCTATGTACCATTCGACCTCTGGCCTGAGGACATCATGAGGTCAGGCTTTGGCTTGAAATTTTGGCGGGGAAGTGTTTGCAGGTTAAGGGTTGGTCAGAGGAGTTTCAGCCTGAGGAGCAAGTTGATTAGTAGAAGGCTGAGTTGTTTTCTTTTTTCTTTGTGCAATGGATTTTACGCGATCCATATTAGTTGGGTTGGTCGAAGGTCTATTTTTGAGGTGTGGAGAAAAGGGAATTTTCGAGAATGGCAGCGACAGCTGTTCTTGATCTTCGAACAATAGTGCAAGCAAGTCATCCTCAATTGGCCTCTCACCTCCCCACGGGTCGTGCATGAAAATCTGCGAACAAAGAATGATAGATGAGAATCTATGGCCAATAGACTAAAAATTGGGAATGTTGGGATAACGTTTCTTGTGTATAAAAGTTAAGCCTTTATACTGTTAGAGAATATATTTTATTGCTCAATGGAAAAGTGGAAAAACCAAAATACAACTCTATGCAAAGAATACAATAGACAAGGCAATTGATTAAATAAATATTACAACTCAATTACTCAAAATACAAGTAAATAGAAATAAGAGAAGGAAGAGAATTACAAGAACAAAAACCCTAAAACAAAAGATACCAATAAATATGTAAATAAGAATAAGAGAAGAGGATTACAAACTCAATACAATAATAATACAAGAAGAACAACTGAATGAAAAGATCAATGAAAAACACAAACTCACACTCAACCAAAGTGTAGAGTAATGAGGATCACCAACTTGAACAAGGTTCAAAACCTTTGTCCAAAAGCTTATTTCCCCCTATTCTCTAAGCACTAAGAGATCTCTCAAGGAAATAGCTCTCTGGAATAATCAAGCATCAAGGTGTATTTTTCAGCCAAGTGCTTTGTGGATGAAAAATGGTGTGTCTTGCAAGTGAGCATTAGGCTCCTATTTATAGAGTTTGAGATACCCTTTGGATTTCAAATTACACAAACCCCCATGGCTGTTACCAATGTTTAATTGGATTAATATGGAATTAAAATTGAGATTTGGGAGTTATTTGGGTTTTTAGAACCGTTCAACACATTTGGAAAAAACTGAAAATTTGGCCTGAAATGCACCTGTGGCCGCGGCCAGGGACATCAGTGGCCGCGGCCGCTGCTTTCTGTCCCCCAGGCCACGACCACCATCATTCAGTGGCCGTGGCCACAGCCCATTTTTAGCACTTGAAAATGTGTTGTTTTTCCAAACGGTTCCAAACCCTCCCAAATGACTTTGTAACTCCCAAAACACATTATTGGGGTTAAAATCATATCTCCAACAGCCATATTTTACAATGGCTTTATGAAATCCAATCTCAAATGTGTAACATATAATATACACATTATTGGGTAATATTTGGCAGTTACAAATTTGTAACTGATTTTGTAACTCCAAAATATGTCACATTTGGGCACACACATGTGTCCAATTTTGTGACTCTCAATAATATGTTACAAGGTGTGACAAATCACATTTTGTCACATTATTTAATCTAATATTATATTATATGAAATAATATAACATTCCCCCACTAGATTAAATAATCACTTTTGTAACACTTATTTAATCAATCAAACATTATATTAAAATATAATATATACGACCAGTATCATTCTAACGTAAACACTAAATAGCATGCGAACAGCTTGGAAAACGGATTAAAAAGCACAAGTGAGAGGGCGGGAAAAACCCAGTTTTTTCCGAGTGTTTAAAAATCTAATTTTTACTTCGATTTTACGCCCTAAATTAGTAATCCTAACTCCCAACCCAATTCTTAAGCCTCGTCTAGTGTTTTTTCCTTATCCTATCAATTAATACCTACTAGCTCGATTACCCCAAATCATTTTTTCAAGATCAGTTAGAAACTTAGATACCAACAAGTCAGAAAACTCAAAGGATAACTATTGCACGACATCTCAGAGACAAAGAATTTCAAGAAACTTACTTGGATAAAAATTGATACAAATTCACGAACGTTGATTCGAGTGGCTGGACAGATACTCCACGGATCACCGAAGTCGTCTGAGTTTTCTGGGTTCTTCGTGCTTTGTTCTTCAGTGTTCTTGAGGATAAAAGGGAGAGTAAAAATTAAAAAGTGAAACTGAGGGGTTATTTATATTAGTCGAGGCACAGTTAATAAGGTAATGATGGGGGATGATTTTTTGAGGCATGAAAAAGTGTGATAGCCGTCAAATTTCTTTTTGGGAAACTGCAATGACATGATAGGTTACCTTTTTCAAAAAGGCATTGACGGCTCTAACAGGTCATGCGGAAGGTCGACCGTTTAAGTTTACTTTATGTTGGTCGCAGTAAAATAAACTTGGGGGGCAAATGTTTACTAAAAAACGGACTACCTAATGATGTGGCAGGATTGATCTACACGTGGGATGCACGTGGAAGTTTTAAGTGAGTGTATCCTGCTCAACCATCGACCAGGAGATCATTGGCTTATCAAGTATCATAATTATGGGCGACCAGCCTGGTCGCATATACTCAGTTATTTCCTTCAAATATGCAATCTCGTAATTATGTATTAATTGTAATTTTCATTATTATTTAGATACGCATGTATTAAGTGTGATTAAGGCCCATTGGCCCATGTAGATTTCCTTGAGCCTATAAATAAGAATCAAAGGGCTCAAGAGAGGGGACTTTTGATTTTCCAACATTTGGCTTGAGAACGCTTGTGCTGAGAGATTCTAAGAGAGAAAAAGAGTGTTGTTATCCATCACAATTGTATATATATGAGATTTAGTAAAACTCGTGAACCCTAGTTCATTGATCATTGTTCTTGGAATACTACATCAATAAGAACACTAAGTGGACATAGGTTGTTACCATTCTATTGGAGTCGAACCACTATAAATTGTTTGTGTCGTTTATCTTTTTGTCTGGAGTTCTTCTCATTTTCATCTTACTTTATATCGTTTATTTGACTCCGTGTCGTTGACCAATTCGAGGGTCAACAAATATAAACCTAGTCTCCTAAATCAGCTGCCTCGACCTCCATATTGTCTTCTTGTTGCTGTTGTGGTGGCTGCTGTGACGACATCGGCCAAGGATATTGGGGAAGTAATGTGGACGATCCTGCTCCATACATGTAGGGATACGGTAGCTGCGACGGCGATGGAATCAGGCATGGATATAAGGTGATGGTGTTGCTCCATACATGTACGGAGGTGCCCAAGGGAAATCGTTAACTGTCCACAGAAGGGCTGCACACATCTTGAATAATTCATTCCTTGTGCCATTTCTTATGTCGACCCTTTTAATCCACAATTGTTTTAACTCATCCACCAAGGGTCTTAAAAATACATCCATGTCTTTACCCGGTGATTTTGGCCCAGGAATAAGGAGAGTTAGCATAAAATACTCCTTCTTCATGCACAGCTAGGGGGGAGATTGTAGTTTGTTAAAATCACAGGCCACATGATGTATGATTGTTATCCCAAAAATCAGCAGTGAATGACATGGCAGAAATTAATTGCACGTGGCTGACACCTGGCAAAACCTACGTTCGACTATCGACCAGGAAGATGTTCGGAGTTATGCGTGCGGACTCTTCATACGACCAATCTGGTCGTAGGCACGTAACACGCAGAGGAAATCTTAGGCAGTTATGATGGAATCCGAAATTCTCTCCCATGATTTCCTGAGTATCCGATTATTTAGGAAATAATATCAGTAACAAATCAATGTAAATCTTCCCTGAGCTTATAAATAGTAGAAGAGGGCTCAAGGAAGAGGGGATCTTTTTGCTCTTTTTTTGACTTCTAAATCACTGGAGTTTAGAGTAATCATATCAATCATATTGTATTGTTCTTCAGAGGTTGGTGAAACTCATTGAACCCTAGTTCTTTGATCACTCCTTTGACTCTCACATCAATAACAATCTAAGTGGACGTAGGTTATTACCAGATTCTGGGGCCGAACCACTATAAAATATCGTGTTCTTATTATTTTCGCTATTACATTCTTTTCAACGCATTCATCCACATCAAGCGTATTTTGACTCCATGTCAGTTGCCCAAAATCAGGGCCTGCATTTGTCGGACTTCCCGGGGGCTCAGGATTGGTCCCGAGGCTAGGTTTTCGGACTTGAGGTTCGGTGATGACTTTGACCTATGGCTGTGTTTAGGTGTGCGCTAGGGCTTGAGTGGGATCGTGCTCAAGGAGTCAAGTGTTGAAAGCTATCAAATTGACAGGTAAGAAAACTATAGCACCCGTAGGACAGGGCATGGGCCCATAGTGTGATTGCAGGGCACGACCCTATATTGCATTACATGTTAGGGTGCAGACTTAATTGAATTGATATATGTTTGAATGTTATTTGAGTTATACTATTTGTGATTATAGTAAGAATGAATGGCAAAAGAGCCGGGAACGGCAACGGAGCCGGGGACGGCAAAAGAGCCGAAACGGCAAGGAGCCGAGAACGGCAGCTGGGCCGGAAGTAACACTTAGCACGTGAAGTGCTTGTAGACAGGGTGGGACCCCAATGGATACATGGGATATCCTTACGGTGAGGACCGAGACCCCAGGCTTTGGTAATGCCTCTGGGACGGCATGGCCGTGTTTGTTTAGTCTGATGGAATACTTGTTTATCTGTGGATTATCTGATATGTTAACTATATAAATCGCATATGTTATGTACTGTATGAGTTTTCTTGCTGGGCTTCGGCTCACGGGTGCTCTGTGTTGCAGGTAAGGGCAAAGATTGAGTCAACCAGCCATGAGTACGGAGAGCGTGAAGCGACGCGTACATGTCTGGCCTGCCCGACTGCTTTGGTTGGGGGTTTATTCAAGAAATGGCTGTAATAATCTGTGATTTTAATAACTAATCAACCGTAAACTTATTTTAAGTTGTAAATAGTTTTCAAACCTTATTTTGGGATCCCAAATGTTAAATACAAGAAGTTTTCAATGAAACATCGCATTTTTAAAGATTACAGCCTTAACTTTTGCTTAGTCACACTTTTGTTTTAAAAACCTCGGTTAGCGAGTTCATTGCACAAAGTTTCTTTTAAAACTCACTTAGTAACGGCTCTAAGGTAGTAGGGCGTTACAGTGCATGAAGGCTTCTGTGGAGATCACGCTGGGGGGCAGAGTTTGGCAAAGAAAATTCTAAGGCAAGGTTACTTCTGGCCAACTATGAACGAGGATTCGATGGAATTAGTACGAAGATGTGATAAATGTCAAAGGTTCTCCAAAATTCCACGAGCAGCGCCAAACGAGTTGAAACAGATGCAGAGTCCGTGGCCTTTTGCGGTATGGGGGATAGATTTGATTGGATCCCTGCCTACGGGAAAAGGCAGAGTAAAGTACGCAGTCGTGGCAGTTGATTACTTCACCAAATGGGCCGAAGCTGAACCACTCGCTACCATAACGACCAAGAAAGTTCTTGACTTTGTCATCAAGAACATTGTTTGCCGGTATGGTTTGCCCCGAAAGATAGTTTCAGACAACGGAACCCAATTTGACAGCGACTTATTCACCAACTTCTGCAAAAGGCGCGGAGTTATTAAAAGCTTTTCTTCAATTGCGCATCCCCAAGAAAACGGGCAGGTCGAGGCCATGAATAAAACTCTTAAGGACACCCTGAAGAAAAGGCTTGAAGACGCTAAAGGAGCATGGCCAGAGCAGCTGCCTGAAGTCCTCTGGTCATATAGAACGTCTCACCGAACAGCGACAGGTCATACCCCATTTTCCTTAGCCTACGGATATGAGGCTATGTTACCTGTCGAGTTAGATCCCCCCTCACATCGACGCATTACATATGACCAAGACCAAAATAGCCAACTGATGATGGAGTCCCTAGACTCAATTGACGAGATACGGGAGAAAGCCCAACTCCGAGTTGCTGCATACCAGCAAAAGGTCGCCAGGTACTTTAATTCAAAAGTAAAAGAAAGAAAATTCAACGTCGGTGACTTGGTGCTACGACGAGTTTTCTTGAATACCCGTGACCCCACTGCTGGAGTACTCGGACCTAATTGGGAAGGACCTTACCAGATCGAAGAAGTCCTTCACCCGAGCACCTACAAACTTGCACGCCTAAACAGAGATCTCGTTCCACGTTATTGGAATGGAGAACACCTGCGCAAGTATTATCAGTGAACAATCCTTTTTAAAGGACTGGCTTGTATTAAATTCTACTTTTTACAAGTTTTGCAAAATGGTTAGCCACGTTGTATGGCTAATCACTTATAAATGTAAGATCTTTTAAAGATCACTCGTAAAGACATGTTTAGTCCATTTTAATACGAGATTATAAGGGACTGTGCGCAGCCAGTCATTCTTGCCAACCATTGTAAATTTATTTTTACAAGTATTTGTTCATTACGTGTGTTGTTTTGCTGTATTACAAGTGTTAAAATTTTACTATCGAGCAGTAATGTTCGCACAGGTCGTGGTCAAGGCAAGTGACCAAGGACCTAAAGCTCCTCGATCACTTGGGGGGCATATAAGGTACATCGATAGCAAAGCATACCACAAGGTATGTAAACACATGAACAAAATAAGTGAAAGCATGCTACTGTACTTAGCGTTTTTTTCAAAATTTATGATTTTGTTAAAACGAACCAAAGTACTATGCTAAGTTCGGTCATGCGAACAAATATTATGATAAAATATTATAATATCAAAGGCAAATGTTTACACCGCGAGCATTAGTACTCGGATGTAAAAATAGAATTAAAAGGAATAAAAACCTTTACACCGCGAGCAGTACTGCTCGGATGTAATTGTTCAAGCATAAGCAAAAGAGCTACCCTCGCAGCAATAAAATAAAAAATATTGTCTTTACAAAAAGACCCGTGGGCCATAAAGCGAAAAATAAAATATTAATTTGGCTGGGGGGTAGGAGGGTCTTCTGGATTAGGAGCGTTTTGATCAGTCGGAGGTTTGGGCACAGCAGCAGCAGTAGGAGTTTGGGCCTTGGCCTTCTCTTCTGCCGCCAGTCAAGAAACACACTGCGTCATCAGCGTCTCTTGCAACTGATCGGAGAGATAGCTAATGTCTACCCCCCGATTGTGCTTCCAGAGTTTGTAGAAGCAGAGGAAGGTGGCTTCCTTATACTTCTTCAGAGTTTTAACTCTGTCCTCCTCGAGCCCGCGCACCCATTCCTCAAGCTTCTTTACATCATCCCTGCTGGCGGTCAGATCGAGTGTGAGCTGCTTACACTCTTGGGTGTTGAGTTTGCAGTTCTCCTTCCATTTGTGACGCTCGTCGATGGCTTTGTTCTGGGCCGCCTCACTCTCCTGAAGCTCTCAGGTAAGAGTGGACTGATCCTCGCATAGCTGCTCGTTCAGCTTAACCAGCTCCTTGTTCTCCTCGAGCAACTTGGTCTTCTCATCCTCAAGCGCTTGCGTAGCCTGGGCAAGTCTGGAGTCAAAGTTCCTCTCTCGAGAAACCATCGCCCCAGCTCGGCGTCAGCTAGCAGTCAAGGATAAAAACCCCTGAAGAAAAAATGAAGTTAAGAAAAGAAATTTAGCATAAATGACAAAGCAGCAAAAGACGACTTATACTGGCTATCTCGTTCAGCCCTCTGTTGATGATTTCGTTGATGTCCATCGTGGCAGTGTCAGTGATGGCAACCTGGGAACGCCTATGCTTGGAGAGCCGATATAATCTCTCCCTGGCCATGCCAACTATGTGGCTGGACAGGGAGCCTTCGGACAAGTTGTCCGTCGTCTCTTTGTCTACGGCCTTTGAGGAAGACCGAGGATCGACAGGCGTGGGAGTTTGCTGCTAGGGGGCAGGCGAGTGTGTTGAGTTCTCTTTAGAAGGGACATCGGTGGGAGCATCTTCTGTTCGGGCCTTCTTCGAAGGGGTCTTGCTACTTTCCCCACGAGCCCTTTTGTTGTCCTTCTTCGAGACAGAAGCCTCGGCAGCAGCCTGGTAATGTGCAAAGAAGTCTTCGGGGTCCATGCCTGCACAAAGTGACATTTCAAACAATGAGATTAAAGGGTCGCAGAGAAACAGAGGTTAGAATATAAGAGATGCAAAAGTAAGGTACCCGAGCTACACCTACTGGTCGGAATATTATCTACTGAACTACCTAGTTCCTGGAAGAAATCTGAATTTAAAGAAGGAGCGTTCCTAAAGTTGCCGTCCCCATCAAATAGGTGGATGGGAATGGGCAAGTTATTTAAAAACGAGAGTGGTGTACCGTATACATCTGACGAGTCGTCAGACTGTTCGGCAGGCTCGGCAGGCTTTTGTTTCCCCTTGCCCTTGGGGACTGATGGTTCTGCTACTCGGTGGGAAGCAGCAGGTTCCCTGATTGTAACCCCAGTTGGCATCCTCCTAGGAGGAGGTGACTGAGGTTGCTCCTCGGGACCTTGCTCGCGTCATGACAACATGGACACCACCCGCCGCAGGTTCACTGGTTGCAGGAGGGGAGCCCTTAAGGCCAGCCAAACTAAGGTTAGCCTCAGTGACCAAGTTTTTCACACTCTTAGCAGCATTGGACATACAGACTAAGAGCGCTGCCCTCAACTCCATTCCTGGAGTAGGGGTCGGGCAACCATGGACCTGAAGTACAGTGGAACAGTAGAGTATTATGACGAGAGATTTTAAAGGGCAAGAACTACTCGTTTAAGGCTCGTTATTCCCCTTACCTCCTCGTGCAAATGTCAGGTTGTCCGCATCAATGTCAGGTGTGAGAAAGTATTCCAGATGATACTACCCCACATTGGAGATATGAGTGGTCTCGGACAAAAACGTGCGTCCGGTCTCCTGATGACAGAAATGGAAGAACCCCGTATCGTTTTGGTTGGGGTTGGACTTAAGGTCAAACAGATAATTGACCTCATGAGGAGAGGGGGCTGGCCATTTCTTAAGTTTGTAAAGGATATAGAGCGCGGTCAGCATCCTATATCCGTTCGGGGTAATCTGAAAAGGGGCCACCCCGAAGTAATTAGCCACCCCTTGGAAAAATGAATGGAGAGGCAAGGTGGCACCCGCCTCAATATGGTATCTCGACTAGGCGCTATAAGCCCCCCCTGGCAGGTTGGCTCTCTGGTCGGTGGAAGGTCTGACTAGGGTCACCCCCGTCAGATTGTACTTAGTTAAATAATTGGAGACCATGCGAATGGTCACCGTGCTTGGAGACACCACGTGCCACTCAACATCCGGCTGGACGGCATGACGAGGGCGGTCACATGCTTGAACTTTAGTCTCAGGAAGGAATTCTTCTCGACCACTGGTCGAGGGGGCATCAGCAGGAGGCTGACTGGGAGTGGGGTTGCGTCTTTTTCTGGCCTTGGTTTTTGTTCTGGCCATTTTTTGGGAAGGAGCTGATGGAGGATTCGGGTTAGGACGTGAGAATGGAATTTTTGGAATCAACAAGGATGGATTCTCTTCGCCTTCGAGCAGTTAGGCTAAGAGTTCGTCTTCGATAGGTCTTTCTCCTCCCCAAGGGTCTTGCATATGAACTGCAAACAGACAATGGAGGAGATAAGACAATCCGCGAAGTAATGTAGGGAAGCTGGGATAACGTTGCTCGTGCCTAAATAACCAGCAGCATCCTAATTCTACGCTAACTTCAACGTGGGTAAATAAAAAAAAAAGGGGAAGACGAACGTTTTCTGAAAGGAACTTTTTTCGACTCCCAAAGGGCGGGAAAAATTTCGTTTTTTTTCGTCTAGGTTAAAGGTTGAACCTTTCGACAACCTAACGCCCCAAACCAGAACTCTATCTATCAAAGTACTGATCTAACCCATACAAAGTATAAAGATGCACTTCTACAGAACTTTAAGCGATCTATACAAGGAACCCTAAAATCTCTATTCAAGAACGCAAACATATCAGAGCACAAAAATAGCATGCATGGCGTAGTACGGAGCTTAAAGGATGGAATCCTTACCTGAGAGAAGGAGGAGATTCGGAAGAAAATGAAAACTTGAGGCGGAAGATCTGTGGCACGACGTCGGACTGGTTTTTTGAAGCTCTGAACACAGGCGTGAGTTCTTGAAGATTTTAGCAAAATGACGGGTAAAGGTTTCTTGAAAAAGAAGAAAGGCTACTTATAGAGATCAAGGGGTAGCCAAAAGGCGGTAATCATCACTTCCCACTTTCAAAACGTGGGGAAGTGGAAAAGCCGTCAGATTGCCTTTTCGGAAATCAAAAAGACTTGATTAGACATAATTATGTTACAGTTTTCGAAAATGCATGGGGATTCTGACAGACGTGGGAAGGCGAACGGTTGTTCCCTTAAGTTTCTTTATTACTGGTCGCACTAAACAAACTTGGGGGGAAAATGTTATCCCAAAAATCAGCAGTGAATGACATGGCAGGAATTAATTGCATGTGGCTGACACCTGGCAAAACCTGCGTTCGACTATCGACTAGGAAGATGTTCGAAGTTATGCGTGCGGACTCTTCATACGACCAGTCTGGTCGTAGGCACGTAACACGCAGAGGAAATCTTAGGCGGTTATGATGGAATCCGAAATTCTCTCCCATGATTTCCTGAGTATCTGATTATTTAGGAAATAATATCAGTAACAAATCAATGTAAATCTTCCCTGAGCTTATAAATAGTAGAAGAGGGCTCAGGGAAGAGGGGATCTTTTTGCTCTTTTTCTGACTTCTAAATCGCTGGAGTTTAGAGTAATCATATCAATCATATTGTATTGTTCTTCAGAGGTTGGTGAAACTCATTGAACCCTAGTTCTTTGATCACTCCTTTGACTCTCACATCAATAACAATCTAAGTGGACGTAGGTTATTACCAGATTCTGGGGCCGAACCACTATAAAATATCGTGTTCTTATTTTTTTCGCTATTACGTTCTTTTCAACGCATTTATCCACATCAAGCGTATTTTGACTCCGTGTCAGTTGCCCAAAATCAGGGTCAACAATGATAATCTCATGTTGTCAAAAGGATTAAACCCATTGATAGCGAAGTCTAGACGAACATTTATGGGATCTTTTGCAAAATCAAGATGTGTGGCGCCAAAGTCTTTCCATGCACACCCATCAGCCGGATGACGCATCACCCCATCTTCTTTTGATCTCCCAATGTGATTCCATAACATGTCATTAGCTGTATGTCTTTAACTGTACATTTGCTTTATGTGGGAGTCAGCAGAAAGTAACGCATCACCTTATGTGGAACCTTTTTCCCCTTCTTTTTTTCATTGACCCACCGGCTACTCCCACACACAGGACATGAATCTTTGCTTCCATGCTCATTATAAAATAAGCAACAATCATATTTATAGACATGTATTGATTGATACCCCAACCCTAACTTACTCAGCTTCTTTATGGCCTCGTAGTGTGTTGGAGGAAATTTATTATCATTCAGAAATGCAAACTTTAGTAACTTCAACAATTCATCAAAAAAGTTGTTTGGTCATTTCCTCCTAACTTTCAAATGCATCAACTTCGCCAAAAAGTTTAAGGATGATATCCAATCACAACCCAGATACAACTCAACCTCAATCTCATCGAACAACTCGTCATAATACTGTCCCATTCAACTTCCAGACACGCCACCTGCTTCGTCTGCATTTGTCGATAAGATGAAATCGTCAATGATGTCAACCATCTCATCTACATGTTCATTCTCCTCAACTACCTCATTGACAACACTAGCTTCCACTTCACCATGGTAAACCCACTGTTGATAATTCTCTTGAAAACTCTTGTCAAAGACATGAGTCTCCACCATATCTATAGTTTGTAGTTTAACATTGAGGCACCTCACACATGGACATTTAATTCTCCCATCGCAGTCTACGTGTTCTTTTGCCATTTTCAAGAAGGCTTGGAGACCATTCCAATAAGCATCACAATTACGATTCCTTAATGTCGTCTAACTCTTATCGATCGACATCTACGATAAAAGAATAAACAACAATTAAACATTGTTGACTATGTGTGTGTGCCCTAATCCACCTTTTCACTCCACTTCTAAAAGGGTAAAAAATATATCACATTCAGATTTTTAGTATACATATAATTTAATCTACACTCTTAAAATTATTTCGTTTATGTAAAAATTTCGGCAGCACTTCCCTATGGTTCTCATAAGTACGCAGACTAAAATTAAGTCTGCCCACTTACGAGAACAAATAAGGAGACACATACTGAAACATGTACTAATGAAACAATAAAATGAGTAATAGATAAAATTTCAGGTACACAACAAATCCAAACTATCCATGCAGACACATACCGTCCTGGATAATTCAGAGAAGCATTTTTAAGAGTCCTTACTGACTCGCCTCTCTGAACGGGTCTAAGGCTTTTTGTGAATAAAAATAATTAAGAAAAAATTATCACTAGGTGATAATATATAAACCTTCTATCCTATCTTTGGTTATCAAATTTTATCACCAAAGAAAATCTACAAAAAATGAAATATTTTTAACACTAGTTGTTTTATGATGTCTTATAAAATCTTATGATACCGTAAAAAAAGTATGATGTTTTATAAGCTCTTATTTTATATTGTTTAAAATTATTAATAATTCTAATTTTAAATATTATTCAATTAATTTAACCAAAAGTAATTTAATGTATTGTTCGTTTTTTATTTTCTTAATTAGTTTTTTTAATTATCAAACTTATTTTTTCATCTTAATGAATTAATGGTTTATTTTTAAATTATTCCTCTAATTTTTAATTTATTTTTAAATTATTAAATTTGTTAATATTAATTTTTTTTATTATTTAATTATTTATTTAGTCCTCTAACTCTACCCAAATTTCAGCAGCATAGCGTCTTTATTTTAAGCTATCCCAAAATTTTAAAAGCCTACAAATGACATTCGGAAAATTCCCAGAACATTGACAATATATTATATATTTTTCTACACATATATTTCGTCATAAATTTTTTTGTCCAAACTCCAACCTACCATATTCTGACCCAGTGGATCCCTTGGAGATAGTAATGAGACATCTAGTACCCCCACTTTTTTAAGATGTTTGAAGAAACATCTTTAAAAAATGAGGAATATTAGATGATCTACATTGACTCGGATTACTATCCCTAAGGCATCCACTAGATGTATGTCTATGACTTTAATTATTATTATTATTTAATTAATTAATAATATAATTATTAAATTAATTGATTAATATTTAATTATCTTATTAATTACTATATTAATATTTTACTATTAAATTATCTTATTAATTATTACATTAATATTTTATTATTTTATTATCTTATTAATTATTGCATTAATATTTTATTATTTTATTATCTTATTAATTATTGCATTAATATTTTATTATTTAATTATCTTATTCCGAACTCATTCCGACCTAGTAGATCCCTTGGAGATAGTAAGCAGACATCTACTACTCCTCATTTTTTCAAAATATTTGAAGAAATATCTTGAAAAAAATGAGGAATACTAGATGAATACATTAACTCGGATTACTATCCCCAAGATATCCACTAGATGTATGTCTATGGCTTTAATTATTATTTTGAATTAATTGATTAATATTTAATTATCTTATTAATTACTAAATTAATATTTTATTATTTAATTATCTTATTAATTATTGTAATGCCCCGGATTCCCTAATGTGGTTTAACGGCTGGATTTGTAGGCCGGGAGGGCCATAATTGTCTAATTGAGCCATTTAATGTGTTTATGCATGTTTATGAGAATTATATTATAATATAATGTTAATTGTATGCATGTCGATGATATATGTTGAGACCACATTATGATGTGGGTTTGTTCGAGCTGTTCGACATGAGACGATCGTAGAATATTGATTAGCGGTTTAGTCACAACAGGTTTAAGTGTCGGGACTTGGGTTGAGTCTCGGGGTGATTTTGATGATTAGAGCGTTACCGGGAGATAAAGGGTAACGTGATGTGAATTATTGGTGTCTATGATTATTGAGAATAGCGGGAATTAGAGAGTGTTAATTATGATTAACGAGTTAGGAGGAAAGTACCAAAAATGCCCTTGGGAGTCTTTAGAAACCATTAATTGACCTAGGGGTAAAATGAACATTTCACCCCTAGGATAGATATAACACTCTTGGCTGAAGGAAATAATGAAGGAAAACAGAGTATATTTTAGAGTTCTCCCATACCTTCTTCTACTCACTGTTCTTTGTGGTTTCTGAACCAATCTTGAGGATTCAAGCTTAGGAAGCAAGCCTTGGGAGATTGGGAGTGTGTTCCACCATTGAAGAGCTTCATAAGCCGAGCTTTGGGTAACCGCTAAGGAACTAAAAGATCAATCGTTCTCAGGGGTCGTCTTTATCATACTTCTCGCTCGAACTTGAGGTAAGAAAACAGTGTATGGGTACAGTTGCACCCTGTACAGGTATATGACTTGCATGGTTTGATATTGAGGCTTGTTGGTTGATATATGTGAACGTGGATTGCATACTAAATGCTAATGAATGCTGATTACCTGTTTAAGACACTGACTAGTCAAGGACCGACTCTAAAGTCGACGATCACGTATTGAATGGCTCTATGGCATTAATGCGGGACCGACCCTAAGGTCGAAGAACTTATAAGCGCTTGCCTGGTCTATGACCAGATGTCTATAGCCAAGGTATACGACCCCGGTGACCGTTAGTCACGTGGCTAAGGGACATTGTCCATAGCTTCGACTCTAGAGTCGTGAGGAAGGTTATGTTGGTGACTAATCACCATGCACCTGTCCTGAACGAACATATGAAAGAATCATTTAACCGTTAAGCCTTGGTGACCCTATCGTCACATGGCTAGAGGGAGCGATGCTCATTACTGTGACTTTTGGCTATTGTCACCTATCTGTTGGACTGATAGTCCTGAATGGTTACTATAACCGTTGTTGATATTATATCATGTTTTGTTATGTTTTCTTGCTGGGCCTTGGCTCATGGGTGCTATGTGGTGCAGGTAAAGGAAAGGAAAAGCTTGGCCAGCCTTGAGTGGAGAGCTTGGGCGATGTGATGTACATACAGGGCCGCTTGACTGCCACGGTCAAGGAGTTCTCAGAGGGACTAGGGGTTTACCCTAATTTTTGCCGCTTAGGCCGGTGGAGTTTGTAAATTTGGAACTGTAGCAACTCTTTTGTATTACGAACCACTTGTAAACATTTTAAAGGCTCATGAGCAGTTTATTTACTTAATGAAATGTACCCTTTCCTTTTTACTGGTTTTACACCTTAACCTGATAATAACACATAGATCACGTTTTTGACCAAAGGACTCGGGTAGCAGGTCAAATTTTCGGTTCACCGTTCTCCGTAACTGTTCTGGGGTAGCCAGGGCGTTACAATTATTACATTAATATTTTATTATTTTATTCTGAACTTCAGCCTACCCTATTCCAACCTAGTGGATCACATGGAGATAATAAGCAGACATCTAGTACTACTCGCTTTTTCAAGATATTTGAAGAAATATCTTGAAAAAAATGGTAATATTAGATGAATAAATTGACTCGAATTACTATACCCAAGTCATCCACTTAATGTATGTCTATGACTTTTTGTTATTAGAAATAATAACAATTATCACTATGTGATAATAACCATCCTATCTTATATACACACATTTACAATATGTTATTCTACACACATATTTAAATATCACTAAACATATCTTACTTTCTACACACATTCACATATTAATTAAATTAATTAAAACAACATAAAAAAATTACCTTGACGCCACAAAATTAGAGATACATAGTCACCAAATTTCCAAGAGATACTCCTTCAATTTCTATACAAACATATTTTACGCTGTTATAAATAAAAAAGTAAAAATATATAAATTTATATATATACACTCGAGACACATATAATATATATTTATAGATATATACATATAAACAAATAAAAAATATAAATAAAAAACCTAAATATATATATAAACTACACACTAGATATGTATTTATAAATAAATAAAAAAACTAATAAATATATATATAATCTTTCTGTTAAAAAAAAACTTACTGTATATATATATATAGGCAGAGGTGGCGGTGTGGTCCTCTCGGTGTGGTGGTGGAGGCACAGGCATCGTCGGTGTGGTGGTGGTCAAATTTTGTGAGGGAGAAAAACAAATGGTGAGGGAGATAGAGAGAGAGAGTGTGTGGGGGATAATGGTAAGGAGATAGAGAGAGGGGATAATTTTGAGGGATTTGTGAGAAAGAAATGGATTTGAGAGAGAGGGACTTTCGGGTTGTGAGGAAGAGGGTGTCGACGCAGAGAAGAAGAAATGAGGAAGAAATTGTAGGGCTTGGTTATATAACCTTTACAAGGGCGACAAGTGTGAATATTAGGAGCGACGTGTCGCCCCTAATACTAAAATGCACAGCTTTGGAAAATGTTCCCCAAAATAAGACCACGTATATTTTTCCTCTGAGGTGGGCTCAAAATTAGTCAACTATCAGGGGCGACGATATTTGATATCAGGGGTGACGTGTCGCCCCTGATATTGTTTTCCAATATTAGAGGTGACTAGCAACATGTCGCCTCTAATAATCCCAATATTAAGGGCGACATATAGTCGCCCATGATATTGTCGCCTCTAAATCTAGTTTTCTTGTAGTGTTTTTAAGAATTTGGTTAATTGTGGCAAGTATTATTATTGGGCATAAAATAAGGAAGATAAAATAAAATAAAATACTTTAATAAAGTATGTCCCTCATAAATTGTAAAAAAGTTAGAATGTAGAGACATTTATTAAGGAATGTCACTTAAGTGGTGTGAATAGTCTTTAGTGGAAAATTACATAATTTAATTAAAGTATCATTTTAGTTTATGACCATTAATTTATTTTATTCATGGTGTCACACTTTATCCTATTTAAAATTGTACCATAAGGTTTTATTCAAGAAACTATGCAAAGTGTGTAGGAAATTTATAGTAGCAAATGATCCTTTTGGCCTTGTGGAATTTCTAAAGCCTTGTTTTTTTTTCTAAAAAAAAGTAGGGGTAGGAGGGTAATTTACAGGGTTGGCTGATCATGTGCTTCTAAAAGGCCATGATTGGTTTTATTCTTCAAGAAAAAAAAAATATAGAAAAAAGAAGATATGAAAGGACTACTCTTAGCTACACCTAGATAGTAAGTGAGTACCTTTCCAATTCCCTTCAACAAGTAAAGAAATAGAGAAAAAATTAAATAAAAAACTCAAACTCTCTCTTTCCCTCCCTCTCTTGTACGGTTCTCACTCTCTCTCTCTCTCTCTCAAAAGTGTTAGGCTTCATTGAAGCTTCTAACCATAGAACTCAAACCTAGTTCAAGGTAAGTCATTTGAACCTTTCATTCTATTTTTTTCTTTCTTCTCTTTCTTCTTCCTATGTTGACCGAACCTATGAGGGTTCTAAAACTCTATGCATATTGGTTTAACACTCACCACAGCCATCATCTCAAACCTAGGTGTGTTAGAAGGAAATTTTTTAAAGAGGTAAACCCTTGAGCAAACTCTTTTTTAGCATCCCTCTCCCTTTCTTTTTCTAGCTCTATAATATGATTCTTAGTGTTTATGGGAATGGATTAAGTGTTTGAAGTGTTGAGGAGTGGTCTGAAACCCTAAGAGCTCAACCACCCCAAAGGCTTGAACATAAAGAGGTAAAAATCTTGATTCTTACCATAATATTTTAATGGATTTAGCAAATCTGAATTTGATTGTTGTTTTGTGAGTTAAATTAGTTATTTGGGTTGTAATAAGAGCTCAACCACCCCAAAGGCTTGAACATAAAGAGGTAAAAATTTTGATTCTTACCATAATATTTTAATGGCTCTAGGAAATCTGAATTTGATTGTTGTTTTGTGAGTTAAATTAGTTATTTGGGTTGTAATTAGATTATTTAGTTGGCTGATGATGCATGCATGTGGTTTATGTGGTGTTTGGTAGCTTGGAATCCAAAGTTCCATAGGATTTATTGATGCATGCTTGCTGCCAAAATTTTACAGTGGCTTCCAAAGGGCCAAATCATACCTAAACAACCTAATTATTCAATGAAAGTTTTTGTAATACGCTATTTGTAAAGAGCACATGATTTTAACATCTTGAACCACTGAAAAACGTTTTATATAACTCAAGTTATGAGCTTTTTGGGAATCTAGTGCAAGCTGGGTTAGGATTTGGTAGTTCCGACCTTAAAACATTGAACAGTTAGTTGAATGGGTAAAAATTATAAATTTTGGCTAAATTTTTTACTGTATGTTCTTGACATATTGAATATTAAACCCATAAACAGTTTCTAAAAATTCCTTGTAGATTCGTAGTTATGATTTTTCAAAGTAGGGGGTTCTAAACTGGAGTTGTGCAAAAACTGGACAGTTTAAGTAAGGGTTTTGTGAATGACTTTCACTATGAAAGAGAGCTCCATTTGTGCTGAAATATTTTAAGATTGTTTCTGTTATAGCAAGGTTTGAACCCGTAAAATTTTATGCCCAAATAGTAAGCGGTTTAGAAATGGTGGCGTTCCAAAGTGGGACTTTGTCACAAAAAAGACAGTTTTCCAACACTTAAAAAATATAATGTTTTTTTTATAACAAATTTCTATAAAACCTATTTATTCACAAATTTTGTTGCTAATGGAATTTAAATCATTTTAACATGATTATATAATGTTCGTTAAATTAGTTAAAGAAAACTTTTCTTAAAAATAATTAATGGGTCAAATTGCCCACTTTTGAAAAATAAACACTAAAATAGGATTTCCTTAAAAATAGACCAAATAATCATTCTAGAGGGTTATCCCTTTTTTAAAAAGGGTATTCTTTTAAGGTTTTTCTTTTCAAAATAATTTAAGAAATTAGAAAGAATAAGAATTTGTAACTAATTCTCCCTAAGAGATGTACCTTGATGGTATTTTCTAATAAGAGATAAAAATGGGTATTTTCTTAACAAGATAAATTAATGGTGTTTTTACAAAACTTGCAAGAACACGAAGTAGACCCAGTTACTACTAGACTTAAGACTATGCGGGCTCATTAACGATTACGAATACTCAAGGGTACACCTTGGGGACTAAGATAACTAAGGACCCTACCTTTAAACTGGTTATGGAAACCAGTTTTCCCCGACGCTGAAGAATAAAAAATTCTAAACGCTAATGCATGATTAAAATTAAGTATTAGACTTTCAATGCCCAACTTATGAATGAACAATCTTAGATAATTGCCATAATTAATCTGAGTCACTGTGTGGCTTCACTACAGTGTATCTAAGCGGGAAGGCTCACTTCTGGGTAGAAGATTTCCACATGCAAGCGCTAAGGAATCCAGGTAAGACAAGTTATAATTTGTTTGGCTACAACGCGATCATGACTAGTTTAGATAACTAAGATATAAGCTAATAGTTAGACCTAGTCTTAGAAGGTTTACTCAAGACCGTGGTCCTAGAGGATTCGCATACTTATGACTAAGGTAAGCAGTCCGGTTAGCTACCGTGACGACTATGAACTCTGGCTAGCCACCAAGAACTAAGTAAGAAACTGATTCACCACCGGTGACTATGTAACTAAAGTTGGTTGGCCACCGCAATATGTAAGAAGTCTGATTTAACACCCGCGACATAAGAGTCCAGATAAACTCCATGACACATAAGTAAGTTGATTATAGAATCAAATCTCCATGACTAAGAAAGTAAGCTGAATTCTTCTAGGAGTCTGGGTAACGGGTGTAACTAGTTTACACCCGTCGACGCTATGGTAAGATATGTTAAGTTTTGTTTGAATGTTCCTCCGAAGCCCTAAGTAAGTATGTATATTAAGATTAATGAGTAAGTAAGTTTGTATGTTAAGATTAATGAGTATGTAAGAAAACTAAGTATGCATGATAAGAATGTTAAGTATGTTAAGAATGTTATGTATGTTACTAGTTAAGACTGTATGTATGCTCTGGGATCTTCTGCGTGCAGGTGTATTTTCAGGATATGAATTTTGGTTACGAGCCAGGACCATAAGTTTGCCAGAACGTTCACACGCTCTTAAATTGTATGCTAGGGTTTCGGTTTCACCAAAATCCTATTCTTGGTTGGTTATCTGCCTAGTTACTATTGGTTTAAGTTCTTGCTCCGTTTATGTGATTATGTTTGTTAAGTTGTTCTTACTAAGCATTTTGATTACCTAGTTGTTTCGTGTTGTAGGTAAGCTCAAAGGAAAAGTGGATCAGTGAGCGCTGAAGTTTATCTACGAGGATGTATATGTGGATCGACTATTTGGAAATTTTATGTTTTGGGGACTAGAATCCATATGATAATTAATAATTTATTTTGGGCTTGTTGAATGTTTTTAAATTATGACACTGTAATTCACTTTTAAGTATGTGCATACTTCCGAACTATTGCATGTTTTGAAAAAATATATATATATGGATTTTCGGCTACCTTATTTTTAGCAAACAATTATGTTTTTCTGCAAATTATGTTAAGAAATTTTATGGGACGTTACACTAAATTTAAAACCTATTATATTATATATCTTGAGCAACACAATATCAATTTGACAAAATGCAATAAAACAATATATAATATAACAAATAAACGAAACTCAATTAATAATCTAAGTTACATAAGAATTATGTGAATAAACTTGTGTAAGAGATACTAACAAAATTTAGAATAAAATTAGAAAATAAGAAATAATTTAATATATGAAATATAGAAAAAAAAAGGCATGCATACTCAATATCAATAATTAGAGTAAGTAGTACAAAAATTGCACTCCCAACCCATAGGTCTTAACATTCACTCAATACTCTAGAATCCACATGGAAGCATTTGAGGCTGCATTCTAGCCTCACAAATATTTGTAAATTTATAATCTAGTTTAATCTTTTGTGTGGTAATTCTAAATTAAAAATAAACAAAATAACAACTGTTCATTTTTATTTTTCACTCTCTAACAACTGATGACTTGTAACACTTATAAGAGCATATTTATAGAATTTATAAGTGTCAAACTTTGCCAAAAAAAAAAGTTATACTGGAGAAAGTGGCAGAGAAAATCAAGGTGATGTTTGGTTGTGGATAATGGAATGAAAATGAATCAACTTTCATTTCATTCATTTGTTTGGTTGTATTTTAAAGTACTGGAATTTGAATGATTATTCTATTTGAAAATGGAAGCAAAATTATTCTAATGCAAGATTGGTTAAATACATGGTGAAATTGGTTAGGCACGAAGATGTGCCAAATTATAACAATTTCACAAAAGTCAACATATGAGAGTTGACTTTCAGTATAGGCATTTATAAATCATCTTTTTGGGTCCAAAGTGTTTCTTTCGAGTATATGAGAGTACCTAAATAAGTTTGGGAGCATTTGGGGATGTTTTGAGACAAATTTTGGAGCGTCAAAACAGAGGTGTCAGCGATGCGCCGCCTCTGGGAGGCAACGGGTCGCACGTCCAAAAAAGGTAGACCAGGTGACGTGTTGCCTAGGCCGTTCGTACAGTGATGTATTTTTGGCTCCAAAATTCAAGTTAAAATGTTCTAATCTCATTGGTTGAGTCTAATGAGGTTCCTATACTATTTAAAGGGTTCATTTGAGTTAATTTGTGACTTGATCACTCACCTCTCTCTCTCTCTCTCTCTCTCTAGATTTCAAGATTACTAGTTTTCTCCAAGATCTTCATCAAGAAAGCTTGACTTGTATGAATGATCAAGGCTTGTGAATCCTAATCTCATTGCATTGTAGTAGCTTCAAGAAATTCCAAGGAGAATGCTAGGAATAGAGAATTTTTTACAACAAATCTACATTTGTGTTAAGCCTTGTTAATTTTGTGTTTCACATAAAATCGTAGACTTGTGATTTTGTGTATGAATGTTGTTTTTCAAGAAAGGTCCACTCTACACTTTGTCTTTTGTGTTTATATAATTTGTGATTATCTTCCATTAGAGTTAGATTACTTGTTGTTATTGCTTTGAGTTGTAATACAAAACCAATGGTTATTAAGCATAACTCCCAACAATAAAAAATCTCTATCTCTAAACCTTTGTTTTGTATCAAAGTTTGTAAATCTGTAGCATCCCAAATTTGCTAATAAGGCTTAGGACCTGGATTAGTGTGCCGGGAGGGCAATAATTGATTTAATTATGCTAATATGTGAATTAAATGATTATGTGATTAGAAATGCATGTTTAGGTGAATTAAATATGCATGTGGGCCCAATTTAGTAATTAGGAGCATATTTGTAATTTTAGCCCGTTGAGGGCATAAATGTGATATGTGTGTATTGTGATTGATACCACAAGGGTGTGGTGATATATTTGTGATGTATGATTCGACATGGTCCTAGGGAGCGGATTGGCTAAATTGTCACAACGAGGTCGAATACCCGGCTCGGGAGGAGCCTAGGTGTGTTTTGGGAACACAGTTGGTGTTCAAGATTCACTGGGTAACAGGGAGTGATTTATTGATTGATTAAGTATGTCGGGATTAAATGAGGATTTATAGGAACACTCGAGGATTTAGCAAGATGTGGCAATTGACGGAATTGCCCTTGGTGGCACTATAGGATTAAGATGGACTTAATGGGGTATTTTAGACATTTTGGAGGCTGGGGGATAAGTTTTGTTGACCCTGATTTTGGCCAACTGACATGGAGTCAAATTTGCTTGATGCGGACAAACACGTTGGAAAGAATGTGATGATGAAATAATAAAGAACACAAGATTTTATAGTGGTTCGACCCCAGAATCTGGTAATAACCTACGTCCACTCAAATTGTTATTGATATAGAATTCAAAGGACTGATCAAAGAACTAGGGTTCAATGAGTTTCACCTACCTCTGAAGAACAAGAAAATATATCAAATGATCAGAAAGCGAAAAAGAAGAAGAAGATCCATTTCCCTTGAGCTCTCTTTCTCTATTTATAGGCTCAAGGAGGATTGACATTAATTTGTTACAGATATTATTTCCTAAATAATCAGGTACTCAGGAAATCATGGGAGATAATTTCGGATACTATCATAACTTCATAAGATCTTCTTCGCGTATAGCATGCGTACGACCAGGCTGGTCGTATGAAGAGATCGAACGTTGCGACAATAGATGTCTTCCTGGTCGATAGTCGAGCACGAATTCTGCCAGATGTCAGCCACGTGTATTAAACGTTTGCCATGTCATTCATACCTGTTTTTTGGATAACATTTTCCCCCCAAGTTTGTTTAGTGCGACTAGCAATAAAGAAACTTTAAGGAAACAACCGTTCATATCCCCACGTTGTTTGTCAGGATCCCCGTGCGTTTTTGAAAGCCGTGACATAATTATGTCTAATCAAGTCTTTCCAGTTTTCAAAAAGGCAATTTGACGGCTTATACACTTCCCCACGTTTCGAAAATGGGAAGTAATGATTACTACTTTTTGGCCATACCTCGGTCCCCATAAATACCTTCTTTTTCTTCTTTAAAAAGTTTTTTCTTACCGTCTTTGTCAAGAGCTTCAAGAACCTTGTCTTCAGAACACAGAGCTTCGAAACCAGTCAATCGTCTAGCCGACGATCTTTCCGACTCGAACTTTTTCATTCTCTTTCGAATCTCCATCTTCGCCCAGGTAATCACTCTGTCTTTTTAAACTTTTCATTATGCCATGCACGCCGTTTCTATGCTCTGTGATTTCTGTGTTCTTGAGTAGGGTTTTATGAGGATCATTTGTATAAACCTTCCATCGCTTGGTAAGAGGGTGTCTTTATGCTTTGTATAGGTTAGGACTTGGTTTGATAGTTAGGATCATAGGCTGAGGGCACAAGATCGACGTAAAAATTCAATCTTTAAGCTAGGTGAAAAAACTGCGTATTTTCCCGCCCTTTAGGAGTCGAAACAGTTATCTTTCATAAAATAGTTTTTTTCCTCTTTGATCCGTTTTTCAAACCATTAGTGCTGAATCGTAGTGTAGGAGTAGGATGCTGCTGGTTTTTTAGGCGCAAGCAACGTTATCCCAATCTTCAACACTACTTCGCAAACTGTGTCTTATCTCCTCCATTGTCTGTTTGCAGTTCATATGCAAGACCCTTGGGGAGGAGAAAGACCTATTGAAGATGACCTCTTGGCCCAACTACTTGAAGGCGAAGAGAACCCATCTACTTTGATACTGGAAATCCCTTTTTCTCGCCCTAGCTTGAACCGTCCTCCAGTCCACAGTCAAAGAATGGCCCGAACAAAAACAAAAGATCGAAAAAGGAAAAATCCTAACTCCTCATACCAGCCTTCTGCTGATGCCCCCTCGACCAGTGGTCGAGGCAAATTCGCTCCAGAGACCAATGTCCAAGGGCGTGCCCGCCCTCGCCATGTTGACTAGCCAACCGTTGCGTGGCACATCGTCCTTCAAAGTACGGTGACACTGCGGATGATTGCCAATTATTTAAACAGATACAATCTGACAGGTGTGACCTTAGTTAAACCATCTATCGACCAGCGAGCCAACCTGCCAGGCGGGGCTTACAGTGCCTGGTCGAGGTTCCACATTGAGGCAGGTGCCACCCTGCCTTTCCACTCATTTTTTTAGGGGGCGGATAATTACTTCGGAGTAGCCCCCTTTAAAATCACCCCGAATGGATATAGAATGTTGGCCGCACTCTATATCCTTTATAAGCTCAAAAAAATGGCCAGTACCTTGCCCCCACGAGGTCAATTTTCTTTTTGACCTTAAGTCCAACCCCAACCAAGATGGTACGGGGTTTTTTCACTTCTACTATCAGGAATCCGGACGCACTTTTTTGTTCGACACCACCCATATCTCTAATGTGGGGAAGTATCACCATCAATACTTCCTCACTCCTGACCTTGCTGCGAACAACCTGACCTTCACCCGAGGAGGTAAAAAATTCTTACGCGAGCAGCTTCTTTACTTAGTGCTTTTCTGTCATAATATCTTGACATCCATTGTGTTCCAGGCCCCTAGTTACGTCCAGTCCCTACTCCAGGGATGGAGTCAAGGGCAACACTCTTAGCCAGCATGCCGAATACTGATAAGAGTGTAAAAAACTTAGTCAACGAGGCTAACCTTAGGCTGGTCGGCCTTTGGGGCTCCCAGTCTGCGACGAATGAACCCTCGGCGGGCGGTGTCCAAGCCGACGTAGAACCTGAGCAGGAACCCGAGCAGCAACCTCAGACGCCGCCTTCTCAGAGGCGGCCAACTGGGGTTACGATTAGGGAAACTGCTGTCCCCCATCGAGCGGAGAAACCTTTAGTCCCCAAGGGCAAGGGAAAACAAAAGGTTGTAGAGCCTACCAAACTTTCTGACAATTCGTCGGATGTAAACGGTACAATAATCTCGCTTTTAAATAACTTGCCAATTCCCTCTCATCTATTTGATGGGGACGGCAACTTTAGGAATGCCCCCTCTTTAAACTTAGATTTCTTCCAGGAACTATGTAGTTCAGTAAATAATGCTACGACCAGTAGTTGTAGCCCGGGTACTTTACTTGTAATCCTTTTACTTTTATCCTCGTTCCCCCTATGACCATTTAATCTCACTGCTCTAGTTGTTTCCCTTTGTGCAGGTATGGACTCTGAGGATTTTTTCGATCATTACGAGGCTGTCGCTGCCTTTTCTGTCCCAAAGAAGGATAGCAAGAGGACTCGAGGGGAAAGCAGCAAGACCCCCTCGAAGAAGGCTCGAACAGACGATGCTCAAACCGCCGTACCTTCCAAGGAGAACATGACACCTCCGCCCCCCATCGAGCAGTCGATTCCCACGACTATTAATCCATAGCCCTCCTCTAGGGCCGCTGACAAGGAGGCATTGGACAACTTGCCCGAAGGCTCCCTGCCCAGCTTTGTGGTCGGGTCGACCAGGGAGAGGATATATAAGCTCTCGAAGCACAGACGCAGCCAGGCCACCATCATTGAAACTGCCTCAATGGAGGTCGACCAAATCATCAACAAAGGGTTTAATGAGATAGTCAGCATAAGTCATCTCCTGCTACTTCATCATTTATGCCTGACTCATTTTCCTTACTTTATCTCATTCTTTGTCTTCAGGGGCTGCTATCTTTAACTGTTGGCTGGCGCCGTGCTGGGGCGTTGGTTTCTCGGGGAGAGAACTTCGATTCCAGGCTTGCCCAGGCTAAGCAAGGACTTGAGGCTGAGAACAACAAGCTGCTCGAGGAGAACAAGGAGCTGTCCAAGCTGAATGAACAACTGTGCGAGGACCAAGCTACTCTCACCAAGGAGCTTCAGGACGCCCAAGATGCCTTGAAGAAAGCCAACGAGGAACGGGGGAAATGGAGGGAAAGTTCTGTACTTATCACCCAAGAGTGTAAGCAGCTTGGACTTGATCTGACCGCCAGCAGGGATGAGACGAAGAAGCTCACAGAACGGGTGCAGGAGCTCGAGGGGCGAGTGCAGGAGCTCGAGGAGGAAGGGGTCAAGAATTTGAAGAAGTAGAGGGAAGCCACTCACCTCTGCTTCTACGATTTCTGGAAGCACAACCGGGAGGCCAACTTCAACTACCTGTCAGAGCGGTTGAAGAGGACTTTGATGGCGCAGTGCGCCATCCGGTTGGAGGCAGAGGAGAAGGCTAAGGCTAAGGCTCCTGGTGCTGATGCTGAAGCTGGTCCCCCGGCAGATCAAAGCGCTCCTCCTAATCCCGAAGACCCTCCTGCTCAGTAAAAAATTTACTTTTGTTTTTATGGCCCACGGGTCTGCTTGTAAAGACAATTTATTTTTATTGCTGCAAGGGCAGCTTTTTACTTATAACTGAACAATTACATTCGAGCAATACTGCTCGCGGTGCAAAAGCTTTTTACTTTTAATTAAACAATTACATCCGAGCAATACTGCTCGCGGTGTAAAAGATTGCCTTATTGATATTATAATGTTTCTTCATAATATCTGTTCGCATGATCGAACTTAGCATAGTACTTTGGTTTGATTTAACAAAACACTCATTTTGAAAAATGCTCTAAGTACCGTAGCATGCTTTCACTCATTTTGTTCATGTGTTTACATACCCTTTGGTATGCTTTGCTATCGATGTACCTTATGTGCCCCCCAAGTGATGGAGGAGCTTTAGGTCCTTGGTCACTTGCCTTAACCACGACCTGTGCGAACATTGCTGCTCGGTAGGAAACGTAACACTTATAATACAGCAAAACAACACACATAATGAACAAATACTTGTAAAACTAAATTTACAATGGTTGGCAAGAATGACTGGCTACGCACAGTCCCTTATAATCTCGTATTAAAAATGGACTAATCATGTCTTTACGAGTGATCTTAAAAAAGATCTTACACGAGCGATTAGCCATACAACGTGGCTAACCCTTTTTCGAAACTTGTAAAAAGTAAAAATTTATACAAGCCAGTCCTTTAAAAAGGACTGTTCATTGGTAGTACTTGCGCAGGTGTTCACCGTTCCAATAGCGTGGAACGAGATCTCCATTTAAGCGTGCAAGTTTGTAGTTGCCCGGATGAAGGACTTATTCAATCTGGTAAGGTTCTTCCCAGTTTGGTCCGAGCACTCCAGCAGTGGGGTCGCGGGTATTCAAGAAAACTCGTCGTAGCACTAGGTCACCGACGTTGAATTTCCTTTCTTTCACCTTTGAGTTAAAATACCGTGCGACCTTTTGCTGGTATGCAGCAACTCAGAGTTGGGCTCTTTCTCGTATTTCTTCAATTGAGTCTAGGGACTCCATCATCAGTTGGCTATTCTGGCTCTGGTCGTATGTAATGCGTCGGTGTTAGGGGGGATCTAATTCGACAAGTAACATAGCTTCATACCCGTATGCCAAGGAAAATGGGGTGTGACCCGTTGCTGTTCGATGAGAAGTTCTATACGACCAGAGGACTACAGGAAACTATTCTGGCCATGCTCCTTTAGCGTCTTCAGGTCTTTTCTTTAGGGTGTCCTTAAGTGTTTTATTCACTGCTTCGACCTGCCCATTCGCTTGTGGATGCGCGACTGAAGAAAAGCTTTTAATAATCCCGTGCCTTTCGCAGAAGTCTGTGAATAAGTCACTGTCAAATTAGGTGTCGTTGTCTGAGACAATCTTTCGAGGCAAACCATATCGGCAAACAATGTTCTTGATGACAAAGTCAAGAACTTTCTTGGTCGTTATGGTAGCGAGGGGCTCAGCTTCGGCCCATTTGGTGAAGTAGTCGACTGCTACAACTGCGTACTTCACTCTGCCTTTTCCCGTTGGCAGGGATCCAATCAAGTCTATACCCCATACTGCAAAAGGCTAAGGACTCTACATCTGTTTTAACTCGTTTGGAGCTGCGCGCAGGATTTTGGAAAATCTCTGACACTTATCGCACTTTCGCACAAACTCCATTGAATCTTCGTTCATAGTTGGCTAGAAATAGCCCTGCCTTAGAATCTTTTTTGCCAAACTTTGCCCCTCAGCATGATCCCCGCAGAAGCCTTCATGCACTTCCTTCATCAGTTCCTTAGCTTTCTCTGGTGTAATACATATGAGCAGTGGCATGGAGTATCCCCTTCGGTATAGAATACCATTGACCAGTATATACCTAGCAGCCTGCCTTTGAAGAGTTCTGGCCTTGTTTCTATCTGCCGGTAGTACTCCATTTATAAGATACTCTAAGTAAGGCGCCATCCATGTGTCTTCCATCTGGATTTCCATGCTGGTTTCATTTGCTCGTATGCTTGGCTCACTCAATCTTTCTACTGGCACAATGTTCAAAATGTCAGCATCTTTCTCGGTCGCGAGTTTGGCTAAGTCATCTGCGTTTGAATTCTGATCCTCAGGTATCTGCTGGAGGGTATACTTCTTGAACTGGGTCAATAGATCTTTTGTTTTGTTCAAGTAGGCCACCATCTTTAGGCCTCGTGCTTGATATTCCCCGAGAACTTGATTCACTACCAGCTATGAATCATTGTAAATATCCAGAACCTTTATACTCATGTCTGTACGCCCTGATTTTCCAACGGGCTATTAGCGAGCTGAGATACGGCCTAAACTATATCAGCCACGTGGATCCCCCATGACCGGAGCTGTTGTCGTCAGGTCCTACCTCGTTAGGTCGGGGTATCCAAGGGTTCACCAAGATTACTTAAGGACTGAGTCTGGACTCTGACGACCACAGGTCGAGGGAAGCATCCAACTCGTGGTACGAGCTGGAGTTGGAGGCTTTGACCTTTTGTAAAGTCAACCACGCAAGGTAAACGTGCATATATCAGACATCGCGTGTCTGATATATCCCTGACTTCTCGGACACACAGCATGAACGTGCGTATTCTGGCACCCACGACTGGGTTGGGCCGTGCGGCCCATTATCCCCCTTACCTATTGATTAGACCATACTTCATGTGTCAGGTTTTAGGAATTAATCATGAATGTCACAGAAGTGACATGACAGGTAAGAAGGTCACGGGATGACCTTCTTACCAACTCCCAGGTGCCATCTCCTATAAATATGGAGACCCTGGGAGTTGCAAAGGGTTGGATTCGATTGTCTAAGGAAATACTCTGTAAAAGAATACCAAGCATATAGCAATAATATTGACTGGTGGAGTAGAAGGATTTTAACCTTTGAACCACCTAAAAAACGTAATTGTGTCACCAGTCCATCTCCAAAAGATCATTCATCTGTTTCGGTTCATACTTAAGCACTAATCCCTTCCTCTTATTTTCTTAATTACCTGTTGGCGAAGAACCGCGTCAACAATGTCTTTTTCCATTCTTAATCCAGCGAGGAATGCTTCATATTCGGCTTCATTATTTGACGCTGCGAAGTCGAACCTAATGGCGCAGTGAAATCGATGCCCTTCTGGCGTTATCAAGATCACCTCTGCTCTCGCGTGAGATTCGTTGGACGACCCATCTATGAATAACTTCCACGAAGGAGCTTCATCTTGAGGCTCAGGCGCACTAGGCTTATCGCACTGTTCGTTGTCTGGGAGTTCGGTGAACTCTGCAATAAGATCGGCCAAGACTTGTCCCTTTACTGCTGCTCGCGGTGAATATGTAATATCGAACTGCCCGAGTTCGACTGCCCATTTTAATAAACACCCAGCCGCTTCTGGGTTTTAGAGGACTTGCTGAAGGGGCTGATCAGCTAAAACTGTAATAGGATGGGCTTGGAAGTAAGGACGTAGCTTCCTTGAGGCCAAGATTAAACAATATGCTAACCTCTCGATGGGAGGATACCTCAGTTCTGCTCCGATTAGCCTCTTGCTTACATAGTAAACCGCTTTTTGTACGCCTTCTTCCTCTCGTACTAGTACCGCACTAGCAGCAACTTCAGTGATCGCCAGGTAAATGAACAAAGTTTCTCCTTTGACAGGCTTTGATAAAATAGGAGGCAGTGCCATATGGGCTTTTAAGGCCTGAAAAGCTTGCTCGTAGTCTCTTGTCCATTCAAACTTCTTGTTGCCCCTAAGTAGATTGAAGAAAGGGACGCATTTATCCATTGACTTGGAAATAAATCTACTTAGGGCAGCAATTCTTCCAGTTAAAATTTGTACATCCTTGATCTTCTCTGGCAACTTCATGTCGATCAGGGCTTTTATCTTGTCGGGGTTGGCCTCGATTCCTCTTGAATTGACAATAAACCCCAAGAACTTCCCTGATCCGACTCCGAAGGAACATTTAAGAGGATTTAATTTCATTTGGTACTTGTTCAATACATCGAAACACTCTTGTAAATCCTTCACATGTCCTTATGCTTTTTTTGACTTTACCAGCATGTCGTCCACGTACACCTCCATGTTTACGCCGATCAATTCTTTAAACATGTGGTTAACCAATCGCTGGTAAGTCGCACCTGCGTTTTTCAGTCCGAAGGGCATTACTTTATAACAGTATAATCCCGTATCGGTCCGAAAGCTAGTATGATCCTCGTCAAGGGGATGCATGCTAATCTGATTGTAGCCTGAGTATGCATCCATGAAGGAGAGGATCTCGTGTCCTGCAGTAGCATCGACCAACTGGTCGATCCTTGGGAGTGGGAAGCAATCCTTCAGGCAGGCTTTATTGAGGTCTGTAAAATCCACACAGGTTCGCCATTTGCCGTTAGGCTTGGGAACAAGTACTGGATTAGAGACCCACGATGGATAAAATGCCACCCTGATGAACCCGTTCTCCTTTAATCTTTCAACTTCTTCTTTTAAGGCCCTCGATCGATCCTTATCGAGCAGCCTTCTTTTCTGTTGCACGGGTGAAAAACTCTTGTCTATGTTCAGGACATGGCTGATAACTGCAGGATCTATCCCAGCCATGTCTTTGTGTGACCAGGCGAAGACTTCCTGGTTTTTCCGCAAAAACTCCACCAGTGCATGCTTCATGGTTGGTTCTAAGTTTTTCTCGACCTTCACGACTTTGGTCGGGTCTTTCTCGTCAAGCTAGACCTCTTCTAGGTCCTCGACGGGTCCAACATTTTCTTCAAAATCCCCAAAGCAAGGATCTAAATCTCTATCCTCACTTTGGGCAACACCCTATTTGGTGACTTCATCACCGGATTGGGCTTGTATATCAATTGCCATCTGCAACCTATCAGGGGAAGTGCTTTTTGACGTTCCCTTCTTCGCCTTCGTGACTGAGGCATTGTAGCACTCCCTGGCCTCCCTCTGGTTTCCCAACACGTGTCCTACCCCTGCGTCTGTCGGGAATTTCATGGCTAAGTGCCATATAGAGGTGACGACCCATAGATCAACCAGTATAGGCCTCCCAATGACGGCATTGTACGCCGAAGGACAATCGACTACTATGAAAGTAGCGAGTAATGTCCTGGTAGCAGGCGCGATACCTGCTGTCACTGGTAGTCTGATTGACCCTACTGGGGCGAGTCCCTCACCAGAGAAGTCGTATATTGTTTGGTTGCAGGGCTCTAGGTCCTTAACGGACAACTTCATGCATTCCAGCGAAGACTTATACAGGATGTTCACCGAACTTCCTGTATCAACTAGCACTCTCTTCACCATCATATTGGCCATTTGGATATCCACGACCAGCGGATCGGAATGTGGGAACCAGACATGTTGGGCGTCGCTATCAGAGAAGGTTATTTCGCCCTCTTCTGACCGAGCCTTTCTCGGCACGCAGTCATCCACAGTCATCATCTCGATGTCCTGGTCATGGCGTAGAGCCCGAGCATATCGTTCCCTGGCCTTTCCGCTGTTTCCCACGAGGTACGGGCCTCTGCAGATGGTTAACAATGTGCCAGTCATGGGATCAGGCTGCAAAGGTGGCGAGCGTTGGCGTGTGGGTGCTTACTCGTTGCCACCTGGAGCTTCTCATTGGGAATTTCCTGGGGCTCGTATATATCTTCTCAAGTGTCCTTGTCTAATAAGGAACTCAATCTCATCCTTCAGCTGGTTGCATTCATTGGTATCATGTCCATAGTCGTTATGATAACGACAGAACTTGGTAGTGCTCTTCTCAAAATATCCTTTCGAATGGGAGCAGGTTTCTTATAAGGCACACTGGAACTCGTGGCTTGATAAACCTCTCCCCGAGACTCAATAAGGGCAGTATAGTTAGTGAACCAAGGTTCATAACGATTACCCTTGGATCGTTTATTGTTAGAGGTGGAAGGCTCATTGTGTGGTCGTTTCCCCCCATTCTTGCCATTGCCGTTGCCGTTCCCGTTGCCTTTGCCATTGTCGTTGGGCTTGGACCCATTGGCGGCTTTGGCGGGCTCAGCAGTCCCCTTGTCCTTGCCTGGGGGTTTTCGTTCGTTGGCGATGGCATCTTCGAGCTTGATATATCGATCAGCTCGATCCAAAAATTCCTGGGTAGTTCTGACCCCATGTTTTCTGAGGCTGTCCCAGAGAGGCGTGCGACGCTTAACTCCTGCGGTTATGGCCATCATCTTGCCCTCGTCTCCCACTATTTTCGCCCCAGCCGTTGCTCGCATAAAGCGCTGGACGTAGTCTTTCAGTGGCTCTTCGTCTTGCTAGCGTATTTCAACCAGCTGGTTTGCCTCAGTCGGGTGCACACGACCCGCGTAGAACTGTCCGTAAAACTCCTTTACGAACATTTCCCAGGAAAATATACTTGCAGGAGGGAATTTGAAAAACCACTCCTGTGCGGCATCAGAAAGTGTTGCAGGGAAGATCCTGCACCGAGCGTCTTCGGACACTTTCTGAATGTCCATTTGTATCTCAAACTTGTTGACATGAGATAGCGGGTCACCATACCCATCAAAGTTCGAAAGCGTAGGCATCTTAAACTTGCTAGGAGTTTCTGCCATAGCTATCCTCTGGACGAAAGGAGTGCCTTTTCTCCTATCGTGGTCGATATAAGATGTTCTTTCCCCGACCAGCTGCTGCACGGCCTGGTTGAGGGCATCTATTTGGGCCTACACGGCGCCAGGAATCGCCGTGGCCTCTGGTGCTGGGGGGACGTACTCGTCGTGCCGCTAGCAGCGATCGTTGATTACATCTCTCAAATCCTCGTCTCTCCTCCACTGCTCGCTAGCTCCGAGCCGGTTGAAGACGTTATTTTGCCTGGGCTGCCCTCCAGCGTCCCGTCTGTCGGGTTGGTCATCCCTAGGTGGCAGGCTTCGACCTCCACCTCTCTCTTCATTCCTCCGACCGGAATTTCCTCTGCCTAAGTCGGCCTCGTTATAACCATGGCCATCTCGGAATCTTGATTGGCTATGGTGGGATCGACTGTTCCCTCGGTTTCCTTTCCAGGCTAGAACCTCTTCAGTGTTAGAGGGTGGCCTGCGTTGGTCGGTAGGTCCCCATGCATTATCATGTCGTGGGGGGCCTCGGACTGTAGAGCCTAACTCTGAGTTTCTCCTGTTACCAGGTGGACGCTGTCCTCTGCTCGGAGGGCTTGGCTCGTCGCCCCTGTGGTGTCTACGACTGCGAGGTGGCTGCCCGGCCCTATTCTGCCTCTGCTGCGGGGGATTGCCGCGACCAGCTTGGGATAGAGGCTGTGCCTCAGGGTCCATCAGCGGGACATCGTCCTGAGGTGCCGGTAGCTGCTCGGGCCTTTGTGGGCTTCAGGGTTGGATAGGTGGGCTAGGATTGGGACCCCTGTGGGGCAGCCCATTCGCAAGTTGATCAGGCTGCGAGGCAGGTGCAGCCTGATTCCTAGCCAATTGTAAGGCTGCCTCGAGGGCTGCCATGGCCTCCCTCTGGCGACGGTCCATCTCCGCCTGTCTTTCACTCAGCTCCAGGTGCTGCCGTTCAATTTCTTGTCGCTGCCGCGCCATGATTTCGGCAGCACTTTCCTGGCTGGCCCTCGGATTGGCCAGTTCATCCTGCAATATCCCTAGGGTATTCTTCAGCATCTCGAAGTCCATTTCTTCCTCATCAAATTCCAAATGTGGCTCATCCTCAGCCACGTTTGGAGGAGGAGGAGGCGGGTGAGATGGTGCAGCGCCAGCCGCCTGTCCAGTTTTCTTGGTAGTTTTCGCCATTGATCTTTCAACGATAATGTATCAAGCTCTCAATGAAAGCACTAGAATGTTGACCCTGATTTTGGCCAACTGACACGGAGTCAAATTTGCTTGATGCGGACAAACACGTTGGAAAGAATGTGATGAAGAAATAATAAAGAACACAAGAGTTTATAGTGGTTCCACCCCAGAATCTGGTAATAACCTACGTCCACTCGAATTGTTATTGATATAGAATTCAAAGGAGTGATCAAAGAACTAGGGTTCAATGAGTTTCACCAACCTCTGAAGAACAAGACAATATATCAAATAATTAGAAAGCGAAAAAGAAGAAGAAGATCCCTTTCCCTTAAGCTCTCTTTCTCTATTTATAGGCTCAAGGAGGATTGACATTAATTTGTTACAGATATTATTTCCTAAATAATCGGGTACTCAGGAAATCATGGGAGATAATTTTGGATACTATCATAACTGCATAAGATCTTCTTCGCGTATAGCATGCGTACGACTAGGCTGGTCGTATGAAGAGATCGAACATTGCGACAATAGATGTCTTCCTGGTCGATAGTCGAGCACGAATTCTACCAGATGTCAGCCACGTGTATTAAACGTTTACCATGTCATTCATACCTGTTTTTTGGATAACAAGTTTGAACTCAGACATTAGGAAGCTAAGACTCTAGAATCACTTAGAAGAAAAACAGAGTTCTCATAGCTATCTCACTTTCTCTCTCTCGGTTTCATCTCCCTCTCTTTGGTGCTTGGAATTTGAGGAATTCTTGAGGACTCTAGGCTAAGAAATTGGAGGATTGGACTTACTAAGCTTGAGGATTAGCTCAAGGTTGAAGATATCTCTGAGGTAAGGGTTTAAATTTGAGTTATTTTATGTTTAATTGTGCTGAGAATTGGAAGTTTGCATGGGAGTTATGTTTTGATTTGGTTTTGAGTGTGTGATAAGGGTGTGTAATTGTTTCTTAATTGCTGTAATGTTTAGGCTATGTGGATGAGGATTCTAGACTTGATTCTAGGTTTAAATGGTGTTTGGGGTGAGAATTATGGGTTTAGGCTCAGGGAAAAATGTAACGCCCTACTACCCAAGGACCGTTACGTTGTGCATTTTAAATAGTACTAAACTAGCCAACCGAGTCATTTGATCATAATCATGTAACTAAATGTGATTAACGGGTTAGGGTTAAATATACAACATTTCACTAAAACATTTATTGTATACATTGGGATCCCAAAATATATTTTAAAGGTTAATTACAATAAAAGATTTACAACCAGCCGACCTAAGCGGCAAAATAGGGATTAACCCTAGTTCCTCTTTAAACCCTCGACCGTTGTGGTCGAGCAGCCGCGTATGTACACATCATCACAAAAGCTCTCCAACTCAAGGATGGTCCAGCTTTCTTTTTCCTTTACCTGCACCACATAGAACCCGTGAGCTGAGGCTCAGCAAGAAAACTCAACATGCTCATAAACAGGTAATAACATGTCACTAAATTATATTAAGCATGCCTAGCAGTAATAGCTCTATTCATGCATGTAGAAAAATCCAAATAAATGATTATGGGACTCTGCGCCCTGAATAGATGACTGTCAAGTCAATCTCTGGGATCTGCTCCGTGAATAGATGACTACTAAGTCTATCTCTGAGGATCCGCTCCCTGAATAGATGACTAATAAGTCTATCTCTGGGGATCTGTTCCCTGAATAGACGACTAATAAGTCTATCTCTGGGGATCTGCTCCCTAAATAGATGACTAATAAGTCTATCTCTAGGGATCTGCTCCCTAAGTCACGTGACATTTCAGTCACCTGAGCCTTTTGGCATGGCTCTAAGTTACTAGCCTTTAGACCAGACAAGTGCTTTAGTTTTCTTTGACCTTGGGGTTGGTCAAGCATTTAATGGTCATGTTGATTAGATCTAATCATTTCGGCTCTACGTTGAATACGCTTATGCGGCTCTTGACTCATTGGTTAATTCCATACGACCAGCCCTCAATACTATTGTTGATTATGATTATTAAGTCAAGACTTCACGACCAGTACTAACACCAATTTCATTTCTAACTAATAAGTCAATGCCACTCATAAGTAAGCAATGCAACTAGGCATATATCATATGTCAAATATTCAAAGGTAGAGCATTCAGCATGCTTACTTAGCAATCATCAGCATAATTATGATAATGCACATTTATAGAGACTCAAGCTCTGATCAATTCCATATTCAATATTCATGTCATGCCCTAGTCACATGTATCGCATGCATCACATACTGGGTGCAGTTTTCTTACCTTTGGTCCAAGCACAGGTTACCAAATCTAGGCAAAAATGCACAAGCCAGTTGCGACTTGCCCCAAGTCAGATAGCATATGCCTGGGCTTCAGGGTGCGGCCACGGCTTGGCCTCTCTTGTGTCGCGGTGCGCCCCCCAGGCAGAGCCTCCTTGGCTCCTGGTTCATCCCGATCGCGACTTGACCATGAAACCAGCCATTTCCTACGGTTTTTCCCACTTGAAATTCTCCAAAAACCTATCCAAACATATCCAAATCCCAAAATCAAAATTCCCAAAACCAATAAAACCCAAGTCTCAAACCATCCAAAAACTCATCAAAACGTAAAATCCAATCAAAACTTAAAAACTTTAAAAGCTTAGAACTTAAAACTTGGATTACCTCCGATTAAGTCATTTCCCAACTAAATCCTCCAGCTAATAAGCTTCTAATCTTCCCTAGAATCGCTATGCCTCGATTCTTACTTGAATCCGAGTCCTACAACTTGATTTTCCTTCGAAAATGCGAATCGGTGTCGAAAAGGGAACGAGAGGGAGAGAGAACGTTCTGAACGTTCTTTTGTAATTCTAACAGGTTACTTCAAGCTTAAGTAACCTCAAGCAAATCCTAATGCTCCGGGTCCCAAAAACGCCCCCGAGGTAAAATAGTTAAAATTTCCAGAATTTCCCCCTGATCTCACTAACTCCCAATTTATCATCAAATATTTATTTCCATTACCCAATATCCTGGTAATGTGCTAAATACCCCTTGACTCTGAGTCAAGTATGGATCCCGTTGTGACTTTTCCACTGGCTTGCCTCCTAGGATCATCTCGTGTTGAGTAACCCAAGCATAACCAAATAATAATGAAGTACCACACACATACCACATATATGCCAAACATACCCATAACGAGCCAAATTATGAAAATTACCCAATTAAACAAAAATGGGTCCACATGCATATTTAAATCACCTAAACATGCATATTTAATACACCTAAACATGCATATCAAGTCATATTATGATATAATTCACATAATCACATAATGATACGCATAAATATCATATAATTCCATAATTTTCTATCCTGGCCCCCTAATCAAGGCCTTAAGCCTTATTAGGAAATTTGGGTCGTTACAACTATCCCCTCCTTACAGTTTTTTCGTCCTCGAAATTTTATCTATGTAGCCCAGAATATCAATCTCTCAAACTGATTCCAGTTCCCTGGTCGCTCCATCGACCTCACTGTTTCTGAATCATACCTTAACCCAAGGTAATACTTTTTCTCTCATAACCTTGTTCTTTCTGACTCATATTTGAGCTGGCTACCTTTTACATGATAACTTTACCTCTAATTCCAGATTCTCATAACTCAACACATGCGACTCATCTAACACATGTTTTCTCAACATGGAAGTATGAAATACACTATATACGGCCAACAGTGCCAAAGCTAAGGCCAATCCAAAGGCAATCTGACTGATCCTAATCGGATTTCCAACGGTTCTACTAATCTAGGGCTCATCTTGCCCTTATTTCTTCACCCCTTTCCATGGTGATACCCTAAGGAAGATATAGTCTTCCACTTGGAATTCCATGTTGTTATTTGGTTTAAGGCTTGATGGATTTCTATTATGGATGCATTGTGACTAGGTTTACGTCAAAGCTCAAATTAGAGGACTGTTCTCGGGATCGCGGTAATCTATCAGCTCGGGACACAGGTAAGAAAATTGTTGTACCCGTAGAGTAGGGCATGGCCCTATTGTTTGTGTTGCATGGCGCGACCCTATTGTTTATGTTTAATGTATGTGTGAATATCTGTGAATATTATGTTGTGTTATGCATGTTTATGAATGAACGGCGAAGGCCGAGAACGGCAAGGAGCCAAGTATGGCAAGGTGTCGAGATCGACGTTGAGCACGCTGAGTGCAGGCCACTAGGGAAAGACCCTCCAAGGGTATTGTATCCACCCGCTCGGTGAAGACCGCAAACCCAGGGCCTGGTAAAGCACCTGGGTCGGCGTAGGTCGTTATGTGTTTAGTCTATTTGTTGTTGTGTTATTATTATTGGATTGGATTATGCTTTATATGCATTGAGTTTTCTTGCTGGGCTTCAGTTCACAGGTGCTCTATGGTGCAGGTAAGGGCAAACAAAAGGTCGACCAACCATGAGTATGGAGAGTGTGAAGCGATGGGTACATGTTCGGCCTACCTAGCTGCCATGGCTAGGGTTATTTTGGGAAATGTACTGAAATGAATTGCTTTGTCGCTTAGGTCGACCGTAATTATATTTTTGAGTTGTAATACATTTTATAAACAGTCTTTTGGGATCCCAAATGTATAAATTTTTATGATTTCAATGAATGTCCAAATCTTTATAATTAATGACATTAAATGAGTTTAATTTCAATTTAGTCACACTTTTAACCTAAAATCTAGATTAGCGAGCTAATGGCACATTTATAACTCACATGGTAATGACTTTAAGGTAGTAGGACGTTACAATATCTCTAAGGATTTTCTACTAACCAAAGGTAAGGAAGAAAGGTCCTCAATCTTAGCCCTCAAGTTCGTGTCTCAAGATCTTGTAAGACTAGATAGGTTTGATGGCTCAAACTTAGTAAGATGGAAAGACAAGATCAAGTTACTCCTCACAACTTTGAAAGTGCACTACATCCTTGACAAAGATTTGAAGACTTTGGAGCCCCCAAAGGATGATGATTCTCAGGATGTGATCAAAGATAGGAAGAGAAGGGAAGAGGATGAACGCATTTGTAGAGGCTACATACTCAATGCTTTGTCGGATCGTCTCTATGATCTCTATACAAACACTACATCGGCAAAGGAGATATGGAGAGCTCTTGAGAAGAAGTACAAAACCGAAGAAGAAGGTACCAAGAAATTCCTTATCACTCAATACATGGAATTTAAATTCTTTGATGGTAAGCCCTTACTCCCTCAAGTACATGACTTCAAGTTATTGTGAATAAGTTGTCTACTCTTAAGATAACATTGCCAGAACCCTTCATTTTGGAAGAGATTATAGCTAAGTAACCTCCATCTTGTAGAAGCTATAGAAAGAAGATCCTCCATAAGAATGAAGAGATATCTTTGAAAGAGATCTTGAAGCTCTAAAGATTGAAGACGAGTCTTGTTCTAGTCACAAGTGTATCGAAGAGTCCAAAGTTGGGACATCCAAGGCTAGTGCCATAGAGAAACTCTCTCAATCCAAAGGGAAGACTCACAAGAAACCCCAATCGAAGAAGGATACTTACCTAGCCCCTAAGAAGAATGAAGGGCAATTCAAGGGTGTAAGAGGCCCTTGCTTTGTTTGAGGCAAGAGTGGCCACATGACTAGAGAGTGTAAGTATCGAAAGCCCCATAACCATGGATCCAAAATCAACACAACCAAAGAGGAGTTGGTTGCTACCTTGAGTGAGGTTAATTCCATCTAATGGAAAGTGCAAGGATTGTGGTATGACACTTATGCCACCATTCATGTAACTTATGATAGAGAGGTCTTCAAAACCTTTGAAGAATCAAGTTATGGTCCAAAGTGTTGGGCAAGGAGAATGTTGATATGTACTTCACATACAGAAAGAAGGTTTTATTGAAGAATGTGTTCTATGTTCTAGATATGAGTAGGAATCTTGTGAGTGGGCATTTGTTGAGCAAACCGGGCATCAAAGCGATGTTTGAGTCCAGCAAGATAATTCTATCCATGGGCAACTACTTTGTGGGGGAAAGGGTATGTGTGTGATGGGATGATAAAATTGTGTACCAAAGACAATGGTTTTGATAATAATGCATGTTCATCTTCCTCTTAGGTGTTTGGTTTTGATTCTATTACTTTGTGACATTATATATTTTCTCATATATGATATAGCACAGTTAAAAGAGTTATCAAATGTGGTTTAATTATATGCAATGATGTTGAGAATGATAAGTGTGAATTATGTGTTAAATCTAAGATGATAAAGAAACAATTTCCAAGTGTTGAAAGGAAGACTAAATTGTTAGATTTGACACATAGTGATTATGTTAATTAAATGGAATAATTACTAGAGGTGGACATAGGTATTTTATTACCTTTATTGATGATTTTTCTAGATTCCCGTATGTATACTTGCTTAAGAATAAGGATGGGGCCTTTAGCATGTTTAAAGTCTATAAAGCCAAAGTTGAAAATCAATTAGAAAAGAAAATAAAAGTGATTAGAAGTGATAGGGGCGGCGAATACTTTTCCAATGAATTTAATGTGTTTTGTGAGATGCATGGTATAATACATATGAATGTACAACCCTTTATACACCCCAACAAAATGGTATAGCGGATAGAAAGAACAGAACATATGTTGAAATGATTAATGCTATGCTATTACATGCAAATTTGAGTTTTGCGTTATGGGGAGAATTCTTGCTTACCGTTTGTCATATTCTAAACCAGATTCCTCTAAAGAAGAATCAACTTTCACCATATGAGATATGGAAAGGAAAGAGGCCCAACCTAGGGTATCTCAAAGTGTGGGGGTGACTTGCTTATTGTTGACGGTGAGAACTTGTCAACGAAATTAAGTTACAAAAATCAAAGTCTATTGCTTATCAATGAAAAGCTTCAACAATGTAATCAGAAACTTAGAAACTTTGAAAATAGTTGCAGAAGAAAAATGGGGAAAATAACTTGTATTCCTTTGTTTTCTCAAGTTACAGTGTTTTTTCCAACCCCCTTCAATGTTGAAGTGGGGTTCCCTTTATAGTGGGCTCTAATGGTCCTAGATACATTGTGGTCTAGGGGACCAGATTGTACATAAATACACTATCAGGGGAGTGGTATCAGGTGTAGTGGTGTCGGCTCCAGTACATGGTCAAAGTCTATGGGAGCACCTCCACTTTAGTACCCAATTGTGCCTCCACTACTCGCCTAGTACGAGTGTCAGAGATTGGCTGGCGTGGACCACAATAGATACCTCACTTGTACGACCACTACTTGTCTGGCGTGGGCCTTGTGTCCGTACTCTAATTCCTCTTAGTTTGTAAGGGTGCTCCGTACTTCTTCTGACTTTGTGTGAATCGATATGAGGCTTCCAAAATTTGTCCTTAATTGTGTGTGTTAGAGAGGTCCTTGATCTTTACCTCTTGTTAGACCCACAGTAAGAGTGGTGCCCCATTGGTGGCACTTATCTTAAGGGGAGAGATAAGTCCCCTCCAACAAGGCCCATTACGTATGCGACCCCTAGTGGCGCGGATGTGACGAGGCGAGGTGAAAGCGTCTCTCGCGAGGCCCTTAGGGACGCGGCTGCATGCGCGGGGTGAGGCGAGATGAGGGCGTCTCTCGCGAGGCCCTTAGGCACGGCTGGTGCACGGGGCAAAGTGAGGGCGTCTCTCACGAGGCCCTTAGGAACGCGGCTGCATGTGTGGGGCGAGGCGAGGTGAGGGCGTCTCTTGCGAGGCCCTTAGTCGCGGCTGGTGCGCGAGGCAAAGTGAGGGCATCTCTTGCGAGGCCCTTAGGGATGCGATTGCATGCGCGGGGTGAGGCGAGGTGAGGGCATCTCTCTCGAGGCCCTTAGGCGCGACTAGTGCGCGGGGCAAAGTGAGGGCGAGGTGAGGTCGTCTCTCGTGAAGCCCTTAGGCGCGGCTGGTGCACGGGGAAAAGTGGGGGTGTCTCTCGCGAGGCCCTTAAGGACACAGTTGCATGCGCGGGGTGAGGTGAGGTGAAGGCGTCTCTCGCACGACCCTTAGGCGCGACTGGTGCACAGGGCAAAGTAAGGGCGTCTCTCGTGAGGCCCTTAGGGATGCGGCTGCATGCGCAGGGTGAGGCAAGGCAAGACAATGGTCTTACGAGGCACACGACACGGCTGGTGTGAGGTGAGGCGAGACAAGGGTCTCGCGAGACGTTCTTGCGCGAGGTGTGGCCTCGCTGTGTAATGCCTCGAAATCCCTAATGCGGTTTAATGGTTGGATTAGTAGGTCGAGAGGGCCATAATTGTTTAATTATGCCATTAAATGATAATATGCATGTTTATGCATGCATGTGGGTCCACATTTCATGACAGGGGTATTTTGGTAATTTGGCCCATTGAGGGCGTAATTGTATTTGTATGTATATCGGTGATATATTGTTGAGGCCACATTATAATGTGGATTTGTTCGATCTATTCGGCATGAGACGATCTTTGAATATTAAGTAGCGGTTTAGTCATAACGGGATTAAGTTCGAGGCTCGGGGTCAGTCTCGGGATGTTTTAATGATTAGAACGTTGCCAGGAATAAAAGGGTAACGGGATTTGAATTATTGGTATTTGAGAATATCGAGAATAGCGAGAATTGGAGGGTGTTAATTATGATTAACGAAATAGGTTGGAAAGGATGATTTTACCCTTGAGAGCTTTTAGAAACCTTTATTTGACCTAGGGGTATTTAAGTCTTTTCACCCCTAGGATTGATATATGCCATTGAAGGCTGTAGAAGTCACCCAAAATAGAGCAAAACAAAGCAAGGTTTCTCTCTCACCCGTACTCCATTTTCCCTCTTTCTTCCTTCTGATTTTTGAAGCCAAATTGAAGAATTAAGCTAGGAAAAATCAAGGTTTGAGCTTAGGAACTTGATTTATTCATTGAAGGGGATTCAAAACCAGTTTGAGGTAAGATTTTGTCCATGAATTTCATGTGTTGCTCTATTTTTCTTTATAGTTTTCAGCTTATAGTTTTGATGTGGATAGTTGGGAATTAAGGGATGTTTTTGTGTAAAGTTGATTGGGTTTTGATGAGGGTTTGATGTAGATGAAGTTTAGGGGTTGAATTGGATGTTTGGGTGATGTTTGGGATTGGTTTGGAGGGTTGGTTTCAAGGGAAATCGCAAGGAAAACCATAAAGATTCTGGTCTGTAATTGGCACAACAGCGCCATTCCAGGCGCAGCAGCGCTAGGCAGGGCAGAGAGCTGGGCCTCTCTGACTTGGAAATAGCGCCTCAGCGCCATTTAATAGGGCTGCAGCACTGGTCCATTTTCCATCAAGCCTATTTTAGGGCTCGGAATGACTTTTAAGGCTCGGGGTTTGGTTCCTTTGCCCCGTTTGAGTATATTAAGATTCTCGAGAGTGCGGGATTGATCCCGGAAGCATGGATTTAGATTGTGAACCATTTATTGATTTACTTTATTAATGGATTATAATTGGTTATGACTAGGTGACCGCTAAGGAATTAGAGGGCAGATCGTTCTCAAGGGTCGTTCTTTTATTAATTCTCGCTCGAACCAGAGGTAAGAAAACTGCACCCCATATGTGGCATGCATGGTTATTCATGATGCATGTTGATTGTGTAAATGTGGACATGTATTGATTGTTGAATGCTTAGCAAATCTTGCTCACTTGTGCATGGTACTGACTAATTAGTCAGAATTGGCAAAGGTGTCAGTATCAACTATGAAGCTGGGACTTATTAGTCAAGTTCGGCAGTGGTACTGGGCACTGGTCACACAGTGTTGACTCATAAGTCAGGACGGCCTTAGCATGCTCAACGCAAGCCAATAAAGATTAGATTTAATCGATATCTGCATTAAATGACTCAGAAGAGCGATAATGCCTGACCGACCTCAAGTACGATGAAAACTAAAAAGCGCTTGTGTGACTTACCCATCAGTCACTCACCTGTTAAGTGAGAGACTTACTCATCAGTCTCTCATTTGTTAAACTGGTGACTTACCCATTAGTCACTCGTCTATTAAGTTAGAGACTTGGCCATCAGTCTCTCATCTGTTTAAGCTAGTGACTTACCCAGCAGTCACTCATCTGTTTAAATTAGTGACTTGTTTGTCAGTCACTCATTATGGTTTACCAGAACCTCAAGTGATATTCACTCATCTGTTTAGAGCTATAAGCTCTGTGTGATTATAATGAGAATCATTTGATAAGGTTTATATGCAATACTGTGTTTTCTTGTTGGGATTTGGCTCATGGGTGCTATGTGGTGCAGGTAAAGGGAAAGAAAAGCTCACCCAGCCTTGAGTGGAGAGCTTAGGTGGTGATGTGTACATATGTGGTCGTTTGACCACCACGGCCAAGGCGTTCTCATAGGAACTAGGGGGTTTACCCTATTTTTCCTACTTAGGTCGGCGAGTTTGTAAATTTGAAACAATAATGACCATTTTGAGTTGTAAATAACTTGTAAAAGTTTTTTATGGGCCCATGAACAGTTTTATGTATTAAATAAAATATATCCTTTCCTTTTTATTGTTTTTCCACCCTAGCCTGTTAATAACACTTAGATGCACGTTTTTAACCAAATGACTCGAGTTGCGAGTCAAATTTCCGGTTCACTGTAACTGTTCTGGGGTAACCAGGGCGTTACACGTTGGGTGCGCCGAGAGGAGGCAAGAGGCGCATGACGTAGCTGGTGCGAGGCGAGGCGAGACAAGGGTATCGCGAGGCGCACTAAACGGTTTGTGTGAGGCAAGGCGAGATAAGGGTCTCCTGAGATGCTCTTGTGCGAGGCATGGCCTCGTTGGGTATGCCGAGAGGAGGCACGAGGCAAGGGTCTCGTGAGACGCTCTTGCACGAGACGTGGCCTCGCTGGGACACCGAGAGTAGGCAGTTGTGAGACGATGGTAGCCCTAGGGCCTCGCGGCTCAGGCATGTATTTAGGCGTTTGTGGGACCTTAGAGTGTGCTTTGGACCTTTTACAAACATGGAATTTTGAGCATCCACACTTGCCCCCTAGTCTAGGAGAGGGCCTTTAGGCGCTCTGGTAGACTTTTCGATATGGTGTCTTGAAAGCATGGGTTGTGTTAGTGGTGATCCTTGTGATTTCCTGAGATTGATCGTGAGCCTATCGTCTTGCTTCGTGGATCCCAATCTAGATGCCAAGCTCCATTCTTAGCCATTGACAGTAGTCATCTAATGGCCATACGAGCTAGAATTATACCAGGGAGAGCTTTATGGGATGGCCTGGAAAGGAAACCATCTTGAACAATAATGGTGTTCACTGCATGAGCTCAAAGAATCTTAAACAAAGAAGAGGCCAGGTCGGCGTTAAAATTAATGAACCCGACCCCCATAACTACATCAAATCTGAGTGCAACAACAGCGGTTGCGAGCTCAATTGTCCCAGCAGCAGCTCCAACATCCAATGATAACACCACAAAAAAGAAGAAGAATGAGGGGAATTCTCCTAATATAGAAGGAAATAAGAAGAAAAAGGGAGACAAGTATATCACTATATATATTTTTTACACCGAGCTAACAGAGACTCGGGATAATATTTATGTGGAAAATGAGAATCAGGTCCCATTTAGGTGACCCGAGCCTATGCGTAATCAATGCGTTAAAAGGGACCAAAATAAGTACTGACAGTTCCATAGAGACATAGGCAATCTCATTGAGGAGTGTTGTCAACTGAAGGACGAGATTGAAAGTTTGATCTCACAAGGCTACCTCAAACAATATGTCCAAAACATATCAATGAATAACCAAGGATAGGCACCATAGAATCAAAGGGCAGCACAACCTCAACTCCCAGCTCTGCTAGCTCGGGAAGATAGCCGGCCACCTTCAATAGACGGAGAAGATGTCATAACCATCACTGGGGGACCTTATATTTTCGGAATGAGTAGAGGAGCCCAAAAGAGGTATGTGCAAGAGTTGAAAACATGGGATGGTACCCCTTACGTTCCAGAGCCCCAAGCGCCAAAGCAACAATGGGTTGAGTCCCAACCAATTAAGTTCATCGAGGATGATGCCTCGCACATCCAATTTTCATATAACGATCCTCTAGTAATTACTTTTCAACGCACTAATAAAAGAGTTAGAAGATTGTTAATTAATAATGGGAGCTCGATGAACATTTATATAAAACAATGCTCGAAAAGATGTGGGTTTTCAGGAGAAGGGATTGCGAGCACAAGAGCAATTGAGCTCCTTGTGACTCTAGGAGAATACCCTTTGTCCGTCACTAAGATGTTTGAGTTCATAGTGGATGATACTCGATATGCCTACAATGTTATGCTCAGGAGACCAACCCTGATAGGGCTGGGGGCAGTAACATTCGTAAGGAATTTGAAAATAAAATTCCCAACTCCAAGTGGGACTGGGACAATAAAAGGAGAATAAATAGTAGCTCGATAGTGCTACAACATCTCTATGAGAGGTCGGAGCCAGCCTAGTGGTCAAGCGCTGGTGGTAATTAAAGAAATAGTCAAAAAGACTGTATTCGAGATAGAAGAGGGTGAAATCGATCCTTAATTGGGCGATGATCGAGCTGGGCTCGAGCCCATTGAAGAATTAGAAGAGGTAGAGCTCGATAAAAAAGACCCAACCAAAGTTGTAAAAAGTAGGAAAAATATTGCTAAGGAAACAAAATAGCAATTAACCTGATTTTTGCGAGATAACCAATATGTGTTTGCCTAGTCCCATTCCGACATGATTGGGATCAATCCAAATATAATAAGTCATGCTCTCAACATAGACAAAAAAATTCTTCCGAAACAACAAAAGAGGAGACTGCTCGATGACAAGCACTGAAAGAGGAGATTAATAGATTGAAAGTAGACAACTTAATTGGGGAAGCATTCTTTCCATATTAGATAGCTAAAGCAGTTTTAGTTCCCAGGCTAAATTGAGAATGTGTATTGATTACTCGGATCTAAACAAGGCTTGCCCTAAAGATTGCTTTCCTTTACCTCGAATAGATCAACTCATAGATGCCACCTCGGGGCATGATCTACGGTCATTTATGGATGCATATTTTGGATATATAACCAGATAGCGATGCATTCCTTGGACCAGGAACACACAAGCTTCATGACCAATATGGGGGTATATTGTTACAATATAATGTCATTTGGGTTAAAAAATGTTGGAGCTATATATCAACAATTGGTGAACAGAATGTTCACCGAGCAGATAGGGAGAAACATGGAGGTGTATGTGGATGACATGTTAGTGAAATTCACACACACCAATAACCATGTGATCGACCTGACAGAATGTTTCACCATACTAATAAAATATAATATGAGGCTAAACCCGCAAAAGTTTTCTTTTGGTGTATCCTCGAGAAAATTCCTCAAGTTCATAGTTAATGCTCGAGGGATTGAAGAAAATCCTGACAAAATAAAGGCTTTAATTGACATACCCTCACCTTGAAAACACAAGGATATACAAAGCTTGACTGGTCGAATGGCAACTCTAAATAGATTCATCTCGAAATCTACTGACAAATGCCTACTGTTCTTTAACCTTTTCAGATGGGGCAAGAAGTTTGAATGGCCACAAGAGTATGAACGGGCTTTTCAAGCCATGAAAAAGAACTCGCAGAACCAACCATCTTGTCCAAACTAGTTATAGGTGAGGTTCTATACTTATACATGACAATAACCAAGCATGTAATCAGTGCAACACTAGTTTAGAAAGACAAAAAGGTACAGCTACTTGTGTATTACGTTAGTAAAATACAGCGATACCCAACAATAGAAAAGCTCATGCTATGCTTAGTACATACATCAAGAAAGCTTCAGCCATATTTCCAAGCACACTCGATCCACATACTCACCGATCAGCCGTTATGACAAGTTTTGGCAAAACTGAAAGCATCGGGACAACTATTAAAGTGGACAGTTGAGATCAGACAATTTGAGATAACTTATCATCCAAGAACAACTATTAAAGGGCATTCTTTAGCTGACTTTATAGCCGAATGCACTGGAATATCAGATGAAGAGGTTGTAACCCCAACTCAAGAACTGTGGAAACTTTACGTCATTGGGTCATCAAATGAAAATGGCTTGGGGGACAAGAATTATACTTATAACCCTGAAAAACACATATTTCATTCTACATTGTGATTTGGGTTTGATGCTTCTAATAACGAGGTTGAATATGAAGACTTGTTGGTAGGACTTCGGATTGCACGAGAACTAAAAGCTAAGGCCATACACTGTTATAGCGACTCTCAGCTTGTGGTAAACCAAGTTCGAGGAGAGTATCAAGCTCGAGGAACAAAAATGGCTGCATACCTAGAAAAATTCAAGTCAGAGTTTGAGAAGTTTGAATACTATACGATCGAGCAAGTGCCATGAGAATGAAATTCAAACGCAGACGCACTAGTTTGTCTTGCTACAACTAGAGAAGTTGATGCACCGAATGTTGTTCCTATGGAATTTTTACCATATCTAAGTATCTCTGAGCAGAATATATCTAACATTGAAATGATCGACACTTAACCAACTTGGATGATCCCAATCCTCGATTACCTCATAACCGGACCTTACCAAAAGATCGAAACGAGGCTCGAAAATTGTTGTATAAAATTCCGAGATGCTCAATCCTTGATGGGAAATTATACAGGACAAGTTTTTCCATGCCATTGTTGTGATGTGTCACACCACCTCGAGTCAAAAAAGATCCTCGAGGAGATCCATGAAGGATTTTGTGGAGACCATTCTAGGGGGCAGAGCCTTTCCAAAAAAATTATAAGACAGAGATACTTTTCACCTACTTTAAGGTCTGATACTTTCCAATATGTGAAACTGAAATTCCGTTTTTTATGATTACCAACTTAATTATTCAAATTAAATAATTAATTGTTAAACTGTTACAGAAATGTTTAAACAGATACAAAGATTGTTTGAACAGAAACCGGATATGTTTAAACAGTTTGTGACCAGAAGATAAAAACGAACATAAAGTAAAGAACACACGAATTTTTACGTGGTATCAGCAATCTTTGCAGATTGCTACTAGTCCACGAGGCCACGCCCAGATAATGAAATTTATTAGAAGAATATCTAAACGATTACAAAACCAAATTGACTTATACAAATAAAGACTCCCTCTTGAATTTGTCGCAACTGTTGTAATCTAAACTCATAATCAAATTTCTTAAGTGCTAAGATCTTGAACTCCCTTCAAATCATAACACTTGCACTTTTCCTCCCGAAAAGTGACTCACGAACAAGACTTCTCCCGAAGCTTGATGACCAATGTCCAAGTGTGTTCAACCTGCACAATTAACACAAAGAAAACAATACAGAAGTACACTGTAATAAACCACTAAGAACTTGCTGGACTCAAGTTCTTCACATAATAAAAAGTCTCTCTAAAACTTGAAAAATATTTGGAAAATAATACACCAAGAGAGATGATTAAAAACCAACGACCTAAGGATGATTATATACTTTTTAGAATCCCTTTAGGTCGTGGAAAACAAATCAGAAATCAAACAGCCAATAAATGGAAAATCTTCCAAAACAGGAAAGTCAGAATCTGTTCAAACAGACTGGCAATCCGTTCAAACAGATTCATTGAATCTGGACAGTTTTTTAAACCCAGTTTCCTTAAATAAATAAGGAAACAATATATACTTTATCTCTGCAAGCTGTACACGATTTCTGCATAAAATAAATCAGATCAAAAAATAAAATAAATACCAATAATTTCCAATTCAAGAAAATATATTCTTTTATAGGAAAATATATATTTATTTTATTAACACATAAATAAAAATCTGAATATAGAAAGACACATTTCAACAAAACAGGAAACTACCCCATTTTCGAAATTCACCACAAAATATTACAAAGCAGCAAACTACCCATTTTGAAAATACCACTCAATATATTTCGAAAATACATTCCATAATTAATTTTGTCAATTTTATCAAATATGCCAATAAAAGATTTTACAATCTCCCCCTTTGGCAATTTGACAGACAAAATTAATTCAAAAACCTGCAACACAAATGTTAGTTACAAGTAAAGAGAAAAAAACTCCCCCTGCAAACATGCATTAACTTATAACAAACATGTAAAGAAACAAGACTTAACTCCCCCTCAAAATAAGAAAGTCCAGAGTTAAACAAAGCAACAAACAAACAGGTTTTTGGAAGTATCTAATCTCCCCCTTTGTGTCTTTCAAAGAAGCCAAAGAAACAAGAGACGCTCGAACAACAGCTAGTTCTGTAGCAACAGTTCCTGAATCTGGGGGAACAGATGAGAATTCAGGAGGAGTGTCATCTGAGGCAAACTTCAGAGATTGAGTAGCAGGGGTCTTCTTAGAGGAAGCTCCACGAGTTCTCACCATTTTTTTTCTTCTCTAAAAAATAGAAAGCACTTACAAAAAAATGAGAGAGAAAAAAAAATTTGAAGAAGATGAAATGTCTTAGAGAGATCGTGGATGAGAAGAAATAGGGTAATGACAAGCTTTTTAAAGAGAACACTGACCCAGTTTGAATACCCACGGCAAAAAGAGGTTTCCTTTTTTTTTTTTTTTAAATTGTTTTAATTAAACAAGGAAAGGAAACAATCTTAAAGACACACGATCTACATAGAACCTTACCCTCTTTTTTTTTTATGTTATAAAAGGAAAATGACAATCCAAAAAAGGTAACAAAAAAAATACCCCACACGATCTTCTTATTTACCTTTTCCCCTTTTTTAACAATTCTAAATAAGGTACAAGACAATAAAGATACAAATCATGGTATTCCAAATTGAGAAAGAAGACAAAAATAAATTCCTTGGAGACAAAGAATATATTAAATCACACAATTAAATGCATAATTTCACATAATTACCACAATGATTCGGTCCACCATGAATTTCCTTGTCAAAATTTTTTTTATTTTTATTTTATATATGCACAAAGATAAAACTCAACCAAAAAAAAATTATGCTTTGATCAATGAGAGTCATCCTGATAAGACTAAAATCAAGCAAATGAAAATAAGTGTTGGTGTATACCATGGATAAGAACACTTGTGAAAATAAACAATTAGAAAGAATATTCGAGAGAAATAAGCCACAATTCAGTCACAAGCACATATTCTTAAGTAAATCAATCAACATGTATGAGACTTACACACATTTTTTTTTTTTTTTATAAATTGTGTATGATTTTTTATTGCATTGTTTCAAGCATAAGTGTGTGACAGTATATGCAAGGGAACATGGCCCAATGACAAATAAGTCTTTTTCAAAATTAAAAATAATTGTAACCCATGAAGACGCTGTCACACTACACCAGTGGTAGCCCTTTTCTTTGGTAGCGTATCCTCTTTATAACTCCGAATTACAAAGTTCCAACTTACTCAAAAGACGACTTTCACACACTGATGTAGGTAGCTCTATTCTTGCACAGGAGCTTGAAACAATGCTACACAAAAGGAAGCTCAAACATTAAACATTGATTAATTTACTCGAATATGCCTAGGAGGAATTGATTAAATTTCTCTCAAGAATATACAACCAAAGATTCATAAACACAAGATAGATTATTCAGCTTGACACACAACAAAATTTTCAAATTGATTGACAATTTTCTTAACCAAAAATAACACACATTAGATCAAGCGGACAACACCATAACAAGGAAATTTAAAGAGAACAAACCCCCAAAGATTTTCGGAGGAAATCAAAGCAAACCGAATCAAGAGCTTTAGTGAAAATATTTGCAATTTGTTTATGTGTTTCAATATATTCCAAGATAAGAACTTTAGTTTCAACTAATTCTCTTATGAAATGATGACGAATATCAATATGTTTAGTACGGGAATGTTGCACAAGATTTTTTGAAATATTAATTGCACTTGTATTATCACAAAAGATAGTTAAAATGTCAAGATCAAACCCATAATCCATCATCATTTGCTTCATCCACAAAAGTTGTGCACAATAAGTTCTTGTTGCAATGTATTCGGCCTCAGCTGTTGAGAGAGAAATAGAATTATGTTTCTTGCTGTGCCAAGAGACAAGATTATTTCCCAAGAAGAAACATCCTCCACTAGTGCTTTTTCTGTCATCAGTGTTACTTGCCCAATCAGCATCACTATAACACACTAGATTAGGGTTAGTTTCTTTTGAATACCAAATACCATAATCAGCAGTCCCATGAACATATCGAATGATTCTTTTGACAGCTGCAACATGAGACTCCATGGGATTTCCTTGGTACCTGGCACACACACCAACACTATAACTCAAATCAGATCGATTAGCAGTGAGATAAAGAAGACTACCAATCATGCTCCTATACAGTGTAGGATCAACTTTGACACCATTTTCATCTTTGGATAGCTTCACAGTCGTTCCCATTGGTGATTTGGCAATCTTTGAACTTTCAAGTCCAAACTTTTTCACCAAGTTCTTAGCATATTTGCTTTGAGAAATAAATGTGCCTTCATCTAATTGCTTGACTTGCAAACCTAAGAAATAGGTCAACTCTCCCACCATGCTCATTTCAAATTCCTCTTTCATTTGATTCACAAATACCTGCACCTCATTGTCAGAAATAGAACCAAACACAATATCATCAACATAAATCTGAGCAATAATTATGTTAGATTTAATATTTTTGATAAATAAAGTTTTATCTACTCCACCCCTTTTGTATCCATGAGAAACAAGAAATTGAGTGAGTCTCTCATACCAAGCCCGAGGGGCTTGCTTCAAACCATAAAGAGCTTTCTCCAATTTGTAAACATGATCAGGTGCATGAGGATCTTCAAACCCTTTGGGTTGTTCAACATATACCTCTTCATTCAAGATCCCATTGAGAAATGCGGATTTGACATCCATTTGGAACAACCTGAAACCAATCAAACAAGCAATAGACAATAATAATCTAATTGATTCAAGTCTTGCAACAGGTGCAAATGTTTTATCAAAGTCTATTCCTTCCACTTGTGTATACCCTTGTGCCACTAATCTTGCTTTATTTCGCACAATTGTACCAAATTCATCAGATTTATTCTTGAAAATCCATTTTGTACCAATAATATTGGTATTTAACGGTCTTGGCACAAGAATCCACACTTTGTTTCTAAAAAATTGTTCCAATTCCTCCTGCATAGCTTTAATCCAATTTTCATCAGTTAAAGCTTCTTTCACATTTTTAGGCTCAATTAGAGATAAGAAACAAACAAATTGAACAATATTACTAAACCTTCTTTGTGTTACCATACTGTCTTTTGGATTTCCATGTATTAAATCTGTTGGATGATTTAACTTAACTCTGGTTGATGGCTCCTTTTGGACTTCATCCAAAATAATATCTGGAAATTTCTTTTCTGTCTGTCCAGCATCTGTTTCATCGGATTCGCGATCTGTTGGAACAGATGGACCAGACGTTGCAACAGTAGTATCACTGACAGAAACTTCTTCGTGTTTTTCAGTAGGTTCATCAGTAAACCTATCAATTTCTTCCTCAGTAGAAAACTCAGAAAAATCCCTGGCATCATCAATAACAACGTTAGCCGACTCCATTACAGTTTGGGTTCTCATGTTATACACACGATAAGCCCTACTGTTAGTGGAGTATCCAATAAAAACACCTTCATCACTCTTAGCATCAAACTTACCAAGATGTTCTCTGTCTCTCAAAATGTAACAAACACATCCAAAAACATGAAAATAAGCCACACTTGGTTTCTTACCTTTCCAAATTTCATAAGATGTTTTAGATGTACCTGGATGGAGAAAAACACGGTTTATGATATAGCAATCAGTGTTAATTGCTTCTGCCCATAACCGTTTGGTCAATTTTTTGCTATTTAGCATCACTCTAGCCATTTCTTGAAGAGTGCGGTTTTTCCTTTCTACAACTCCATTCTGTTGAGGAGTTTTGGGAGCTGAAAACTCATGAGAAATACCTACAGACTTACAAAAATCATCATAGACAGAATTCTCAAACTCTTTACCATGATCACTTCTTATACGAACAATTTTTCCAATGTTGCAATCTTTTTCAACTTTTAATTTCAAGCAAAGAGTTTTAAATGCATCAAAAGTATCAGATTTTTCTTTCAAGAAATCCACCCAAGTATATCTAGAAAAATCATCCACACAAACAAAAATATACCTTTTCTCATTTAAACTCTCAATTTGAATTGGACCCATAAGATCCATGTGAAGCAATTCTAAAATTTTCGAAGTGTTTATGTCAGAAACACTTTTATGTGTAATTTTTAATTGCTTGCCAAGTTGACAACTCTTGCACTTACCATCAGATTCTTTACCTAGCATAGGTAAACCATGACCAATCCCTACATGTGACAATTTTTTCAAGGCTTTGAAATTTATGGGACCAAGTTTAGCATGCCACACATCAGTGTTATTTCTCACAACAGATTGACACATAATAGAAGGCAAAAGAGTATAGCAATTGTCATTAGATCTAAAACCTTCAAGAACATTCTCACCATTCTTGTTTAAAACAAAACAATTCTCTTTATCAAAGTTAACCGTATAACCTTGATCACAAATTTGACTTATGCTAAGCAAGTTAGCTTTAAGTCCTTCCACAAGTAACACTCTTTTGATTTTAGTTAACCCTTCAAAGTTAAGAGCACCCATTCCAAGAACATTACCTTCAATTCCATTCCCAAAAGTAACAGATCCACAATGCATAGGTTTTATGTTTGTTAGAATAGACCTGTCACCTGTCATATGTCTTGAACAACCACTGTCAAAATACCAAAAATATGAAGAAGTAGATCTATCATATTTACTAGTAAAACCAGCAAAACAATTAATCTTTTTTATCCATATTTTCCTTGATTGAATATTTTTATTTTTTACTCTTTTGAAATTATCAAAATAATTGAATTTCTCAAAATATTCATTTTTGGAAAAATTCATAAGAGTAAAACACTTAGGTCGAATATGACCCTTCCTACCACAAAAATGACAGATTGGAATGAATTTTTCAAACTTACATTTGGATTTACCTGCTGACTGTGTCCTTTCTGTTGGAACAACAGATTTCAGTGAGGTTGACATAGGAACATCAGACGATAGCATCCCAGTCGAGATAAAGACAGTTTTCTTTGATTTTTGAGAACTTGAAGCACCAAGTCCCACATGACTTCTTTGACCTGCATTCTGTATATTCTCAAAAACAGTTGAACCGGGGTTAAGCATTCTAACATTTTCTCAAGAGTATCCAAATCTTTAGACAACTTATTAATTTCAACAATTTTTGAAATTATTTCTTTTTCAAAATTTTCATTTAAGTCAGTAAGTTGTTTAATTTCAAAGGATAATTCTTTATTTTTGCTTACCAATGACCGATTTTCATAACACACTTTCACCCATAAACCATACATCTTTTTGTAAGATTCACTCAAAGACTCATCATTCAATTCAGATTCATCACTATCATAATTTTCTTCATCTTTTGAAACATTATTCAAGCAAACAATTTTTTCATTTTCAGATTTAGAAACAGGTAAAATAGAAGTGAAAGCGACATTACCTTCCTCATCTTCACTACTTTCTGAGTCATTATCACTCCAAGTAGTAATCATACCTTTTTTGTTCTTTTTCAAGGTGTTTGCACATCCAAACTGGATGTGGCCAAATCCATCACATTCCCTGCACTGAATACCCTTTTTATTAGTTTGAAAATGATTAAGAGAAGAATGATTACCTTTTGACGGCTTGCCATTGAACTTCTTATTTCCTATCTTTTTCATATATTTTTTAAAATTCTTTGCAAGCATTGCCATTTCATTATCACCATCTTCATCATCTGATGCTTCTTTTTCAGTACTTTTGAAAGCTATGGTCTTCTCTTTCTCTTTGGAAGTACTTGGCTTGTCTTTTTGATGAATATTTTGATTTAACTCAAAGGTACGAAGTGACCCCATCAATTCTTCTACTTTCATAGTACTGAAGTTTTTTGCCTCTTCCATAGCAGTGAGCTTAACATTGAACCTGTCAGGAAGAACTCGAACGATTTTTCTAACAAGAACAGAATCATCAAGTTTCTCACCAAGTGCAAAATACTCATTAGAAATATCAAATAATCTCTCATAAAATTCAGAAAGTGTTTCAGAATCAGACATCCTAAGGTCATCAAACCTAGTTTGTAACATAATAAATCTAGATCTTTTGACATCTACAGTTCCTTCAAACTGAGTTTGAAGAATTTTCCAAGCATCTTTAGCCGAGACACATGTGGAAACAAGTTTAATAAAACTTTCTCCAACACCATTGAAAATGGCGTGAAGAGCTTTATTATTATAACTGGATAATTTTTCTTCTTCTGTATCCCAAACAAGTTCAGATTTTACCTTTGTGCCTCCATCTTCACCTTTTTCGGTAGGAGGTGACCATCCAGACAAAATTTCTCTCCATGCTTTCTCATCTTGAGCTTTTATGAAAGCTCTCATCCTAACTTTCCAATATGGATAGTTTAAGTCATTAAGCAATGGAGGTCGAGACACCGAACTACCTTCTGCAAAGAAAGACATTTCACACAAAACAAATCAAACGGAAAATAACCACAAGATCTCACTAAAAGTTTAGTGAACCGCTCTGATACCAATTGAAATTCTGTTTTTTATGATTACCAACTTAATTATTCAAATTAAATAATTAATTATTGAACTGTTACAGAAATGTTTAAACAGATACAAAGACTGTTTGAACAGAAACCGGATATGTTTAAACAGTTTGTGACCAGAAGATAAAAACGAACATAAAGTAAAGAACACACGAATTTTTACGTGGTATCAGCAATCTTTGCAGATTGCTGCTAGTCCACGAGGCCACGGCCAGAGAATGAAATTTATTAGAAGAATATCTAAACGATTACAAAACCAAATTGACTTATACAAATAAAGACTCCCTCTTGAATTTGTCGCAACTGTTGTAATCTAAACTCCTAATCAAATTTCTGAAGTGCTAAGATCTTGAACTCCCTTCAAATCATAACACTTGCCCTTTTCCTCCCGAAAAGTGACTCACGAACAAGACTTCTCCTGAAGCTTGATGACCAATGTCCAAGTGTGTTCAACCTGCACAATTAACACAAAGAAAACAATCCAGAAGTACACTGTAATAAACCACTAAGAACTTGCTGGACTCAAGTTCTTCACATAATAAAAAGTCTCTCTAAAACTTGAAAAATATTTGGAAAATAATACACCAAGAGAGATGATTAAAAACCAACGACCTAAGGATGATTATATACTTTTTAGAATCCCTTTAGGTCGTGGAAAACAAATCAGAAATCAAACAGCTAATAAATGGAAAATCTTCCAAAATAGGAAAGTCAGAATCTGTTCAAACAGACTGGCAATCCGTTCAAACAGATTCATTGAATCTGGACAGTTTTTTAAACCCAATTTCCTTAAATAAATAAGGAAACAATATATACTTTATCTCTGCAAGCTGTACACGATTTCTGCATAAAATAAATCAGATCAAAAAATAAAATAAATACCAATAATTTCTAATTCAAGAAAAAATATTCTTTTATAGGAAAATATATATTTATTTTATTAACACATAAATAAAAATCTGAATATAGAAAGACACATTTCAACAAAACAGGAAACTACCCATTTTCGAAATTCACCACAAAATATTACAAAACAGGAAACTACCCATTTTGAAAATACCACTCAATATATTTCGAAAATACACTCCATAATTAATTTTGTCAATTTTATCAAATATGCCAATAAAAGATTTTACAGAAACATTACGATAATTGTCAATTCTCATCGATACCTCGAGCTCCTCCAGTCGTGCTAACTATGATGTCCTCCCCATGACCATTTTTTGTATGGGGAATCTACATGGTAGGCTCGTTACCAATCGAACGGGGTGGAGTAAAATATGTCGTGGTCGCAGTGAATTATTTCACAAAATGAACCAAAGTCGAACCAGGGAAGATAGTTTCAAATAATGGAACCCAGTTCGACAACGAACTCTTTACTAGATTTTGCGAGAAGAACAAGATAATAAAAAAGCTTTTCATCTGCTGCTCACCCTCAAGCAAATGGGCAAGTTGAAGTCATGAACAAGACTTTAAAAATCTCCATTAAAAAACGTCTTGAAGAAGCAAAGGGAAGATGGCTTGACGAGCTACCACAGGTCCTGTGGCATACAAGACAACAACTCGAACATCCATAAGACACTCCATTCTCTCTTGCTTATGGGAGTGAAGAAATGCTGCCTATCGAAGTGAATATCTCTACATTACGATGCAAGGCTTATGATCAAAATTTAAATCACCAATAGCTCGAAGAAGCCTTAGACTTGCTCGAAGAAAAACGAGAAGAATCACAATTAAGAAATGCATCGTATCAGCAACGGGTTACGAGATATTTCAACAAATGAGTTCGAGATAGGAAATTCAGAGTTGGAGACTTTTTACTCAGAACATCATTCTTGGCAACTGGATATCCCTCAACTAGAGTACGCAGACCTAATTGGGAAGGACCTTATCTCATCGAGTCCATAATTCGACTTGGTGTATCAATTTGCTCGACTAAATGGAAAATTGGTGCCGCGAGCTTGGAATAGTGAACATCTACGACCTTACTATCAATCAGTTAGGAGTAATGTTGATTATTTATATTCAATCAATGTAATATTTTTTCGTTATTATTAATAAGTCTATTCATTGAACCATTTTTTTTTCCTCGTACCTCTAATTAAATAACCTAAGATCTATATCTTAGGAATTTAAGGGGTCACATATGGTACTAGATATAACCAAATCATGAGATCAATAAATATATATATATATATATATATAAAAAAGGGTGCATAATCTATAAGCTCGGAAAAATAATATTAGTGAAAATCTAGTTTAAAAGCTCGAAAGTTTAACAGCTCAAAAAGTTACAGTAAAAACGAGCTCACCATTAAGCATATAGACTACAATTTTTTGTTAAAAAAAAAACTTAAGTATTCGTTACGAGCTGCATATCTTTATCATAATAATAAACATATATCATGAGCATAGCTATGGTATTTAAACTATATATATAAAAAAACAATAAGTATATAAAATCACATAAAGCTCAAAAATACGTGCATGATCTAAACAAGTGTAATAACTGCAATAAATGATAAATGCTTGAAAAACCCAGATACATGACAAATTTGAGCATAATATTAATATAGCAGGAATATATAATACAAGAAAACTAAATGCTCAAAAACTTGAGCATATAATTGTTTCAGCCCAAAGGGCATTAGTCACCACAAAAGAGAATATAATTGTCTCGGCCCCAGGGGCCTAGATTGCAATATATATATATATATATATATATATATATATATAAGCTAAGTATATAATAAAAAGGGAAAAGCTGGTTCATCTGTGCTTGGGCTCGACCTCCCGAGGTGGCATCATCCTCGACGTCCCCTGATCTGGAGCCATCTAGGACAAAGACAGTGTTAGAAGTTTCCTCCGCTGTCAACCGAGCTCAGAATTTGTCTATGAATGCCTCTTGTTTGTTGCCAAGGAAAGATAGGTCAATGTCAAGATTTAAAGACTAGATCATGTACATTTCCAGCTCAGTAGAGGTGTCCTTCTTGACCTCAAACTCCTCCAACATCCTGGCTTTCTGCTCCTCCATTAGCTAGAAGCCCATCTTTTTCTCCGCCTCGAGCATCCCAGTGAGTTTCCTCAGGCGATCCAGCTCGATATCATGTTTGGTCACCTTGGCGAGGACCTCATCACAAGCCTTTTTCACCTTGATAAGTTCCTTCTCGAGTGATTTCTTGACACATTTCAGCTCGTCTTTGACCTTGGTCATAGTAGCTTTGGCCTCAACCATATGCTTGTGGCTTGAAGCCACTTGAGTGACCAATAGTTGAGAGTATCAGCGCATGCTGATCATGGCCTGTAATATAAATAGGTTAAATGGATACTAAGAAAAGGGAACAAGGATGTACATAAAATAAATTAAAGTAAAAAGTTTAGTACTGTTGCCATTAACTCCTCAGCTTTGACTCTGATGGATACAAAGGCCTCATTCTTCAAGAACCCCCAGTCAATGCCCTAGAGGTTATTGTACACCCTACCAAAAACCCGTGGTAATTTTGGAGGAGGAGGACGCATGTCGTTCTTCGAATCTGCTCGGCCACGTTTTGAGCTCTTTGGCTAAAGTAAGAACCTAACTAGATAAAAGGAGAAGGACTAGTGACATATTATCAAAAGATGTGTCGCAATCTCTAAAAGTCTCCTTACTAGTACTCAAATCTTCTACTTGATATGTGGGAGAAAACTCGGAAAAGTCGCGCCAATCATTGGAACCATATTGACCTTCAGAAAGAAAACTATCATCCGTATGGACTATAAAATCTACCCCCGACCAGGTTAAAAAGTTGTTCTTAGGGTTATTGAACGACACAAGAATGTTTGGCTCGCGCCGTAAAAGAGTAGGAGACCACCATAATTGGTCATAAATTACTTTACCTCCATCGGTGGAGCTCGAAGAGGCTTCATCTTGAGCCTCGTGACCCGAGTTTGCTTCCTCAACTTGAGGAGAGATTACGACAATGGATGACTCAGAACCCACTCTTCGTCTTTTTCTAGAAGGTTCTGAGGAGCCTGAAACAGGAAAGTCTTCCCAACGAGCATATTTGGGAAATCCGTCATCATCAGTGGCCTTGCCTTCACCAAGGAGACCACAATGGCGTAGCTTGTCCTCATGAAGCAAAAAACTTAATTTAGCTTCCATGAGGAACCTTGTTAAGCTCTTCTCACCTCTCCACCATAGTAGGTGAGGCCTCAGAGCGTTCAATGTTAGCTGAAATGGAATATAAATAATGACGAATTTTAAATGGAAATGAGAATCGAGCTAATAGTTGAGATTAAGAAGAAGACTTACAGATTCATTGGAAAGAATAAAACGTAGATGGATGAAGTCCATTAGTCCAAAAGAATTGGGTCGTGAAATTCAGAGGGTGATTGAGAATGTCCTCCTGAATTTTTATGTCTTTAGGGTAACTCGACAAATAATAGGAACCTTCATTGCCATGCTTCCGAGATGGATTACTTTTGAGACAAAAAAGGTAAAGAATTTCGTAGGGAGATGGCTCCAACCATTTCAACTCGGTGTATATTGACTTGAGAGCTGCCAAAATCCTCTACGAGTTGGTTTGGAGCTGGAAATGAGCTATGTCGGCCTGTTCGATGAAGCTTTTTAAGTATTGCCTTAAGGGTAGTAGTACCCTGACTTTCATATACTCATTGCTCCAGGCTCCGAGCTTGTATTTCCTGTTAGGCTTATCTTCGCCTGACGCATAGGCACTCCGCTCATCTCGAGTAGGAGCACGACACACGAGGTTACTAGAGATTTTGAGACCATGGCTAGCAAGCCAGCCGAATATTCGTCTTATGGAGTGAATTGAACTCTCATAAATGTCCACCTCTAAATAGTTGTACTTGGCAACTAGGAGAGAGGTGTTGACTTTGGGACTGAATGAGGGGAGTGGAGACTTAGTCGAGGATTGGGTGGTTTTACTTGATGATCCTTCCATAATTTCAAAGGAAAGTTCATCGGACTTAAAGGCTATTGAAACTGACAATGAAGGGTCCATAGGACGAGCTCGTGGAATAGAGTTTAGTTCGGGCCAAGCAGCAAGGTGAAGTCTTGTCACTTTCCCTTCTCAGATTTCAACAACTTGGCGTCTATGCGAGGTGCTTATGTCTTGTCTCTCTCTCTCTCTCTTCGGTTTTTGAACTCCAAGATGAGTCTCTAATTGCGAGAAAAATGAGATTTTTCTCTGGGAGAATGTCCACGGTCAGGAATGGTGTGAGCTGAGGACCCCCACCAATTCTTCTCGAAAGAGTATTGCGACATCTAGCAATAAAGATAAAAGGTGAGGGCCCTTTGCTTAAGAAGGAATGTGTGACAGTCAGAATCTCGTGATCCGTAAGGGGAAAGATCGAGTAAAGCTGTGCAATCTCACACCGCCTAGGGAAGGTCAAGTGATGATTCTAAGACTGTGTAGGTATGGAACTACGCAGTTGAAGAAGGCTTAAATGGATTGATGAGTACTACCTATATCAACAAGATGCATCTTCTTTTCGGTAGCCCATCACTTGAGAACTCCAAAGTTAAGCGTGCTTAACCTGGAGTAATCTCAAGATGGGTGACATCCTGAGAAGTTTTCCCAGGAAGCGTGCGAGTGAGGACAGAACACACTGGAAAGACTCGTGTTGGTTTGTAGGGCCAGTCGTCATTCCAGGAAGCAACCATAGTGACGTGGGACATTACAGAACGGGAAATAGAAGAGATGGGTTGAGTTGTCTTGGAATCATGAGCTCGAAATCACGAGTTAAAACATAATGGGATAGAGTTGGTATGTGAATTCCTTTTTAGGCTTGCACAATTTTCTAAGAAAATAGTGCAGTGATAAGTGCATGAAAATGTAATATTATTATTTATAAATGTTAAAATAAATTAGGTTTTAATTAATATTTTCATGTAATTAATTTGTTGTATTTGAATTTGAGAATACTTAGTTTTAATTTAATTTATGTTGCTTTGTGGAGAAATATGGGTAGTTTTGCAAAAGAAATGAATAAAGTGATAAAGGAAGCCCAAAGAGAAATAGAATTCCAAAGAAGTGGCCCATTTCCTCTTAGCCCAATTCTTCTCCATGCTATACCTGAAGTTGAGCTAAGCCATACGAAGCCACCAGCTAAGCCAAGCCGCATCTCCTCCTCACGACACTTGTCGATAGCTGCTTCTTCCAACTTGTGTGGGTCCCACACTCAACATGTTTCCACTCTCTCCACTAGCATGTGTTGCACACCACCTTATAAAAAATCAAATGGTCTTCACGTGTGACCAAGTCCTAAATTCACCGTCAACTTCTTTGATTTGCACGTAATCCAAGGTATGCCTGTCAATTTGTTTCTTTTCCATCAATATGAATAATGAATCATGTTGTCAAATTAGCGTATCTCATATTATTGTGTCTAACCAATATAATTGTGACACTTTATATTTAATATTTCATTTATAAAAAAATTGTTGTTACTCTTTCACAGCAAATTAAATTTTAATATGAAGTGTCATAATTACGTTAGTTAGAAACAATATAAGACACACTAATTTGACAGGAGATCTTGTTTCATGACAAAATACCGATGCGTTCCGAGGAAAGAATATCAAAATAAATAGTTTCCCATATTTAAATATTCAAATAATTGCTCATTTAATTTTCATTAATTGGAATTTAATTAGCTAAATATTTTAATTTTGGGTAACTAAAGCATTATAAATAGACTAGGTTTTATAAAGAAAGACACACTTCATTTTTCGTTGTAATTTTTCTCTCTATAATTTTGTGAGTTTGTTTTGCTTGATAGGCTAAGTCTTTTGGTAAGGTTAGAGATATCTTATATGTAGAGTGAATTTATTTGGGTTATAGATTTGAGCAAACTATTTTTCTTCAATCTTCTTTTAAGCAATTATTTATTAATATAATTGTATTGTTATTTTTCATATAAGCTAGTCACGCTCTTTTTATTTGAATTTCGCATGATATATGAAATTCCGTTTTTTATGATTACCAACTTAATTATTCAAATTAAATAATTAATTGTTGAACTGTTACATAAATGTTTAAACAGATACAAAGACTGTTTGAACAGAAACCAGATATGTTTAAACAGTTTGTGACCAGAAGATAAAAACGAACATAAAGTAAAGAATACACGAATTTTTACGTGGTATCAGCAATCTTTGCAGATTGCTACTAGTCCACGAGGCCACGCCCAGAGAATGAAATTTATTAGAAGAATATCTAAACGATTACAAAACCAAATTGACTTATACAAATAAAGACTCCCTCTTGAATTTTGTCGCAACTGTTGTAATCTAAACTCCTAATCAAATTTCTGAAGTGCTAAGATCTTGAACTCCCTTTAAATCATAACACTTGCACTTTTCCTCCTGAAAAGTGACTCACGAACAAGACTTCTCCCGAAGCTTGATGACCAATGTCCAAGTGTGTTCAACCTGCACAATTAACACAAAGAAAACAATACAGAAGTACACTGTAATAAACCACTAAGAACTTGCTGGACTCAAGTTCTTCACATAATAAAAAGTCTCTCTAAAACTTGAAAAATATTTGGAAAATAATACACCAAGAGAGATGATCAAAAACCAACGACTTAAGGATGATTATATACTGTTTAGAATCCCTTTAGGTCGTGGAAAACAAATCAGGAATCAAACAGCCAATAAATGGAAAATCTTCCAAAACATGAAAGTCAGAATCTGTTCAAACAGACTGGCAATCCATTCAAACAGATTCATTGAACCTGGACAGATTTTCAACCCAGTTTCCTTAAATAAATAAGGAAACAATATATCATTTATTATTGCAAGCTGTACACGATTTCTGGGTAACCAATTCAGATAAATAAAAATAAATAATAATTTTCCAATTCAAGAAAAAGATATTATTTTATAGGAAAATATATATTTATTTTATTAACACATAAATAAAAATCTGAATATTACAAAACAAGTAACTACCCATTTTCGAAATTCACCACAAAATATTACAAAAGAGGAAACTACTAATTTCGAAAATATCATTTCAATTAATTTTGTCATAATTATCAAAAATGCCAATAAAGGATTTTACAATCTCCCCCTTTGGAAATTTGATAGACAAAATTAATTCAAAAACCTGCAACACAAATGTTAGTGATAAGTAAAGAGAAAGAACTCCCCCTGCAAACATGCATTAACTTATAACAAACATATAAAGAAACTGGACTTAACTCCCCCTCAAAATAAGAAGGTCCAGAGTTAAACAAAACAGCAAACAAGCAGGTTTTGGAAAGTATATACTCTCCCCCTTTGTGTCTTTCAAAGAAGCCAAAGAACAATAAACCATAAAACAAAAGAGAGTATAATTGACAAAAAACCAAACGACTGGATCTTTGGACAGAGAATGAACAGCCTCCAATACAGAACGATGTAGACTTTCAATGGACATTACTCGAGCAGCCAAAGAATCAACAGAGGCTCGAACAGCAGCTATTTCTGTTGCAACAAGTCCTGAAAAACAGAGGAGGAGACGAAGGAGATGGCACCTTTCTGGATTGAGAAGTAGGGATCTTATTGGAGGAAGCACCACGAGTTCTCACCATTTTTTTTTCTCTGAAAAACAGAAAGCACTTCCAAGAAAATGAGAGAAAAAAAAATGAGAAGGAGAAGAAATAACTGAGTGAAGTCGTGGGTGAGAGGAAATAGGGTAATAACATGCATTTTTAAATAACTAACTTACCCAAAATGAATACCCACTGCAAAAAGAGGTTTCCCTTTTTTATTAAAAAAATGTTTTAATTAACCAAGAAAAGGAAACAATCTTGAAGACATACGATTCACATACAACTTTCCTTTTTTTTTTTTTTATTAAAAAAAAAAAAATCTGTTTATAAAAATGTAATATGTATAAACACCCAAACCAAAAAAGGTAACCAGAAACAAATACCCCACACGATCTCCTCAATGACTTTTTCCCTTTTTTTAAAAAAATTCTAAACAAAGTACAAGACAATAAAGATACAAATCATGATATTCCAAAATGAGAAAGAAGTCAAAAATAAATTCCTTGAAGACAAAGAATATATTAAATCACACAATTAAATGCATAATTACTCATAATCACCACAATGATTCGGTTCACCAAGAATTTCCTTGACAAATTATTTATTTATTTTTTTATTATCATTTTTTTTTATTTTATATATATGAACAAAAATAAAAACTCAACCCAAAAAAAATCTGCTTTGATCAAAGAGAGTCATCTTGATAAGAATAAAATCAAGCAAATGAAAATAAGAGTTAGTGTAAATCAGAGATAAGAACACTTGTGAAAATGAAAGATTAGAAAGAATATTCGAGAGAAATAAAGCACAATTCAGTCACAAGCACATATTCTTTAAGTGAATCAAACAACATGTATGAGTCTTACACACATTTTTTTATTTTTTTTTTAAAAACTGTGTACAATTTTTATTGCATTGTTTTCAAGCATAAGTGTGTGACAGTGTATGCAAGGGAACATTGCCCAATGACAAATAAGTCTTTTTCGAAATTAAAATAATTGTAACCCATGAAGACGCTGTCACACTACACCAGTGGTAGCCCTTTTCTATGGTAACGTATCATCTTCATAACTCCGAATTACAAAGTTCCAACTTACTCAAAAGACGGCTTTCACACACTGATGCAGGTAGCTCTATTCTTGCACAGGAGCTTGAAACAATGCTACACAAAAGGAAGCTCAAACATTAAACATTGATTAATTTACTCGAATATGCCTAGGAGGAATTGATTAAATTTCTCTCAAGAATATACAACCAAAGATTCATAAACACAAGACAGATTATCCAGCTTGACACACAACAAAATTTTCAAATTGATTAACAATTTTCTTAACCAAAAATAACACACATTAGATCAAGCGGACAACACCATAGCAAGAAAATTTAAAGAGAACAAACCCCCAAAGATTTTCGGAGGAAATCAAAGCGAACCGAATCAAGAGCTTTAGTGAAAATATCTGCAATTTGTTTATGTGTTTCAATATATTCCAAGACAAGAACTTTATTTTCAACTAATTCTCTTATGAAATGATAACGAATATCAATATGTTTAGTACGAGAATATTGCACAGGATTTTTTGAAATATTAATTGCACTTGTATTATCACAAAAAATAGTTAAAGTGTCAAGATCAAACCCATAATCCATCATCATTTCTTCATCCACAAAAGTTGTGCACAACAACTTCCTGCTGCAATGTATTCGGCCTCAGCTGTTGAGAGAGAAATAGAATTTTGTTTCTTGCTGTGCCAAGAGACAAGATTATTTCCCAAGAAGAAACATCCTCCACTAGTGCTTTTTCTGTCATCAGTGTTACCTGCCCAATCAGCATCACTAAAACACACTAGATTAGGGTTAGTTTCTTTTGAATACCAAATACCATAATCAGTAGTCCCATGAACATATCGAATGATTCTTTTGACAGCTGCAACATGAGACTCCATGGGATTTCCTTGGTACCTGGCACACACACCAACACTATAACTCAAATCAGATCGACTAGCAGTGAGATAAAGAAGACTACCAATCATGCTCCTATACAGTGTAGGATCAACTTTGACACCATTTTCATCTTTGGATAGCTTCACAGTCGTTCCCATTGGTGTTTTGGCAATCTTTGAACTTTCAAGTCCAAACTTTTTCACCAAGTTCTTAGCATATTTGCTTTGAGAAATAAATGTGCCTTCATCTAATTGCATGACTTGCAAACCTAAGAAATAGGTCAATTCTCCCACCATGCTCATTTCAAATTCCTCTTTCATTTGCTTCACAAATACCTGCACCTCATTGTCAGAAGTAGAACCAAACACAATATCATCAACATAAATCTGAGCAATAATTATGTTAGATTTAATATTTTAGATAAACAAAGTTTTATCTACACCACCCCTTTTGTATCCATGAGAAACAAGAAATTGAGAGAGTCTCTCATACCAAGCCCGAGGGGCTTGCTTCAAACCATATAGAGCTTTCTCCAATTTGTAAACATGATCAGGTGCATGGCGATCTTCAAACCCTTTGGGTTGTTTAACATATACCTCTTCATTCAAGATCCCATTGAGAAATGCGGATTTGACATCCATTTGGAACAACCTGAAACCAATTAAGCAAGCAATAGACAATAATAATCTAATTGATTCAAGTCTTGCAACAGGTGCAAATGTTTCATCAAAGTCTATTCCTTCCACTTGTGTGTACCCTTGTGCCACTAATCTTGCTTTATTTCGCACGATTGTACCAAATTCATCAGATTTATTTTTGAAAATCCATTTTGTGCCAATAATATTAGTATGCAACGGTCTTGGCACAAGGATCCACACTTTGTTTCTAAAAAATTGTTCTAATTCCTCCTGCATAGCTTTAATCCAATTTTCATCAGTTAAAGCTTCTTTCACATTTTTAGGCTCAATTAGAGATAAGAAACAAACAAATTGAACAACATTACCAAACCTTCTTCGTGTTACCATACTGTCTTTTGGATTTCCAAGTATTAAATCTGCTGGATGATTTAACTTAACTCTGGTTGATGGCTCCTTTTGGACTTCATCCAAAATAATATCTGGAAATTTATTTTCTGTCTGTCCAAAATCTGTTTCATCGGATTCGCGATTTGTTGGAACAGATGGACCAGACGTTGCAACAGTAGTATCACTGACAGAAACTTCTTCGTGTTTTTCAGTAGGTTCATCAGTAAACCTATCAATTTCTTCCTCAGTAGAAAACTCAGAAAAATCCCTGGCATCATCAATAACAACGTTAGCCGACTCCATTACAGTTTGGGTTCTCATGTTATACACACGATAAGCCCTACTGTTAGTGGAGTATCCAATAAAAACACCTTCATCACTCTTAGCATCAAACTTACCAAGATTTTCTCTATCTCTCAAAATGTAACAAACACATCCAAAAACATGAAAATAAGCCACACTTGGTTTCTTACCTTTCCAAATTTCATAAGATGTTTTAGATGTACCTGGACGGAGAAAAACACGGTTGATAATATAGCAAGCAGTGTTAATTGCTTCTGCCCATAACCGTTTGGTCAATTTTTTGCTATTTAGCATCACTCTAGCCATTTCTTGAAGAGTGCGGTTTTTCCTTTCTACAACTCCATTCTGTTGAGGAGTTTTGGGAGCTGAAAACTCATGAGAAATACCTGCAGACTTGCAAAAATCATCATAGACAGAATTCTCAAACTCTTTACCATGATCACTTCTTATACGAACAATTTTTCCAATGTTGCAATCTTTTTCAACTTTTAATTTCAAGCAAAGAGTTTTAAATGCATCAAAAGTATCAGATTTTTCTTTCAAGAAATCCACCCAAGTATATCTAGAAAAATCATCCACACAAACAAAAATATACATTTTCCCATTTAAACTCTCAATTTGAATTGGACCCATAAGATCCATGTGAAGCAATTCTAAAACTTTCGAAGTGTTTATGTCAGAAACACTTTTATGTGTAATTTTTAATTGCTTGCCAAGTTGACAACTTTTGCACTTACCATCAGATTCTTTACCTAGCTTAGGTAAACCACGAACAATCCCTGCATGTGACAATTTTTTCAAGGCTTTGAAATTTATGTGACCAAGTTTAGCATGCCACACATCAGTGTTATTTCTCACAACAGATTGACACATAATAGAAGGCAAAAGAGTATAGCAATTGTCATTAGATCTAATACCTTCAAGAACATTCTCACCATTCTTGTTTAAAACAAAACAATTCTCTTTATCAAAGTTAACCGTATAACCTTGATCACAAATTTGACTTATGCTTAGAAGATTAGCTTTAAGACCTTCCACAAGTAACACTCTTTTGATATTAGGCAACCCTTCAAAGTTAAGAGTACCCATACCAAGAACATTACCTTCAATTCCATTGCCAAAAGTAACAGACCCACAATGCATAGGTTTTATGTCTGTAAGAATAGACCTGTCACCTGTCATATGTCTTGAACAACCACTGTCAAAATACCAAAAATATGAAGAAGCTGATCTACCATATTTACTAGTAAAACCAACAAAACAATTATTCCTTTTTATCCATATTTTCCTTGATTGATTATTTTTATTTTTTTTTCTTTTGAAATTATCAAAATAATTGAATTTCTCAAAATATTCATTTTTGGAAAAATTCATAAGAGTAAAACACTTAGGTCGAATATGACCCTTCCTACCACAAAAATGACAAATTGGAATGAATTTTTCAAACTTACCATTGGATTTACCTGTTGACTGTGTCCTTTCTGTTGGAACAACAGATTTTAGTGAGGATGACATAGGAACATCAGACGATAGCATCCCAGCCGAGATAAGGACAGTTTTCTTTGATTTTTGAGAACTTGAAGCACCAAGTCCCACATGACTTCTTTGACCTGCATTCTGTATATTCTCAAAAACAGTTGAACCGGGGTTAAGCATCCTAACATTTTTCTCAAGAGTATCCAAATCTTTAGACAACTTATTAATTTCAACATTTTTTGAAATTATTTCTTTTTCAAAATTTTCATTTAAGTCAGTAAGTTGTTTAATTTGAAAGGATAATTCTTTATTTTTGCTTACCAATGACCGATTTTCATAACACACTTTCACCCATGAACCATACATCTTTTTGTAAGATTCACACAAAGACTCATCATTCAATTCAGATTCATCACTATCATAATTTTCTTCATCTTTTGAAACATTATTCAAACAAACAATTTTTTCATTTTCAGATTTAGAAACAGGTAAAATAGAAGTGAAAGCGACATTACCTTCCTCATCTTCACTACTTTCTGAGTCATTATCACTCCAAGTAGTAATCATACCTTTTTTGTTCTTTTTCAAGGTGTTTGCACATTCAGACTGGATGTGGCCAAATCCATCACATTCCCTGCACTGAATACCCTTTTTATTAGTTTGAAAATGATTAAGAGAAGAATGATTACCTTTTGATGGCTTGCCATTGAACTTCTTATTTCCTATCTTTTTCATATATTTTAGAAAATTCTTTGTAAGCTTTGCCATTTCATTAACACCATCTTCATCATCTGATGCTTCTTTTTCAGTACTTTTGAAAGCTATGGTATTCTCTTTCTCTTTGGAAGTACTTGGCTTTTCTTTTTGACGAATCTTTTGATTTAACTCAAAGGTACGAAGTGACCCCATCAATTCTTCTACTTTCATGGTACTGAAGTTTTTTGCCTCTTCCATAGCAGTGAGCTTAACATTGAACCTGTCAGGAAGAACTCGAACGATTTTTCTAACAAGAACAGAACCATCAAGTTTCTCACCAAGTGCAAAATACTCATTAGAAATATCAGATAATCTCTCATAAAATTCAGAAAGTGTTTCAGAATCAGACATCCTAAGGTCATCAAACCTAGTTTGTAACATAATAAATCTAGATCTTTTGACATCTATAGTTCCTTCAAACTGAGTTTGAAGAATTGTCCAAGCATCTTTAGCCGAGACACATGTGGAAACAAGTTTAATAAAACTTTCTCCAACACCATTGAAAATTGCGTGAAGAGCTTTATTATTATAACTGGATAATTTTTCTTCTTCTGTATCCAAAACAAGTTCAGATTTTACCTTTGTGCCTCCATCTTCACCTTTTTCGGTAGGAGGTGACCATCCAGACAAAATTTCTCTCCATGCTTTCTCATCTTGAGCTTTTATGAAAGCTCTCATCCTAACTTTCCAATATGGATAGTTTGAGTCATTAAGCAATGGAGGTCGAGACACCGAACTACCTTCTGCAAAGAAAGACATTTCACACAAAACAAATCAAACGGAAAATAACCACAAGATCTCACTAAGAGTTTAGTGAACTGCTCTGATACCAATTGAAATTCCGTTTTTTATGATTACCAACTTAATTATTCATATTAAATAATTAATTGTTGAACTGTTACATAAATGTTTAAACAGATACAAAGACTGTTTGAACAGAAACCGGATATGTTTAAACAGTTTGTGACCAGAAGATAAAAACGAACATAAAGTAAAGAACACATGAATTTTTATGTGGTATCAGCAATCTTTGCAGATTGCTACTAGTCCACGAGGCCACGCCCAGAGAATGAAATTTATTAGAAGAATATCTAAACGATTACAAAACCAAATTGACTTATACAAATAAAGACTCCCTCTTGAATTTGTCGCAACTGTTGTAATCTAAACTCCTAATCAAATTTCTGAAGTGCTAAGATCTTGAACTCCCTTTAAATCATAACACTTGCACTTTTCCTCCCGAAAAGTGACTCACGAACAAGACTTCTCCCGAAGCTTGATGACCAATGTCCAAGTGTGTTCAACCTGCACAATTATCACAAAGAAAACAATACAGAAGTACACTGTAATAAACCACTAAGAACTTGCTGGACTCAAGTTCTTCACATAATAAAAAGTCTCTCTAAAACTTGAAAAATATTTGGAAAATAATACACCAAGAGAGATGATCAAAAACCAACGACTTAAGGATGATTATATACTGTTTAGAATCCCTTTAGGTCGTGGAAAACAAATCAGGAATCAAACAGCCAATAAATGGAAAATCTTCCAAAACAGGAAAGTCAAAATCTGTTCAAACAGACTGGCAATCCGTTCAAACAGATTCATTGAACCTGGACAGATTTTCAACCCAGTTTCCTTAAATAAATAAGGAAACAATATATCATTTATTATTGCAAGCTGTACACGATTTCTGGGTAACCAATTCAGATAAATAAAAATAAATAATAATTTTCCAATTCAAGAAAAAGATATTCTTTTATAGGAAAATATATATTTATTTTATTAACACATAAATAAAAATCTGAATATTACAAAACAAGTAACTACCCATTTTCGAAATTCACCACAAAATATTACAAAAGAGGAAACTACTAATTTCAAAAATATCATTTTAATTAATTTTGTCATAATTATCAAAAATGCCAATAAAGGATTTTACAATATAATTATATTAAAAAATTAGATTATCTCATAATAATTTACAAGTGTTAATAGTAAGAAATTGATTTTGATTGAATACTTTTTAAAATATATTTTATTTACAAAATATGGGTGCTAAATTTTCATATAAGTTCAGTCATGATTTTCTTATGTGATTTTATCATGTAATGTTGTGTCAATAAGATTGTTATTGAAAATTAGTCTTTTATTGCATTATCTCATGAGGGTATATTGTCGAACTTAGAAGATTTGTAATATTATTTGCTTTCATTGAATCAAACCCAAATAAATGGTATTCTCGAAACCTACCAGTTTTTATCATTGATTTTCTCATCTCATATACACTTTGTCTCTACAATATCTCACACAAGTTGTTTTCCATTCTCTCATGTTTATTTTCACTTATTTCTAAACTAATTGCTTGCTACATTTAGAACTTATTTTAGACATCTTCTCGTGGATACGACCACCCATTCTATACTACAATTGACTGCTTTGTGAAGACAAGTTTGGACTTAATCATGTAGTTACCCAAAAATGTGTTTTTCGTGGTTTTTGTGAAAAATAAAACCCAATTGCTTAGACATTACGAAACATAGCAAACTAAGAAATTGCCTAAAATCTACCCTCTCTGTTAAAGTTCATCATAAACAGGAGATGCATGCATATGTACCAGTAAGAAAAACAAAAAAAGAAAGGAAATCTCTTCAAAATAAATGAGAACTTACACGAAGAAGTTGATAATGAAATCATAGTGTTGAGTATAAGAGTTTGGGGTTAAGGAATGCCTTAAGTTCTTCATGAAAATTGGGAATTATTTATGGTATATGATCTACTTTTTGTTTCAAAGAGAGGAAGATGAAGAACTCTTATGAAAACGTCAATGGTAAAAAGAATGGGAAGGAGGAGTTATAAATGAGATTTTGACCGTTTTCCACCATAGGATTAAAAGTGATAATTAATCCTACGGTTAAATACTGATTTAAAATAGCAGCAAGGAAGTTGAAAAGACAAGGGTAGGAAACCAGTACTTGAGTATTGGGAATTCTCTATAAAAATAACACGTATACACACTCGAGTGTGGTAGGTGGGCACATGTCTCAATAAGAGAAAATTCAAAAGTCCCTCTCGAGGGAATACAAATATGAACTTATGAGGGGGCAAATGTTATACCCTATTTTCTAGGAAAATATTTTTACTTGAATAGTTAGCTCATAAATTATCTCAATAAGCTCGATTTTAGATATTATTATTATAATAATATCAATATAATTTTACAAGTAATAAAGGTTTGCCGAGCAAACATAAAGGGCGTAGCTCGAAAGATAGTTGTTATCTTAGCTTGGAGACGGCGAATTGGCTCGAAAGCGCACCATCATTTAAACTCAAATGATAACCAAGTTAGCTCTAAAGATTGACAGACGACTTGGAAATAACAGAATGCTATGCATGAGAAGATTGGTTCCACTTTTATAGGAAACCTATCAGATATTTGTAATGATGTAATTGATTTATATTTGAAATTTAAATATAAGATATTTTGTAACTGCCCCCTAAAATTGTGGGGAAGAGAACTGAAACCATGCCTATAAATACCTGGATTGTAGTCATTTATTTTTTCGCACAAATTCTGCACTGAAGCTCTGAGAAATTGCTTTCTAACTTTACCTCAGAATTCTTCATAAAAGTAACTTGTGAACTAGGTAGATTTAACTACTATACCCGTAAAATCCATGTGTTCATCTTTAATTTTCTAAAACAATTATTAGGTTAATTGCTCTTGTTCTTAGTTGACGAAAATCTACGTCAACAGTAACTTCTAAGGTTTTTTTTTTTTGTTTGATTAATAAAAAACTATTATTACTCACATACAAATTACATGAGTAACCATAAAGTATACTAAAACTTTTCATTAAAAAGTTACTATTGTAACTCATAACTTTAAGTTACTTTTCATAAAAAAGTAACCAAAGTATCTTATCGTAAGTAACAAAAATGTTACTTTTGGTAACCCAAAAAAAAAAAAAAAAAATATGGAATTCCATGAATTCTCTATTTTAAGTATATTATTTTTGAAATCTGGTACTTTTTGATGACATGACAGTATATTTTTGTAAATAAAAATTTGTAGCTGACTTTTAGAATTAAAATGCAAAAATCCACATGAAATATAAATTTCTCAATTATTTTTTTGGTCATCTTAAATTCAATTTTAAAGTTTAATTTTGAGTTTCTAAGAAAGTTAAAAATAATATTTTATTATTTAAAGTAGTAAAAAATGACTCCTCCATTTAATTTTAGTCAATTATTTTTTAAAAAAGATAAAAATACATTTACTTAAAATTCATTAGTATATATTTTTTTCATTCGAATAATTTATAAAATTGATTCAACTTAAAGGTTAAAATAAAACTATATATATTTTTAGGTTTTAGATTTTATTTATTTAATTTAAGATTTTATTTATTAATTTTATTGATATTTAAAAAAATATTATGAATATATTAATGCATAAAAAAGGTCAAATACAGTTTGTATTTGTTTTAATTTTAAATTTTTTGTTATATAATTTTATAAAGTAATTATTAGTGCATTTTAAGTGAGAACATTTTTATCTATCAAGAAAGTTTTGACAAAAAATAGGTATAAGTGTTCAATGATAGAATTGAATGAAAATGATAGATTTAATGTGCACAAAACTCAAGTAAAATACAAAATTATTTTTACATGATTCAACCCAAGAATTGTCCTACGTCGACGAGACAATTTTATTACTGTTTAAGCTTAAGAACTGTAGAATCAAATGAACTAAAGTCAGTTGAGTTTTCTACAACAAGTCAACCTTGATTACAAAAGTTCTCTCAATAAAATATAAAGCTTAAAAAATATAATGATCCATCTTGACATCTTCCCTCTACTTATAGGAGGATTAAGGGAACAATTAGAATAATTAATCACAACATGTTCCCTCTAATTTCAGAGTAAGGATTATATTTAAATTTATAATTAACATTTTAAATAAGAAAATAATACTCTGCAAAGATTTATGCGCACATAGACACATATACGAACAATGCAATAACATCCCTATACGAATAAAGTGTTATCAAACAAGCTACGACAGTCCACAACAACTTTATCTTTGCCATGTCATCTCTCAAAAATTAGGTATAACATTTGCCCAAATCAGCTTTCATGTGATCATAAGGCTGACTTGTACACGATCTACTTGTTCGCTTCTATTAGTGCGCTACTAGCCTTGGATGGTTTACTTTCCCAATAATTTTTTACTTATGAAATTCCTGCCTATTGGAACTAATCACCACCGCCCACTGTTTGACATTCCCAGTTTAATGATTGCACACACACACAACCTCATTTATAAATAGGTCAACTATTATTTTTCAAAACTTTACACGCTTTGAACTCTTCTTGCATGATGCAAGGTGTACGCCCTAATTCTCCACGGGCTATTAGCGAGCTGAGGTATGGCATAATTATATCAGCCACGTGGATGCCACGTACCCATATCTGCTATTACCAGGTCCCACCTCTTTAGCTCGAGATAACCAAAGGCTTACTAAGGTTACTAAGGAGTCAGGTCAGAAGTATAGACACCACAGGCTAAGAAGACATCCAGCTCGAGGCACGTGCTTGAGTTGGAAGCTGTGACCCTTTATAAAGTCAACCACGCAATGTAAACGTGCATATATCAGACATCACGTGTCTGATATATCCCTGAATTCTCGGACACGCAGCATAAACGTGCGTGTTCAGGCACCCACGACTAGGTTGGGCCGTGCAGCCCATTATCCCCTTTACCTATTGATTAGACCACACTTCATTTGTCAGGTTTTAGGAATTAATCATGAATGTCACAAAAAGTGACATGATGGGTAAGAAGGTCAGGGGATGACCCCCCTTGCCAACCCCCAGGTGCTCTCTCCTATAAATATGGAGACCCTGGGAGTTGCAAATGGTTGGATTCTATTGTGTAAAGAAATACCCTGTAAAGAATACCAGGAAACTAGCAATAATATTGGCTGGTGGAGTAGAAGGATTTTAACCTTTGAACCACCTAAAAAAGTATTCGTATCACCATTTTATTTTAAGATCATTCATCTGTTACGGTTCATTACTTACCACTAATCTCATTCTCTTATTCTATTAATTACCTGTTGGTGAAGAACCGCGTCAACAGTTTGGTGCTTTCATTGAAAGCTTGTTAGATTGATGCTATCGCAAATACCCAACCATGGTGGTCAGTCGCTCAAGACACGGTAATGAGGCCGACCAACATGATGGGCAGGAGGCCCATCATGCCGCCATCTCTGATGATCAGAACCCTGAAGTTCAACAGCGGCCGGGCAAGCAGCCAATAGGCCAAGATGACATTGGAAGTTCGGCACCCCGACCACCTAATCCAAACCCAGATTTTTACACAGCGGTAGAAATGGAGAATGCTCAGCTGAGGAGTCAGCTGGCGAAAGCTAACCAGCAGATTAAGGAGGTGTTGGCCCGACTACCCCCTCTTACAACCGATGTTAACGTCAGAAAGAGGCAAGGCGAGACTCATAAGTCCTGCCGGGGTAATCGGTCCAGGCCTAGCCGGTCGGCTAGACCCTCGACATCAAATTCTACTCCCTCATCGCACCACCAAGAGACCATCTTTGAAGAATTACCTAGGGTCGAGCAACAATACAGCCGATCGGTCCGAACTTCAACTCCCAGCTCACTTCCACCCTCGAGTGTGCCTAGGAGGGCTCAAGGGAATTCTCGAAGGAGATCCGGAGAGGGCTCACAGCGACAGCCCGTCCCGGCTAGCTGTCCTGTACCCCGCTCAGACCGCCGAGCGCAGGACCCGGAGGTTGGCAGAGCCGAGCGGCCCCTACCTAACCTGATCCACCCTGATGGGACCAGGATTGCATCCCCGGTCAGACATCCTCCTTCACCGATAAGATATCTGTCTCCTCCTCGACCAGTCCGAGATATTCCAGCTTATGGGAGCAGTAGGAGAAACCCACCTTCCGCAGGACCTTCCCATCATAGCAGGGCACCCAGAGAATTCTCGGATCAACACCCCCAGAGGCGGGCTCCAAGCTTCTCAACCGGGAGATATTGGACCGGAAGCCGCTGAAGTGATCTTTCTGGCGGAGACCTGCGCCAACGCCTGAGCTCGGTGCAAAGTCCTCAAGCCACCACGAGGGGCAACCTCCGAGATCGTCTTAACTCTCAAAGGGGAGACCCAGTAGGAAACGGCAGCCGTGCTCGCCCAAGGGAAGACCTGTCCGAGGTACGCGACAGCGGGAATGTCCCATATAAGCTATCTCAAGATAGGAGGGACAATAACCCGCCAAACGTGTACAATGGATCCGGAGCTGTTGAACAGCCCCGGAATAACCAAGGAAATCAGGACAAAACCCTTGAGCGGCTGGCTCAGATGGAGGAGCTAATGAGGAAGCTCCTGTAAGAGAAAGAAAAAGACGAATATGATTCAGGGGACGAACTTGAGCTCTTCGCCCCCAGCATAGCAGCAACAACATACCCACCCGGTTTCCGTATGCTGCACCTGTCCAAATTCAACGGAGATGGAGATCCGTCAGATCACCTGGGTATGTTCAATACCCTGATGATGGCCCACAACATTGGCCCCGAGCTGAGGTGTTTAATATTTCCCTCCACATTGACTGAGCTGGCCAGACAGTGGTTTAAACAGAGTAAAAAACGGTCAATCAGCTCGTGGAAAACTTTCTCTACTGACTTCAAGAGAGCATTTCGAGCTTCCCAGGCTGCCCGCGTCAAGGCCGAAACCTTGGCAAACGTAAGGCAACAACCCGACGAGCCTCTGAAGGCTTACCTGAGCAGATTTGCGAACGTCACTGCTCGGGCCAGAGACGCAGATGACAGCTCTAAGCTCATGGCTTTGAGAACTGGAATCCTCGTTGGAGGGGGACTCTGGAATGAGATACAAAGGAAGGGAGTTTGCTCTGTAAACGAATTCCTAAATAGGGCCCAGGGGTGGATCAACTTGGAGGAGGCACAAGCCTCAGCTGCAGGAACCAGCCAGGTCCCTGAGCAGCCCGCTGGAGTGGGAACGGAGATCGTGACAGTGACCCAGAACGTTACACAGAATAACCAGTTTGGTGGAGGCAAGAGAAAGGGGAACAGCGAGGGCAACCAGCACGGCCCAAAGAAGAATAAGTCCGTAGAAAAATTTAAGCCGGTCTACGTGACTTATACGGAGCTCACCCACTCTAGGGAGAACATCTTCCTAGCAAACTCTGCTCACCTCCACTGGAAGAATCCGGAGCCGTTAAAGCACCAGAAGGGAAAGCGAGACCCCTCCAAGTTTTGCCGGTTCCACAACGACGTTGGCCACAATACCGATGACTGTAGACACCTGTAGGATGAGATCGAGACTCTCATCTGAGCCGGACCCTTGGCTCAGTATGCGCGGAACAGGGTTCCCGCAAGCTGACCAGCTCCGGAAGTCCCGGTCAATCAGCCCGGGTCTCGGATAGATCAGGACGTCCCTCCTCTAGTGATAGGAGGAGAGATCTCCACAATCTCTGGAGGTCCTCATTTGGCTGGCACAGGCAGAGGTGCCTAAAAGAGGTACGTCAACAAACTTAAGGCTCATAATGGAGTGGAGTTCGTCCCCGAGCAGCATATGCTAAAGCAACAGCGATTGGAGAGGCAACCAATCATTTTTACTGAAGAAGATGCCAGCCACGTTCAGTTCCCTCATAACGACCCTCTGGTCGTAGCAGTACAGCTCGCTAATCGAAGGTTAGGAGAGTGTTGGTCGATAATGGCAGCTTGGTAAACCTTCTATTCCGGTCCACACTGGAGAAGATGGGTTAGTCTGTCGCCGAGCTGAAGGCAACCTCCATAATGCTTTATGGTTTCTCTGGAGAAGGATCGGCAGCAATAGGGATGATCGAGCTAGTGATCACCTTAGAAGAAGGACCTCGGACGGTTTCAAAACTCCTTGAGTTCGTGGTCATCGACTGTCCCGCCGCGTACAATGCCATTCTGGGTCGACCTACAGTTATAGCTTTCGAAGCCATTACCTCCATTTGCCACCTCGCGCTGAAATTCCCTTCTTCCATGGGGATATGCACGGTCCGTGGCGATCAACTTGCTGCCAGGGAATGCTACAACATTTCCACGAAGGGAAAATTAAAACCCAGGCAGTTAACGATGACCGTCCAAGGTGGAGAGGAGGAATCTCAGGAACCTTTGCCTAATCCTGAGATTGAAAAACCTCAGAACGCCGAAGGGGAAAATATCGTCCTGAGTGATGATATTGACCCCAGGGTAGGCGAGGATAAGTCCGAGCTCCAAGCTATCGAAGAGCTTGAGGAGGTAAATATCGATCCACAGAATCCCTCACGGATGGTTAAGCTCGAGAAAAACCTCTGTGGCAAGAGGAAGGCGGAGCTGATCAAGTTCCTAAAGGAGAACCTGGATGTGTTCGCATGGTCACATGAGGACATGGTGGGAATCAGTCTAAGCGTCATCATGCACACCCTCCATTTGGATAAGAGCGTGCCTATAATGCCCCAAATTCTTCGATGTGTTTAACAGCGTGAACAGTAGGCCGGGAGGGCCATACTTGCTTAATTATGTTATTAATTGATAAAATGCATGTATATGTTGATTATATTATGATATGATGTGAAATGCATGCATGTGAGTCCATATTTCTAATTACAGGGGTGTGATGGTAATTTGGCCCGTTGAGGGTAAATTGATTATTTGTACGCATGTTGGTGACATATTATGAGACCACATTATGATGTGGGTTTTCTCGAGCCATTTGACATGAGACGATCAAGGAATGTTAATTATCGGTTCGGTCATAACAGGCTTAAGCTCGGGGCTCGGGGTGAGTCTCGGGGTGTTTTAAGGATTAGAGTGTTACCGGGCATTAAAGGGTAACGGGATGTGAATTATTGGTGTTTGAGGATATTGAGATTAGCGAGAATTGGGAAGCGTTAATTATGATTAACGGGATTAGTGGGATGTGCCAAAATTACCCTTGAAGTGGCTTTAGAAGCTTTAAAAGACCTAGGGGTATTTTAGTCTTTTGGTTTGGATATATATGATGCTTGGAGGCTGTAGAATAAACAGAACCAAAAACAGAGTTTTCTTCTTCTCCTTCCCGTACCTTCTCCTTCCTTCATCTTCCTTGTGAATCTTTGTGATCTTGTTGAGGATTTGAGCTTGGGAGCTAGGCCTTGGTACTTTGGGAGAGTGTTCCACTGTGGAAGAGCACCATAACCTGAACTTGAGGTAAGCTTTTAGCCACTAGTTTCCATGTATGCTCTGTTTTCGTTTTAAGATTTCAGCTCTAGATTTTGGTGTGGAAAGTTGGAATCAAGGGGAGTTTATGTGGTGTCTTACTTGGGTTATGATGGGGGAGAGTTATGGGTGATGTTTAGAGGTTTGACCCTTGGGGGCTGCTGGGTTTGGGCGCCTCTGTTTGAGGGGCGGGCCGCGGCATGGCCAAGGAGGGCCGCGGCCCTTAAGGCATTTTTGGCCAAAATGGAGTTTTTAGCATGGGGATTCAAGCCTAAGGCCTCGGGGTTGAACCTACTACCCGGTTGAGTAGTGTTTGATGTCTCGGAGGTTAGGTTTTGGTTTGGGAACATTTTATTATTCAATTTATTGATGGAATCCCATAATTTGGTTATGATCAGGTAACCGCTAAAGGACCAAAAAGGTTGATCGTTCTCAGGGTTGTTCTTTTATTCATTCTTGCTCGAACCAGAGGTAAGAAAACTGCACCCCAAGTGTGACATGCATGGATACTCGTGAGGCATGTTGGTTGTGTAATATGGACATGGATTGAATATAGAATGTTGGGCATATGTTGCTCACTTGTGCATGGCACTGACTTATTAGTCAGGTTTGGCAAAGGAGCTAGTATCAACTGTGAAGTTGTGACTCACTAGTCAGGTTTGGCAGTGGTACTGTGCACTGACTCATCGGTTAGAATTGGCAAAGGTGTTAGTATCAGCTGTGAAGCTGTGACTTATTAGTCAGGTTCGGCAGTGATACTGGACACTGGTCACATAGCGCTGACTCATTAGTCAGGACGGCCTTAGCGTGGATCACGCAAGCCAACAGAGATTAGATCTAATCTACTATTAGCATTGAATGACTCGAAGAGCACTAATGCAAGACCGACCCTGAGGGTTGATGATTGAGATAAGCACTTGGAGGCTAGTGGCTTACCTAGCAGCCACTCTCCCTCTTGAATCATATGATGCTCACTCGCTTGTTGGAAAGCTTTATGTTCAGTGTGATTATAATGATAATCATTTGATAATGTTTATGAAAAGTATTATGTTTTCTTGCTGGGCTTTGGCTCATGGGTGCTATGTGGTGCAGGTAAAGGGAAAGAAAAGCTCACCTAGCCTTGAGTGGAGAGCTGATGTGGTGATGTGTACATATGCGGCCGCTTGACCACCACGGCCAAGGAGTTCTCAGAGGAACTAGGGGGTTTACCCTATTTTTGCCACTTAGGTCGGCAGAATTGTAAATTTAAATCTGTAATGACCATTTTGAACTGAGAACCACTTGTAAATATTTTGTTTAGCTCTGCAGAGCAGTTTGTAATGAAAATATCCATTTCCTTTTTATTGGTTTTATGCCTTAACCTGTTAATTACGCTTAGAGCACGTTTTTGACCAAAGGACTCAGGTAGTGAGTCAAATTTCCGGTCCACCGTTCACCGTAACTGTTCTGGGGTAGCCAGGGCGTTACAGTGCCTGCGAAGTCCCAGAAACAGAGGCGCCTGGGAAAAACTCGAGCTGAAGCCCTAGAAGAGGAAGTAGCCCGGCTCAAAAAGTGCGGCTTTATCCGCGAAGCCAAGTTCTCGGTCTGGGTCGCCAATCCTGTGTTGGTCCCGAAGCCCAACGGGAAATGGCGGACCTGCATCGACTTCTCTGATCTGAACAAAGCTTGCCCCAAAGACTGTTTTCCCTTGCCAAGGATCGACCAATTGGTAGATGCCACGGCGGGGCACGAGCTCATGTCCTTTATGGATGTGTACTCAGGCTATAATCAGATCGCCATGAATCCGGCGGACCAGGAGCACACTAGCTTCATGACCCCAACTAACGTCTATTGTTACAAGGTCATGCCGTTCGGACTAAAGAACGTCGGTGCTACATACCAGAGAGTGGTAAACAGAATGTTTGCCAACCAAAATGGGAAGAACATGGAAGTGTACGTTGACGACATGCTGGTTAAGTCGAAAACTGCTGATAACTATGTTTCCGACCTAGAGGAATGCTTCAAGATACTAAGAGAATACGACATGAGGCTTAACCCGCAGAAGTGCACTTTCGGGGTCGCATCTGGAAAATTCCTGGGTTTCATTGTCAACACTAGAGGAATCGAAGCGAACCTCGATAAGATCAGGTCGTTGCTCGAGCTTCCCTCACCTCGGTCGCGAAAGGATGTTCAAGGCCTGACAGGAAGGGTGGCAGCCCTTAATCGGTTTATTTCTAAATCCACCGACAAGTGCCTGCCATTCTACAACCTGCTCCGGGGGAATAAGAAGTTCGAATGGACAACGGAGTGTGAATGTGCCTTCCTCGACCTGAAAGTGCATCTGGCCGAGCCACCCATATTATCCAAACCAATGGCAGGAGAGCCTCTTTTCCTTTACCTAGCTGTCACAGAAGATGCAACTAGTGTCGTATTGGTCCGAGAAGAAGACCGGGTTCAAAACCAGTCTATTACATCAGCAAGAGACTTCTCGGGGCTGAGTCCCAATACCCGTTGATGGAGAAGATGGCATTCTGTCTTATCACGGCCTCCTGAAAGCTCAGGCCGTATTTTCAATCCCACTCAATACATGTCATGACCGATCAACCTTTAAGGCAGGTTTTGCAAAAAACTGAAGCATCGGGACGCCCGTTGAAGTAGGCTATTGAGCTCAGCCAGTTCAAGATTGTGTACACTCCGCGAAATGTAATAAAAAGCCAGGCCCTGGCCGATTTTGTGGCAGAATGCACAGGATTCCGAGAAGATTCTGTGGAAGATTCACCCTAGGTCACCTCGGCCCAGGCGTCATAGAAGATCTTCGTGGATGGCTCATCTAATGAGAACGGCTCCGGGGCTGGAATCATTTTGGTATCACCAGAAGGGCATAGATTCCACTCAGCTCTGAGATTCAGATTCAAGGCATCCAACAACGAGGCCGAATACGAAGCTTTGCTGACCGGGCTAAGGGTGGCCCAGGAGCTGAAGGCCAGCTCCGTTCAGTGCTTCAGCGATTCCCAGCTCGTGGTAAACCAGGTACTAGGTGAATATCAAGCATGGGGAACCAAGATGGCTGCTTACCTGGCCAAGGTAAAAGTCGAGTTGTTCGCATTCGAACGGGGCTCAATCGAGCAGATACCTCGAGAGCAGAACGCCAACGCAAACGCCCTCGCCAAGCTCGCTACCTCCGGGGAGACGGAGACTTTGGGATTAGTACCGGTAGAATTCTTGGAGAAACCAAGCATAGAAGAATTCGGGGCGGAGGTCGAGATGATCGACGCAAGACCGTCCTGGATGACCCCCATCCTCGAGTATCTCACCGAAGGAAAGTTACCCGAAGGGCGTAATGACGCACGACGGATACTTTACCAGGCTCCAAGGTATACAATGGTAGATGGGATGCTATATCGGCGTGGGCACTCTCCACCCCTCCTACGATGTGTTCTGCCAGGCAAAGCAAAGACCATTTTGCAAGAAGTGCACGAGGGTTTTTGCGGGGACCACACTGGGGGGCAAAGCTTGGCCCTGAAAGTCTTGAGGCAAGGTTATTACTGGCCCACTCTGTCAAAGGACTCGATCCCGTACGTCAAGAAATGTGACAAGTGCCAGCGATTCGCCACCGTTGCCCAAGCTCCCCCAGTCGAGCTGAAGATGATCTCGTCCCCGTGGCCATTCGCGGTCTGGGGAATCGACTTGGTTGGCGCCCTCCCCACTGGAAAGGGAGGGGTCCATTACGCGGTGGTGGCTATCGACTACTTCACCAAGTGGGCTGAGGCAGAACACTTGGCAACAATCACTTCCAAGAGAGTCCTCAACTTCGTGGTCAAAAGCATTATCTGCCAGTTCAGGCTGCCAAAGAAAATTGTGTCCGACAATGGGACTCAGTTCGACAGCGACCTCTTCACTGAATTCTGTGAGAGGTACAGCATTGTGAAAATTTTCTCCTTCGTGGCCTATCCCCAGGCAAATGGGCAAGTCGAGGCCGTCAATAAGACGCTAAAGGTGAGCCTTAAGAAGAGACTGGACGAAGCCAAGGGGGTCTGGCCAGAACAGCTCCCCCAGGTACCGTGGGCATACCGAACCTCGCATCGAACTTCTACGGGTCATACTACTTTCTCCCTAGCTTTTGGGAGTGAGGCAGTCCTTCCTGTCGAGATAAAGATATCGTCGCATAGAGTCCAGGCGTATGACCAGGACCGCAATCACGAACTGCTTTGCACATCCCTCGACCTGATTGATGAAAGACGAGAAGATTCGCAGCTCCAGCTCGCGCATTACCAACAAAAAATACTCGTTATTTCAACTCAAAGGTCAGAAAACGTGCCTTTGGCATTGGCGACCTGGTCCTCAGGAGAGTCTTTTTAGCCAGTAAGGATCCCAAAGATGGAGTATTGGGACCGAACTGGGAAGGGCCATACCAAATAACCGAGGTCGTAAAGGAAGGAACCTACAAGTTAGCTCGGCTTAACGGAGAAGCAGTCCCACGAACTTGGAACGCCATCCATTTAAAGAAATATTATAAGTAATACCCTTGTAAGGCTTACATAGAAAGGCCATTTTTTGTTTATTAAGCAATGAGAATTAAATCTTTTTTCACTATTGTGTATATTTGCGAATGTAATCTCAAGTAACCACGAAAGACCCTTTCCTAATTACTTAGGGGGCATATGGTGCCTGGATACAACCAGGTCGCCTTAAAGACTTAGAAGTTGATTCAAATCGATTGATTGATGTTTTTCTTAAAAAGCACGAGATATTGATAAAGGATTAACGCGAACTAAGTCGTATCCTGGATATAACCAGGTCGTCCTAAAACTTAGAAGTTAATTCAAATTGATTGATCGTTGTTTTTCTTAAAAAGCACGAGATATTGATAAAAATTAACGCCAACGAAGTTTTCAAATTAACGTCCTGGATGCAACCGGGTCCTAAAACTTAGAAGTTAATTCAAATTGATTGATCGGTGTTTTTCTTAAAAAGCACGAGATATTAATCAAAAATTAATGCGAACTAAGTTTTTAAAAGTAATGTTCAGGATGCAACCAGGACTTATCTTAGAAGTTGGCTCAAAATTGATTATGTTTTTTCCTAGAAAAGCATAAAATGTCAATCGCAGCACCAACAAAAACTAAGACTATTACCAAAATGCATAAAGGCAAAATGATGTAAATCAATTAAAAGCAAAAATTTGGTATATCCAATTGTCTCGAGGTTAGAAAACCTCGTACAAAGTTACAAAAAAAATATATGTTGTTCGAAGGGTAGAAAGAAAAGAAGTCCTAGGCTCCGCCAGGCTGCTCCGATGAGGTCACCACCTCGCCCTCCTGCTCGGCGGCTGCGGAGGTCCCCCGGTCCCGAAGGGCGCCTCTTGCTGAAGACGAGCTTTGAACTTCTCCAGGAATCTGTCCCATGCATCCACCCCCAGAAAGGAGAAGTCACCATCTGGGTTGTAGACCCAACAATGGTACAGCATAGCCTCCATGGAGGAGCTAGCGGCTGCCCTCTCCGTCGCCAGGGCAGCCTTGGCCTCCTCGGCCTTGGCCTTCGCGGCGTCCAGTGCGGCCCGAGCGGCCCTGGCCTCCTCGAGCTCAGTCCTCACAGCGGCTAGGGTGGCCTTGGTGGCCTCTGCCTCCTACAACTTAGATCGAGACGCGTCTAGCTTGGCCTGCGCAGTCGCCAGGGCATCCTTGGCATCCTGTTCCTGCTTTTGGGCAGTCTTAATGGCAGCCAAAGTTTTCTGGTGCTTGCCCCTCATATCCTCGAGCCGAGCCCTAGATCGGGATATGCTCCGATGGAGAGCCAAGGCACCCTGCAAGACGAAAAGATGATAAGGTAATTGCCTTAGAGAAAAAAAAACAACAAACATGTGATGAATAATGGGCAAGGGATACAAATGGCAAGGCCAACTTACCGTGAGAGCCATCCCCAGAAAAGACTCCATCACGTTCTCTGGGCTCCTTGTCTCGATCGCCCGCAGGTCCCTCTCGGCAGCATTGTAGTAATGGTCCACGGTGTAGCTCGCCGTCTCATAGACCGTTCCCCAAAAGACGTCGGGAATCTTCTCCAGAGCCCGGGGGTTCACCGGGACGCGCACCTCGGGGGTTGTGGTTGACAAGGTCCCGGTGGGCACCTCCGTTTTCCGAGCAGGGTCGGGAACTCGCAGGGGAGGAGGAGGCATCTTCATTGCAGGAGGAGGCGGAGGCACTTTCTCCTGAGCTGCCGGAGCTTGGTTTTTCCCCTTTGTAGGGGACTTAGAGGTACTCCCGATGGCCTTCTTCGCTAGCTGGAGATTTTTCACCATGGGCCCAGAGGCCCCAGAGGAAGGGTTCCCTCCAGGGAACATAGCTCGCAGGTCGTTGCTCCCGGGCTGAGACATCTCCTCTGAGAAAGCAAAGGCAAAGTATTAATATACAAGTAGAAATATTTATGCAAGACAACAAAAGTTAAAGGGAAAACAGATCTCAAGTATATTGAAAGGGATCCTACCCACCGAGCTAGAGTTGGAATCTATGGTCATGACCACCGTCCTCGGAGCTGTAGCGGGGGAATCTAGGTTAATGACTTCGCGGGCTGGAAGAGGTTCTGGGTCCAAATCTGGCTTGGGACTAGACTCTTCTACATATTGCCTAAGACCCGGAGCTACTATACCCTCCCGAAGGGAGAGCCACAACCGAAGATTGGTCCCATACTCCTCAAAAAAGACCGACCTAAAAGCTATGGTGTTATCTACGACTACAGTGCCCCTAGGGCGGCTACTTTCGTAATCCAGCACGAGCTGGTCGACGTATTGGAGTAAGGTTACGTCGCGGTCTGGGTCATTTCGATGACATTGAACGGGCTGGTTAGGATTGAACCTAGCTAACTGAAGGTTTGCAGTGGCCCTATCTAAGTCCATAAACATATAAGGATTACCTTGCCCCGGAGGGACCGGCTGCTGCTCCGGACCGGGCCCTCTCCTCGCCTGTTTCTTGGGCGACCTCCAGCGCTCGGTTCTACCTCACGAGGGGTACCTCGTCCTCCTCGTCCTCTTCTTCTCCCGCGGCCTCCTCCTCGGGGATGGGCGCTATCTCCCGAGCTAGAAGGAGGCCCCGCTGTCTCCTCAAGGCCAAAGTCTGGCCTGGGGAGATTAGCTTGCACACCAGCATCGTCTCGTCCGACACGAGCTGGCGATAGTCCTTTTCGCTGGGGGGCAGCCCTGCCAATGTCTCGTATTGACCCCCGAGAGTCATGGACTTGGTCATCCTCACGAAAATGGCTGCATGGTTGTCTCTAAGTTAGGAACTAATAAAGGAAGATAATCAATAATCAACTTACGAGCTAAGAGCAAAGGATACTTACGAGGGCGGTTGAAATAGTGATGTTCGCAATTGTGAAACCCTTTCGACATGAAGAACTGGTCTTTAAAGTCGTTGGGGTGGCTGGGCAGCTCGATGACCGCAGCCGTGTTTGGACAACGGGTCAGATAGTAGAACCCGTCACCTCGCCCCCTCTGATCCGGGCTGGCCTTGAGGCAGAAAAAGTAAAGGATGTCCGCAGGTGTGGGGACCTCCCATTCCTGCTTCAGGAATAAATATCTCAACCCCGCTAACAAATGGTAGGAGTTAGGGGGAGTTGGAAAGGAGCCAGCTTCACGTAGTTGAGAAAATCCGCGAAGTACTAGTCCAGCGGAAGGAAGGCCCCAGCCTTGAAGTGCTCGTCACTCCAGGCCGCGTATTCCTCATCAAGCGGCGCGCAGCTCCGCTCGCCTTCTAGGGGAGGTCGGGCGTTTAGGGCACCCCTCCCAATCTCAATATTGTGGGAAAGGAATATCTTATTCACTTTCCCCTGGTTGGTGATCTTCGAGACGATCCTCTCGGCCTCGAAGAAAGCGTCGGGCCCCACCTCGAGCTCCTGCTCCACGGCTGGACCGAAAATGGGGATTGGAGAGTCCGTGACCACCTCCTTTCCCTTGGCTTGCTGAGAAGATGAGCTGCTAGTAATCTTCTTAGGGGTGTTCTTCTTTGGTCCCATCTGGTCGCCTAACGAACAAAAGAAGAAATTTTAGAAAAGGCGACCTAAGCATAGGAAAGAATCTGGTGCGAAGTATTTCCTTTACACGGGTTGAGGTAATCTCAGCCCGTGGAGAGTGAGACCACGCGGTTCTATGAACACGCGCCTATACTCCCAATAGATCCCCGATAACTCGGAATCCGTGTGTCAGGAGGGTCAGGATAAAAGTTTTCCTTGGAATAAAAGTTTCAGTAGGCAAACAATGCAAAACCGCCTGTGAAGCGTGTCCCCTAAGCTACCCGGTTTTGCACCCAAAAGGCTGGTTATTTCAATCAGGCATACCAAAAATCCTACCCATAAAATTTCCCCAGAAAGTTTACCCTATGAGTAATGCTTCTAAATGGTTTTTTCTATGATCGATGCCCTAGGATAAAACCTACGCCTATCATACCCACAAAAACCAACAGAATGTTGCATGCGGCTACAGAAACAATTTACCTAAGCAACAGTGAAGAGGAAATTTAAAGCATGCATAAGTGGAGAACTTACAGAATGTTTTGCTGTGAGGAGGCTGAAAGGGTCGTCTGGGTTGGAGCCTTGTCGAAATAGTTGGTGCCAAAGCCTCAAAGGAGCTCTCGCGCATGAACTTCTAGAACGTTGGGAACAGTAACCGGAAGAAAGAGAGGGTTTTTTGAGACTGAGAAGGAAGAAGAAGATGGGAAAATAAGAAACTTTTCAAATGAACGGGTGGCCCATGCGTAAGGTGGCCACCCCTTTTATATACGTAAGAGGCCAAGTGGGGAGGGTCGTTGGATTGCCTTGATGTAGGATATGAGGCTCTCTACTCGAAAGGCGAAACAACGACCGTGTATAGGCTAGGCCATTTAATGCAGTTCTCGGAAGACGTACCGTCACCAACCATGATGCTCCACGTATTCGACGCCTGCGTAATGGGAGGGATGTGAAGAGTCCACAAGGAAGCCTAAAAGCCCCCACTGTGGCCCCAGGTGGCGTCGTGTGCCACGAGCAGGGGCTTGGGGGGCAAATGTACGCCCTAATTCTCCATGGGCTATTAGCGAGCTGAGGTATGGCATAATTATATCAGCCACGTGGATGCCACGTACCCGGAGCTGCTGTTACCAGGTCCCACCTCTTTAGCTCGAGATAACCAAAGGCTTACTAAGGTTACTAAGGAGTCGGGTCAGAAGTATAGACACCACAGGCTAAGAAGACATCCAGCTCGAGGCACGTGCTTGAGTTGGAAGCAGCGACCCTTTATAAAGTCCACCACATAATGTAAACATGCATATATCAGACATCACGTGTCTGATATATCCCTGAATTCTCGGACACGCAACATAAACATGCGTGTTCAGGCACCCACGACTGGGTTGGGCCGTGCGGCCCATTATCCCCCTTACCTATTGATTATACCACACTTCATTTGTCAGGTTTTAGGAATTAATCATGAATGTCACAGAAGTGACATGATGGGTAAGAAGGTCACGGGATGACCCCCCTGCCAACCCCCAGATGCCCTCTCCTATAAATATGGAGACCCTGGGAGTTGCAAAGGGTTGGATTCTATTGTGTAAAGAAATACCCTGTAAAGAATACCAGGAAACTAGCAATAATATTGGCTGGTGGAGTAGAAGGATTTTAACCTTTGAACCACCTAAAAAAGTATTCGTATCACCATTTTATTTTAAGATTATTCATCTGTTACGGTTCATTACTTAGCACTAATCTCATTCTCTTATTCTATTAATTACATGTTGGCAAAGAACCGCGTCAACACAAGGTATTAAAGAACCGAGGCTTTAAATCTTCCAGAAATCAACACTTCACAAGATTTCATCAAATGTTTTATTGCCTAATCATTCGTGTAAGTTTTCAAATACATTCCTATACTTGAATAATTATTTCATTGATTATTTGGACTCGAATGAATTTGCAAAAGCTTCAAAAAATGAATTAGTGAGACCATAGATATTTCTTGAATTTTATACTAAATTTGAGTGTTTAGGATTGTTTTTTTGGTAGATTTACTAGGATCGACCATTGGGTAATCTAATTTAGGGTTTATAGGTTGATTACGCGATTAAAGTGATAAAAATCACTTTTTTTAAAAAAAAAGAAAAACCTAGAAAACTGTGTTTTTGAAGAACAGCAAAGCTTCACTTAGTAGCTTTGCTAAAACACCTTCTTTACACATTTTTATGCATTATTTGCATTCAAATCTTGTTTGTTAGCAAAAAAATGCACATTTCTTTATATATGGAAACACATATTCTTTTGCACACAAACACACCCTCACCTCCCCTTTTTTCCTTTTCAGATGTTCTTTAATCAAGACAATTGTTGGTGAGGAGAGAAATCAATGCCAGAAGAACTTTTGAAACTACATCGTTACAAAGAATCTTACCCTGAGTCGCCATCATTGGATCTAGCGACCAGGCTCATACAACAATTAGTTGAATACAAGGAATCGATCGCCCATGTTCATACAACACACACATTCGTGATCTGAGAGCAGGTAAAAGTCATTTTTAACTAGCAAACTGGACCAGTGTAGTCCATCTATCCAACCAACCTCAGGGAAACATTCCCACTGCCATACCAGTGGGTCCCCCACTTCATGTCAAAGTCGATGTATCAACTCCACTTGACCCTAAAAACAACATGGCTGCTAGAAAAGCTAAAGCTAATCGTGGTAAGAAGAAGAAAAATACGACCAACACTCAAGAGAACTCCAACTCCTTTATCAACATTAACTTTACAGAAGTGTGAGCATAACTAAACGATCCTAGAGCAACTTCTTCATCTAGGAATTTCACCCTTAGTGAACCCAACTCAAATTCAGCATCATCATGGGCATGATAAAAAGGCATGGGCTTTTTGGCAAACTAGGATTCAAAGTCCTCCTCTCCTTCATGAGCGAGCAGACAACCCTTCTAAAGCCCTAAACATTGCGAGACTAGCAAAATTCTTCCACTGAATGACTACTTCGTGAAAATATGCAACTATTTTGGAATATCCCCTTTCCATCTTGCTCCAAATGGCTATAAAAGCACTCAAGATTCTTTATAGATTGCTAGGATGGCCTCCTCCAGAATCACATGAGGACCATCTTCTTTATATTTTAAAATCAAATCAACTCTCAAGAAGAGGGGTTCTACCATTTGTGCATTCACAAAAAGGTAGTGAACTGATATTGAGTAGCAAGTTTAATACTGATAAGTACCAAAAATAGTATTTCTCCACTTCAACGATCAAGTCTAACTATAACATCTTTTGTGAAGTTGGTATGCACTGATCACTAACTCTTTAGATCTAGTGATTTTTTTTCTTTACTTGTTTTCTTTTTACAATGCTTATGTGTAGGCTCTAGGTCCTTATAAATGACCAGCCACCACACCTACATATGAAGACCACCTCACCAAACTCCATGACTTGGATGAGACAATCAGAATTTCCTTGAGCTTATTAACAATGAGAACCTGTTTAACTGTAGCCTATTCAAACTACCTGACTCTTTGAATTGAACACATCTGTTGTACCATAAAAATTAGCACGAGTTTAATCACTCAACTAGAATACAGTTGGTAGATGAACATATGGAAAAAGCAGGGGAGTAGAACATCTAGCTAATGATGATGTGAGCAGCTTGAGTTAGGACTTGGCAGTACGACATTCAGATAATTATCAGGTTGCCTCTTAGGATGATGATCCAATGAGACATGTAGTGGCCAGATCCCCTTTAGGACGTTCTAAACTTAATCCGAACTAAGGTTCAGATACTCTTCGATCACCAGCTCGATGAAGATGTTCAGCTCGTGGAAACCTGGTCATGACGCATAGTGAAGGATCCTGAGAGACTCGGAGGCTCTTTATACGCTCATTAATGTCTAGGCTGTATTGGACATTTTTTGTCCGAGATAACAAGAGTAATTTCTGTTAGGCAATCGTATCCCTATGTAAATGAGAATTATATTTATTAAATATTTACCATATATATGCACACAGTTACCCAAACCTGTTCAGGAAATTTTACTATAAATATCACGAGTAATGGACAGGAAGGGGACTACTTTTTGTAATACAGAAACTCTGCAGAAATTGTGAGAGAGTAATAATACTGTCTCATGGACTAGGTGAATTTTAATCACCGAACCACGTAAAATTTTGTGTATGAGAAATTATTCATATAAGTTCATTACGGTTTAGAAATAATCACGAATATCCTTCTTATTAGATTTCTGAATCTACTGTTGGCAAAAACCGCATCAACAACACCCATCAATAGTCAAAGGCAAAGAGATCTATTTGGCTAAGCCAGTTCACGAGCAAGAGAATGTCCTTGAGCTGTTTGACACTCAAGAAGAAGGTGTTGAGGTTGTGCGACTTGCATGTGGTCCACAATCTACTCATTCATTCACAAACCAAGTGGGTACTTCAGACTTTGCAACTGTGGACTATTCCCAAGTTAAGGGTATAAATTATGAAACTAGTGATGTTAACCCACCAGTGTTTGAGCTTGGTAGTTACTTACCCACTCCAAGGTGTCCATTATACCCTACGAATAGGTTTTCTAGTCCTCCTCTTGGGATACCTGAGGATATGGCAGGATATTTCCCTTTAACTACACTTAACGACGAGGACCCCCGAGATATTTAAAAAAAAACAGATCTTAAAAATGATTATTTTAAAACTTCCATTTTTCTTTATTTAATTATTATTTACAAAAATTTATGAATATATGAACAATTTACTGAGTGAGTAATATTATTGTTGGAATTCTCTCGATAAAATAACCAAAAGGTTATCACTTCACGACGTTGGGCTCAAAAGGTCACTTGGCATGAGCCCATGGCACCACATCACAATGAAAGGCCCACAACTACAACCATAGTAGGCTCCTATGAGGATTCTTTGAAACGATGAAAGAAAAACATGAGCAATAGAAAGAAAGATAAAATGGAAGAGGAAGGAGAATGAGAAGAATAATATGATGGAGATGAAAGAGGTCGAGGGAATTAGTTGAGCCTGGGTGGAGAGGAACTAATGATGAGCACGAAGTTAGCTAAGTATTAAGTTTGGGGTTTTATTTAGGATTTGACATGTAGTTAATGATTTGAAAAAAATAAATGATTCGAAGAACAAAAGGAATATTAAGAGAAAATAGGTACGAATATGATTTTCCTCACTCAATAAACAAAAATAATAAGTTTTTTTCTTCTATTTTATAAGTTAATTTGCTAAAGACCTTATGTGTGAAGGTCATTTGGCTTAATAAATGTTAGAGAAATATATACTCAAGGAAGGATAAAACCACAAGACACAATTTTATGCAATTGATAACTTTGAACTAGAATATTGATAAAATAAAGTTTCCAACTCTAAGGTTGAAATTCAAATAAAAGGAGTGAATACAGAAGAAGAAAAAAATGAAGAAATAAAAACTCAAAGCAATAATAATACAATATGAATAATAGAGAAAAATAAGAACAAAAGAAGAGAAAGAAACTCTCCCCTTACCTGTTATGACCCCGTGTGTAGTGGATGACTATGAACCCAACCAAAATGAAGCTAATGGACCAGAGGTGAATATGGGCTTTGAAGCAACATCACAAGCCCACAAGAGGCCCAAACGTGATATTAAGCCTCTTCGTTGCTTAATAGACTACACTAGCTAAATTATTTTACGAAGAAATTACATTTTATATGAGATTTTTAATAGAGTGTGCAAAAATATGATTTTTTCTTATATTTTAAGAATTTTTACTTTTATCGGTTTATTTTCCCATATTTTTGTATAAAAATTTGTTTATGCCATATTTTTATTCTTAATCAAGTTTTATTATTTTGGAAGGGTATGTTTGTAATTTGATTATTATTTTTTTTTGCTTATTTGTTTTTTTATATTAAAATTTTCTTTGGCTATTTTGTAATTTTTTTTCTTTTTTTTTTAATATGAATTGTGTTTAAAATTATTTTTTATTTATTATAATAAACAATTTTTTTTTAGATTTTACGTTTCTTTTTTCAAATATTGGGTAAGGTAACCGGTTACTTGATTGACAACTATGAAAAAAAAAAATCCTAGAGCTAGGTTAAATAACATGTACCAGAAAGGGTAACCATTTATCCTGAGAGGAGTAACTTCCTGCCATAAGAGGGGGTAACCAGTTACCATAAGAGGGGTGATGGGTTACTCATATTAAATATGAAAAGAAACATAAAATTTGAAGGAAAAAGATGAAGAACACTTCATTAAAAAAAAAAAGAAGTAACTATGATTTTAGTAACATAGGTAACCAGTTACCATAAAGAACACATAAATATACACATATAAGAACATGAAGGTACCCAATTACACCCATAAATATACACACAAAGAATGTGAAGGTAACCAGTTACCCCTAGAAATATACATACAAAGAACGGGAAGGTAACCCGTTACCACAGATTTGAAGATAAAAAAAAAATCAGATCCACCCCATTTCCCTTCTCTCTTATCTTCTTCATATAATTTTTTTTTTCTAGATTTGAATGTTCCCATCAGAGTAACTGTTACCATTCACGTTTTCATATTTTTATTAGTTTTTTTTTCCAAATTTTGGTGTTCCTATAAAGGTTACAGTAAAAAGAAAATGCTGAAAAAATTGATTTGAATATTTTTACATATAGTAGAAAAAACTATAAAAAAATACAATAATAAAAGATCATAAATAAAAAAATAAAACAATAATTATGTAATGTTAAAATATGTGTGAAAAAAGGGAAAATAATAGAATTAGAAAAGAATAAGTACAAAAAATGAAGAAAAATGAAGGTACAAAACTTAGGAAAAAAACTAAAAAAATATGAAAAAAAAAACAAAATAAAAGAAATGATGAAGGGAAAAAAATAGATAAATGAATAAAAATGAAAAGAAAAAGAAGAAAAATAATGGAAATAAAAAAATATGAATGAAAAAATTGGTAGAAAAAAATGAAAAAAAATGGAAAAAAATGGAAGAAAGAAAAAAAGCTCATACGTGTGAAAAAAAAAATGGAATGAGAAAATAATAAATACAAAAATGAAGAAAAAATAAAAAGAAAAAAATGATAAAAAAAGAAAGAAAACTCAAAAAAATATGAAAAAAAACAAAACAATACAAATGAAATAAAAAAAAAATAGATAAATGAATAAAAATGAAATGAAGAAGAAGAATGGAAAAATAGAAAGAAAAAAATGATAAAGAAAAAAATTAGTAGAAAAAAGAAGAAAAAGAAGAAGAAAAAAATAGAAGAAAAAATAAGTAAAGAAAAAAAAAGAGAAAAAATAACTGAAAAAGTAATTAAAAAAATATTTTCAAAATAAAAAAAATATAATTATGATAAAAAATGTGGCATGTCCATATTTTAATTAGCTACTACTTATAATTTAATTTTTTTTTAATAATTTTTTCCAAACAAATTTAAAAAAGAATAATTATCATATTTTTGCACCGATATAAAATGCATATTTTTTTAAAATTCCGTTGTATTATTTCTGTCGGATTTCTTTTACTTCTCTGTCTTGTTAACGATACTTCGTGGCAACCTAGTGCTAGCTGTAATGTTCATGGGTACTGAGCTTGAGCAGTTTCGCTCACTGGTATTTGTATTGCCTTGAACTTGTAAGACTGGCATATGATATGAATGAATATTTCTTATCTCTAATTCTCTTTCTCTTTCTCTTTCTCTGTATTTATGCTATTTCTCTATTCTTCTCTTCTCTCTTGTTCTTCTTTACTGCTAGTCATCTTTCTCTTATTTCTGTTTTAATTCAGATGCTATAAGGAGTCAACACTCACTCTAAGAGTGGCCCCGCCTAATTGTGTTGCTATTTTGTAGAACTAGGCGTATCATTGGTTCTTTCATTGTTGTGTTTCAATGGCGGAATCAGATGTTTTAGCTGCTGTCAAGGCTCTTCAATTGCAGTTTAATAGTCACACAGTGGCTGTACACCAGACACCAGACTTTACAATAATATATGTCCTCTGTTGATTCTAAAATGGAGGAATTTCGCTCGCAATTTAGTGGGTCTCTTGGCAATCTTCCGGTACCGCACCTCGTCTCTTTTCGTTACCCGCTTCGTCTGAAGTTTCGCATACCTCCGTGGACTCCAATCCTGTCCTCCGTTCCATGAAACTAGAGGTTCCCAAATTTGATGGGACTGACCCCAACGCCTAGATATTTCGTATCGAAGCCTTTTTTTCTTTGCATAACACACTGGCTGATCTCCGTCTCCGTATTGTTTCTTTTCACTTGGAAGGTCGTGCTTCAGCTTGGTATCAATGGATGCAGGCGAACTGTTTGTTAACGTCTTGGACAGATTTCATAGAGAGGTTGTGGCTTTGATTTGGTTCCTCATTTTACGAGGACCCTCAAGGTTCTCTCTCTAAACTCACCCAATGTACTTCAGTGACTGATTTTCAATCTGAGTTTGAGGACCTTATGAATAAGGTCACGGGCATTTCTGAACCGTTGTTGATCTCCTTCTTTATCACGAGACTTAAAGCTGATATTCGACTAGAGTTAATGATGTCTCGACCTTCTTCACCGATGGAAACATTTTCTTTGGCTCGAGCTTGTGAGGCTAGAGGAGACGAGTCTAAAAATGAGTCCCAATGTTGGTCCAAATGGGCATCCAAGCCTTCTATGAGTTCTTCACCTATTTCTTCCCAATCCTCCACGCAATCTCTCCCAACACCTACCGCCCCTGCTTTGTCCATCACCCCGAGTAGCAAACCTTCTCAGTTACCATCTTTGCCGATTCGTCGACTGACACTGGAGGAATTACATGAGAAGTGGGCCAAGAATCTTTGCTATAATTGTGATCGACGCATGTGAACACTGAAAATTCGATGTGTTCCCGAAACGGCCTCCTTGTTGCCAATGCCTCACAAGGTCATAACTTGAGGCTCTCGTGTCTTACTTTGGGAATTTTGTCACAAAGCACCCAGGCGAGAGCACGTCGTGAAGTCCCACGTGAGGCCCCTGTGTTTCACGAAGATAGGTGCCTCGCGAAGCAAGGCACCTTGTGCCAAGAAAGAGTCATGCCTCACAAGCCAATTAGTTCACACCAAGGAAAAGAGATGCCACATGTGTCACTGCCTCGAACCAAGGGTAACACCAGATCATTCTAAGAGAAATATACAAGTTTTCATCCATTGATTTTCTACAACTTTTGTCTAAGTTTTTCTAAGTTCACCTAAGCTTACAAGTATTTTACTAATTCACTTAAGTTTCCCAACCTAAGTTTGTTGACGAGTTTTTACTGTCAACAGTTTGGCACCGTCCGTGGGAACGACAAGTATCAAGTCAATGTTCTTCCATCAATTCCAACAAGAAGAAATGCTAAGGCATTCAAAACGTCTACAGGAATCTCAGGATGTTGAGATCCACCTTGTCTGAGGTCAACTAAGAGTCTCCAGAAGAGACCCTCCACCACCTGAGAATGGAGGTATGCCAGAGGAACATCCAGCCCCTGGAGAGGAGAAGGAGGCATTGTTTATAGCTGTCGAACCTAACGGAGGTCACCCAGAACCATCTGTTGCCCCCGTGGATGGCCTGGGTACGCACCTCCTACTTGACCACTGACTGCACCACGCTCCAACCATCGAAACCCAGAACCTTCTACGTGCAGGCCCGGCAAGAGTCCGCGGGTGCACTCCGTGAGCTCCAGCTTCAAAACTCGCTTTTACGCGATTTTCACACAAAAAAAAAATCAAAAGCTGGAAGCCACATTAGAGAACATACAGGAGGTGGTGAACGACCTGCTGCAAGGGAAGTCGAGCATGCCCCTTCCAAAGCATAGGGAAAAGGAACCTATACGAGGACAAACCACCATACCTGTGGACGGTGGCAAAACGCAACTTCCCAGTAATCATACCCCTCGCCTAGGATGCAAGGAAGATTCTACACCAATGATGGAACCTGGTGCGAACCCCACCTACGGGATGTACGAATCCAAGACAACCTCCAAAAGAGCTTCACCCAACTTGAGGGAGAAACTTAACCAGAGAGGGTTCGAGGTAAAAACCACATCCCCTCATCTGCCTTAAGGGACACAACCAAAGCAATGGTTCACCCTGAGAACCCACGAGACTCCTTTAACAAAAAGAGAAGGGAACTAGACACCGAAATGCAAAGCCTTCGAAGCAAGATAGTCACTGTACATGGGGGGTGCGGAGGTGACGATGAGTTCGACCACGAGTCGCCCTTCACAAGGGAGACCCAGGTTGAGCAACTCCCCACCAACTTGAAAGAGCCTCACGTGACTCTGTACAAGAGCACTACGGACCCCAAAGTATCACTTAGACGACTTCTTCGAGCATAATGACGAGAAGGACACTTCTCGCACAAAATAATGATGAGAGCACTACGGACCCCAACTATACATAATGACGAGAAGGACACTTCTCGTACAAAATAACAAGCACGAGCAAAAATATATAAAAGGATAGCGAGAACCCAAAGGGTCATTATATCCTTACAAGTAGTCAAGGTGCACCAACAGAAAAAAATCACACGCAGTAAAGAGGTCCCAAAGGGAATCCTTTCAAAATAAATAGGTGCTAATAAGAAGCCTACACTTATAAAAGGACATGATAATGTTCCATCACAAAATAGCAGGACTTATTAAACTTCCTCATGATGAAAACAAGAGACTTGGAGAAACCTCTCAGGAAAAATAAGTCAAGTAGCATTACAACCAAATAGAAATAAAAAGAAAGAAGCTGCCCACACATAGGAGCAAGGGACGGAGTAGGAAAAAACTTTATGGTTTCTCGCCGCGAGCACTCCATTCGGCAGCCATACCAACAGCATGGTCACCATATAAGGAGAAGTCGAAACCTGGATTATGCCTCCACATACCATATAAGGTGTGCTTTATTGACTTGTACTTGACCTCTGCTGATTCCACCTTGAGAGCACTGATCCTCTCCTGCAATGCCTTAGCTTTAGCTTTTGCTCTCTTCTTACTCTTAGACGAAGAGGAAGCCTTCGCAAAGACTGCTTCTATCTTGAGGTTGGCCTCGGCAAGTTGCTTCTCAAACTCTTGGATCCTAATAATAAGTCGATCTTTTTTCGCCTCGGCCGAGGACAAGTCTTTCGCCGAAGCTATTAAGCGCCGAGCCATGAGAGAAGTCTGCAAAAGAAAAGGCGAGTACATATAAGAGGCCAAGATACATGAGGCATATGTATAAGGAACCTCACATTATAAAGTATCACAAGATACAAACTTACCCAGGTAGTTGAATGAATGAGAGTCTCCCCGAGCTCTGACATATTAAAACTCTCAATGCCACTCCACTCGGCCTCGACAATGTCCTCAGCTGCACGAGTATACCTCTTCACACAAGGAGCTGACACGTACTTCACCCATGGCACCCCCTTCAAACAGGAACATCTGGATGAACAGGAACAAACGACTCGCTGGCAGAACGAGGTGGGGGTGCGGAGGTGCAAGGTGGAGGACCGCCTGAGGCACCATGGACAAATGAGGCACCGAGGAAATTTTCAAACTCGTTGTAGGAAGGCGGGACGTAGCGCCTCGGATTGGACTTCAGTGCACGTGAGTGAGAAGCCATATCAGGGTCCGCAGGAGCAGATGGCACGCGCCACCTAAAGGCAAGAGACAGGAGAGCAAGGCGATTCGCTTTAGGGGAAACTTCATTTTGGACCCATTCATTATCAGCATCATCAAAATCATGGTCCGTCGTGATGGTTTTCTTCTTTCTCTCTGTGATGTGCCACAACAAGTCAGGGTCGGAAACCTTTGAAAGACCGTAAGCGTTAAGGTTTGCGACAGTAAAAAGGTAGACAACCATTTTCTCTTAAATGTCCATGGTAACAAAAGACTCCATGGGCATAATTTCCAGATCGAGTACATCAGGAAGCTCCAGAAGCTCTGAACAACCAGCTCCATTATTATCACATAAACAATTATTATAGTAGCATATTAACGCGATGAAAAAGAAGGAGGCACTTACTTGGGGAGGTATGGAAGCGCTCGCGAATTGAAAGGGGACCGTTAAAAAAAAGAAGAAGTCATGCTTCCACGACCCAGGGCTGGAAACAGATCCTTCAATCAAAGGGACCTGAGAATTAGCTTCCTGCGAGAAATAGAAACCCTTTGATTTTGTAGTGGGCATGATGTTGTACATGAATGGAACTTCTTTGGATGTCGGGGCGCGGCGCGTACACTTCTGAAATGACATGTAAAGACAGTTGAGAGTCAACCAGCTATTGGGTGCCAACTGAAGTGGAGCAAGAACAAAATGCTTTAGTATCATGACAAAGAACAGATGTAGAGGAATGGTACCACCCGCCTTCAAGATGTGCTCACTAAACATTGTAGAGCCGAGAGGTGGTTCATGGGCACGACACTTGCTAGTAGGCACATAACATTGGTACTCCTTACCAATCTGGTAATTTTCTCCCAACTCAACTAATTTTTTCTCTGAAACATGGGAGACAAGGGAGGCCTCCAATAAAGGACTAGGATCCCGCTTTTCATGAGCTATGTTCCGACGTCCTCTCTTCCACATATCTGAAAGACCAAAAGCAAACGGTGAAGTTAAGACAAGGCATTTTACCTTCCACTTCTTCCTGCTCGCAAGAGTTTTCCTAGACGTCAAACATGGGAGCATCAAACGTGGGTAGATTATAGATAGTGATTGGGGAGAACTAGGATCGACACCAGGAAAATTATTTGGGGCCTCTTCATAATGAGGAGAGCCTAGATGTGAAGGTTCAAGTGGGAGGTTGTCTTCCATTGTAGGTCAAGAAGGTTCATTCTAAGGCTGACTATATAATCATCGGGATCGAAGGAAAAAGGAGCTCCATTGCCCCTCAAAATCGAGTCTATCTCACTTTCAACAATCCAGATCTTTTGCCCAAGTTCAGCTAATTATTCCAAGTGACACATGCAGGCTTTCCTCAAAGTTTCATATAGGCGGTATGGGCTATCTACGGAAGGTTCCGAGTCTGATAAGGACAACTCTATGGGTTCAATGCTCGAAGGAATGCTAGACGAGCCATCTAATGCCATGAAGCGGCACCTGATGAAGGACAGGTGTGGACGTGTGTGTGGAAAATATGGTGTGCTACAAGATACAAAGGAACGAGCTTAAGCCCCTAGGCACATACACATAATGAGAGGCAATGTGGGACATATATACTACCATACAGAGATGATTCATGACAAATGAGGGTGCCAACATAGGTAAAGAACACCACCTCCAAACACTTCCTTAAGCCTACTTAGCATAGAATGCTAAAGGTTTAAATAAGGGAATACCTCGAGTAGATAAGGAACCACTGGCGGAAGCTCGTAACCACAAGAGACATTCACCACCGTCGCTACCTTAGTACCATGCACCACCTGCCTACACGCATAAGAAGAAAAAGGATGCAAATGTTAGCACCTTGTTGGATATGTGAATATTTATATGAATATATGTTGTGAAGGATAGAACCTCCCACCAATTAGGAATCTAAATAACCAATGAGAATGTTGTGGTTACAGGGGATATATCTATCTTGAATGCTTTAGCTGGTCATGGCCACTCTCGTTCTCTTCGTTTTCTTGGTGTGATTTGTTGGGAAAACTTATACAGGTTCTTGTTTATTTTCATGTAAATCTTATATTAAACAAATTAATGAAAGACAACCTAGAACATGTTTCGATAATTGAATTTAATACAGAGATAATGATAAGAACACTTACATTATACGCAGCGAAATGTATTAGTCATTCCTTCAGTTTCTTTAACCCTTAAATCCTTTCTGTAATAAGGTATCACCAAGAAACTAAACCGACATTCAAATTTCTTCACATCCTTCCAAAGTATACTCAGAATCACCTAGACTAAAGTGGGAAATTCTCTACACATGAGGTAGATACAAATAGAAGAAGAATAGAAGAGAATATTGAGGCTTAGAAAATGACTTGTGCTGTAGAGAGAATCTAAAACCTAGAGCATCAAGAATAGATCTTCTGTCAAATACTATTTCAAAAATCTGATTTCAACTCTCACTTAGCATTCCTTTTATAGGCTCAATTATGTCATTTGTTTTAATTAAAAAATCAATAAAATAATAGATAATATCAGCCATTAGGTCAAAATTCTCATGGGCTTTAGGCCTGTAAAATTTCACATTTAATTATAAGCTCATTGGACTTAAAATTAAGGCATGTATTATTTTCTATTGATTTAATTAATTAAATAATTATTTAAATCCTTTATCAAATTAATTATTTATAATTTGAACCTTGATTTAAAATTATTTCTTAATTTAGACACCAATTTTTCTTAATTAATAAATATGCCCTAAAATCTATTTTCTTCTCTAAAATGTATAACTTTGTGAAATTATCCAAAATTGACCTGGTCAACTTTGATAATTCTAATTGATAATTAAATCAATTAATTGAGACTATCTAGATGATTTTATCCAAAATACAGTGGGGACCATGGGCCTATGAAATCAAGCTCCAATAAGTTATCATAAATTTAACAAATAAATTTACTAGCTTATTAATTCATCCTGACTCCACTAAAGACTCAGAATTGCACTCTTGAATTCATAGAATGCTCTATAAGCAATATAGATAGGTTATTAGTTATCCATTATTACAACCATAATTATCACTCAATCCTCTATAGATGGTCTATAATGAGATGAGACTAAAATAATGTTTGACCTCTCATTGTATTTTATCCTTAAAACACTTAGTTCCTTGTAAATGATATTTCAGTAAACTAATATTAATTACTTAAATAAGATCTCTATCATTTAGCACCTTGAACCAAACTAAAAGAAAACCATTGTTTTACTTCTTCATCAGAAGCTATAGATGTTCATATCTATGATTAACAGTCCCACCTAGTTATACTACTGAGTTCCCAAGATGTAAGTATGGGCTAGTCCGTAGGGTAAGCTGGTAACAAATAAGTCAAAGAAGTCAAATGATACAATTAGTTAGAATACTAACCACTCAGAATTAAGATTGAATTGACCCATGGTCAACTATATGATATGACTATAATAGATAATAACAATATGTTTACTTATCTTGTCTCCTGTCAATACCGGTCCAGTCCAATGTAACAAATACATCCGATCTTATCAACTTTACTAATGTTCTGGAAAGAACATAACACTACAATGTGTAAGTAGATCATATCGTAGATTGACAAGTCAGTGTAAATCCTATGCACTGACTAATCTTAGGACTAACTTATGTTTGAACATATAATCATATTTATATTCTACTGTGATTACGTCACTATAGATACGATTAGCTATATGCTCGAGATTTAATAGAAGTTTATATTAAACAAATAATCATGAAAATAAAACATGTGAGCAAAGTGATTGACCAAATCAAAAATTAATTTGTATTCTTTTATTGATAATAAATGAGATTACAAAGAAATTGAGTTTTAATTAGGGCATAAAACCCCAACAAACTCTCACTTGCACTAATTGAAACTAATGCCGTAATTCTACTAATCTCATTTCCTTGATATGCTTATCAAATGTAGCTTCTGGTAGTGTCTTTGTAAACGGATCCATAAGATTGTCTTCAGATGCAATCTTCATAACCTTCACATCTCCCCTAGCCACATATTCTTGAATTATGTGATACTTCCTTTCTATATGCTTACTCCTCTTGTGATTTCGAGGTTCTTTCGAGTTGGCTATCACTCCTGTGTTGTCACAAAACAACACATGTGGTTTTTCCATATCCGAAATAACACCAAGATCTGAATAAAACTTCTTTAGCCAGAATATTTCCTTAGCTGCTTCAGACGCAGCTATGTACTCAACCTCCATGGTGGAATCTGAGATCGCAGACTGCTTTATGCTTCTCCATATCATAGCTCCACCCCCAAGAGTAAACACCATTCTAGAAGTAGACTTCCTATCATCGACATCAGTATGAAAATCTGAATCGGTGTAGCCTACAAGGTTCAAAACACCACCCTTGTAGACTAACATATAATCCCTAGTCCGTCTTAAATACTTCAGAATATGCTTAACTACTATCCAATGTTATGGTCCTGGCTTTGATTGATACCTGCTCACTACTCCCACTACATAGCAGATATCTGGTCTAGTACACAACATAGCATACATTAGACTTCCAACTGCAGATGCGTAAGGAACTTTTCTCATTTCATCTTCCTCTTCAGGAGTCTGGGGAGACTACTTCATTGAAATATGAATTGCATGGCGGGATGGTAGACACCCTTTCTTGGAATTTTTCATTGAGAAACATTCAAGCAATTTATTAATGTAAGCTGCTTAAGATGGAGCTAAGAGTTTGTTCTTTCTATCCCTAATGATCTGGATACCTAGAACATAACTCGTTTCACCCAAATCCTTCATCTGGAATTGAGTGCTCAGCCAATTCTTCACATCTCATAATTTCTTAATATTGTTTATGACGAGTAAGATATCGTCTACATAAAGAACTAGGAATATCACTATTTGATTTGCCTTCACTTGGTAAACACAAGGCTCATCAATATTTTGTTCAAAGCCATAGGTTTTGATTATTTCATCAAACCTAAGGTTCTAGGAACAATAAGCTTGCTTAAGTCCATAAATGGACCTATTAAACTTGCAAACTTTTCCATCTTATCCAGCTACTTTAAATCCTTCTGGTTGATCCATATAAATGACTTTGTCAAGCTTCCCATTAAGAAAAGTTGTCTTGACGTCCATTTTCCGTATTGCATAGTCGAGAGCGGTTGCTATGGATAGGAGGATGCGAATGCACTTTAGCATGGCTACCAGACTAAAAGTTTCCTCATAGTCCATGCCTTCTCTTTGGGTATAACCCTTTGCCACTAATCGAGCTTTATAAGTTTCGATATTTTCATCAATGCCTCATTTCTTCTTGTAGATACTTGCACCCAATGGCCCTAAAGTCACTAGGTGCTTCCACAAGATCCCAGAAAAAATTTGAGTACATGGACTCCATTTCCTATTTCATGGCTTCGAGCCATAGTTCCTTTTTAGGACTAGCCATTGACTGTTTGAAAGACAACAGATCATCGTCACTAGTGTCACCAACAACCATATTGGTTTCACCATCCAAACCATAGCGAACTAGGTTCCTAGAAACCCTCCCACTACGACGAGGCTCCGTGACTATTTGCTTAGGAACAATGGTACTTTCTTCATTTAAATTGACTTGCGTCAGTTGGACATGAAGAATGGGAATTTCATCATCAACTTGCATTGATGATGATGGAACATTAGTTGGAGTCAATTCTTCAACCATCTCCTATAAAACTACTTTGTTGTGCGGTTTGAAGTTTTGGACATAGTCAATTTCTGGGAAAGTAGCATTCGTAGAAGTAAACACTTTCTTTTCTGAATGACTATAGAAAAGTCCACCCTGAGTGCCTTTAGGATAGCCAACAAACATGCAAACTTTAGTTCGCGGTTCTAGCTTTCCTTCCTTTTTCCTCAGGACGTGGGCAGGACACCCCAAAATTCTAAAATTACGTAAAATAGGTGCACGACCATTCCAGCATTCTAAATGTGTTTTGGGGATTGATTTGGATGGTACGACATTTAGAATGTTGTTCGCAGTTTCAATTGCATATCTCGAGAATGAAGTTGGCAGAGTTGAGTAACTAAGCATGCATCTAACCATTTCCAATAAAGTTCTGTTCCAGCGTTCTGCTACACCATTTTGTTGTAGAGTACCCGGAGCAGTGAGTTGTGATAAAATCCCAAGTTCAGTTAAATGATCTTGGAACTGCATATCCAAATATTCTCCACCCCTATTAGATCGCAAGATCTTTAACGTTTTACCTAATTGGTTCTGAGCCATAGCTAGGAATTCCTGAAACTTTGAAAATGTTTATGATTTTCTATGCATTAGGTAAAGACATGAGTATCTAGAGTAATCGTCAAATGAAAGTGAGGAAATACTCATAACCACCCCTGGCTTGTACATTCAAAGGTCCACAAACATCTGAATGAACAAGTCCAAGTGGTTCCTTGGCCCTATCACCCTTTGCAGAGAATGGACGCTTGGTCAATTTATCTTCTAGAAAAGATTCATAGACATGTAGTTTACGTAAGACGAGTTCCCTCAAAGGCCTGACCTATGTAAGTCTTTGAATTGTGTCATAGCCAATGTGACCTAGTCTCAAATGTCGTAAATACGTCATGTTATCATTATCGGTCTTTTGACGTTTATTGGTCCTAGGTTTGACTACTTTGAATAAATCATTAGTAAGAGCGAGGGGTTCGTTAGGTCGCAGAATATAAAGCCTGTTTTCCAAACATGCAATACACAATTGTGATCCATTGAAAGAAATAGATATATTAGTACTTGTGAAATTCATAACAAATTGTTCTAATTGCAACATGGAAACTGAAATTAAATTTCTACTAAATCCAGAATAAAAATACATCTTTCAAGATTAAATATTTATTTTTGAACTTTAGGCGAGCTTTTCCTCTATCTTGGACCGTAACGAATGCTCCGTTCTCAACTCTAAGCATTAAGCCACCTTCATCCACTTCCTCCCACAATTCAAGAAGTTGTAAAGAGTTACAAACATGGTTAGTAGATCCATAATCAATAATCCAAACAGATTTATCACTCTCTAAAACACATGTTTCTAAGATAAATGAACTATAATCATTACCTTTGTTTTTCGCTACTAGAAACTTGAGGCAATCCTGTTTCCAATGCCCCTTCTCATTGTAGTGAAAGCACTTATCTATACATTTCTTGTTTTTGTTTTTCTTCCCCTTAGGCATCTGTGCACTCGTCTTTGCAGCCTTTGTAAGCCTGGGGTTGTTGTTTTGTCTATCTTTCCTCTTGTTTCCAGCTTTTGAAGACGAAGCTTGGTTAGCTTCAGCCTTAGCTAGATCAGCCACAACAACAGTAGTTATCTTTTCTCCTTCCTTACTTGGTCTACCCATGATAGACTTGAAAATGTGAAGCTCGTTCATGAGCTGCGTCAGACCATAGTTGAGTTTATTCATCTCATAGTTTGTGGTGAAATCATTTGCACCGAAATCTATTTCATGTCACCAATGATAAGCATTGGTCTCCAGGAATGATGTGCATGGTGTTGACGGTGAAATCTCGTCAACGAAATTAGATCGGAAAACTCAAAGGTAAGTCAGGCGAAGTTTATATAAGAACTGAGAATAAACTTTAAGGAAAAGTAAACATAGATAAACAATGGAGCAAGCCTTAGTATATTTCTCAATAGCCTCTGCATACAATGAATTTTCCAACCCCTTCTCATGTGGGAGAGGGGTCCTTTTTATAGTAGGCTCTGATGGCCTGGGATACATGGTGGTCCAAGAGACCAAATGGTACATAAGTACTCTGTCAGGAGAGTGGTTTCAGAAGCTGAGGTCTTGCATCCAGTACAGGGGCAGGCGTCAGGAGGATGTCTCCACTATTTTTCCGTACCCATGTCAGTGGAGTGAGGACAGACATAGTGGCGCAGGTGGTAGTGGTGTCGACTCTGACTCCTGGCCGTAGACGTACGGGCCATAACTCTTATTCCAGCATTCCCACTCCCCCACTGCTACGGGTGTCCGTACTTCGACATACAGGGTCTTAAGGGGCGTACCCATTACTAGATCGTACATGAATGTTCCATTCGACTCGTACCCGGACCTCTAAGCATTGGAGTCTTCAAGGCATAGGGAATGGGACACTTGGTGCATGCAGTGGTCGTGACGTGAGGCGAGGTTATCGGGTCCTTGGCATGGGATGCCTGAAGCACCCCGAGGTCACTCATGAGCATGGGTGATGGGCATGTGGCCTCAACAGATGTCTAAGAGTGCAAGGCGAGACGCCTTCCTCGCGAGCCCCTTGTGGACACGGCTCCCTTGGCGTGTCGTCCCACTCGCGTGGCCACTTGGTGGCGTGGCTCCCATGCCACTCAGACTTTGAATTCCATGGCATGGCTCCTATTCCTTCGCGAGACCTCCTTGGAAGGCCTGTTGATGGCGTGGCGCGCGCGGGATGCGGGTCCTCGCATGGTGCTGGGCGCGCCGGGACACATGGCCTCGCCTGGTGCTGGCGCGCGCGAGGGGGTGGCCTCGCCTGGTGCTGGTGGGCGCGAAGGGGTTGCCTCGCCTGATGCTGGGCGCGCGCGAGGAAAAGGGCCTCGCCTGGTGCTGGCGCGCGCGAGGGGGTGGCCTCGCTTGGTGCTGGCGCGCGCGAGTGGGTGGCCTCGCCTGGTGCTGGTGCGCGCGAGGGGGTGGCCTTGCCTGGTGCTGGCGCGCGCGAGGGGGTGGCCTTGCCTGGTGCTGGCGCGCGCGAGGGGGTGGCCTCGCCTGGTGCTGGCGCGCGCAAGGCCATCAAGGCTGCCGCACGAGAGGCAACAGAGGCTCGGGGTCACCCCAACCCAGCCATATTTTTGGGCGTTTATGGGGCCTAAGCACACACTTTGAGTCTTTTATGGGCATGGAATATTGAGCATCCACAAAGGCCACACTTCATGGCTCACTAAGTGATGCTTCCATTGGGACAATCTCTCAGTTTCACAAGACTTATAGGTCTGAGCCTGATAATGTGACTAAGTGACCTTTAGCCTTGTATTTTCACCATGTACTAGGGATTTTTTTCTTGGTGGATTTTTGGCATCCACACATGGGATATTTGAGCTTTACTCATTATCCGGTGACTTATCCCACATGTCTACTCCTCTTGAAGGACTTGAATTTCAAGTGGTTTTGCCTCTGCCCATCACTGACTTGTTGTAGACCTACACTCATATTTTTCAATCACCTACTCATTTACCGCCTTGATGCTTGGTGGACCACCACATTCATTTGCTACAAGGCACACCTGTCAACGTTCGACTTTATCGTTATCCTCATTTTCAAAAATCTGAGATGGAATGACTGATTCAAGAGATGCTTGAACAAGGCATTATTTGCCCCAGTCATAGCCCATTCTCTTCTTCTGCTTTGTTGGACAAAAAGAAGGATGACACCTTTTGCTTTTGTGTTGATTATTGAGCTATAAATGCACTCACCATTATGTTGGGAATAGTGCCCTTAAAGTAATTGTAGTTGACAAATGTTTTAAATGAAATAAATAATTGAAGTGGATTATTATATATAGACTATGTCCGATATTATGTTGACAATATTAAGTAAATATCAGAAAATTCCAAAATTTATCTATGTGGTCTTAATCTCAAATTGGAATGAGAGGATCGAGATTAAGAAAATAAACTTAAAAGAGTTCGCAGTAAAATAAAGTTATGGAATCTTTAGATCAATTAATGCTAGTACGGTTCGCTAGTATTATGAATACAAGTGACCTAGATCCGAGTCACTAGTGTAGTAGGACATTTTAGTGAAGGTGATATATATATATAGTGATATATAGAATTGGACTAGCTATGATTTGTTAATACTTGTTTAAACACCGTTTCATAGTATTAATCAAACACATCACACGATGATCATATACACGATGATCTTAATCCCGAGGTTACTATGAACTCCTATATATGTCATTTAATCCTTTGATTCACGCGTTAAGGTTTGTCATAATGATCAATCTAAGAACAATTGTTTTGGGGACTTAATGATATATATGGTTGGGGATATTGTTTAACATATATGGAATCTATACTTTCTTATAGATTGAATAATGGTTCCCTATTGGGTTGACTTTTGGAACTGAAAATGTTATGATCGCTCATGTCACAAACTTGTTGTGACACAACCTTCACTAGTAAAGTCAATGGTACACCAGGAACTAGATATAGTTAAAAGGGTAAAACGGTAAATTTATTCCCTTTTAATTATGAACCATTAATAGAGGATTTACGTTGTATGTAATGATTATATCAATGGACACTTTTTTATTCTTTAGTAAAGTACTCTGTAATTATATGTCTATAATTATCGAGAGTTCAATCTCATATTTATAGTGGAGTAATCATGAGATTAATAAATATGATTATTTAATCAAAGGGCTTTGATTAATAATCTAATGTTTATTGGAGCTTGATATTATAGGTCCATAGGTTCTCAGGGTGGCCCTATCAACACTATACCGAGGTAAGAGTTGATACAATGGTAAAACTATAATTTGGAAATTTGAGAAGAATTTTGTTCTTCTGGTCAAATATAAAATTATATGATAATTGAGGTTGAATAATTAATTTAGAATTAATTATTAAAATTTTGAAAATATATTTATTTATTTAAATATAGAATTTAAATATATATAAATAAATTAATTAATTTTTGAAGTTAATTATTTTATTTGAGTGGGAGAAAATAAAATTGGTAAGTCAAAATAGTTTTTGATTTATTGAGTTTTAAAAGGATTATGATAATGATGATCATCCATTTGAAGTTTTGAATTTAAAATTTAAATATTAAAATATGGTTGTGATCTTTCCATAAAAATATGATACCATATTTTGTGGAAATGAGTGATTTTAATTAAATAAATAAATAAAAGAAAATAAGAAAAATGGAATATTCCCATAGAGGGAGTACTGCTACACACATGACACAGTCCAGGGACTGTGCCATGTGGGTAATTAGTATTATTTTTATTTAATTAATTAATTAATAATTTAAAAAATAGAATTTTCAAATTTGGTATGTTAGATATTACCTAAATCAATTCCTATCATCATTATGATTGTATTATTATATCACTATTATTATTATGAATAATAAGGTAATATATAATCTCTAATATATATTATGTGATAGTAAGAAACAAGAGAGTGAGAATTCAGAAAAAATCTCAGAATTTGTCAGACAAGAAATTCTCATCTTCTTCCATTATTCTAACATTTCTCAAGTTATAATTCAAGTTCTCATGTGTTGAGATAAACTTGTGATTTCAAAATTACAAACCATTGTTCTTTATATGCCCACAAACATCTTAAGGTGTAGAGAACACTCTGGAAGATCGTGGTTTGAGTACTCAAAACGTTGGATAGGAAGATCGTTATATATACGAAAAGACTCAAGGACACTTGATAGGCTTCAAGAGGTAAATATTTATTTTCTTAAATATTTGTATACATGTGCATATGATATATATATATATATATAAGTATGTGTATAATTATATATGTTGTATGATTAATGATATTGCATATTAATGGTTTCTGTTTGGATGTTTTCTTGAACATATAAACTCTGTAGAAATTGTGAGAGAAAAGCAATAATACTATCTCGTGGACTAGGTGGATTTTAACAATTGAACCACATAAAAGTTGTGTGTGTATGAGAGGGTTCTTGTTATTTCATTACAGTTTATAATTTAGCACTAATATCCCTATTAGATTTCTTAATCTACCGTTGGCGAAAAACCGCGTCAACAACATGGATTATGAGATTAATTTAAATGGATGTCTAAGTAGTCTTTACTGAATGGCTGACATGACAAAACTGTTTGAAGATCTCGACCAGAAAGATTATGTTGTGATTCTTATTCTTAACATTGATAACATTCTGATCATTGGGAATGATGTAGAGAAATTATCAATATAAAAGAAATGGTTAGCTGAACATTTCTAAATATTAGATTCGGAAAAGCCAAACATGTTCTATACATTCAAGTCTATAGATATTGAAAGAACAATCTTTTGGCACTGTCTCAAGCAACTTATATAGATAAGAAGCTTAAATACTTTAGTTTACAAATATCCAAGAAAGACTTTTTGCCTTCCCAGTCAATGTATTATCTAAATAATAATGTCTATTTATTCTTTTACTAGAAAAGAAGGACATGAAACAGTATTCCTACAACTTAGTGATGGACTGTTTAATGTATCGAATGTTATGTCATCGAATTAACATTTGTTAAACGGTGGGAATAGTCAGAAGTTGTCAAGCCAAGGATGAATCGAGTCATTGAATAACTATAAGGACATAATTTTTTGAGTATCTTGAATATAAGGAGATTATATGTTTGTGTATTTAGGCAGTGACCTAAAATCTCAAATGATGAATTGATTTTAAACTAGATAGAAATCTTCAAAGATTGATATCAGGATCAAGTTCCATAACTGTGGAAGAAACACATTAATCTGGAAATTTATTGGACATTTCATAATTGTATGTTTCACCATAGAAGCCGAAATGTAACAACTACGAGCAGTTAAATAGGCAATTTGATTTAGTTGAGTTCTTTGCTATTCTGGAAAAGGGTTTCAGACTTGAATAACCTATTAGTATCTCATTGTGAAAGCAATGAAGATATAACTATTCTAGAAGAAATAGAAATCATAATAGGGAAAAGCACATGAAATGAAGTATCATTTAATTCAAGACAATTTTACATAATTGATGTAATGATCTTGAAGATAGCTTAAAACTTGTTTCTTACAAAACTATTTACAGAGATTTTGTTAGACAAATTCATTCAGGGTAATGTGAGTGACACATTGAGAGAGATGCCTCAATTTTCTTTAGGGCAAGTGGGAGATTGTTGGGAATAGTGACCTTAAAGCAATTGTAGTTGACACATGTTTTAAATGAAATAAATAATTGAATTGAATTATTATATATATATATACTATGTCCGGTATCATGTCGATAATATTAAGTAAATATAAGAAAATTCCAAAGTTTATCTATGTGGTCTTAATCTCATAATGGTTTGAGAGGATTGAGATTAAGATAATAAACTTGAAAGAGTTAGTAAAATAAAGTTATGGAATCTTTAGATTAATTACTGCTAGTACGGTTCCCTAGTATTATGAATACAAGTGACCTAGATCCAGGTCACTAGTGTAGTACGACACTTTAGTGAATGTAGTTTATAAATAGTGATATATAGAACTGGACCAGATTTGATTTGTTAATACTTATTGAAACACCGTTTCATAGTATTAATCAAACACATCACACGATGATCTTAATCCCGAGGTTACTATGAACTCCTATAAATGTCATGTAATCCTTTGATTCATGCGTTAAGGTTTGTCAAAATGATTAGGCTAAGAATAATTGCTTTGGGGACTCAATGATATATATTGCTGGGGAAGGAGTTTTACAGATATGGAATCTATACATTCTTACAGATTGAATACTGGGTCCCTTTTGGGTTGACTTTTGGAATTGAAAAGGTTACGAGCGCTCACATTGCAAACTTGTTGTGACACAACCTTCACTAGTAAAGTCAATGGTACAATAGGAACTAGATATAGTTAAAAGGGTAAAACATTAATTTTATTCACTTTTAATTATGAACCACTAAAAGAGGATTAACGTTGTATGTAATGATTATATATATCAATGGGCACTTTATTCTTTAGTAAAGTATTTTATAAATATATGTCTATAATTATCAAGAGTTCAATCTCATATTTATAGTGGAGTAATCATGAGATTAATAAATATGATTATTTAATCAAAGAACTTTGATTAATAATCTAATATTTATTGGAGCTTGATATTATTGGTCCATAGGTCCCCAGGGTGGCTCTATCAACACTATATCAATGTAAAAGTTGATACAAGGGTAAAACTGTAATTTTGAAATTTGAGAAGAATTTTGTTCTTCGGGTCAAATAGACAATTATATGATAATTGAGGTCGAATAATTAATTTAGAATTATTTATTAAAATTTTGAAAATATATTTATTTACTTAAATATAGAATTTCGAAATATATATAAATAAATTAATTATTTTTTGAAATTAATTATTTTATTTGAGTAAGAGAAAATAAAATTGGTAAGTCAAAATGTTTTTTATTTATTGAATTTTAAAAGGATGATGATAATGATGATCATCAATTAGAATTTTGAATTTAAAATTTAAATACTGAAATATGGTTGTGATCTTTTTCTTCAAAAGATGACACCATATTTTGTGGGAATGATTGATTTTAATTAAATAAATAAATAAAAGAAAAATAAGAAGAATGTAATATTCCCTGAGAGGGAATACTGTTACACACATGAAACAGGCTAGGGATTGTGCCATGCGTGTAAGAGAGTACTGATAAAGTATCAGTATTGTTTTTATTTTATTTATTTAACAAATTAATAATTTGAAAATAGATTTTTTCAAATTTGGTAAGTTTGATATTACCTAAATCAATTCCTATCATCATTATGATTGTATTATTATATTACTATTATTATTATTATGAGCAATAAGGTAATATATAATCTCTAATATATATATATATTATGTGATAATAAGAAACAAGAGAGTGGGAATTTAAAAAGATTTTCAGAATTTGTCATACAAGAAATTGTCATCTTCTTCTATTATTCTAATATTTCTCAAGCCATAATCTAAGTTCCCATGTGTTGAGATAAACTTGTGATTTCTAAATTACAAACCCTTGTTCTCTATGTGCCCACACACATCTTGAGGTGTAGAGAACACTCTGGAAGATAGTGGTTTGCGTACTCAAAGCGTTGGATTGGAAGATTGTTATATATACGAAACAACTCAAGGACACTTGATAGGCTTCAAGAGGTAAATATTTATGTTCTTGAATAATGTATACATGTGCATATGATATATATATATATATGTTATATGATTAATTATATTGCATATTAATGGTTTCTGTTTGAATGTTTTCTTGAACATATAAACTGTTTATATGAGAGATATAAATTTTTTATTGTTTATAAACTGGGCCCACCATGCCAATTCATTGCACACTCTGATTATTTTTCCAACAATTGGTACCAGAGCTGGTCATTAATCTCTGCATATAATTAATTGTTGTGTGGGATGATTACTCTTGAATAAAGAGTTATTTCATGTGCTTTTGAACTTATAATTGTGGAAAAATCGTGGGTGATGTTAGTTTATTTTTAGCTTTTGTAGCTAACTTTGGTGTTTTTATTATCTTAATTAAGTTTAATTCTTTTTGTAGGTTTGAATAGCTAATGGGTTAAAGGTAGTAGTTTCATGGATAAATATTTGCACAAAGAATGAACTAACAAGTGAAACTATCTAAATTGAATTTTTTATGGCTGAATTATTAGGTTTTGCTGCAACAAATTAGATTTTGCTGAAGCAATTTGATGAGGCAGGTTTTGGGCACCTAGAACACGTGGCAAGTCAATGGGTGAGTTGGAATAGTGGCTGAGGTGGCAAGCACATAAAGAATGAGTCAAAAATTGGGAGAAAATGACCAAAGAAAGGAGACCCGCGTTTTTTTTACCAAGAAGAGGGGTAATATGGTACTTTGTGGACCAATTTGGAAAACCTAGCATACACATAAAGAGGCTTCGGCTGTAATATTGAAGGAGGCAGCCATTTTTGGAAAGGAAAAACCAGCAAGAAGGAAATAAACCCAGAAATCAGCAAGGAAGGAGGAGGACGAAAAGGAGAGATCAAGCATCAATTGGATTTGTTCCTTCTTCCATTTCTAAACTTCATTTTTATATTTTTTTAGTTGATTTCTAAATTTGAATATTATGGGTTATTTTGATTGTGGATTAATGTTTATGAACTCAGCCATGAACTAATTTTTAGGTGGCTTGAATTGTTGATGAACCCTATGTTATAGTCTATCAATTGCTTGCACTTTATTTTAGTAAAATCTCCCTTGTTCATTCAAGTGTGCTTATGTTAATTTCTTGTTGTTGTTTGGCCAGCAATGACAAGTTATTTAATTATGTTTAATGCTGGAAAGATAATGTAATGGGAAGAACTTGGATGACATAAGTCATAATCTAGGTTAGATTATATTAGTAAGTAACATAGGGTTATGTTATTTGCCTTGTGTAACTTTTGAGAATTAAACTTTGAATTGCATTCTTAAATCTGATTTTGCATAGGAATATGTTTAATTAGGTAAAAGAATAAGGTCATAAAATTTGGGAAAGTTTTATGAGTGTTCAAATGAATTCTTATTAACATGGGAGTTTTGCTAGAATATTGCTGCCGCAATCTGTCTGCAATCTGTTCAGGATGATTAATATAGGGGAATTCAATAAGTCAAGTCCATTTTGCAATCCATATATTTCTCTCAATTTTCTTGTTCAGTTCAATTTTAATTTCAGAATTTCCATCTTTTTAATATTTTGTTTAGCCTAGAGACAACCCATTTGATTTTTAGTACTTTTAAGTTGTGTAGTAATTGTCTTGCTTATTTTTTTATTTTACAATCCCTGTGGAGACGATTTACTTATCATTGTATTACTTGTGTGATTACGTGCACTTGCGTATTTAAAATCAAATATAAATTTATCACATGGGACTATGTGCATTTTAATATTATATATGATATATATTTGAATGGATGAATGTTTATATTGAAGATGATGATAGATTCTCAAGAGTTGTTTATAATGGTGTTTTTGAATTTAGGAATTGTTCTTAAAATTTCTAGATGAAAAAAATGTAAGCCAATTTTTGGGGCATAGAAATTTTGTAATTTTTTCTTTTAAATTTTTGGATAAAATTCTAATATGGCCCGAGCCCTGAGCATAAACCTGGAGGCCCGAGCCATGCCCCTGCACCCACGCCGAGTGCTACTCTGCGCCCATGCCATGCCCATTCACGCCCACCACACACTGTGCCCGCCTGCACCCAAATTCAAATTGTGCCTTAGAAACTATTTGGGTGTTAAAACCCAAAGTTTAATTATTTTAAAAGGTTGTTTAAAATAATTCAAAAGTCATATAATTCAAAATGGATATGGAAAAAGGTTGGCATTGGCTCAACAAGACTACATCTCAAGGTTCGAGATCAAGGTGCTCTTCATCAGGCCTTAGCTAGTCTAGGTTACATTTTCATGTATTTTTTGCAAGTGTTGTAATTTTTCTAGAAATACCCAAAAGCTACCAACCCACTTTTGTTTACTTATTATAAATGTTCGAATATGATTAAAGTGTTTAGTATTTTGACATGCATTATAGCATGACATTCATATACCCACACAATATGCAATTAGCATGCATTACATTTGTGTAGAAACATGCTATTAGGAACGTCCTATATTTTAATATATGTTTATATATGATAATTCATATAATAATAAACTTAGTCTTAATTAGTTAAGATGGTAAATCAAAATTAAAGTTGTTTAATTAATTATTTTACTAAAAAATATTTTATTAAAATAAAAATGATATTCTCTTAATTAAAGCAAAATTAAAATTAGAATTAAGGGCACAATTTATTCATTTTATATTTTTCATAATTGGATAAGTAATTATTAGATTATCATTTGGTAAAAATAATTAAATTTATTTTTACAACTAAATTAAAAAAAATATTAATTTTGTGAAAAATACACTTTACCAAAATAGTGAGTGGGAGAGGGAGTTATGACAATAAGTCTCATGGTCTCCATTATTGGTTGAACACCGAGAGGCATAGGAAGGGCCTCGTGTCACCTCCGTTTGCGGCCTCCCTATGGAAAGGCTTCAAAATATGTTTATTTTATCTCAAGGTTGACTTCTCTTATGAGAATATAATTAGTGATGTATGTCAAGTTTGACTGACCGTAAGGCACACTCTTGAGTTAAGTCATTAATTGAAAATAATGAGTTACACTCCGAATGTGTATCTAGGCTTTCGAGTACAACTAGTGCATCTTGACCAAAGTAGCAATAGTGCATAAGTCAAAAGAGAAAAAAGAAGTTTTTAAGTTTTCACTTATGAAATTGAGATTTGTCTCAAAATTAATTTGGAGTTAGTCTGACCTACCCCAAGGCTGATCCATTAATTTTCAAATTAATTTATCGTGGATTAGTATATACTTTTTTTTTATGTGTTTTTATATGTTGCATTCATGTATCATGTTTACTTTTCCAAATAAAATTTGGCATTTATTATATGTTTTAATTCATTATATTTTATTTATTTATTTATTTCCAACAACAATGGTTAATTCTCTTAATCCTAATCAGGAACCTCAAAATGTGAAAGAACCAGTGAATCCTTATGAAAGCTACCTAAGTACTTTTCATTTAGACTTCAACAATCTTGATGATTGGTACAGAAGCATACATATAGTTATGAGTAAACTAAAAGTGTATGATACAATCATTGATGTGCCTCCAGATGAGCCATCAACTTTATCTGATTATGATGATCATAAAAATATGTGAATTGGGTGAGATTTGATTATTTGGATCATCATTGCATACTAAAGACTATGCTTGATGATATTAAATCAAGATATGTAAACCTTAAATCTACATACAAGATATGGGAAACGATAAAAAGAGACTCTTTTGATCACTTCAGAAGATTGCAAGAAGAAAGGGTAAATATGATTTGCTCATCTCTTTTTAATATATTTGAATAGTTAATTCAAAATTGTATGCTACAAACCATATTTTTTATCTTTTTTTCTTTTCAGGAACGCATTATTCAAGAAAAGAAAGAAATGCGAAAGAGAAACAAGAAAATGATTGTAGATTCGTAGACCAAGGAATAGCTGGCATGGAATTTAGTTTTTAATTTTCAACTTTCTATTAAGTCTTTTTCTTAAAATTAGTTCTATAATTCTTTCTAGAAACTATATTTTAGATTCCTTTATTTGATGAATAAGCAAGTTAAATATTTCTTTTGAATAATAAATTCAGTTGTTATTTTTTGAAATATATTTGTTCTAACTGTTTCATCAATGAGTATAAATGATAATTATGAATTGTTCATTATTGTGCTAATCATAGATTTAATAAACAAGACATATTATTCCATCAACAATTAAGTGAAACATATATGTGAATTATTTTTGGAGATTGATTTGTAATTAATTAGACACATAAAACAAATAAAAAACAGTCTTTTATTAGAACCATTCATTGGTTCTCTCCTTGTTTATATAGTCTACTAATTAAAGTTAACCAAAAGACCTTTTTTCTTATAAAGGCTCAAAAATCACATAATTGTTTAGCTCATACATAGAGATGTATATTAAACCTTTTAATGTTCAAAGCTAAAATAGATAATAAATAGTAAGTCAATATTGATTGACATTTATTTAAGATATGTTTATTTTTTGTTGAATGCAAAGAAAATTTCTAGAAATTTTCATGCAACATTAAAAGTAAAGTCACTTAAAGATTTTTTTGATCTTATCAAAAGGAAGTCTAAACTCGAATTTGGAATTCAAGTAATTTGCATGTGAACTTGGAATTCAAACCGAACTCACATACAACTAGAATGCTAAGCAAAATTAGTATTTTAGAAATGGAATATAATTATATTAGATAAGATTAAATAGATAATGAGTGATCACTATCGTCTTTATTATTTCTGTTTTAACACTTGTTATACTCTATACATGTTTGATTCTACAACATCAAAGACTTAAAATTTGGGATTCACAAGTGATTATGTGAATAAATTAAAAAAATTCCATGAAGTCATTTAGTGAAACAATTTAATAATCATAAAAGATTATAAAAGTGTTTGTATCTCTTAAATGTCACTTTAATGAAGCATGATTATTATAATCACTATATTTTTTTAGTTAAATTGTACTAGAAATAATGACTATAAGTCAAGTAAGCAAGTTACTGATAATTAACAATGACAAAACCAAAAAATATCACAAATTCTATAAAGCATTATTGTAGTGGGAGCGTTAGTTAGTAACTACTATGTTACAGATATAAAGTTTAGTTGGTTGTGTGTAACACAATCTAACTATAATTCATTCACATACTAGTATGTAATGAAAGGTTTTAACAGAAAACAATGGTTGAAACACCATGAATCTAGAAATGGAATTTGGAATTCCTATGACATATGGATTCTTGAACATCAAACTAAAGTCCATTAAACTTTAGTTTGAAAGAGGATATTCAAGATGAAGAGGAGAACAGAGGAAAGTACAGACTTTTCAAAGTAAGGTTAATAGCCTAAGGCTATGAATAGAAAGAAGAATTTATTACCCGAATAAATACCTTCTACTGTAACCAAGCTTAAATCTATTTACATACTCTTATCCATTGCTTTATGCATGTGTTGTACCCTAAAATTAGCATGAGTTCAATTACTCAGATCAGGTACAACTGGCCTATGAATATGTGGAAAAGTAGCCAAGTGGAACATCTGGTTAACAATGACGTGAACAGCTTGAGTTTGGGAACTGGAAACAAGACATATAGATTGTTACCAGATCGCCTCTTAGGATGATAATCCAGTTCGAGACTTATAGTGGCCAGATCCACATTTGGGCGCTCTGAGCTTAATACGAACTAAGGTTCAGATAGTCTTTAAACACCAGCTCGGGTGAGATATCTAGCTCGTGGGAACTTGGTCAGAATGCATAGGATCCCAAGAGATTCAGAGGCTCCATATACATTCATTAATGCCCAAAGCTGTATTGCAAAACTATCATTTATTATCCGAGATAGCAGGAGTATATTCTATTATGTTATCAAATCATATCCAAATGTAAATGGGAAAAATTTGTATTAAATGTATGCCTTATTTATTCTCGCGGTTACCCAAATTTGTCCAGGAAATTCCCCTATAAATATCAGGGATAATGGATAGAGAAGGGAACTGCCTTTTTGTATTACTAAAACTCTGTAGAAATTGTGAGAGAAAAGCAATAATACTGTCTTGTGGACTAGGTTGATTTTAACCACTGAACCACGTAAAAGTTGTGTGTGTACGAGAGGGTTCTTGTTATTTCATTACAGTTTACAATTTAGTACTAATATCCCCATTAGATTTCTTAATCTACCGTTGGTGAAAAACTGCTTCGACAGTTTGGTGCTTTCAGTGAGAGGAAATTAGTTCTTCACAAGTTTCAGTTGATATTCATCATGGTGCTCACTCGATCGATGCATGACAATGAGATGGAGTAGCCTAGTGGGCAGGAGGCTCATCATACTGCTGTTCCCACTAAAAGGGGCCCAAATGTTCAACAACGTCCTGGGTAGAAACCGGTGGGTCAAGACGACGCTAGGAGTTCAGCGCCACTCCCACCAAATCCTAATCTAGGATATTTGATTGCGGTTGTGATGGAAAATTCCTAATTAAGGAGCCATCTCGCTAGGGAAAACAAGCAGATCGAGGAGGTCTTGGCTCGGTTACCCTACTGGGCATCATAGGAGTCATCATCAACATGTTAGTCGGTCGGTCAGAACTGTGAACCCCAGCTCCGTGCCTTCTTCACATATTTCCAGGAGTGCCCACAAAAACCCACCAGGGCAGGTTGGGACAAGTTCATGGAGGCAAAATGCTCTAGCGAATCCTCCTGTGCCACGATCAGAACCCCAGGCATAGAGAACTCGGGACATTGGAGTAGAGCCGAGGCAGGTTAATTTAGTTCGTCCTGATGGAACGAGGATAGCCTCACCAATAAGGCATTCTCCATAACCGGTTAAACATCCTACACCAGCTCGCCCACAACGAGATGCTCTAGCTCCTCGGAACAGTAGGAGAAATCCTACCCCGTCAGTAGATACTTATGCCCCATGGGCACGTGCTGAGAATCTAGGCCCTCGATCTCAGCCACGGGCCGTAAGTTTTGCAAATGAAAGTTACTGGACGGGGAGCCAGCATGGTGGCAGGTCTGAGAGCGACCTGAGAAATCACCTTAGCTCAGCGCAAAGTCATCGATACGATCCACAACCCGACCTGCGCGATCATTTGAATTCAAAAAGAAGGTATCCAGCTTGTAATGAGGATGTGAGTTATACTCGACACGAGGGAGGTCCGTCTATCATACGTGACAATGGGAATGTCCCACCTAACCAAGCTTGAACTTGGAGGGACAAAAACCCATCAAATGTGTACAATAGGAGGGGAGTTGTTAAACAAACCCCAGCTAACCTAGAGACCAAGGACCTAACCCTTGAGAGACTGGCCTTGATGGAGGAACATATGAAGAGGCTCTTATCTGGAAATGGGATGGACGATTGTGACTCAGATGAGGAGCTCGAACATTTCGCTCCAAACATTGCAGCAGCTACGCATCCTATTGGCTTTAGGATGCCAAACATGCCGACATTTGATGGAAACACAGATCCATCGTATCACCTTGGGATGTTCAACACAATGACGATGGCCCACAATGTTGGGCTTGATCTAAGGTGTATCCTGTTCCCCGCGACTCTAGTCGAACCTGCCAGGTAGTGGTTTAAACAGTACAAGAAGCATTCGATAAGCTCGTGGAAGAAGTTGTCTTTTGAGTTTAAGAGAGCTTTTCGAGCTTCACAAGCAGTTTGTGTAGAGGCCTATTCATTGGCCAATGTAAAACAACAACCTGGTGAATCACTTAAAGCATATTTGAGCAGATTTTCCAATGTTGCAGCACGGGCTAGGGACGTTGCTGATAGCTCCAAGCTCATGGAGATGAGGATAGGAATCCTGGTTGGAGGCGACCTATGGCAAGAACTCCAATGACAAGGATTTAAAAGTATACATGAGTTCTTGGCCCGAGCTCAGGAGTGAATAAACCTAGAAGAGGCGTGATCTACTGTCACAGGAACAAGCCAAGCCCCTATCCAACCCGCTGGAGCGGTGACAGATGTTGCAGCTACAGCTCAACCTGTTACCCAGAATAACCAAGGGGAAAACAACAAGAGGAAGGGGAATGGTGAAGGCGACTAGAACGACACGAAGAAGAACAAGTATGTGGAGAAATTCAAGATCGTTTATGCCACCTACATTGACCTAACGGACACCCTGGAAAATTCTAATCACCTCCCGTGGAAGAAGCCATAGCCTTTAAGGCATTAGAGGGCGAAGTGAGACCCCTCAAAGTTTTGCCGATTCCACAATGACATCGGTCATAACACTGATGATTGCCGACAGCTGAAGGATGAGATTGAGACTCTCATTCGGGCTGGACCATTAGCCCAGTACACTCGAAATCGAGTAGTTCCCAATAAACTTGTCGGGCAGAATCCTCATCTAGCTCCGGAAGCCCCGATAGGTCAGCCTGGAGCTTAGATGAATCAGGTTGGCCCTCCCCCGATAGTGGGAGGAGAAATAACTACTACTGCCAGCGGGCACGAGCAGCGAGGCCCAAAAAAGGTATATTAATGAGTTGAAAACTCATAAAGATGTGGAGTTTGTCCTGGAGCAGCAGTTATCGAAACAATAGCGGTTGTAAAAACAACCAATCATTTTCACGGAAGAGGATGCTAGTCAAGTTGAATTCCCGCATAATGACCCGCTAGTGGTAACCCTGCAGCTCGCTAACCGAAGGGTACGGAGGATACTGGTGGATAGTGGAAGTTTCGTAAATGTGATTTTCAGGTCCACCCTAGAAAATATGGGATTGTCCATAACCGATTTGAAGGCGACCTCAATGACTCTGTACAGATTTTCAGGTGAAGGAACGACGGGCATAGGGATGATCGGACTGGTGGTTATCTTGGGAGAAGAGTCACAAACTGTCTCTAAAATACATGAGTTTTTGGTATCAATTTTCTAGCCGCGTATAACGTGATTTTGGGATGACCTGCGCTGATGGGTTTTGAAGACCTACCTCGATTCGACACCTGGCAATGATGTTCCCCTCAACCTCGGGAATATACATAGTAAGATGAGACTAGCTTGCTGCCAGAGAATGCTACAACATTGCTATGAAGGGAAAATCATAACCTGGGTAGTAGGCGATGGTCATAGGTGAAAGAGATGAGGAGTCTTGGGAAATGGAAGTTACCCGTGGGACGGAAGAACCTCAAAAAGGAAACATTGAGGTCTCCCAACGGGATGACATTGATCGACGAATAGGCGAGGATAGATATGAGCTTAAAGCAATAGAAGAGCTTGAGGAAGTAAATATCGATCCAGAAGCACCTTCAAGGGTTGTCAAAATTGGAAAAAAAATCTTGAAGCTGGAAGGAGGAAGGAAGAAGGAGCTGGTCGAATTCCTGAGGAAGAATCTAGATGTCTTCGCCTAGTCTCATGAAGATATGGTGGGAATCAGTCCAAGTGTAATAATGCATACTTTAAACTTGGAAAAGAATGTTCCTGTAAAGTCCAAAAAATGGTGGCTTTTGGGAACAGTACGATCTGAAGCGTTAGAAGAAGAAGTAGCTCGCCTACTTAAATGTGAATTTATCAGGGAAGCAAAATACCCGATCTGGGTTGCTAACCCCGTGTTGGTCCCCAAGGCAAATGGGAAGTGGATAACTTGTATCGATTTCTCCAACCTCAACAAGGCTTCTTCCAAGGATTGTTTCCCATTACCAAGAATTGATCAGTCGGTAGACGCCACAGGCGGTCACGAGCTCATATCTTTCATGTGTTATATTATAATATAATGTTTTAGATTAAATAAATGTGACAAAGAGTGTCACATATTGTAACATATAATAGAGAGTTACAATATTTAGATATATGAAATATATCCAAATAATGTAACATATTTGGTGTTACAAATTTGTAACTTCCAAATATTACCCTTTATTGTGTAAATTTGTTGTTACACAATATTGAGATGAATTTCATAAAGCCATATGTGAAATGGCTGTTAGAGATATGATTTTAACCCCAATAATGTGTTTTGGGAGTTACAAAATCATTTGGGAGGGTTTGGAACCGTTTGGAAAAACAACACATTTTTAAGTACTGAAATTGGTCGGTGGCCGCGACCTGTGGGACAAAGACTAGTGGCCGCAGCCACTAATGTCTCTAGCCGCGGCCACAGGCCAAAAACTAACCAATTTTTCAGTTTTTTCAATCTATGTTGAACGGCTCAAAAAACCCAAATAACTCCCAAATCTCATTTTTTAATTCCATATTAATCCAATTAAACATTGGTAACAACCATGGGGGTTGGTGGAATTTGAAATTCAAAGGGTGTTTCTAAACTCTATAAATAGGAGCCTATAGCTCACTTGTAAGACACAACATTTTCTATCCATTAGAGCACTTGGCTAGAAACACCTTGAGGCTTGATAATTCCATAAAGCTTTTCCAATATCTGAGAGAGATCCCTTAGTGCTTGAGTTAGGGGGAAATAAGCTTTTGGATAAAGGTTTTAAACCTTGTTCAAGTTGGTGATCCCCAACCCTCTTCACTTAGGTTGTGTAAGTGAGAGTTTTCTTGTATTTCTGTTCTCCATTTTATTGTATTGTTTTCTTCTTATTATCTTGTTCTTTTTTACTTGTATATTTTGTTTAAGAGTTGTAATCTTTTCTGTTGTTTCAACCACCTTTATTTTACTTGTAATCTTTTGCTTAGAGTTGTATTCTCACCATTCTCTTCGTCTTCATCATTTTCTTCATTTTATTTGTTTATTTGTAATTTTCAGTTATAGAGTTGTAACTCTTAATCAATCATTATTTATTTGTAATATATTGCATAGAGTTGTAATTTCTTACCATTTCCATTGAGGCAAATACATTTTTTCCTAACATCATGGATGTGTATTCTGGACATAACCAAATCACGATGAACCCTGCAGACCAAGACCATACCGGCTTCATGACTGAGCATAACGTATATTGATACAAAGTTATGCCATTCAGGCTGAAGAACGCCGGAGCTACATACCAATGGTTAGTCAACAAAATGTTCACAAACTAGATCGGGAGAAACATGGAGGTGTATGTCGATGATATGATCGTCAAATCAAAGACTGCCAGTAACCATGTATCTGACTTGGAAGAATGTTTTGGCATATTGAGAAAGTACGACATGAAGTTGTATCCCCAGAAGTGCACTTTTGGAGTTGCATCGGGAAAGTTTCTGGGGTTTATAATCAACACAAGGGGGATAGAGGCGAATCTAGAAAAAAATAAGGTCGTTGTTAAAAATGCCTTCACCCAGGTCACGTAAGGAAGTACAAAGCCTAACTGGAAAGGTAGCGACTTTAAACCGCTTCGTTTCAAATCCACTGACAAATGTCTACCATTCTACAACTTGCTCAGAGGAAACAAGAAATTTGAATGGACCGAAGATTGCGAACAGGAATTTCGCGACCTGAAAACGCATCTAACTGAACCCCCCATACTATCAAAATCGACATCTGGAGAATGTATGTTTCTATATTTTGCCGTGACAGAAGACGCAGTTAGTGCTGTGTTAGTTCAAGAAGAAAATCGAGCACAAAAACAAGTATATTATGTAAGTTAGAGACTTCTTGAATCTGAGTCATGGTACCCGTTGATAGAAAAGCTTGCGTTTTGTCTCCTTTTGGCTTCAAGGAAGCTCAGGCCATACTCCCAGTCCCATTCTATTCATGTCTTAACCGACCAACCTTTAAGGCAGGTTTTGCAAAAGCCTAAAACATTAAGACGTCTATTAAAATGGGCCATCGAACATAGCCAATTCGAGATATTATATATGCCATGAACGACAATCAAGAGCCAAGCCCTTGCTGATTTTGTGGCTGAGTGCACAGGTTTTCAGGAATTATGGAAAATCTTCATTGATGGATCATCTAACGAAAATGGATCAGGAGCTGGGATAATCTTAATCTCACATGAGGGATATCAGTTCCATACAACTCTCAGGTTCGGGTTTGAAGCATCCTACCACGAAGCGGAATATGAGGCCCTACTGACAAGGCTAAGGTGGCGAAAGAGCTAAATGCAAAAGCCATCCAATGTTATAGTGATTCTCAGCTCATGGTCAATCAAATATTGAGGGAATACCAAGCTCGAGGCATCAAGATGGCGGCCTGCTTGGCTAAGGTAAAGGGTAAGTTGTCTGAGTTCGAGTTTATCTCCGTCGAGCAAGTACCTTGCGAGTAGAATTCCAACGCTAATGCTCTGGCTTGACTTGCTGCCACCAAAGAGGAAAATACATTGAATGTATTTCCAGTGAAGTTCTTGGAAAGTACGAGTATAGCAGCAGAGACAGTTGAGGTCGGAATGATTGACATAAAACTGACCTAGATGACCTCCATAGTGGAGTACCTCACAACCAGAAAGCTACCTAACGTGAGAAAGGACGTGAGAAAGCTGCTGTACCAAGCTCTGCGGTTTGTTACGGTTGAATGGGTCCTATATCGACGAGGGCATTCGTTGCCCCTCCTGCGATGTGTTCTGCCCAAGGAAGCACAAACTATGTTGCAAGAAATACACGAAGGCTTCTGTGGAGACCATATTAGGGGACAAAACCTAGCTCTAAAGCTACTGAGACAGGGCTATTTTTGGCCCATGTTAACAAAGGACTCGATCTCGTATGTGTAGAAGTGTGAAAAATGCCAACACTTCGCCATAGTGGCCTGAGTTGCTCCAATCGAGTTGACCATGATTTCATCCCCTTGGCCATTTGTAGCATGGGGAATTGACTTAATTGGTTCTTTGCCAACAGGAAAAGGAGGAGTTCGTTATGCAGTAGTCACCATCGATTATTTCATGAAGTGGGTAGAGGTTGAACCGTTGGCAACCATCACCTCGAAGAGAGTCCTGGACTTTGTTGTGAAGAATATCATATGTCAATTTGGACTCTCGAAAAAGAACGTGCCAGACAATGGAACTCAGTTCGATAGTGATCTCTTCACATACTTTTGTGAAACATATGGCATAACCAAGAGTTTCTCGTTGGTAGCGTACCCACAAGCCAATGGGCAGGTCGAGGCTGTAAACAAAACCCTGAAGGCGAGCTTAAAGAAATGATTAGATGAGGCCAAGGGATTATGGCCCGAGCAGCACCCACAAGTACTCTGGGCCTACCGAACCTCACATCGAACCTCCATGGGACATACTCCTTTTTCCCTGACCTTTGGAAGCGAGGCTATGCTCCTAATTGAGGTGATGGTGACGACCCACAGACAAAAGACCTTTGATCAGGATCATAACCACGAGCTACTTAGTGCATCCTTCAATCTAATCAAAGAAAAAAAAAGAGGCATCACAATTACAAATCGCCCATTATCAACATAAGATCACTCATTATTTCAATTCAAAGGTTAAGGGACGCAAACTCGGATTAGGCGATCTGGTTCTTCGAAGGGTCTTTTTCTCATGCAAAGATCCCAAAGACGGTGTGTTAGGGCTAAACTGGGAAGGACCATATCAGATCGTGGAGGTCCTGCGAGAAGGAACTTTCAAGCTAGCCCGGTTAAGTTGAGAAATAGTCCCACAGACCTGGAATGCCCTACACTTAAAAAAGTATTATCAATAGTTTCGTTGTCTTTAATGTTTTCGGAATTACCATTTATGCAAGGCTTATTTGTAAAAGCCATTTTAGTTTGATAACAGTTGGATTATTAAGTAACCAAGTTTATCATTTTGTTATCACGAGCTCACTTTGTAAAAGCAACCACGAACATTTTTACGTTCTGGTTGCTTGGGGGGGACATAACCGAAGAGAGCTTTGAAGAGAGTTCAGCTTATTTGGATAAAGATTAAAACTTAGAGTTTAGAAAAATTGATTATTCAACGGCTTTTTAAAGCTTGAATTCTCAAAAGACCGAATGCAAACTAAGTTTGAGAAATCTCTAAGAATAAAACCCCTGGATATAACCAAATCTAAGACCTGATTCCTAACAGGTATAAAGCTATTAAGCCTATTAAAACCCCTGGATACGACCAGGTCCACGACCTGATTCTTAACAGGTATGACACAATTAAGCGAGCGAAATCTTGGATACAACTAAGATATCGATAAAGTCTATCCCAATCTAAAGTTAACCCCTAAGATTTTGAATGTACAAGAATCTAAGGATTCATAAGCATGAGAAAACAATAGACTAAGGGAAATACAAATAGATCACAAGTTAGATGTATGTTCAAAAATATATTGTCATCTCAAGGAGAAAAACCTCAACCTGAGCCTGAAGGCAATTATTTTGGTCCTAAGGGACTTAATTACAGAAGCTTAAAAAATAAAAGTGAAAATAATAAGTCACTGAGGTCTGTCAGCTCGCTCTAGAGAAGTCACCTCCTCGCCATCTCCCTCAACAGCTTCAGAGGCTTTGGCAGTCTCCGAGGGTTCTTATGAGAACCGAATCTTGAACCTGGAAAGATATGGTTCCCATGGCTTGAGCTGCATAAAGGAGAAGTTCCCGTCCTGGTTGAAAGCCCAGCAACAATAAACCATCTCCTCCATTTGAGTCGATGATTTTGAAATTTCTTGAGTTCTTCATTTTCGGTCTGAAGCTTGTCCACATGACGGCTCACCTCTACGACCTAATTCTGGGAGGCAGACATGGTGACTTTTGTAGACCGCTCACTCTCCTGGGAGGAAACCAGAGCAACTTTGGTGGTTTGTTCGCCCTCTTGAGCGGCAGTCAGGGCAGCTCGGAGCTCCTCATCCCTGGCTTTAACCCGAGCAATTCCTCGAAATTGAGCCAGGACAGACTGTAAGAGAATGAGGCAAGTCAAGAGTTTATATAAAAAAAACTAAGGAAAAAAGAAAAAGAGCAAGAAGGACTCACATTGAGGTTCATCCCTATAGAAAATTCGAGGATGTCCTCAGGAGTACGCTCCTCTATAGCCCTTAAGTCTCTGGTGTTGGCTTTTTAGGCATGCCCAACTATAAGGCTCGTCATTTCGTACACAATACCCCGAAACACTTCAGGGATCTTGTCTAGGTCGAGTGGTTTGATCGGGATCTGGACGGTGGGAGCCTCGCCTTGGATCACTTGAGGATTTGAGGGAGGTACTTGTCAAGGAGGAGGAGGAGGAGGAGGAGCTTAGTGAACCGTGACTGTTGTTATTGGAGCTGAGGGGAGTTTTTTTTATGGCTGCTCCTGGGTAGAGCAGGAACCTTTATCTTTTGCTAGAGACTCGGTGGTACCCCTAGTCTTCAGAGCTGGTTTCTTTGTCACTCTGGCCCTCTTCACCACGGGTCCAGCTCCGGTCCCACCGGGCTTAAAAGCACCCCTCAAACCCGGGGCCTCTAGCAGCTCCATCTCTTCACCTGAAAAAGAGCGAACAAAGGGTTCAGATTTAGGAAATAATTATTGAAAGTAATATAAATAAATGAACAAGAGCAAGAACCCTACCCTCTAAGTAAGGGGAGGAATCTACTACGATCAACTTGAGGTTATTGACCAAGCTAGGCACAACCTCTAACTCTTGGATTAATGGAGGTGGGGGAGAATCTAAAATTATGACCTCCTGGGTCTTAGAGGGTTCAGGTCCTTCCTTGGGGCTGGACTCATCTACGTACACAAGGAAGGCCAGGTCATATGGTTTGTCCCATACTCTTCAAAAATGGTGGACCTAAAATTGAGAGTGTTGTCCACCACAATGGTACCTTTGGGGTAGCTGTGGTTATAGTGTACCACCAAATGGCCCACACACTGAAGGAGGGTAGTGCTTAGGTCTGGGTCGGTATGATGGCGACTAACGAGCTGGTTAGGGTTGAATCGAGTTAGCCTATATCTGGCAATAGCCCGATCTAACTCTCTGTATGGGTATGGGTTACCTTGGACGGAGGGGCCGGCTGCTGCCCTGACACAGCTCGTTCTAGATCAAGCCCCTGATTTTCCTCAAGAGCTAGTCTTTTGCACACCAGCGGTGCCTCGTCTTCCTCCTCTTCGATGTCTTCATTGGCTGGTAAGGCTTCTTGAGGAGGGGGGAGCTCAGCGATGACAGGAAGAGGAACTCGAGTCTTGAGAACCAGCGTCTGGACCTTGCTGATCAGGCCCCAGGACACAATGGTGGCATCATTCACAACCTAGCGGTAGTCTTTCTCCTTCGGAGGAAGACTAGAAAAACTCTCATATTGACCCTTAAGGGTCATAGACCACCCTGTCCTCACGGATATAGCTGCACAAAGATTGAACTCAGTTAGAATACTTAAAAAAAAGGTTTGAAACCGATAAGAAAGTTCATGTGCTGAATTCATAAAGATAGAGGACTTACAAGGGCGGTTAAAGTATCGGTGATTACAGTTCTTGAACCCATTTGACATAAAGAACAAGTCTTTATAGTCAATTGGGTGGCTGGGGAGGTCGATGACAGAGGTTAAGTTGGGAAAACGAGTGAGGTAGAAGAAACCGTCACCTCGCCCCTTCTGGTCGGGACTGGCCTTGAGGCAAAAGAAGTACATAATGTCTGTCGAAGTGGGGACCTCCCACTCATGCCTCAGAAACAAATACTTTAACCTCACCAAAAGTATGTATGAGTTTGGTGGGAGCTAGAATGGAGCCAGTTTGATGTAGTTCGGGAAGTCGACAAAATACTTGTCCAAGTGGAGGAAGGCACCTGCCTTCAGGTGCTCATCACTCCAAGCTCCGTAGTCGTCTTGGAGAGGAGCGCAACTCTGCTCTCCTTCTAACGGAGGTCTGGCATAGAGGCCATCAGCTCCCATCTCAATCCCATGACTCAGTAGGATCTTGATAACTTTCCCTTGAGTCGTGATCCGGGATATAGTGCTCGGCCTCGAAGAATGCATTGGGGTCGACAATGATTTCCCTCTCCACCATAGGGCCAAAATGAGGGATAGGAGAGTCAGAGGTGACCTCCTTGCCCTTATCTTTGCTCTGAGCAGAGGAGCTCGCAATGTTTTTCTTTGCGGGGGCCATGATTTAGATCGCCTGACGACAAAGCAGCCTATTAGTGGCGACTTAAGATAATTACTAGCTACGGTTGTGGAGGTACGAAAATCCGAGGGTTTATGTGGTTTACTCTTGAGATCTGAAAATTTATCAGAGCTAAGTTGTGTCCTAGCCTCAATGCGTGGTTCCACGCATAATCCTAGGTCACACACTTTGATATCTTAAAATCCCCTGATACTTCGGGATTCATGTGTCAGACTCGTCAGACCCACTACTTTTCTTTTGAAAGTGGTTTATTGCAAAACTTCTTAAGAAATCATAACCTTTAAGCTACCCAGAACCAAACTTAAAACCCTTTCAGCTTCTAGATCCCAAACAGGTATTCAAATCGATTTACCAGTAGAATTTTCTTTGTAAAACCTAGAAAATTTGACCAGTTTTATGAAAACCTTATTTCTAAATAAGCCTAGTATCGTTCATTTAGCCTATATCGAACCCTATTTCCTATTTATACTCAGATGTAGCCTAAATGAAAATGATCAAAGGACGCTTCTCATAGTAAAAAAAGAAAAAAACTCACTGGAAAACAAAGAATTGAAAGTTTCAAACCAGAGGAGGAAATACTTACAGTTTATATGATTGGTTCAAAGAACACGTCGATACATCCATAGGAAACTCGCTGAAAGCTTCTGAGAGTCTGAAAGGCAATGAAGGTATTATGGGAGAAGTTAGAGAAGGAAAAGGGAAATCTTGTTTTTGAAAAGGAAACTTTTTGAATGAACATGTGGTGGGGGTTCGGGTTTGATCACCCTATTTATTCGTAAACTATGGGAATTAATTCAAACCATTCGATTGGGTTAGCTCGAGATCCGAAGGCCAAGATTAAATGAACCATACGACGACAAAAAGTTGACAAGACAGTTGTCACAATCCTCGAAACCCGAACGGATGCCAATTACAGACAGCCGCGTGTCCAGTACTCAAGTAGTTGGCAGGCACGATTTTACATTGCAGAAGCCTAAAAGCTCCTACTGTGCATGTCAGAAACTAATGACATCAAACATGAGCAGCTTCTTGGGGGGAAAATGTTGCACCCTAACATTAGCACGAGTTTAATTACTCAGATCCAGTACACCTGACCGACGAATATTTGGAAAAGTAGCCAAGTGGAACATCTGGTTAACAATGACGTGAGCAGCTCGAGTTTGGGAACTGGAAATAAGATGTATAGATTGTTATCAGATTGCCTCTTAGGATGACAATCCAGTTCGAGACTTATAGTGGCTAGATCCACATTTGGGCGCTCTGAGCTTTATACGAGCTGAGGTTCAGATAGTCTTTAAACACTAGCTTGTGTGAGATATTCAGCTCATGGGAACCTAGTCAGAACGCATACTGAAGGATCCCAAGAGATTCAGAGGCTCCTTATACGCTCATAAATTCCCAGGCTATATTGCACATCTATCATTTATTATTCAAGAAAGCATGAGTCTATTCTATTCTGTTATCAAATCATGCCCAATGTAAATGGGAATAATCTGTATTAAATTTATACCTTATTTATTGACGCAGTTACCCAAATCTTTCTAGTAAATTCCCCTATAAATATCAGGGATAATGGACAGGGAAGGGGACTCCATTTTTGTATTACTAAAACTCTGCAGAAATTGTGAGAGAAAAGCAATAATACTGTCTCGTGGACTAGGTGGATTTTAACCACTGAACCACGTAAAAGTTGTGTGTGTACGAGAGGATTCTTGTTATTTCATTACGGTTTATAATTTAGCACTAATATCCCTATTAGATTTCTTAATCTACCATTGGCGAAGAACAACATCAACAACTTGGATTATGAGATTAATTTAAATGGGTGTCTAAGTAGACTTTACTTAATGGCTGACATGACAAAACTGTTTGAAGATCTCGACAAAAAAGATTTTGTTGTGATTCTTATTCTTAATATTGATAACGCTCTAATCATTAGAATGATTTAGAGAAATTATCAATATAAAAGAAATGGTTAGCTGAACATTTCTAAATATTAAATTTGGGAAAGCCAAACATGTTCTATACATTCAAGTCTATAGATATTGAAAGAACAATCTTTTGGCACTGTCTCAAGCAACTTATATAGATAAGAAGCTTAAATACTTTATGTTACAAAAATCCAAGAAAGACTTTTTGCCTCCCAGTCAGTAGGATGTATTATCTAAATAATAATGTCCATTTATTCTTTTACTAGAAAAGAAGGACACGAGATAGTATTCCTACAACTCAGTGATGGACTGTTTAATGTATTGAATGTTATGTTAAACGGTGGGAATAGTCAGCAGTTGTCAAGCCAATGATGGATCGAGTCATTGAATAATTATAAGGACTTAATTTTTTGAGTTTCTTGAATATAAGGAGATTATATGTTTGTGTATTTAGGCAGTGACCTAAAATCCCAAAGGATGAATTGATTTTAAACCAGATAGAAATCTTCAAAGATTGATATCAGGGTCAAGTTCCATAACTGTGGAGGAAACACATTAATCTGAAAATTTATTGGACTTTTCAGAATTGTATGTTTCAACATAGAAGCCAAAATGTAACAACTACGAGCAGTTAAATATGCAATTTGATTTATTTGAGTTCTTTTCCATTCTGGAAAAGGGTTTCCGACTTGAATAACCTATTAGTATCTCATTGTGAAAGCAATTAAGATATAACTATTCTAGAAGAACTAGAAATCATGAGAGGGAAAAGCACATGAAATGAAGTATTATTTAATTCAAGACAACTTTACATAATTGATGTAATGATATTGAAGATAGCTTAAAAATTGTTTCTTACAAAACTATTTACAAAGATTTTGTTAGACAAATTCATTTAGAGTAATGTCAGTGACACATTGAGAGAGATGCCTCAATTTTCTTTAGGGCAAGTGGGAGATTGTTGGGAATAGTGCCCTTAAAGAAATTGTAGTTGACAAATGTTTTAAATGAGATAAATAATTGAATTGAATTATTATATATATAGACTATGTCCGATATTATGATGATAATATTAAGTAAATATAAGAAAATTCCAAAGTTTATCTATGTGGTCATAATCTCATATTGGTTTGAGAGGATGGAGATTAAGATCATAAATTTGAAATAGTTCGCAGTAAAATAAAGTTATGGAATCTTTAAATTAATTACTGCTAGTACGGTTCCCTAGTATTATGAATACATGTGACCTAGATCCAAGTCACTAGTGTAGTATGACACTTTAGTGAAGGTACTTTATATATAGTGATATATAGAACTGGACTAGATGTGATTTGTTAATACTTATTTAAACATTGTTTCATAGTATTAATCAAACACATCACACAATGATCATACACACGATGATCTTAATCATGAGGTTATAATGAACTCTTATATATGTCATATGATCCTTTGATTCATGCGTTAAGGTTTGTCAGAATGATCAAGCTAAGAACAATTGTTTTGGGGACTCAATGATATATATGGTTGGGGAAGGAGTTTTACAGATATGGAATCTATACCTTCTTATAGATTGAATAATGGTTCCCTTTTGGGTTGACTTTTGGAATTGAAAAGGTTATGAGTGCTCATGTCGCAAACTTGTTGTGACACAACCTTCACTATTAATGTCAATGGTACACTAGGAACTAGATATAGTTAAAAGGGTAAATAGTAGTTTTATTCCCTTTTAATTATGAACCATTAATAGAGGATTAACGTTGTATGTAATGATTATATCAATGGACACTTTATTCTTTAGTAAAGTATTCTATAAATATATGTCTATAATTATCAAGAGTTCAATCTCATATTTATAGTGGAGTAATCATGAGATTAATAAATATGATTATTTAATCAAAGAGCTTTGATTAATAATCTAATATTTATTGGAGCTTGATATTATAGGTCCATAGGTCCCAGGGTGGCTCTATCAACACTATATCAAGGTAAAAGTTGATACAAGGGTAAGACTGTAATTTAGAAATTTGAGAAGAATTTTGTTCTTTGGGTCAAATATATAATTATATGAAAATTGAGGTTGAATAATTTATTTGGAATTAATTATTAAATTTTTTAAAATATATTTATTTATTTAAATGTAAAATTTCGAAATATATATAAATAAATTAATTAATTTTTGAAATTAATTATTTTATTTGAGTGAGAGAAAATAAAATTTGTAAGTCAAAATAGTTTTTGATTTATTGAATTTTAAAAGGATGATGATAATGATGATCATCAATTTGAATTTAAAATTTAAATACTGAAATATGGTTATGATCTTTTCCTTCAAAAGATGATACCATATTTTGTGGGAATGATTGATTTTAATTAATTAAATAAATAAAAGTAAATAAGAAGAATGTAATATTCCCTGAGAGGGAATACTGCTACACTCATGACACAGTCCATGGACTGTAACATGCGTGTAAGAGAGTACTAATGTATTGTTTTTATTTTATTTAGTTAACTAATTAATAGTTTGAAAATAGATTTTTTCAAATTTGGTAAGTTAGATATTACCTAAATCAATTCCTATCATCATTATGATTGTGTTATTATATTATTATTATTATTATTATTATGAGAAATAATGTAATATATAATCTCTAATATATGTATTATGTGATAATAAGAAACAAGAGAGTGGGAATTTAGAAAGATTTTCAGAATTTGTTAGACAAGAAATTGTCATCTTCTTCTACTATTTTAACATTTCTCAGGCCATAATCCAAGTTCTCATGTGTTGGGAGAAACTTGTGATTTCTAAATTACAAATCCTTGTTCTCTATGTGTCCACACACATCTTGAGGTGTAGAGAACACTCCGGAAGATCGTGGTTTGAGTACTCAAAGCGTTGGATAGGAAGATCGTTATGTATACAAAAAGACTCAATGACATTTGATAGGCTTCAAGAGGTAAATATTTTTGTTCTTGAATATTTGTATACACGTGCATATGATATATATTTATATAAATATGTGTATAATTATATATATGTTGCATGATTAATGATATTGCATATTAATTGTTTTTGTCTGGATGTTTTCTTGAACATTTAAACTGTTTATATGAGAGATAGAAAATTTTTATTGTTTAAAACTGGGCCCACCATGCCAATTCGCTGCACACTCTAATTTTTTTTCCAACACATTAAAGATAAGTTTCCCAAACCTACTACTGGTGAGCTCCTAGATGAATTGGATGGTGCTTCTATTTTTAGCAAGTTAGACTTACTTGCGAGGTACCATCATGAGGGTGATATCTACAAAATGTTTTTTTCGCATGCATGTCGGCCATTATGAATTTCTTGTTATGCCCTTTGGGTTATCCAATGTCTCGTCCACATTTCATGCCATAATGAATGCATGGTTTTTTTTTTCCATTTCTGCACAAGTTTGTTGTTGCCTTCTTCGACGAAATTTTGGTTTATAGCTCTAACGTTTCAGATCACCTTTCTCACCTCCAACAGGTTCTTAAGTGCTTGAGTAGTAGCCACTTTTTTGTGAAATTTTTGAAGTGTTTATTTTGTCAAGCCTCTATTGACTACTTGGGACACATTATGATTTCTCTTGGAGTGTAAGCTGATCCCGCTAAACTATTAGCTATGCATAATTGGCCTGTACCTTCTAATTCAAAGCAACTCTGTGGTTTTCTAGAACTCACATGATACAATCGTCACTTTATCAAAGGGTACACCATGATTGCGACACCTCTTACTGACTTGTTATGAAAAGATAGTTTTTTGTGGACATCCACAACTGAGTCGGATTTTACTTCTGTGAAACAAGCAATGTTCGCTGCCTATGTTTTGCGCTTACCCAACATTAATTTGGAATTTTTGGTTGAGCTTGATGCCTCCAATGTGGGCATTGGCGTTGTGCTCATGTAGGAGGGCCACCCATTGTCTTATTTTAGCAATAAGTTAGGCCTTTGTTTACAAGCTGCCTCCACATATATCCGTGAATTGCATGCCATTGCCGAGGTAGTGCATAAGTGGCGTCAATATCTATTAGGCATACCATTTTTTATTAGTACTGATCATCGTAGTATCAAAGAGCTATTACTGCAAGTAATTCAAACACCCAAGCATCAGTTTTATGTCCGAAAACTACTTGGGTACGACTTTTGCATTGAGTACAAGCCAGGCACTCACAACCTTGTTGCCGATGCTTTATCACGTGTCCATGAAGCCCTCACATTACTTGCCGCCCAATATCTGAACTATTAGACTTGTTACACTAAGAAAATGCTTAACTTGCTGATTTACAAGAATTACATCAAAAATTTCAAGGTGGTTCTCTATCGGTTGCCTATTTTGTTGTTAATGGGATTCTCTTATTTAAACTCAGGTATTATATCAACATTCATTCCTCCTTAAAGTAAGGCTTATTGCTGGAATATCATTCGCCTTGGTCGGGTCATGAAGGCGTTAAAAACACTTTGATTCCTTTATCTACAGTCTTTTATTGGCCCCACATGCGCAAGGAGGTTGAGAATTTTGTAGCAGCATGCCTTACCTATCAACAAACAAAATATTCCACGCAAGCTCTTGTTGGATTACTACAACCTCTTCCTATTCCAACCTTGGTTTGGTCCGACGTAACCATGGATTTTATTATTGGACTACCACCATCTCATGGTTTTACAGTGATTTTAGTGGTGGTTGATCTTTTTACCAAATCGACACACTTCAGGGCCTTACCAACTACTTTTATAGCCGCTCAAGCGACTACTTTGTTTACGGATATGGTTGTCAAATTGCACGGGTTTCTGGCTTCTATTTTTTCAGATCGCGACTTGAAGTTCTTAAGTGCCTTTTGGAAAAAGTTGTTTGAATTGAGTGGCACTACGCTGAAGCATAGTACCGCATATCATCCACAAACTGACGACCAGAGTGAAATGGTGAACCGAGGCTTGGAGCAGTACAACCTTAACCCATCTTTGCCCCACCACTTGGTATTCTTTTCTCATTTGGGTTGAATTTGCATATAATACAAGCATTCACAGCCGCATTAAGATGACTCCATTCCAGGCTATATGGTCGATTACCTTCAACTATTCCTCCATATACACTGAGCTCTACTGCAAGACTGTGATGTTCTCTTACACCTCTTGAAAGACAAATTGTGTGCTGCCCAATATCACATGGAGCAGAAGGTCAATGCGCACCGTCGCAAACTTGAATTTGAAATAGGCGACAAGGTCCTGGTGTGTCTTCAGCCTTATTGGTAGTCCTCTGTTGCTCACCGCTCCCATCAAAAGCTCGCCCCATGATACTATGGTGCATATATAGTTGTGGAACGTGTTGGTCTGGTTGCTTATAAACTGGACTTGCCTGCTACTTCCAAAATACATCTTGTATTTCATATCTCAGTCCTCAAACCATTTCCTTACCAAAAACTGGGATATGGAGACAAGAACGGGATTTGGAACATACCTAAAACCAACAGTAAGAATCGTGAGTTCCTAAAGAAAAAGAGATGAAAAGAGAACTAAACCATTCAAGTAGAAACTTACCGAAAACCATAATGTTCAAGGAACTTAAACACCTAACCAAGAATCATAACAAAGAGTCAGGATATGAAAGAAAACAAAGAAAACTACAGAACCATGAAGAACTAAACTTAAGGATAGGAATACATTTGATGAAATATGACTTTGATCTACACCTTGATACTGAAATAATAGTATATCTTACTTCCCAAGTGTTTAGAAAAGCTTAGATTGGAAAAAGCTTTTATCCTAAAACCCAAGTGTTTCTCTCTATAGTAATCTTAGCAGCTTGGAGGCTTTGAACAATGCTTGAATGAAGAATGAAATGGCTGAGTACTAGGTCCTATTTATAGAGTTCAAGGAGTGAAACTAACCCCTTTTAATTTGAATAAATAAATGAATATAAAATAAAAAAGATTTGAATTTTCGTTCAGCAGATGCCCAGAACTGGGTCAAAATCGTTCAAGGGCAGGTCCAAGTGGTTAAGGCTGTTTTTAAATTTAAATCCTCAAGATTCAAAAAATTGTGTGCCAGGGGCGATATATCGCCTACCCTGGGCAATATATCGCCTAGACCTATATCCCGAGCCCCATTCGTTCGTTCGTGCGAAGTCAACGTGTTTTCCGTATCTCCTGTAGGCGATATATCGACCCCTATAACTGCGATATATCGACATACGTTGATATATCAAACATGTATTTTCACTTTTTCAGCATATTTTGAATTGATTAAACAGCTTTAACTGAGTTAAAATGTTATCCTAACAGCTGCTGGAAGGTTCTAGTGCTTCTAGATCTTTCTTTTAGTTAAACTATTCATCAATAATACTTAAATCCTTAATAAACATGATTATGACAAGTGTCACATTCTTAATAATTCTATCTAAACCTTAGGTTATAATAAATAATATTTCTAGGACCAGCAATATTAATCAAACCTTATGTTATAATTAATATTTCTAAACTATAGGTTAAACTTATAAAATCCATAACTGTTGGTATGAGTTTCCAACTAAGTCCCGACTTGAACCAAAATCCATGGAAACTAACATACTACAAGCTACTACTACAACTACTATATAACTAAGTAAAATTCCCACAAGAGAGAGAGAGAGGATTAAAGGTGATATTATGCCCCCTCGTTGGTTAATATACTACATTAGCTTAATTGTTTTATTTCTCTCAGATATCTTTTACTTTTCTCTTACTTGTTAACGATACTTTGTGGCAACCTAGTGCTAGATGTAATGTTCATGAGTATTGAGCTTGAGAAAATTTTCTCACTAGTATTTGTATTGCCTTGAACTTGTAAGATTGGCACATGATATGAATGAAGATTTCTTCTCTCTAATTCTCTTTCTCTCTCTAATTCTCTTTCACTGTATTTCTGCTCTTTCTCTAGTCTTCTCTTCTCTCTTGTTCTTCTTTATTGCTAGTCTCTCTTTCTCTTATTCATTTTAATTCAGATGCTATAAGGAGTCAACACCCACTCTAAGAGTGCCCCCGCCTAATTATGTTGCTATTTTGCATAACTAGGCGTATCATTATACCATCTTAAGCATAGAGTAGTGGAGATCACCAACTTGAACAAGGTTCTAGACTATTGTCCAAAAGCTTATTTTCCCTATCTCTAAGCACTATGGGATTCTTAAGTCTAGGAAATAGCTATATAGAATTATCAAGCATTTGGTGTAGTTTCTAGCCAAGACTTTTATGGATAGAAAATAGTTGTCTTGCAAGTGAACAAATGTCTTCATTTATAGAGTTTGGTGTATTTTAGTTTATACTTTTGTTATAAATTTGTATAATTTTTCTATTTGGATGAATTTTTAAGAATTGATTTAGGATTTTTTTGAAAAAAATATTCGTAGAAGAAGAAGATAAATTTGTGGCATTCTGACTTTTGACTAGTCAAAAGTCAAAAGCCACACATAAACAAATGGTTGATCTACAGTCTATGCAAGCTCAAGCTTTGAAAGATGGCGCTCAAATCTTCTCATCGTCTTAACCTCAAGTTGCTCACATATTTTATTTCCATAATTATTTGTTTAATATAAACTTCGATTAAATCCCAATCATATAGCTAATCATATTTATAGTGACGTAATCACAGTGGCATATAAATATGATTATATGTTCAAAAATTAGTTAGTCCAAAGATTAGTCAGTGCACAAGATTTACACTACTTTCCAATCTACGATATGATCTACTTACACATTGTAGTGTTATGTTCTTTCCAGAACATTAGCAAAGTAGATATGATCGGATGTATTTGTTACATCGAACTGGACCGATATTGACTTTAGATAGATAAGTAAATGTACTGTTATTACCTAATATAGTCCTATCATAAAGTTGACCATAGGTCAATTCAATCTCAATTTTTAGTGGTTAGTATTATAACTGATTGTATTATTCAAGTCCTTTCATTTGTTCGTTACCAGCTTACCCAACGGACTAGCCCATACTTACATCTTGGGGACTTGGTAGTATTATTGAGTGGGAGTATTAATCATAGATATGAACACCTATAGCTTCTAGAAAGAAGTTAAATGATGATCATCTAAGAGCTTGGTTCAACGAGTTAAATGATTGAGTACTCATTTTTGGGATTAAAGTTCACAGATCATTTATAACGAACTTAGTGGTATTTAAGGATAAAATATAATGAGGGGTAAAACGGTAAATTAAACCCGACTCAGTTGTAGATCATCTATAGAAGATTGAATGACAAATTATGGTTATAACAATGGATAACATATTTACTTTAAGTGTAAATCATCCTATTAGTTCAACAGTGCAATTCCGAGTCTTTAGTGGAGTCACGAGGAATTAATAAGGTTGTGAAATTATTCGATAATAATTTTACGATAACTTATTGGAGCTTGAATTCATGGGTCATGGTCCCCACAATGCCTTTGATTAAATCATCTAGATAATCTCGATTAATTGATTTAATTATCAATTAGGATTGTCAAAATTGTTTTGTGTCAATTTTGGATAATTTTATGAAGATGTGGAATTTAGAGAAGAAAAGAGAAATTTGGGAAAATTTATTAATTATGACAATTGGTGTCAAATTGATAAATAGTATTAAATCATTATTCATTTTATAATTGTTGATTTGAATAAATCATTTAATTAATTAAATAATTATTTTTTAAATATATTTATAATTATACATATATAAAGTTTTAATAAAAATTTTAAAATTTAGTAATATATGAAATCGGTGTATATAATATATATTATATTATATTTATTTGAATATTTAATTGATAAGGATTTTATTTTAATTATTTAATTAAATTGAATTAACACTAAAATGTTGCTATAAATAGGCACTTAAGTTTAGGGTTTTGGAATCTAAAAGTAGTAAAGTGAAAAAACCAAAACATAGTCTCAAGAGACCTATTGTAGCCGCTCATATCCTTTCTCTTCTTCTCTATAATTTTCTCATCTCATGTATTGAGAATTGTCCACTCTAGTCTAGATAATCAAAGGAAATTGTGGAAGACTGTGTAGTTTGAAGATCCAATTCACTCTTTTGTCATTACTCTGCGACAGAAAGGAACAAGGGTTAGAGAGAGTGAAGGAATAAGTCTCAATACCCACTGCGTAAAAGTAAGATTCTTAAACTCTATTATTTGATTTACTTAATGAAATTCATTATAAACATGTTTCTAGGTTGTTTTATAAGTTAATTTGTTTAATATATGATACATACATGAAAATATTTAGGATCTTGTAAAATGTATTCCAAACAACTGGCCACAAAGCCTTGGTAGACAATATTTTCATGCATGAATATGTTTAATGAATTTTGAGATATGTTTAACATAATTGATTGGATTTTGTTTTAGTATGAAGCATATTCTGTTTATGTGTATTTGTTGCAATTTTTGTTTATCTTAGAATTGAAAAATTGCACAAAATTTTAAAAAAATTTTGGGACTGATTGAGCAGTTTGTGTGCCAAGCACATAGTAAAAAGTCATCGGGGACGCTGGGGCCATACGACGTTCGTACGCCGGCCCTGTGGCAGGATTTTTTCACCAAAAGAAAATTTGCCAAAAATATCTTAATTTTAAATTATTATCTTTTTATGAATTTATTTTGTTAAATTAATTCAAATTATCAAAATATTTTCTTTTTTAACCATGTTGATAAAATTGATTTTTTTTATTCAAAAATTAGATATTGATTTTTAAAGTTATGGTAAATATCTAAGTTATTTTGGTTGATTTTGAAAATATATATTTTTTGTAAATGAATAAGATATTTTGGTTGAATTTGAAAATATATATTTTTAAGATATTTTGGTTATCAGAATAATAAAACTAATTATTTTTGTATAAAAATAGAAATTAGTTTTATTAATATCTATTAGATTTTTGTGTAGTTATTCTATAAAATCAAATATCCCAAAGATATTAAATTTAAATTTATTAATTTAATATATTTCCCAAAATAACATAATTGAGTTAATTGTTGATAAATAAAATCCAAATTAACTTAGTTAATTGTTGATCGATTTTATTTAAAGTGACTTAATTATTTTTGTAAAATTGTAATTAATTATGAATTTTTTGTAGATTAATTAATTATGGTATTTTTTCAAATGTGATAAATTGTGATATTTTTGCATAAATACATAGATATTGGTCGTTTAGTAACATGATTAGGATATTCAATTATGTGACATATCTGTGAACTATATGTAATTTTTGCAATTGGGCTTAGATAGATATAGTGGCTCATATGTTTGGATATATATATGTGGTTTTGGTTGCCAAATAAAATATTAATAATGTGATAGGTTTTCTTTGGGCCCATTAGAAAATGTAAAATTTAAATTTCTCTCTTGTGGGTGATTCCACTTGTGAAGGCCCTAAAATGACCCTCAAAACATACAAGACCAAAACACATGGAAATCTAAACTTTTACTTTAGTTCATTATACCAAAAATCCATATAAAAAACTTTTAAAAAGATCGTGTGCGCACACTTTTAGTTTAGCAAGCATATATACAACTTCACTTCCACATAGTTATAACAAAACAATTATCCCAAAAGAAATAACAAACTTTCATCTCTTTCTTTTCAAAATGGTGATCCATCAAAACCCTCTCTAGGTCAGGCTACATGTACATATCAACAAGCAGACTCCGACGTTCACTACTCCACTTTGCTTTTCCACTTACCTACAACATGAAACAACTAGGTAAGCGAAAACGCTAAGTAAGAATAGCCTTGCACACATATATACTAAACCCAGTAATGGGTTGACCTAAGGTAGATATCGCTACCGGTCATTAAGGTATTGGATAGGTTCCAACCCTATCATACAATTCTCAATAATAGCCATAACAGAAATTCATGCACACTGGTTGTGCCCAACAACCAATTTTCATACATCTCATAAAACCTGCACTTAGAAAATCCCAGAACATTCAAGATATATAATTATACAATTTAATCAATTCAAACAAACACAAAGGAATCTGGCTCCGACCCGGATTCACTCTTAGCGTCCTGGCTCCAACCCGAACTATATTTTTACTATGTCATGGCTCCAACCTGGACTTTATCTTACCATGTCCTGGCTCCAACCCAGACTATAATTTTACCATGTCTTGGCTCCAACCCGGACTATAATCTCACCATGTTCTGACTCTAACCCGGACTATAATTTCACTATGTCCTAGCTCTAACCCGGACTATAATTTCACCATGTCTTTGCTCAAACCCGAACAATATTATAATAAGGTTCTGGCTCCAACCCGAACTCACTTACCATTAAGCCGCATAATGCATAAGCACTGCAAAGGTAGGCATTAAGCATACCTTGGTCTTAACGATCCATACAAAACTAGTGTAATCTACTACTACAAGCACACACTAGTATTCATGTTGTAGCCAAGAAAGAGAAAGGCTAACTTACTTGGAGTCCTTAGTTCCCAGCTGGATCTTTAACACCGCTATTCGTTTTCCCTTTCGCGGTTACTGTAATTAATACAGTGTCCTCAGATTAAACTATGGCATACTCTTCTAGCTAATATTCTACGATAGCTACATGCAATAAATTTCTCTTAGAGACTCTATACTATAGTCTCTTATACACCCCATATTTCGTTTCAATCTTTACAGTATCATGAGAAAATCGGCCTCACAACAACGCACTCTTCGTGTTGTGCATCTTAATTATTTTGACTAAGAACTTTCTTATCAGATAATTCATATTTTGGTTCTAGGAAAAATGAGTTCTACTCAACTCATAATTTTAGAAAAATACAAACTTGTCGTCCTCTTACGAAAAATTTACCGTTTTCTATCATTTACCAAAATACAGCTTTTTGACCATTTACAAATAATATCCGACAATGTTATCACATTCTCTTAAAGGTACTACACAACCCCAAACTCCGTTTTTTACCATTTTTATCCATAAACTAGGATCTCTTTTTATGTTATTTTTTAAAATAAGGGCAATTGGACTCTTAACTTATAAAATGGTAAAAATCAACTTTTCGTTAAGGTTTGAAATTGCCACTTTTCAGTTTTTAAGGCAAACTTAGAAATATTATTTCTCTTAAGCCTTAACATATTTTTCTCTCAAATTTTACAGGAGTTTTTGTACACATCGTAACTAATTCCCTTTAAAATTTTATAATTTTTGAGATGGGAAAACTCATTTGAATTTTTTAAGCAATCTGGGCAGTGCCTGCTGCTCAGAAGATTTTCCCAGATTTATGATAACTTTGAAAATTTATTTCTCATATACCATAGTCCAGTTCTTTCTAAAATTTTACAGATATCTTTAAAGATATCTAAATTAGCTTCCTACAAAATTTCATAATTTTTGGAATTATAAAACTCAACAAAATATTTAAAGCCATCTGGGCAGTGCTTGCTGCCCAGAAGTTTTGTTTCCAGATTCTAGGGCAAACTTTGAAAATTCATATCTCTTATACCGTAACATATTTTACTCTAAAATTTTACATTATCCCTTATAAATGTTTAAAATAACATCCTACCTAATTTCACAACTTTTTGATTTGTAAAACCCGTTCAAAATTCAAAACAATCTGGGCAGTGCATGCTGCCCACAAATTTTCTAGATTTGCATCACAATGAAAAAAAGTGTATAACTTGCCTTTAAAAATACATTTTTACGATTTTCCAAAGCCTATCATCAAGTAATCACAAAGAACTATGCAACTACACAAATATTTTTTCACAAAAAAGACAGTGGATTACGATCTGACCCGTTGGTAGCCAGACCATAAAATTTTGGCAGCATGCATTTTCACTCACACTCAACAACAATAAGCTTTCACTATTACAAAAACGGGCTTTCCCGACAATTTTTAACTGTCGCTATTGAGCAATGAAGACAGTCGATTAACTGTCGTATTTGCCTATGCCGGCATAGGGGTAGCTACGCCGACAGTTAAACACTGTCACCGTTGCTGGCAACGCCGACAGTTAATAGTTGTCGCCGTTGCTGGAAACGCCGACAGTTAGTAGGTGTAGCCGTTGCTAGAAACGCCGACAGTTATTAGGTGTCGCCGCAACATTAAATTTATATATTTAAATAATAATTTTTCGATATATGTTATTTAAAACTTTTAATTTTATTTTTAACCATTGAAGTTTATATAAATTTAAATAAAAAAATTACTCACATAATTAATTATTATTACCATAACTTGTAAAAAAAAATTATATTTATCATAATAAAAATTCGTATACATACAACATTTGTTCATACAATTGAAATATAAATAATACATCAAATCCCCATGAGATTAAATAATTCTCAGTAAAAATTCATTATAATATTATAAATCCGTAAACTTCAAAATATATAATACAACAAATCTCAACAAGACAACATAATTCTCTTCTCCAAATCACTGCAAACTCAATCATGTTTCTTTTCTCAATATTATTCCTAATAAATTTAGGCATCCACCTTAAAAGTTAGTCCTATGATATTCCCTACACCAATGAATTAAAGACTTCAAATTATAATTAAATAGTATATCTTACCATAATATATTAACGAATGAATGAGAGAACCAACAATATAAATATGGAAAATTAGTTGATTAATCACTCTTAGAGATTATTAAACAAAAACTGGCATTGTAAGAATGCCGACAATGTTTGAGACGGTTGGGAGACCAATGATGTTGTGAATTACAGTATAACAAAATTCCCAATTTAATAATAGAATATCCCCAATTTAATCATCATAAGGATTTCAGAAAGAAAAAAGAATGACTTATTATGGGCATTTATGTAACGCCCTGGTTACCCCAGAACAGTTACGGTGAATGGTGAATCAGAAATTTGACTCATTGCCTGAGTCCTTTGGTTAAAAACGTGTTCTAAGTGGTATTAACAGGTTAAGGTGAAAACCAATAAAAAGGAAAGGATATGTTTTATTTGATACATAAAACTGTTTATGGGCCCATAAAAGATTTACAAGTTATTCACAACTCAAAACGGTCATTACAGTTCTAAAATGGCAAACCTGCCGACCTAAGCGGCAAAAATAGGGTAAACCCCCTAGTTCCTCTGAGAACTCCTTGGCCGTGGTGGTCAAGCGGCCGCATATGTACACATCACCACCTAAGCTCTCCACTCAAGGCTGGGTGAGCTTTTCTTTCCCTTTACCTGCACCACATAGCACCCATGAGCAAAAGCCCAGCAAGAAAACACAGTATTGTATGTAAACATCATCAAATGATTATCATTATAATCACACAGAGCTCATAGCTTTCAAACAGATGAGTGAATATCACTTGAGGTTCTGGTAAACCATATTGAGTGACTGACAAGCATGTCACTAATTCAAATGGAAGAGTGGCTGTTGGGTAAGCCACTAGCCTTCAACAAATGAGAGACTAATGGGTAAGTCTCTTCTTTAACAAATGAGTGACTGATGGGTAAGTCACACAAGCGCTTATAATATTCATCGAACTTGAGGTCGGTCCGGCATTAATGCTCTTTGAGTCATCCAATGCAGAAAGTCGATTAGATCTAATCTTTATTGGCTTGCGTTGAACACACTAAGTCCGTCCTGACTAATGAGTCAGCACAGTGTGACCAGTGCCCAGTACCACTGCCGAACCTGACTAATGAGTCACAGCTTCACAGTCGATACTTGCACCTTTGCCAAATCTGACTAATGAGTCAGTACCGTGCACAAGTGAGCAACATTTGCTAAGCATTCAATATTCAATCCATGTCCACATTTATACAACCAACATGCCTCATGAATAACCATGCATGTCACATATGGGGTGCAGTTTTCTTACCTCTGGTTCGAGCTAGAATGAATAAAAGAACGACCCTTGAGAACGATCAACCTTTTGGTCCTTTAGCAGTTACCTGCTCATAACCAATTATGGGATTCCATCAATAAAATGAATAACAAGGAGTTCCCAAACCAAAACCTAGCCTCCGAGACATCAAACACTACTAAACCGGGTAATAGGATCGACCCCGAGGCCTAAGGCTTGAATACCCAAGCTAAAAAGCCATTTCTGGCCAAAAAGCCACTAAGGGCCGCGGCCCTCCTTGGCCATGCCGCGGCCCGCTCCTCAAACAGAGGCGGCCTTTCCCTGTCAAGCATCGTGGGCCGCTGCTCACCATAGCCATGCCGCGGCTCATTACGCAAAACAACAAAGAACCAGAATTCTTCCCCTGCGTTTCCCCTTGAAACCAACCCTTCAAACCAATCTCAAACATCACCCTAACAACCAATTCAACCACTAAACTTCATCTACATCTCACCCTAACAACCAATTCAACCACTAAACTTCATCTACATCTCACCCTCATCAAAACCCAAGTTAAACATCAACCTAGCTTCCATTAATTCCAACCAACCACCAAGAAATCACAAACTGAAATCTTAAACCAAAACAGAGTAAAACCAGAAAACTAATGGTTGAAACTCACCTCAAACTTGAAATTAAACTCCCTTCAATGGCTGAACCAACCCTATGAACTCAGCTCCTTGATTTCCTAGCTTGATTCCTCACTTTGAACTCAAAAACTCCAAAGGTGAAATGAGAGAAAATGATGTATGGGAAGGAGAAGAACCTTGCTCTGTTTTGTTCTGTTTTCTACAGCCAACTAAAGTCTCATATAAATCCAAACCAAATGACCTAAATACCCCTAGGTCATTTAAGGTTTCTAAAGGCTCCCAAGGGCATATTTGTCATTTTCAACCTATCTCGTTAATCATAATTAACGCTCTCCAATTCTCGCTATTCTCAATAACCCCAAACACCAAAAATTCATATCCCGTTACCCTTTAATACCCGGTCGTCTCATGCTGAATGGCTCGAACAAACCCACATCATAATGTGGTCTCAACATATATCACCGACATGCATACAGATATACAATTTACCCTCAACGGGCCAAATTACCATCACACTCCTGTAATTAGAAATATGGACTCACATGCATGCATTTAACATCATATTATAATATAATCCACATATACATGCATTTTATCAATTAATGGCATAATTAAACAAGTATGGCCCTCCCGACCTACTATTCTCGCCATTAAACCACATCGGAGAATTCAGGGCATTACAATTTATGACACTTTGTATGCCTTTAAAAATATAAGAGCACAATAAGTCATATAATCACCAACATAATAAGCATACTCATTATTTTAACATCATTGGCAAAAAAAAAAAATGAATACCATAAATATAATTAACCATAATAATACCAGAAAGAAATATCCAACAAAAACATATTTATATATAGATATATATATACCAAAATCAATTAATGTAAAAAATGAATTACAAAAAAGAACTTAATTACAATAGTACACATATATACTCTAAATCTGAATAAACATAACAAAATCAAAGGCAAAGTATCCAACAAAAAATATATTCATAATATATACTAAAATCAACAAATCTAAAAAAAAAATTAAACACTGACATCAAAACACAAATATATCCTAAAGCTGATTAACATAACAAGATAATAAACAAAGTCGTCATCACTAACAAAGTAAACACAACACAAATATGCCATAGAATACCAAATATAACATTATATACAAGGTACCAAAAGCCACCAACAAAACAATCTATATATATATACCCTGAATCTGAATAGACATAGCAAAATTAGAAGCAAAGTATCCAACAAAAAATATAAATACAGAATATACACTAAAATCAATAAATCTAAAAAAATTAACCACTGACACTAAAACAAAAATATGCCCCAGAGCTGATAAAATCAATAAATGCTATTCCAAAAGAATGAAACTTAGAGTCCAATATAACTATGAATTATCAACCAAGATGCTAATAATGTCAAACTTTTGTATAACACTTTATACTATTGAATCTAAACATGATCACAAGAACCAAAAGTGATGCTCAATGTTATAAATCACCTCACCAAAGACATTAGACAATGGACGACAAGAAAACTAACATATATAAAATAAGAAGTACAAAAGGTTATGCTATATGTGTATACCAACATGCAATAAGTACATCCATACAAGTATATGTTATAATCAAACCAATCAAACAAACACAATTCAATTATAGGATAATCATAGACAAGCCTACATAAAATTGAACAACATTTTCCCCATACTAGCAACCAACCATCTGCCAATATCAATTCAAACAACACACAAGTTTTCTTCCTTATCTCCACAGCACACAAATTTCTCAAATCCTACTTCACTAAAACACGCAAGTTCTCAACCATCCGTTATCACCGCAGCACATAGTAACAATCCCAAAACCTACTTCATTAAGATATTCAAACTCCTCTAACATTTGCATAGTATTAAAATAAAAGTTAGAGGCATACCTCTTGCAAACTGTTGCAAAAAAAGTTTCTTTGAAGTCTGTCTCAGCACATACACACATTTACAATGTTATAATATATAATGAATGTGAGTCAAATCTGAATTAAATAATTAAATAATAATTCAAAGAGGAGAAAATAAAATATAACTAAGGTATGAATGGTAATATTAAAAGTTTATATACATTTTGTTTTTTCAATTGAAAGTTAATATAAATCTATTATCACGTGCTATAAGAATTTATAATCAAACATATAAGAAAATTCCTAATATCACGAGACGATCAATATAAAAAATGACATCTATATTATAATGTGGCCAAATAGGCACACACACACACACATATATGGAAACAAATCAGTAAAAGTGAACGAAACAATAGTAAGTAGACATATAATCATTATGAGGCTCTAGCTTTTCTTTTTTATTTTGATAAAAAGGTAATTCATTAAACTAGGCATCTACCTCAATAATTGGTTCAATATATTGAGGCTCTGGCTAGCTGTGCCCGTGCCATATACAAACAAACAAAAAAAATCAATAATTATTTCCTCATGAGTATACCAGTACTAAAATATTTAAAATTATGAGAAAAAATGCTTGGAAAATGGATACATGTTATATACATTGAAATGAATATTAAATCAAATGAGAAAGGAAGAAAGTTCCAAATTTGACTGGTAAGAAAGTTGTCTTACGCAAATAAATTTGAAGTGAACCCTTGAATGAAGAGAAGATTGAGATCAAGTGTTTTGCACCTCAAATCAAGCAAGCGACACTATGCTTTTAAAGAGATATGGTTAACAAAAGATCTGAGTCGGATTGAACAGTTTGAAGTGCTCACCAAATCATCAAATCTCATTTCCATTTCATCTGAACACTAAATTAATACTAAGAAAGCTAACTTTCAGAACTAAATCAAACAACTTATTGTAAATAAATTATTACATACTAATAAATAAGAAACCTAAATAAAAAAGAAAGATATCAAAACTTTTGGTTAAACAAAATTTAGAAAAAGCCAGGAAAACAACAAGGAGAAAACTCTAACCTTACACCAAAGTGATAAATAATGATCTCGGTAGTGAAAAACAGAGACAAACCAAAATAATCTTTTGCTACAGTCTCTCACTCCCAAACAACCATAAGCCACTCAAAAAATAAATAAAAAACTCACACTATCCTTACCAGCAAGACCAAACACTATGGATAAGAAAAAAACTTGCCTTTCCCAACCCAAACTCAGATTAAAAAATAAAAGAAGTTACCATATGAAACAAAAAAATCAATCACTAAAACCAACAAGTAAGAGATACACAGAAACTTCAACAACACCACTTAATTACTTTGGATTCATAAACCTATTATAAGAAACCTCTTATAAAAACTAAATATTGAAATAGACAATTTATCAAACACTTAGCAAGCAATATTCAAACAAGAAACTGAAATACGATTACTATTTTTTATGATTTAAACAGTATATTTTAAACCAAATATACTGTGTGTAAACTACCCATATATATAAATAGTATATTCAACACCGAAAAATAAACATATTGCTAGAACTTTAAGGATCAAATAATCAATTAGACTCTGATTTATTAGTTTATTGATTTAGATTTTGGTACACACATGAATTGGTGGATTGATTTCATCTGTGGTCTGGCATGCCAAAGCCACACTTATGTTGATAACACTACACAAAATGGCACTAACTGCAGCTCTCTATTGATCCGATTTACTTTGGTTTCAATGAATTGTCAAATTAAACATGGTGAGACATCAATATGGCGACCATATTGTGCCAAAGAGGCTATGATAGATTTTGTGGGTAATAAACTTGATAATCACATAGTGCAGAGGATCTAAAATTTGAGGGTTGTCTTATTTATGTTAATAAAATACACTTACAAATCTCTACATACAAGTATTGTTAGAGAATCTCACTTACAAAACTACAAATTCAGAGAATAAAGATACATAGCTCAATGAGAGGATACTAATCAATGAAAATATATTAAAGCAAAGACAGTGTCATAAATAAACTCACCTCCTGGAAAACTTTCTATGCTTGGGGCTGGGATTGTATTTGTCTCTGTCCCTACCTCTATCTCTGTCACTGAATTTCAAGAAAAAAAACAGAGAGATTAAAGCTTCACAATAAGTTACAAGTACCCAATGAAATTCTGATAACCAAAGATGTCATAAACATATATATATATATACTTACTTGGTTGAAGAGAAGTTTCTATGCCTGGGATTAGCTCCATCTCTAATACCCCTATGGCTTTTCTCCATCACCAAAGCACGTTCTCTTTCCTTCTCCCGCTTTTCTCTTCTAAGTCGTTCTTCCCTCAACTCTTGCAAAATCTTTTTTCCCTTCTTCTTCCCCTCTTCTTCTTCATCAGAAGAAAACCCATTACAGTCCCTTGCTCCCTCACTACTCACATTCTCACTTGGTTTCTCAAGATACCAAGGCAACTTTACTCCTTTCCCAGCAAGGCCATAACCCAACCTGTACTTCTCATCCTCCACAGTCACAACCTTAGGCTCCTCTTTCTTTATAATATTCCTCAACTTCTTATTAAACACATCAATTTCAAGCTCAGAGATGAGACATCTGAACTCGACGTTGAGTTTAGGTTCAGAGAAGAGGCGGGCTCAGTGTTAGGGAGAGAAGAGGTTTGGATTTAGAGAAGTGGCGGGCTCGGCGTTAGGGAGAGAAGAGGCATTGGGTTTGCGTGGGCTCGGCGGGTTCGCTTGGGCTCGGCAGATTACAGAGAGAAAACAGTGGGTGTGTGTGATATAGAGAGAAAATTGAGACTATGAGACATATATGTTTTAAAAGTTTTTAATAAATACATAATTTTTATAAATATATATTTACATAATTTAGTTTATTTTTTAAATTATACTATTCATTAATTATAATTTTAGATTTTTTATTTGAATTTTGGCGACATTTTATGACTGTTGGCATTGGTCTTGAATAAATTGTCGGTGTTGGGGTCAATAGCGACACCTTTTAACTATTGGCATTGGTCTCGAACTAACTGTCGGCGTTGGGGTCAATAGCGACAGTCAAAAGCAGGTGACGATTATTAGCTATCGACATTGGTCTATATGCCTACAGTTTTTAACTGTCGACGTAGAGTCCCACTAAGCAATTACGACAGTCAACAGAGTTGACTATCGTGGTTGGGTATCGAGAAAGCCCAGTTTTGTAGCATTGTTTCTAGCATAAACCCTAGCCACATGCATGCATGCAAATAATCATACCGCACAAAAAGCTCAACCTTAAGCATAAAATAAGCTCAGAAACTATTGAAATACTTTATACAACCAGATCTACAAGAATCACCACAAAACATAAAGAGCTCAACGATAGATTCTACCTTTCGAAGCCCTAGCTTGGAGATGTGTTCCCTAGCTCTTTAAAACCTTCCCTTGGTGCTCTAAACTCTCAAAACCGTTCCCCAAGTTCCACATGTGTATTTTTAAGAAAAGGATTAGGGTAGAAAACTTCGATGAGGAAGAAAACATGCAAACTACCAAGATTTCTCACCTTGCCTTCACTAGATCACAAAAGTGCTAAACCCTTGAGGTACTACTCGTACAAGACTCTCTTGAACCCTACACACAAGATCAAAGCCATGGATGGCTATCATATCACATGCATGCAACATAAACCCTTAGGGTTTCGAGTTTGAAGAGGAAAAGAGGAGAAAAATAGAGTAGGGTTCGAAACTTACTTTTCCTTTGTGTGCTTTTGAGCTTCTCCCTCCTTCAATGTGGAAATGAGTGCTCTTGGCTCATGGAGAGAAAAATGAAAGCAATGGAGAGTAGAGGGACTAGGGTTCGATTTTGGGGGAGAGGAAATAGAAGAGGGTGTTTTTGTTTTCTGGAGAGAAAAGGAAATATTTTTTAAAAAATGATTAGATGTGTAAGAGTGAAATGATTAGGGTTAAGCCAATGAGTGGGTAAGGCCCTTTCTCTTCCTAGGGTAGGTGTCCTAGGCTCTTGAGAGCCCGGAGCATAGCCTTCCCTCCCCCCCCCCCTCTTTCTCTCTCTCCTCCCTTGGAAAAGACCTTTATGCCCTTGCACCTTTTTACCTCTCTCCTTAGACACTCAAGGGCCCTTTAGTAATTTTACTATCGAAAATTCCTTAAAATCTTACCCTATAGTCTTTAAATATCACCAAGCTTAATTAATTAAATTAAATGTCACCCAAAAATAAAATTTGTCACATATCACATAATTTTGGTAATTTTATCAAACTGACCAAAATGTCGTTAGAGGGCTGAGTAAGAAATTCTCATTCTTAAGCCCGGTTGATTGGAATTCAAACCTCAATCAATTATTGGCTCGACTATAAGGTCCCAGTTGCCAAACAAAATTAATATTTTTTATGCCATAATATTTCCTATTTTATTTAACTTGAGATTTTTCTCTTATTAGGGTTTATTCCTTGGTCTGAGACCAATCTTTCTTTGCTTAAAGCTAGATCCTTTACCGGATCATTACAGCAACAATAAAATTCACTAATCATCGCAAATTCATATAATATCATTTATCAATAATATTTCACATAATTCTTCACCGGCTCCAACCGATTACTAATGGATGTTCAAAACACGGGATGTTACAAGCCCATTTGCTTTGCATGATTATAGTGTGCCTAATAAATTGATAACAATTAATAAAATGAAGGTTAAATTCCTGTCTTTTGGGGTTTGTGTGGAAGTTAGGGGGCCTTAGTAGAGGGTATGACATACTGAACCTAGCCCTCCTCCATGCAAACTCAATTGTTAAGGCCCATTTACCTGAGTTGGACTTAATTGCCTTAGATTTATTTTTCTAGTTAGTTGAACCTAATAATTGATTAGCAAAAAATTAATTCTAATTTAATTGAATTTGTTTCATTGTGACACTTTAGAATTAATAGAAAATTACAGGACTTTGGTTTTAAAAATTATTTTACAAATTAATTTTTTTGAAGAACCTTAGTCAATAATTTTCGAAAAAAATGATAATACAAATACTTAACTTAATTATATAATGAGCTTGTTTTAAGAATTATATTCAATCTCCACCGTTAGTTTAACAAGGTCAATAGCTTAATGGGGCATCAAGATGCTTTGATTCGTCCCCCTGCGGAAGGTGTTCCTTAGTTATTTTGATAAGGTTAGATTTCAAAAGATAGATAATAATAGGTCAAATTCTAATAGACTCAACTCAACGATGACTACTAAGACTAAATCTATGATTATCGAAACCGTGGGTCTAGCTCATAAAATAAGATATTTTGTTTTCTTATTTTGATCGAATAATAAGTTGTTGATAATGGTGTCCATTATTAAATGAGTTTAAAACTATATTTAACTAATGATATTTTTTTTACTCTCGCTAACCGGGACAAGGATATCATATATTAGTTAAAAACCTAAGGAATTAGAGATATGATTGTTTTTGGTATTTTTCCTCATATCTTGCATATATCTGGTATATGTTGTGTCATTTCTTAAATTTTGTGTGAATAGAAATTTTATTGAGCAGAAGTGATTGATTTCTATTTTATTGATAATTTGTAGTTTTAATTATGGCTGTGTCTACTCCCATCCTTTCTCAACTTTCAATGGAGAAACTCACTGGAGAACATCAACAATGTGTTGATTGGTGACAACTCCAAGTTCGTCATGACTGAGGAATCCACAGATGTTCCAGCTGAAGGAGCTACCAAGTTTGTAAGAGACAAATATGAGCATTGGCAAGCGGCTAATAACAAGGCACCGTACTAAATGTTGACTAGTATGGTCGACACTCTCAAGACAAATATGGAGAATGTTCGGGGCAAAGTCTGTGTGGACTCGTTTTGAGGCCACAAGGAAATATGCCAATGCTCAGATGGCACCATCTCAGCATGTTCATGATCACCTGATCAAGATGACAAACTACTTTCATGAAGCTGAACTGCATGGAACTACAATAGATGAGGAGACTCAAGTCGACTTAATCCTCAACAGTCTCTCTCCAGCTTTCCTACCACTCACCGCCAACAATCTGATGAATACACTTCATTATGGTCTGGCCTAGCTCATGAACGAGCTTCAAACTTTTGAGTCTATCATGGGTGGACCAAGTAAGGGAGGAGAAAAGAAGACTACTGTTGATGTTGCTGATCTAGCTAAGGCTGAAGCAACCCTAGCTTCATCTTTGAGAGTTAGAATCAAGAAGAAGGGTGGACATAACACCAACCCCAAGCCTGCAAAGGCTGCAAAGACGAGTGCACAGACGCCTAAGGGGAAGAAAAAGAATAAGAAAGGTAAAGGTAAGTGCTCTCACTGCAATGAAAAGGGGCTTTAGAAACAGGATTACCCCAAGTTTCTAGTTGCAAAAAACAAAGGTAATGATTATAGTTCATTTATCTTAGAAACATGTGTTTTAGAGAATGATAAATATGTTTGGATTATCGATTTTGGATATACTAACCATGTTTGTAATTACTTACAGCTTCTTGAATTGTGGGAGGAGGTGGACAAAGGAAGCTTAAAGCTTAGAGTTAGGAACTGAGCGTTCTTTGCAGTCCAAACTAGAGGAAGAGCTCGCCTAAAGTTTGGAAATAAATATTTAATTTTAAATGATGTATTTTTTATTCCTGATTTTAGTAGAAATTTAATTTCAGTTTCCATGTTGCAATAAGAACGATTTGTTAAGACTTTTACAAGTCCGAATATATGTTTCTTTCAATGGATCACAATTGTGTATTGCATGTTTGGAAAATGGGCTTTGTATTATGTGACCTAACGAACCCCTCTTGTTTAATAATGAATTATTCAAAGTAGCTAAACTTAGGACAAATAAACGTCAAAAGATTGATAACATGACATATTTATGGCATTTAAGACTAGGTCACATTGGCTAAGATAGGATTTAAAGACTTACAAAGGACAGGCCTTTGAGGAAACTCACCTTAGGTGAATTACCTATATATGAATCATGTCTTGAAGGCAAACTAATCAAGCGTCCATAATCTGCAAAGGGTGATAGGGCCAAAGAACCACTTGGAATAGTACATTCAAATGTTTGTGGATCTCTAAAGGTGAAAGGCAGGGGTGGTTTTGAGTATTTTTTCACTTTTATTGACGATTACTCTAGATACTCGTGTCTTTACTTAATGCATAGGAAATCATAAACATTTTCAAAGTTTCAAGGATTCCTAGCTATGGCTCAAAACTAATTAGGTAAAATGTTAAAGATCTTGCGATCTGATATGGGTGGAGAATATTCGGATATGCAGTTCGAAGATCATTTAACTGAACTTGGGATTTAACTCAACTTACTGCCCTGGGTTCTCCGCAACAAAAATGGTGTAGCGAAACGCCGGAGCAAAAATTCATTGGAAATGGTTAGATGCATGCTTCATTACTCAACTCTGCCAACTTGATTCTGGGGACATGCAATTGAAACTGCGAATGACATTCTAAATGTTGTGCCATCCAAATCAATCCCCAAAACACCTTTAGAACGCTGGAATGGTCGTGAACCTAGTTTACGCCATTATAGAATTTGGGGGTGTCCCGCCCTCATCATGAGGAAACAGGAAGGAAAGCTAGAACCGCGAAGTGAAGGTTGCATGTTTGTTGGCTATCCTAAAGGAACTCGGGGTGGAATTTTCTATAGTCATTCATGAAAGAAAGTGTTTACTTCTACGAATGCTACTTTTCTGGAAAATGACTATGTCCAAAACTTCAAATCGCACATCAAAGTAGTTTTAGAGGAGATGGTTGAAGAATTGACCCCAACCAATGTTCCATCATCATCAACACAAGTTGATGATGAAATTCCCACTCTTCATTTTCAACTGATGTAATTCGATTTAAATGAAGAAAGTACCACTATTCTTGAGCAAATTGTCATGGAGCCTCATCGTGCTGGGAGGGTTTCTAGGAACCCAGTTCACTATGGTTTGGATGGTGAAACCAATATGGTTGTTGGTGACACTAGTGACGATGATCCATTGTTTTTCAAACAGGCAATGGCTAGCCCTGAAAAAGGAACTATGGCTTGAAGCCATGAAACAGGAAATGGAGTCCATGTACTCAAATTCTATCCGGGATCTTGTGGAAGCACCTAGTGACTTTAGGGTCATTGGGGGCAAGTGGATCTACAAGAAGAAACAAGGTGGTAATGGAAAGATAAAAAATTATGAAGCTCAATTAGTGACAAAGGGTTATACCCAAAGAAAAGGCGTGAACTATGAGGAACTTTTAGTACAGTAGCCATGCTCAAGTCAATTCGTATCCTTCTATCCATAGCAGCCACTCTAGACTATGAGATTTGGCAAATGGACATCAAGACAACTTTTATTAATGGGAAGCTTGACGAAGTCATTTATATGGATCAGCCATAAGGATTTAAAGTAGTTGGACCATAAGGAAAAGTTTGCAAGTTGAATAGGTCCATTTATGGACTTAAGCAAGCTTCTCGTTCCTAAAAGCTTAGGTTTGATGAGATAATCAAAACCTATGGCTTTGAACAAAATATGGATGAGCCTTGTGTTTACCAACTAAGAGCAAATCAAATAGTGGTATTCCTAGTTCTTTATGTAGATGATATCTTACTCATTGGAAACAATGTTAAGAAATTATCAGATGTGAAGAATTGGCTGAGCACTCAATTCCATATGAAGTATTTGGGTGAAGCGAGTTATGTTCTAGGTATCCAGATAATTAGGGATAGAAAGAACAAACTCTTAGCTCTATCTCAACCAGCTTACATTGATAAAGTGCTTGAATATTTCTCAATGTCGAATTCCAAGAAAGGACGTCTACCGTCCCTCCATGGAATTAATCATTCAAAGAAGCAGTCTCCTCACACTCCTGAAGAGGAAGGTGCAATGAGAAAAGTGTTCCTTTTGCATCTGCAGTTGGAAGACTGGTGTATGCTATATTGTGTCCTAGACCAGATATCTGCTATGCAGTGGGAGTAGTGAGTAGGTATGAGTCAAACCCAGAACCCAAACATTGGACAACAGTTAAGCATATCTTGAAATATTTAAGACAGACTAGGGATTATATGTTAGTCTACAAGGGTGGTGTTCTGCATCTTTCTCTCTTGTTCTTCTTTAATGCTAGTCTTTTTTTCTCTTATTTCTGTTTTAATTCGGGTGCTATAAGGAGTCAACACTCACTCTAAGAGTGCCCCCGCCTAATTATGTTGCTATTTTGCAGAACTAGGCATATCATTACACCACCTTAAGTGTAGAGTAGTGGGGATCACAAACTTGAACAAGGTTCTAGACCTTTGTCCAAAAGCTTATTTTCCCTTTCTCTAAGCACTAAGGGACTCTCAAGTCTAAGAAATAGCTATCTGGAATTATCAAGCCATTGGTGTATTTTCTAGCCAAGAGTTTTTGGATTGAAAAATAGTTGTCTTACAAGTGAACAAATGTCTGTATCTATAGAGTTTGGTGTATTTTAGTTTAGACTTTTGTTATAAATTTGTGTAATTTTTTCTATTTGGATGATTTGTTTAAGAATTGATTTATGATTTTTTTTTTTAAATTGGTAGAAGAATAAGAAGATAAATTTGTGGCATTTTGACTTTTGACCATTCAAAAGCCACACATCAACAAATGGTTGATCTATAATCTATGCGAGTTGAAGCATTGCAAGTGGTTGACCTCAAGAGTGATGGCGCTAAAATCTTCTCATCTTCTTAACCTCAAGTTGCTCACATGTTTTATTTGCATGATTATTTGTTTAATATAAACTTCTATTAAATCCCGATCATATAGTTAATCATATTTATGGTGACGTAATCACAGTGGAATATAAATATGATTATATGTTCAAAAATAATTTAGTCCTAAGATTAGTCAGTGCACAAGATTTACATTGACTTGCCAATCTACGATATGGTCTACTTACACATTGTAGTGTTATGTTCTTTCCAGAACATTAGCAAAGTAGATAAGATCGGATGTATTTGTTACATCAGACTGGACCAATATTGACTTTAGATATATAAGTAAATGTATCGTTATTATCTAATATAGTCATATCATGAAGTTGACCATAGGTCAATCCGATCTCAATTCTGAGTGGTTAGTATTCTAACTAATTGTATTATTCAAGTCCTTTGATTTGTTCGTTACCAGCTTACTCTACGGACTAGCCCATACTTACGTCTTGGAGACTTGGTAGTATTACTGAGAAGGAGTGTTAATCATAGATATGAACATCTATAGCTTCTAGAAAGAAGTGAATTGATGATCATCTTATAGCTTGGTTCAATGAGTTAAATGATTGAGTACTCATTTCTGTTACTAAAGTTCACAGAAATATCATTTACAGGGAATTTAGTGGTATTTAAGGATAAAATACAATGAGGGGTAAAACAGTAATTTGTTCTCGACTCAGTTGTAGATCAGCTATAGAGGATCGAATAACAAATTAAGGTTGTAACAATGGATAACGTATTTACTTTAAGTGTAAAGCGCTCTATGTGTTCAAGAGTGCAATTCCGAGTCTTTAGTGGAGTGACAAGGAATTAATAAGGTAGTTAAATTATTCGATAATAATTTTACGGTAACTTATTGGAGCTTGAATTCATGGGTCCATGGTCTCCACAATGCCTTTGATTAAATCATCTAGATAGTCTCGATTAATTGATTTAATTATCAATTAGGATTCTCAAAATTGTTTTGTGTCAATTTTGGATAGTTTTACTAAGATGTGAAATTTAGAGAAGGAAAGAGAAATTTGAGCAAATTTATTAATTATAATAAATTGGTGTCAAATTGATAAATAGTATTAAATAAATATTGTGTTTTGTCTCATTACCTGTTTGGACCCTGTGTTTTGACAAATTACTTTTTGGACCCTGTGTTTTCTAAAATAGGTCAAATAAACCCCTAAACTCGATTTTGATCAAAGTTAATTGAACTAAAATCACAAATAATTCATCAAACTAACAACTCAGAACAAAAATACAGTCATTTTGCCTAAGAATTGTGTTGTTATATTCAAATTTTTGTTCATCAAAATCAGGTTTATGGGCCTATTTGAACCATTTTACAAAACACAGGGTCCAAAAAATAATTTGTCAAAACACAGGATCTAAACAGGTAATGAGGTAAAACACAGGGTCTAAAAATGTATAAATCCTTAAATATATTTATAATTATATATAATAAGTTTTATAAAACTTTAGAAATTTCGTAATATACGAAATCAGTGTATATAATATATATTATTATATTTATTTAATCAATTAATAATGGTTTTATTTTAATTATTTAATTAAATTAAATTAACTCTAATGTGTTGCTATAAATAGGTACTTAAGTCTAGGGTTTTGGAATCTGAAAGCTATAAAGTGAAAAAACAAAAACATAGACTCAAGAGACCTATTGTAGCCGCTCATATCCTTTCTTTTCTTCTCTATAATTTTCTCATCTAATGTGTTGCGAATTTTCCACTCTAGTCTAGGTGATCACAGTAAATTGTGGATGACTGTGTAGTTTGAAGATCCAGTTCACTCTCTTGTCATTACTTTGCGACAGAAAAGAACAAGGGTTAGAGAGAGTGAAGGAAGGAGTCTCAATATCCGTTGTGTAAAAGTAAGATTCTTAAACTTTGTTATTTGATTTACTTAATGAAATTAATTAGAAACATGTCTCTAGGTTGTTTTAAATGTTAATTTGTTTAATATATGAAACATAAATAAAAATATTTATTATCTTGTAAAATGTATTCCCAACATAAATAACTAAGAAAATAATATTTTTAAAACAATATACATTGTTGACTAACCGTTGTGAAGTAGCAGCATTTTTTTTGTTGGAAATTGCTCACTGACTTTTTCGTCAACTTCCAAATTAATAAAAAGCTCAAAGAAGAAGAAGATCAAACACATGGTTTTTACGTGTTTCGTGCTATTAGTTAGCCCTAGTCCACGAGTCAGTTGTATTTGGGATGAAGAACTTGTAAAGCTCAATCTTTCTTGGAATTCAGGCAGTCGTTTTGCATACAAGTGATGCCCTAGCCCTATTTATATGCGGCTGAGGAGATTTAGCATATTAATCCGAGATGATTACAATAATTCTTCCCATTATGGGATTTGTTATACATAAATGAAGCTTTGCTATACATTAAATAAGCTGGCGGGCCTCATTAGATACTCGGCAGTCCTAATACAAGGATGTCAACCCCACTGCTTTATTTGGAAAGGTGCCTCCTGGTGCTTTTTCAGAATGGTAGCTAAATGTTTTCCTATGTGAGATGACGTCATGGGACATCCATTTTGTTGCTTGTACGGAATCAACAGCATGATCCTTGATGCCACTAGATGTCAGACAGGTGTTTGTGGTCCTGGGCGCTTCTCTAGCTGAGAGTTGGCATTCATCCTCCTTCCTCAGGGGAAGGGCTCTTGGTTTTCTGACAAGTTGGTCACGGGTCAATAAGCTTTATAATATCACATCCCGACTAGGCTCTCGGGAGGTAGCTCTTTATTGACGCAATTTTTCGTCAACAAGGGATTTAGAAATCTGAAATAGATAGATTAAGCTTAATGTAAGCAGAATGTAAAGAAATGTAAAAACACTTAAAATTTACGTGGTTTAGTGGTTAAAATCCACCTAGTCCACGAGTCACTATTATTGATCTGTATATGAACCCTAGATGAAATTGTTTATGATAATTTCGACAAATTTTTTGCATATAGAATGTCCTTCCCTTTTGTTATCTATTCCCCTTGTATTTATAGGGAATTATGGTGGACAATATTGGATAACCGCACTATAAATGGTAACATGCAATATTGGGTAATTTTCCAAGTTAATGGACATTAAAATATCTTAATTAAACTTATTGTCGTTGCACATCAATCAATAAATATACATAAAGATTGTATGTATTTATTGCACATATTAGGCATCCGATTCTATAGGGATTCTCCCATTTGAGCTAGATGTCATTCTCGAGCTGGATATGACTGGAACATGATGGTTTGACTTAGATAATGCTCAGGTTTGGTGCAGGTGATTTGGATACTAGGTACCTCGATCTCCTTCATTTGCATCTCTAACGATCTGGAAGATCCTAGGTTGTTCCGGACTCTGTGACATAGCCTCGAGCTGATTCGTCACGAGTTAATGAAACGTCTCCGAGGCCTTTATTTATTTCACGCTAGCTGTACCTCAAGCAAGATAGTTGAGCTCGTGTTTTTAGGGTACAACATTTTCCCCCCAAGTTCCTGCTCGTTCATGATGATACTTCTGACATGCACAGTAGGGGCTTTTCGGCTTCTGTCATGAGAAAATGTGCCCACCCACTCACTCGATTATGGGATACGTGTCTGCTGTTTATAGGTGCATGTTCGGGTTGACAGTTGTCTTGTCAACTTTTTGTCGTCGCTTGGTTTATTTAATTCTGACCCTCGGATCTCTTCTTGCTTTAATCGTGTGGCTTAGGTTTGTCCCCAAAGTTTACATATAAATAGAAGAGCAAAATCTAGGCCTAACAACCTTTGCATTCGAAACTTTCCTTTTATCTCTCTTCTTCTCAAAATCTTATGCTTCCCATAAATTCTTAGGTCTTCACCCTTGGATTTTTCAGGCATTTTCTATTCTTCCTCCACTCGTCGATCAAGAAGCCAATCTGTAAGTGTCCCCATCCCTGCTTTAAATTTCATGTTTCTCATTTTTAACCAAGTTTTATGAAATTTTCTAGTGTTTTTTCATTACTTTGGTTTTATACGAGTTTAGTGCAGGTTGTTACTTGGCCAAAAATAATAACAATAGAAATGATTAGAAATAATGCACAAAATATGGTTTATTTTGTAGGCTTTCTGGGTTAATAGGATGAATGTTTGAATTTCTGGGTTTGAAGATTCATGGGTTTCAGGTTTAGTTTTGGGTAGCTTAAGGGTTACGGTATTGGAGCGGTTTTGCATTAAACTGCCTTTCGAATCCTAAATTTTTAGCACCTTCCCGAGATTCGAGCGCGTGAACTAGAGACGCGCATGGGACCACGCATCAGGGTATTAGACCTACTCTTGAACCATAGATGCCTTAGGTTGAGTAATGAAGCCTCAGAATCTTATGTTGTTATTTCTTCTGTTATTAGAGTTAGGTTGTAATCAGGCGAACTAAGATCTTTATCATGGGCCCTCAAAAGAAAAATTCTGTGACAGGCTCCTCTTCTCGAGTCAAGGATAAGTAGGTCGCCCCTGAGACACCCATTCCCCACTTTGGTCCAATGGTGGAGAGGAAGGTCAAGGTTGGACCTGATAGTTTCTTTGAGGCCGAGAGGGTCGTGTCTTGAATAACGACTCAGGACAAAGTCAACAAGATAATGATGAGTCAAGGGATAGAGATGAGTCCTGAATTTTATGCTTGACCTCCTTTGGCTGGAGAGCGGAGCTGCACCCCATTGTAGGACAACTTCGCGGCCTGGAGTGATGAGCATCTGAAGGCAGGTTCCTTCCTTGCACTGGACCAGTTTTTCGTAAACTCCCTAAACTACGTCGAGCTCACTCCGTTCCAACTCCCCTTGAATTCATATCGCCTCCTTGCAGGGTTAAATTATTTATTCCTCAAGAACGAGTGGTAGGTCCCCACTCCAGAGGACATTTTGTATTTTTTCTGTATGAAAGCCAATCCAGACACAAAAACTCGAGGTGACGGCTTCTACTACCTCACATGGTTTTCTAAGTCTGCCAACGTCATCAACCTCTCCATCCATCCAAATGACTTTAAAGATTAATTCTTTATGTCATACGAGTTCAAGAACTGCACCCATCGATACTTTAACCGTCCTCGTAAGTTTCTCAGCCTTTTGAACTCATTATTTGAATTCCTTATCTTAACCATGTTAAAACTTATTCTGATTGAGTTGTTATGTTGTACAGGTATTTACAAGAGAACGGAGCAGTCTGAGACCCTTGGGGGTCAATTCCAAACTCTGGCCAATGCTCCTGCTAAGGAGAAGGTGCTTAGGGCAGTGGTGAATGACGCCACCATGGTGGCTTTCAAGCTGATTAGAAAGGATCAGTAACTGGCCATCAAGCCCTAAGTTCCTCCCTAGGAGCTTCCTCCAATCATTAAGGAGGTTGAGGAAGAAGATGAGGTCACAATGTTGGTGTGTAAAAGAAAGATCTCTGAAGACAGACAAGATTCTGGCCAAGGTTGCGTCGAATTGGGGGCAACAATCAGCACCTCCTTCCAAGGTAATCAAGATAAAGAAATAAATCGGACTGCTGCCAGTTTTAGGCTAGAACGATTCAATCCGAGGCAGCTTGTGAACCGACATCCTGTAGACTCGAACCTGAATGTGACCTTACATCAGTGTGTTGACCAACTGGTCTTACGCCATGATTTTTCCTACCCTAGATATACTATAGTAGTAGAAAATACCTTACATTTTAGGTCCAACATTTTTTAACAGTATGGTACAAACCTCATGTCATGGAATTCCTTGAGTCATGGTTCATTTACCCCGGGTATTAGGCAGGCCGAGCACGAGCCTAGTCCAGATAAGGAGCCCGAACCCAGTAGGTCCCATGAAGTAGTAATGCTAGAAACTCCACCTCCCCCAATAATCCAAGAGTTAGAGGTTATATCAAGCCCGATCCATAATCTGGAAATGATCGTAGTAGATTCCTCCTCTAGTTCGGAGGGTAGGGTTCTTGTTCTGTTACTTTTTACTTTGTCTTATCTTGATTAACACTTCTTGGACTTGATTCTTCTCCTCGCTCTTTTGCAGAAAAATACATGAATCTAAAGAAGGCATTCAAAACCAGACCAAACGTAAAGAGGCAGAGGCTTTTCAAGAAAGCCACACTCGGAACTGGAGTCGTGACCGGGTCTCATGCGAAAGAAATAGGTGTTAGCTCCGCCAAGAAGCAACAGCATCCTCAAGTCACAGTAGTCATGACCCTAGAAGCTCCTCCACCAACTCTCCGTGACTCTGCTTCTGTTCCGCAGGTTGTCCAAGCCTAGTTGTAATGCCCCCAAATCCCTAATGCGGTTTATTGGTTGGATTATTAGGCCGGGAGAGCCATAATTAATTTATTATGCCATTAAATTATTATATGCATGTTTATGCAAATTATATTATAATATGATGTTCAATGCATGCATGCGGGTCCACATTTCATCATAGGGGCATTTTGGTAATTTGGCCCGTTGAGGGCGTAATTGTGTATTCTCATGCATTATGGGGAGCTATTGTTGAGGCCACATTATAATGTGGATTTTTTCAAGCTATTCGGCATGAGATGATATATGGGTGCAAGTTAGCGGTTTAGTCGTAACGGGATTAAGTTCGGGGCTCGGGGTGAGTCTCAAGGTAATTTGGTGATTAGAGCATTGCCGGGAATTAAAGGGTAACGGGATATGAATTTTTGGTATTTGAGAATATTGAGAATAGTGGGAATTGGAGGGTGTTAATTATGATTAACGAAATAGGCGGGAAATGACGGTTTTACCCTTGGGAGCCTTTAGAAAGCTTTATTTGACCTAGGGGCAAAAGGTCTTTTAACCATATGATATATTTAAGCCATTGAAGGCTATGGAACTTAGGCCAAAACAGAGTATCTAAATTTCTCTCCCGTACATCTTTTCCTCTCCTTTCCTCTCCTTTGGATTTTGAGCTTTTCTTGAGGATTCATGCTAGGGAAGTGGATCTTGACGGCTTAGGATTGTGTTCCACCATTGAAGAGGATCCTAAACTGAGCTTGAGGTAAGTTTCTAGCCATTAAAACTCTAGCTTTGACCTGTTTTTGGTTCAGTTTTCAGCTTGATTTTCTAGATTGGTTAAAGGGAATTGATGGGAGTTTTTGGCAAGGGTTAATTCGGTTGCGATGCCTAGGACTTATGTATATGGTTTTTGGGTTCATTTGGGACTTAAAATGAGGTTTGGAAGCTTTTGGTTCAGGTTGGAAATGGTGGAGACAAAGGGGGAAAGTGTCAGGGCAATTCTGGCTGAGTGTTCCACTACAGCGCCCACAACGCTACTCAAGAGGGTTTCAATCTGTCTTGGGCGCTAGGGCGCTGGGGGGTAGCGCTGTCTTCTTCAGATTTCTGTTTTGGGAATTTTTAAGGGATTTTGGCTCGGGGTTTCAATTCCTAAGGCTCGGGATTGAATCTACTCATCGTTTGGGTATAATTCGGGGTCTCAGGAGTGAGGTCTAGGTCAAGACCCTTTTATTGTTGATTTTCATTAATGGAAGTTATAATTGGTTATGACTAGGTAACCGTTAAGGAATTAAAAGGTCGATCATTCTTAAGGGTCATTCTTTTACTATTTCTCGCTCGAACTAGAGGTAAGAAAACTGCACCCCATATGTGACATGCATGGTCATTATTGAGGCATGTTGAGTGTTTAAATGTGGACATTGATTGCATATCAAATGCTTAACAAATCCTGCTTACTTATGAATGGCACTGACTTATTAGTCAGAATCGGCAATGGTGTCAGATCTGACTGTGAAGCTGTGACTTACTAGTCAAGTTCGACAGTAGTACTGAGCACTGGTCGTATGTTATTGACCTATGAGTCAGGAGCGACATAAGCATCATGAACACAGAGCCGAAAAGATTAGATCTAATCGATATCAGCATTGAGTCACTCATCATGAGCATTAATTCCATACCGACCCCAAGTTCAATGAAAACTAAAAGCGCTTGCCTAGTTCCATGACTAGTCATTCAGAGCCAGGGCCAAAAGGCCTAGGTGACTCCATCGTACATGGCTAAGGGTACAGAACCCATGCTAGTGACTCCATGATCACTCAATTGGTTTACATTAGTGACTCGTTCATCAGTCACTCATCTGGTTTAAGCTAGTGACTCGGTCACTCATTTGTAAAGGGTGCGGAACCCACATTAGTGACTTACAACATCAGTCACTCATTTGCTTGGGACAATAAGCTCTGGATGATTATCATGATCATCGTTTGATATTATATACATGCATTATTGAGTTTTCTTACTGGGCTTTTGCTCATGGGTGCTATGTGGTGCAAGTAAAGGGAAAGAAAAGCTCACCCAGCCTTGAGTGGAGAGCTTAGGTGGTGATGTGTACATATGCGGTCGCTTGACCACCACGGCCAAGGAGTTATCAGAGGGACTAGGGGCTAACCCTATTTTTGCCGCTTAGGTCGGCGGGTTGTAAATTTTACACTGTAATGACCATTTTGGATTGTAAATAACGTGTAAACGCTTTTATGGCCCCATGATCAATTATATGTTTTAAATAAAATATATCATTTCCTTTTTATTGGTTTTTCACCTTAACCTATTAATAGCACTTAGATACAGGTTTATAACCAAAGAACTCGATTAGCGAGTTAAGCACGGTTCAAAGTTCACAGTAACGGTCTTGGAGTAACCAGGGCATTACACTAGCCCCAACTATCATGATTCCAGTTCCTCCCCTCGAGGTGGGGAAATATCTAGAATCTATGCACGATTCATATTAGGAGATAGTGAACCATCTGATGAAGCATATGAGTTGGTTAGTGCTAAAGAGCTGCAGGCCATAGAGGCGAGGCCCTCGGCAACCATCCTTGACTCTGCATTCGGGATGACTCTAACCATAAGTCTTATCCTTATATTATCCTTATCCTCCTTCAGTTCCATGCTTTCACAAACTGAACCTTCTTCATTAATTGTCTGCAGTCTTGCATGGCTCAAGTCTGTGGTATTGCTCAGATCTGAGCTGAGGTGGATAAGGCCAAGACCTCCTTGGATAAGACCAATAAGGCCCTGAAGGCTCCCAGGAGAATGAGTGAATTTCCAAATCTAAGTCTCGGAGGTAATCTTGTGGCGAGACCAACTTCAGCTCAAAGTTGACAATCTTAAGAAAAAGCTTAGGGAGGTCGACAATCTCAAGGAAAAGCTTACAGAGGTCGAAGCCAAGGCCAAGGAGGACGTTGCCGAAGAGGAGAGCTCTATGGAAGAAATGTTTTATCGGTGCTGGTCGTACAACTAGGAAAGGGATTTCTCATTCCTGGACAAGGAACTTTAGGGGCGCTACCTCGCCAAGTTCGAATACTGATTATCAAAAGAGCCTGAGGAGGCTTCAGGAGCAGAAGTCGAGGAGGAAGAGGTGTCATCCTGAGTGAAAGTTATCAGAATTCAGCAATGATGGGGATCCTCTCTTATTTTTTATTATTTCTGTTTGGGCACTTGAAACCCTTTGTATTTGGGCCTTTTAGGCCGAGACAATTGCCTTTGGGCTTTACCTTAAGGCTATTTTTATCCTCAATATAATTTACATATTTTGATATATGTTTCATCTTGTTATATCTAATATTTTTTTTTTACTCCCCTTTTCTATCAAGTATTTATGTTTATGAACCTTCAAAGTCCTTATACATCCAAATAGTTATAGGGGTAATTTTAGATTGAGATATTTTTGCTTGATGGCTCGCCCAATTAATTTCTAGTCGATGACCTGGTTATTTCTAGATGTTTGATCACTTAGTCACGTATACCTATTTAGGGATTAGGCCTTGGACCTAGTTTAGTTTTAGGAGTTTTGTACCTAGTTAAATTCTAGGATTTTGTTTGTTATGCTTTGAATTTTCTTAACTGGGTTCATATTCGAAATTCCTTTGAAAACTCTAGCTTTAAGAAGTCGTAGAGTAACCAATTTTCGAAATTCTATGTTGAAATTTTTTAACCTAAATTTGTCGAATGTTTCAAAGACTGTTCGAGGGTTATATGCCCACAAGCGATCAGAATTTATAAATACTCTAAATTGCTTATACATAATCAACTCATTCTAAATTACAAGAATAAAACGAAAAAGCTGAGACCACATTTAAAATATGTAGCAACCCTTTATTATTCAAGTTCGAACAAAATGAAATGGCCTTTTACAAATAAGCCTTATAAAGAACAAAACATATTAAATTTAACTAAGACATCTTATTATTGATAATACTTCTTGTGATGTAGAGCATTCCATGCTCGTGGAACTAATTCTCCACTTAGTCGAGCTAGTTTGAAGGTTTCTTCCCATAAGATATTCACAATCTGATAGGGTCCTTCCCAGTTCAATCCCAGTAAACCCTCTTTAGGATCTTTGTTAGTTAGAAACACCCTTTGGATCACCGCATCCCCCAGCTTGAGTCTACACCCTTTGACTTTTGAATTAAAATATTGAGTTACTCTTTGCTAGTAATGGGTGAGCCGCAAGTGAGACTCTTCAATTAGGTCCAGGGATGCATTAAGCAGGTCATAATTCTGATCCTGGTTATAGTTCTCTTTCCTATGTGACGTCACTAGAGCCTCAACTGGGAGCATTGCCTCGCTTCCGAAAGTTAGAGAGAAGGGAGTATGCCCAGTAGAAGTGCGATGTGAGGTCTTGTAGGCCCAGAGCACTTGCAGGAGCTGTTAAAGCCATAGCCCTTTAGCATCTTCTAGTCGCTTCATTAAGTTCACCTTTAGGGTTTTATTTACTCCCTTGATCTACCCATTAGCTTGAGGGTATGCCACTGAAGATAAACTCTTCATTATGCAATAGCTCTCGCAAAATTTTATGAATAGGTCGCTCTCAAATTGAGTTCTATTATCAAACACAATATTCTTTGGGAGTCCAAAATGACATACGATGCTTTTCACGACGAAACCTATTACACTCTTCGAGGTTATAGTCGGCAGAGGCTCGACCTTAACCTACTTAGTAAAATAGATGACTGCAACAACTGCGTAGCAAACTCCTTCTTTTCCAGTAGCCAGCAAGTCGATTAAGTCAATCCCCCATATAGCGAATGGCCAGGGTGAGGAAATAATAGTTAGCTCCATAGGTGCAGCTCGAGCAATGGTGGAAAAATGTTGGAATTTGTCACACTTGAGGTCATAAGAAGCCGAGTCCTTTTTCAGTGTGCGCCAAAAATAACCTTGCCTTAGTACCTTTAGAGCCAAATTTCGCCCCCAGGGTGGTCCCCACAAAATCCTTCGTGGATTTCTTGGAGGGTGGTCTATGCTTCCTCGAGAAAAACGCACCTTAGGAGGGGCAAAGAATGTCCTCGCATGTAGAGAATTCCATCGACCATAATGTACCATGTGACCTAATAGAACAGTTTTTGTGAATTCTTTTGATCTTCTGACAACTTTCCAGTCGTAAGATATTCACTATGGGAGTCATCTAGGTCGGTTCTTCACAAATCACTCCGACCTCCACTGGCTCTTCATTGAGGCTTGGTTTATCCAAGAATTGTATGGGGACCAAATTTAATTTGTCTGCTTCTTTGGTCGTGGCTAGTCAGGATAAAGCATTTGCATTCGTATTCTGCACGCGGGGGACCTGTTCAGTGGAGCAAAACTAAAATTCTGACATTTTACCTTTAACCTTAGCTAGATAAGCTTCCATTTTGATTCCTCAAGCTTGGTATTCTCCTAATACCTGGTTAACCACGAGCTGAGAATCGCTAAAGCATTGAATTGTTTTTTCTTTAAGCTCCTTCGCTACCAGAACTCCAACCAATAATGCCTCGTACTCCGCTTCGTTGTTGGAAGCATTGAAACCAAATCTGAGAATTGTATGTAAGCGATGTCCTTAAGGTGAGATTAGGATTATCCAGCTCCAGATCCATTCTCGTTTGATGATCCTTCAACAAAGAGTTTCCACAATTCTTGTACTGACTCCCTCATTGGTTCGTCTTGGAACCCCGTACATTCAGCCACAAAGTCAGTGAGTGCTTGGGCTTTGATAGTTGTTCGTGGTTTATATAGTATCTCGAACTGACTGAGTTCGATTGCCCACTTTAACATACATTGCGATGTCTCAGGCTTTTGCAAGACCTGCCTTAAAGGTTGATCGGTTAAGACCTATACCGTGTGGGACTTGAAATACAAACTGAGTTTTCTCGAGTCCAGGATCAAACAGAACGTGAGTTTTTCAATTAAAGGATATCTGGATTCAGCTCTTAGAAGTCTCTTACTCACATAATACACTGCCTTCTATTATGTGGTTTTCTTCTCGAACTAACGCAGTGCTGACCGCATTTTTTGTTACGATTATGTATAAGTATAAACACTCTCCAGTGACTGGTTTTGATAATACAGGGGGCTCAGCCAGATGAGTCTTCAGATCTTAAAATTTATGTTCGCATTCTTCTGTCCTTTCAAAATGTCTATTCCTCTTCAGCATGTTGTAAAGGGGAAGACTTTGTCCGTGGACTTCAATACGATCCAGTTTATGGTTGCAAACCTTCCAGTTAGGCTCAGTGCTTCTTTTCGCGACCTTGGTGAAGACACTTCTAGCAGCAACCTAATCTATTATGGCTTTGCTTCAATCCCCCTTGCATTGACTTTGAAGCCTAAGAACTTCCCTGACGAAACCCCAAAGGTACATTTCTAGGGATTCAACTTCATGTCGTACTTTCTCAGCACACCAAAACATTCTTTCAGATTGGATACATGGTCATTGGAAATCTTTCACTTAACAAGCGTGTCGTCAAAATCCACCTCCATGTTTTTACCGATCTGGTTGATGAACATCTTATTGACCAACCTTTTATGTGTTGCACCAATGTTCTTTATCCCGAATGGCATGACCTTGTAGAAGTATATGTTGTGTTTGGTCATGAAACTGGTGTGCTCTTGGTCCATACGGTTCATCACAATTTGGTTGTATCATGAATGCGTGTCCATGAAGGACATGAGCTCGTGGTCGGCTGTGGCATCGACTAACTAAGGTCAAAGAAATCGATGCACGACCTCCACTTTCTGTTTGGCTTTAGGACCAAAACATGGTTGGCAATTCAGGTCGGATATTCATCCTCCCTAATGAAATCGCATTTCAATAAGTGAGCTACCTCTTCCTCCAGAGCTTCTCTTCACTCATTTCCCAACAACCTATGTTTCTACACCTTTGCAGGCACATTTTTTTTTACCAGGTTTAATGTATGCATCATCATGCTTGGACTGATTCCCACCATATCCTCATGCGACCAGGCAAAGATGTCACCATTTTTTCTTATAAACTCAACCAATTCCTTCTTTCTTACGATTCTGAGATTTTTTCCAACATTTACTACCCTCAAAGGTACTTTTAGGTCGAAAACGATGTCCTCTACCTCCTCTAAAGTCTGGAGCTCAGATCTGTCTTCACCTAATCGTGGATCTAATTCTTTAGGTTGGGCGACCTCATTTCCAACCTCCTCAGGTTCTTCCACCTCTCCGGAAATCACCATTGCCAGAGGTTCGTCATTATCTTCGGTTATTGCCATGGCTGGCTTTCTGGGATGTGATTTCCCTTCATAGCGATGCTACAACATTCCCTAGCAGCGAGCTGATCTCCCGTCACGGTACATATTCCTGAGGACGATGGAAATTTCATGGCCAAGTGGCGAACTGAAGTTATAGATTGAATCACCATTGGCACAGGTCTTCCCAAAATTTCATTGTAGGCAGCCGGACAATCAATTACGACAAACTCGAGCATCTTGGCAATAGCTCGTGTCGCATTTCCCAAAGTTACTATGAGCTCGATGGTTCCTATGACTGCCATTCCCTCTCCAAAATTTTTGTAAAAGGTCATAGAGGTTGCCTTAAGATTGGCTACAGATAGCCCCATCTTTTCAAGGGTGGACTTGAATAGCACATTCACAGAGCTCCCATTGTCAATCAGCATTCTGTGCACCCTCCATTTAACGATTTAAAAAGTTATCGCCAGCGCATCATTATGAGGGAATTGGACATAACTAGTGTCTTCTTTCGTAAAAATGATTGGGTGTTTATCCAATGGCTATTTTTCAGATAACCTTGGCTCCAGAACGAACTCAGTGTCGTTATGTGTTTTTAGCGCCTAGATATATCTCTTCTGGGCTCCATTTCTCATTCTTGCCAAATGAGATCCACCTGCAATGGTGGCTATGTCCCTCCATTCAACAGGGGGGAGAAACAAAATTCCTTTTCTATGATGCCTTTCGGGCCATGGGAAAAGCCGAAGAGAAGATGAGGGCATCTACTTTTCCTATCCTCTCGTTTAACAGTACTAAAGTAGTGCCAAAAGGGTCGATCGCATTGAAGGTGACAACTGCTAAACGTACCCTAGTGGTTGATTTCATTGTTATAGAAACTTATTCGAGGTACAATGTAATTATGGGAAGACCATGGGTGCACAGGATGCAGGGTGTGGCTTCAACTGTTAGGATTAATGCCCTAAAAGCATGTAAATAAATTTTATTGAATTAAATAAAAAGAACAATTTTATTATATTTGAATATTATAATTATTCTTTGAATTAATTTAATGATAATATCAAGAAAATTCCTTATTCATTCATGATAATATGATCTCGTATTAGTACGAGAGAATTAAGATCATAAATAATGAATAAAATAGTCAGTAACATATTAAAGTAATGAATGGTTACTAGTGTGGTTTACTAAGCATACGAGATGCAAGTGATCTAGATTCAGATTACTGATTTAGATAGACATCTTAGTAAAGGAGTTGTATATAATAGAGATTATATATGACATGACTAATAAGAATGAATTATATTTATAAACTTGTCGTTTGAAATAAAGATTTGATTCTTATCATAATAGATGATCATTTGTAGATCAGTCTAAATCCTGAGAATTCATGAACTCATGTTTGTGTTTATTGAATCTTTTTATTCACTCGTTAAGGTTTCTTATTGTAATGAGGCTAATGACTTTTGTTTTGGAGATTCAATATCATGAATGGCTGGGAACATGAATTACAATAATGGAATCCATACTTTCCTAACAGACCGAATATTGGTTCCCTTAAAGGTTAATTCTAGAAACGAATAGTTATTGAGCTCAAATCTATAATTTGATTATAGATTAATTATTCGCTAGAGAATTAATGGTACTTAAGAATCAAGAGGTAATTTGTAATGCTCTAGATCGCCAAGACCATTACACTATGTATTTTAAATAGTGCTAGACTTGCTAATTAAGTCCTTTGGATATAAATGTGTAACTAAGGATAATTACTGGATTAGGGTTTAAAGATTTTGATCATAGGAATAGTTGGTTTCATTAAAAAGTTTGAGTTTGTACATAGGATCCCAAAAATAAGTGTTTACAAGGCATTTACAACTTCAAAAGTAATTAGAGCAAAAGCACACCTAAGCGACAAAATTAAGTTTTGGTTCTAGTCTCTGTTGATCCCTCAGCCGTGGCGGTCGAGCAACTGCAAATGTACACACCGCCCCTAAAGCTCTCCAACTCATGGTTGGTCTAGCTTTCCTTTTCCCTTACCTGTACCACATAGCACCCATGCACCAAGGCTTAACAAGAAAATGCAATTCAATAGCTCCAATAAGCAACAAAATATAAACAATAAGATTAGCGGTAAAAATCAACTCAAACAAGCACATGATCCAAGTTAACAATCAATAAGTTAAACAAGTGCAATCGACACTTCTGATTATTTAAGTGACTTTTAGGCTCGACTCTCTTAGGGAGCCCTCAGATCTTATTACTGACCCCAGCTCTCTTAGGCCAAGCTGTGTTCCGCACGCTTAATGTTGACCCCGACACCCTTAGGCCAAGCCTTTAGATTAGATATAAACAAGTATATAGATTACATAACACAATCAGATGCATCATATATAAGCATGCCTAACAAAATAATCACTATTATAACCATATTCATATCCATTTACAGGGGTCTAAGCCCTGACCACAACCAAGGTGCAGTTTTCTTACCTCGAGTTCTGTGTGATAGACAATACGACCTCAAGTATGATCTTGATTCGGAGCCTTGTGATAATCTAGACACAACATAAACATACTCTTATTATGGATTAACTTTAAATCCCAAGCCTCACCCTAGACCCTATTCTTAAGATTTCTATTCTCAGTTGCTGAGATGTTAGAAACGTCCCCCGAGACCCCATGTGGGCCACCAAATTGATTCCCGAACTCTCGAGCCCTAATCCTAAAAATCATCAAAACCACATTTTCGGGTACTGGCGTGGTCGCTCCCTATCCTAGCACGGTCACACCCCTAGACTCGGTACCCCAATCCCAACAAAAATTCTCTGCTTTCTGGGACATTTGTGCGGTCGCGCCACAACCTAGCGCGATCGTGCTAGGTCGTCAAAAACACTAAACGAGCCCATAAAGTTCTTGTTCTTCCCCAATTCGAGAGTTACGATTTCCCCAATATAGCCAGACCCAAAATGACCTCAAACAGACATTTCCAGCAGACTACTGATAACAAAACACCTCATACAACTTAGATAAACCATACCCAACACCAATTTCCCCACACAACACACTCAAAACTCAATTGAATACAATTTGCCATTTTGGGGTCTCAAACTAGACTCTTCTCTCTATAATCCAAGAATCACATCACTAAGCTTGAATCCTAGCAGTAATCAAGCATCAACAAAAATTACAAACCTAGTCCTATACCCATTTTTCCCACTTAAACCATCCAAAACAAATTAATCTCAAAATTCAAACCAAAGTTTCAAATAAAATTCAAGAACATCCTCAAGAACAAGAAACCACAATGAGAAGGAACAAGGATTTTACCTCTGGATTTCAAAATCCTAACTTGAATTCAAAGTCTTCAGTAGCCTCCAATCCCCATGCTTGCTACTAAGTTCCTTCAAAATTGCCCTTAAGTCTTACCAATTCTCCTTCACTACAAGGCTTTTCCTTAGGAATCAAGAGAAGCTAGACCAAGGGTAGAGAGAGGGTGTAATGTGAGAAGAGGCTGCAACTGCCTTGGGTCTAAACCAATAGTCAATTGACCATTTTACCTTTTGCCCCACTAAACCTCAAAGCCTAGTCCCAAGGGAAAATTGGTCATTTTGCCATTAATCCCACTAAACCTCAATTAACACCCTAAATTCCCTATTAAGTTACTAACCCTCCAAATATAAAAAAAATTCCTCAATAATTCCCAAAGTACGCTAAATTACCAAAATACCCCTTGGCTCACCCCGAGCCGGATATAAGTCTCTGTTGTGACTTTTTTGCCAAATTGCTCGCTAGGATCGCCTCGGGCCACACATCTCAAATATATCACCATAACACTGTGGTCTCACTCATAAAACATATATAATATAAATATACCCTCAACGGGGCAAAAATTACAAATATACCATAATTAACAAAACAGGCCCACATGCATATTTAATACACAGTAACATGCATAAATACTCATATCACCATATAAATCATATATGTCACATGATCACACATACATTCAATTAATTTTCACATATTAACTCCGATTATGCCCTCCCGACACAATAATCAAGGCACTAAGCCTTATTAGCAAATTCGAGACGTTAATAATTAGAAGGGTAAAATGGTAATCTTGACTAGCTCTAATTAACGAACAAATAAATGGAGGACAAAACTACATTTATTGATTATATCAATAGACTAGAAGAGAAAACTCTGTAAATATAATTCTATAAATACTTAGAGTGAAATTCCATATTTTTAGTGGAGTAATCACAAAATTAATAAATAAGATTATTGGATTAAAAGATTTAATTAATAATCTGGTTTATTGGACCTTCGTATTATAGGTCCATGGTCCCCAGATTACCTCTGTCCTACATTGTCAAGGGTAAGGATGTCAAAAAAAAAAGATTTGTATAGAGAGACTTAATTGCAAAGGAATTAATTTTCCAGGGCAATGAAATAATTATGTGATAGTTATGGGCAATTGATTAATTGTGAATTAATTAATTAATTATTTAACTATATGTTGACGCTGTTTTTCATCAACTTAGATATGAAGAGCACTACACAATGATGAAGAAAAAAAATAAAAGATTCACAATCTTTTTACGTGGTTCAGCAGTTAAAATCTGCCTAGTCCACGAGTCACTATTATTAATCACTACTCTCTCAAAGAATTTTCATAAAGAAATTTGGCAGAGTGTTCTCTCGTACAATTTGTGTGTAAATACAATTGAATCAGACCAGGCTATTTATAGACCTGGTCATGAGAATATCTTCCTCTAATTCAGTTAAGTTATAATCAATAATATTAATATGAAATAAATATAATAAATGCATTGATTACATAATATCCCATAACAATAGGGATTTTATATATGATAATAACAAAACCCAATGAAATAGGGATTTTCTAACAACATTCCCGTGTGTGAAACACACCGCTGAGATCGATGGTATTGTTAGCGTGCTTTCGAGACTGGTCCAGACTTGAGCTCACCGTTCCAGGTATAACCTCCTCCTCATCCAGTAATTTGGTCGAGTACGTTCCTCGGAGAAGGTTGGTTGCAGGCTCGAATGATGCAACTCATGCTCGATCGCTAGTGATAGATTCATAAGTAAACTAGAATGCAGATAGCAAATCTGGAACCATTCGATAATTTGTACAAATGTTTTGCTAGTATTCATAGACACAAGCTTAACTATTTCGACCTTAACAACTTCAAGTCGATATTTCGAGCCTATTCATTTTATTCTCTAAACTAGGGTGTAACATTTTTCCCCTTCAAAAATGTTGGTTTGAATCCTTTGAGAAGAAAACTTGTGAACTTCACTTTCGAAAAATGTGCCCACCTTCTACACTTAAGTGTGGACATGTGCCATTAGGGGATTGCATGCCGATAGTACTCAAGTACTCTTTTCTCTGTGCACATCCCTTCCTATTACCTTTTTGCTGGCAGTTTTTTGGAATCAAATGTGGTCCTTTGGATCACCTTTTAACTCAAATCAAAGGTTCAAAACCACCCAACTTTTGACATTCCTTTCACCTATATATATATACCCCCTTCTTCCCCCTTCTTCATTTACTTTGTCATTTTCAACTTTCAGAAAAAGAAACACAAACCAGAAACCTCCTTGCAAGATCTCCAAACCAAAAAAGCAAAGCAACCTCAACACCTTCTGCTCAATAGGATCATTTCTACTTACCCTCCTTAAGTCAACAATCCACTCATTTCCACGATTGACTTTGTGTAAGTTTTTTTTAACCTTGCTTTTTCTATGTACCGTTCTTTTAGTTTTTCATGCACGAGAAATTTTATTTTTCATGGTTCTTGCTGTATTCTTGAAATCTTCTTTGTGAAGGGGAGTTTTTGATTTGTATAGGTGAATATTAATCAGAAACATGCTTTAGGAAAAAGATTTTTGTAAAAATAGATAAAAGTGGAACCTTTTTAGGTTATGGGGTATTAGGATATGGGTTTTGTGTAGCTTAAGAAAAGGTGTTCTGAATTAGGGTTTTAATGCACGCATCCCAATGGTATCTCCTTTTTGGGTAACTGACCATTTTTTCCTAGAAACTCGAGATACTCTTAAACTGACAATAACCGCCCCACTCGCATGTGGGTACACCCTCGATCTCCCGAATTTTATAATAGTTTGGTGTTGGCATTGAGTTAATCTCGTTATCTCAAGCTTGCAAACTCGAGTTATCAAGATCTTAATCTTATCCTCTTCTTTTTTATAATGGGCCCTCACCTTTTTCTCTCTTGTTAGATGTTGTAGTCTTAAATAATCGGCGGGGGCCCGAGCTTGTGATCCCTTATCACCCACCGTCTCCTCGAGCTGAGTCTCCATTCTCCCAAAACCATCATTTGATCTGGGAGCATAAGTAACGTCTCGAACGGGAGGATATTCGAGCCCACTTTCGATGCAAGATCAACAAGGTCAAAGAGGGAAAAAGGAAAAGACTTCGGTTTGCTGTGTATTCGGATCCCGACCATGAGATCCGTCTAATCCCTTTAGATCCCAACTATAAGGTTACCGTAGCCTTCTCTCCAGTTAAACTCTCATTCAGTCTCATGGAGAGGGCCTCGATCCAACCTACTACCTCTAAGGCCCTTTCTATTCCAACCTCGGAGGACAATTTATTCGAGGCCGAGCATTACCAAAGCTTCGTGACCTCCACTGGGCATATCTCCAAATTGCTGGATTTTCACTGGTTGAAGCTATCAAGCAAGTTGATGTGTTAGCCTGGAACCTCCAATGAGAGGGGTTGCTACGCTCCTGGTGACAATAATCTTGATAGGAAGATTAAGCTCCTAGCCTGGAGTCGCGAGCATATGCGAGCTGGGGCTTTACTGCCCTTAAGGGATTATTTCCATAATTTTTTGGACTACGTTAGCATTGCCCTTTTCCAGCTCCAAACTAACTCCTATAGAGTCTTGGCCACTGTTAGGTTCATTTTAGGTTTGTTTTAGAGAATGTTTTATGTTATGTTTTTAGTTATTTAGGATTGTTTAGCGCAGATTTATGCTTGTTTTCTTCTTGTTTCAGGCTTTAATGGTCAAGTACATAATATGGAGTGAAATGAGAAGAAACATGTTAAATATGATAAATAAGATGGATTTCTTGTTGATTGTGGAGTTTCAAGACATTATGTGTGGAAAATACTACATTGAAGATGCTCAACACACGTCGTTTATGCTCTATAACGCAAGTCTGAGACTTAAAGCCGCATTTTGACCATGATTTATTCACTTTCTGGAAACACTTCTAGAAATATAAGTTATAGATATTTCTCTTAGCTTTCCATAGCTTTTTTAATCATTCAATTCGGAGTTATATCAAAGGAGTTATGATCAAACTACGATGAGCTGATGCTGCAGGCTGTTCGAAACGAGTTTCGTTCCATTCTGACTTTAGCGCTACAGCGCCATAATAAAAGCACTACAGTGCTAGTGCACTAGATTTTGAGGCATTTTTCCACTGTTAATAGCGCTACAGCGCTAGTGACGCGATTTTCACATTTCTGACCACTTTTTGAATGGCAATTTGGTCTTTTCACTCGGAATTTGGTAGGGATTTTTGGGAGAAACATAGTTGCGACTGAAAGGGGGGCTAAAGACGAGATGACGGCTGGGAGTGGAGAATACAATTGGAGGATCCATTCTTGTTTTTTTCATCATCTATCTTCAATTTTTATGTTTGTAATTGAATTCTATGACTGCTAGAATGAATATTATGGGCTAATTTCTCCTTTAGGGATATTATGTGAATCTTTTGGAAACCCTTTTTATGGATTAATGCAGAATTCATGTTCTTCTTCATCTCTTTCAATTCCTTACAATATGTGTTACTTGTGCAATTATTGATTAATCACCTCTAATTGTTATTTCATGAATCAAATTGAAATCTGAAAAGTGAAATTTGATATGCTTTGATTGTTTGGATGCAAATTCAATTTAGAACGAAAGTATCTAAATTGTTTGCCTATTTTTCTGAGTTGCGTGTTTAATGCCTTCTTCATGATTCAACTTACCATAGAAATATAGGAAGTTGTCATTTAGATTGAATTTTGTAAATCTTAACCAGATTATGAATTTTTTTTGCAACTTGTTCTTGAATAGGGAGAAGGGGATATAATTCTTGCATTAGGAAATAAAATGGTGGAAAATAGAGGATCATAATTGTCCTAATTTCATTTTCTCTGTTATTTTGTTTAAATTTTCATTGTGCTTCGTTAGTATTCTTCTTTGTTTGAAATCTCTAAAATTGTTTAATAAAATAGAATTAAAAAGATTGATTGATTGGTAATTGATAAATCAGTCCTTGAGGAGGATACTTGGTTTTTACCATTTTATTACAAATTGCGACTGTTTGCACTTGCATAGCTTAAAATATCGCAACAGCCACTCTGAGGTCGCTGTACCACGAAATGAAGTGGAACTGGCCTTCAGCACATGAGATCCTATATCACTTCTGCCTTAAGAGTAACCCCTCCCGAGCCCACGGAGAAGATGGGCTATCTAAAGGAGAAGCAGTTGTTCGAAGATATTCCTAACCACCCTCCAAACTTCAAAACTACCTTCTTTTGGACGGATGGGCTTGCTCCTTCTTAGTTCTTCTCCTTCCAATGAATTCTTAAGTGTCTCACCATATTCATTTGTTATTCTCTTTTTCTTTGGTTTTTGAGCTCGAAATGCTCACTCAACTCTTGCCTGCAGCCAACTACCATCGACTAGCACCAACCAAGGCTATGAAAGACCACAGGGAAGCGATTTTCAAGCTTCCTTACGGTCGACGGTCTTTCACCTACCTCCTCCACAAGGATAATCTCTGAGCTTGTGGTCTCCTAGGCGAAGGCGAGTCCACCGACGACTTAGGAATCCGCAAATATACGAGATGGGAAGATGTCCCAATTCCCACCACCAAACTTCCTACCAGGATGAGGCCCTCGGGCTCGCAAGCCCATGTCTCCATTCCCCGCCTACCTGACCATCCAGGATCGGGCACTAAAGCCCAAGACGAGGCTTTTTCGAGCTCGGCGGATGGAGGTAAAGTAGTGATGGACCTGTCCATGTGGTCTCCCACTCTTCTTAGATGGGAACCTAATGTAGTGGTTCTTTTTAATGACCCTAGGAATAATTTTATGATGTGGTCGGGGGTAGACCTTAAATTCCATAGGTTCGATAGTTAGTTAGGGAAATATCAGACTATGTATAGTATAAACGAAGTCTGGGATAGGGTAGCTGTTCAATATGGGACCAACGAATATAGGGATTTAACAAGATTGTCCCCCACTTATAGAGAGGGAACCCCCTTAGAGTCATCAAAAGACACAAGGGTTTCTTGGTCCCCGAGCTCAAGCTTGACAGAATCTTCCATTTAGCTTTCTTTCCACTTGGAGTCTCATTACTCATGGTAACCTAATCAACTACTTATGTTTTATCTTTCCTTTTTTCAAGTGATATGGACTCGAACTTGGACAACCTCCTAGACAAGCCCGTTTCCTCAAGAGCAAACAAACGCCATCGGGCGTCTCAGAAGGGAGGTCGCCCCTCAAAACTCACCAAGAAATCCAAGCTAGTCCCTCCAAAATCGAGGCCATCCGACTCAGGCCAATTTACCGAGCTCCCAGCACCCCCGAAAATCGTGAATCTCCCTCCTGCAAATCAACCGAACCGAGCCCAACCTCCCATCCGAGAATGCTTTCTCTCGATCTCAACCTATGTGCCTAAATTTGTGGTTGACGGTGCTGTCAGTACCCCTAGGGTTAACCTTGGTTCTAACAGTTTGACTCGCGTGGGCCAAACCTTTAGCAACCTCGGGGCTCCCCAGTGGGAATCTCTAACCTCCTACCAGGATGCCAACACTCTTTTTGACAAGAGTGGGGAACTATTTTCTTTGGTTAGTTACTTTCTGACAAGCTCCCTGCTTCTGTGGCATCTTTGAATTTTAGCTTTTAACATTGGTTTTTCATTGCAGTCATTCTTATCCTTTATTCAGCTTAACTTTGTCCTGAACTGCGAGGTCATAGCGAGCAAGGCACTTGCTCAAGAGGCCAGAGATGCACAACTTAGGGTCGAGGATGACCTGAAAAAAGCTCGGCTGGAACTTAAAGCGAGGGATGCGGAGATCAAGATGATCCTAGAGCTGGACGCCACGCTAGAGGCAACCCAGAATGAGGTAGAGGCTAGGGATTCAGAGATTAAAAGAATCTAGGAGCTCAATGCCAAAATGGAAGAGGAAAAGAAGATTACTTTCGAGTCCATCGAGAGCGAGAAGGGTCGTCTTCTTAAGGAGTTCAAGACCAAAAAAGATTGCGTCGTAGACATGGCGATGTATCAGATTTGGGCTAACAATCCTAAACTCGATACTAGCTTCCTATCATACCAGGAGACCGAGTTTATTGCCAGGTGGCAGGCTCAATTGGAGGAGGAAGAGGCCAGGCTTGATGCTGAAGAGGCAGCAGAAGCCACCGAACAAGCCGGGACTACGGTCGATGGAGCTATTGATCCCTGAAGACCATTTTTTTACAAGGGCTGTGTCCCTTAGTTATATTTTCCTCTATTTTTTGTAATTAACTTCCTTTCATGCCTTTTGAACCAAGATAATTGAAACTCAAGATTTGATTTTTTTACTCTTTTAATGGTAGTTTATATTTTTATGCTTAAATTTCTTGCTCGAAATATTTATGCATATTGTCTACCTTAGATGCTTTTTCCTTTATCACACGCTTCACATTTCTAGCCTCAAAATATTCTGAGCTTGTGCATGAATTTCTATATTTGTTTATCTACACAAATACTTGTCGTGCTTGAGCTCGAATTTTGACATATTCATACATAGTTCATTCGATTGCACATTTTTCAACTTCGTTATCTTCAAAATAAAATATTACTTTTACCTTGTATCTTTGTTATGAAATACTAATTTGGCATGTAACCTCATTAGTCTAGTTATTTCTCGCTTATTGATAGTAACTTTTCCTCATCCTCGAGTATGGTCTCGGGGTTGCGAGATCGAAACTTGTTTACAAAAAATTTCCAATTGTCTCTACTTATAAACTTTTGTTAGTTTATCTAGAATTCCAACTTATAATCGTGTCGACTAGAGTTTTCTACTTTGTTCCAGACTTGTTTAATTCGTGTTAGGTTAATGATCCATACACTGTTATTGTTTACTTCGTGTTGGGTTAATAATCCATACACTTTTGTTAATTTTATTTCCTTTTTATTGATGCTATATTTTCGACCTTATGGCATTATTGTATACCACTTATGCCCGAGCACATCATTTTTACATTACTGATAATAAGATCATAGATGTTCACCATTCCAAGCTCGTGGGACCAATTCCCCATTCAATCTCGCTAGTTTATAAACACCAGGGCGAATGATGGATTTGATTTGGTATGGTCCTTCCTAATTAGGCCCGAGCACACTTGCAGAGGGGTCTCGTGTGTCCAAAAACATGTGTCGGAGTACCAAATCTCCCAATCCAATTTTTTTTTGTATCGAACCGTATTTTTGAAGTATCTTATAGCCCTTTGTTGGTATGCAGTGTTTCTTAGTTGGGCTTCGTCTTGTTTTTCTTCAATTAGGTCTAGAGTTTCTTCAAGATGGGATTGGATCAAGGCCTGTTCATATGCCTCGCGTCTTATTGTTGGGATTTTTACCTCAATAGGTAACATAGCCTCGCAACCATAAGTTAGAGAGAAGGGGTTATGTCTAGTTGAGGTCTGTGTTGTCGTTCTGTATGCCCATAGGACTTGTGGTAGTTCCTCTGGCCATCTTCCTTTAGCTACTTCGAGCCTTTTCTTAATAGAACTCTTCAGAGTTTAATTTACCACTTCGACTTGGTCGTTTGCCTATGGGTGGGCCATAGAGGAAAAACTTTTTATTATCCTATTCTTTTCATAGAACTGGGTGAACAGGTCGCTGTGGAACTGGGTCCCGTTGTCTGATACTATTTTTCTTGGTACCCCATATCTACAAATTATATTTTTCACCATGAAATCCAAGACATTCTTTGAGGTTATGGTAGCTAGAGGTTCGGCCTCGGTGCACTTTGTGAAAAAATCAACAACGACTACGACATATTTTACCCCCCCTTTTCCAGTTGGTAAGGATCCTATGAGGTTGATTCCCCATACTTCAAATGGCCACGGGAAGCTCTTCATGGTGAGCTCGGTAGGTGGAGCTCGTGGGATTGAAATGAATGGTTGACACTTGTCACAGCGCTTGACGTATTCAAACGATTCTGCTTTAATAGTAGGCCAGAAGTATCCTTGCCTAATCACCTTTTTCGATAGACTATGTGCCTCAGTATGGTCTCCGCAAAATCCTTCTTGGATTTCTACTAAAATATTTCTAGCTTCGTGTGAAGTTACACATCTTAGCATTGGCATGGATACCTTCTTCTATACAACTTCCCTTCCAAGATGGTTTATCTTGGTATTTTGTACATAAGTTTCCTAGCCTTGTTCTAGTCTGCTGGGAGGCTCCCGGTTTCGAGGTAGTCAATTATGGGAGTTGTTGATCCTTGATTTGGCCAACGACACGGAGTCAAGAATACGACTAGAAATGAGATGACAACCAAGATTTTAATCTAATGGTAAATAATAGACACAGACGATTTATAGTGGTTCGACCCCAATGAATGATAATGACCTACGTCCACTTAGTGCTATTATTAATATTGAATTCCAATGCCGTGATCAAAGAACTAGGGTTCATGAGTTTCACAAACTTTGGGAGAATTACAAAAAGACGATGGATAATCACACTATATGCTCTCTCTCTCTCTCAGTATTCAGGAAGAAGATTCAAAGGTCAAAAGTCCCCTCCTTGAGCTATTCCATGCATATTTATAGCCTCAAGGGGGGTTACATGGGCCAATGGGCCTTAACTATCCTTAATATCCGTGTATCAAGGCAATAAAGAGGAAATAATCAACGTAGTTATTACAAGATTACAATCTTTTAAGGAAATAAACCGAATCATACGACCATCCTGGTCGTATCTAATAGTCAGGCTTAACGAAGCAATGTGTAGCTGGTCGATAATCGAACAACACCGCCTTATTTTGACTCTGTCACGTGTCAATCACGTGTGAGAAATCCTTGCCACGCCATCAGCAGCCATTTTTGGGTAAACATTTGCCCCTCAAGTTTACTTTACTGCGACCAGCATAAAGTAAACTTAGGAAACTGACCCTTCACTTACCCCACCAAATCTGTCAGAGTCGCCCATGCCTTCTCGAAAAAAGTAACCAATCATGTCCAATCAAGTCTTTTTTGTTTCCCAAAAACTTGTCTGACGTCTATTACACTTCCCCATACTTTGAAAAAAGTAATTTCATGATTACCTCTTTTATGGTGTCGCAATCACTATAAATAATACCCCAAAATGACATTTTCACTTTTTACTTTTCACTCGCCTTCTCTTCTTCAAGAACTCTGAAGAACTTCGACCATTAGAGCCAAGAAAATCCCAGAAGCTCCCGCTGCTGATCTAAGGAACTTTTGCTCAGACGCTCAAAACGGTCGTGTTCATACTCCTCCTTTCATCCAAGTAAGCTTTCTGAATCTCTTGGTCGTTCGAGTTTCCATGCAAAATCATTTTTTATTTGTTTCGTATCTGAGTTCTTGACTGTTCTTGATCAAAACTGTCTTGAGGTAAATGGGCATATTGATCGATGTTTGATAGGGTAGTGAAATAACATTTCATAGGAGTTAGGAGTCAGTTTGTTAGTCGAGATTGTAGATTTAGGGCGTAAAATCGAATTAAAAATTCGATTTTTAAGCTAGTTGAAAAACTGGGTTTTTGCCGCCTTCTCGGAATCGAAAAATATTTCTCTGAAAATTTTCTTACTTCCGCTTTTTAATCCGTTTCTCAAACTGTTCGTAAGAAACTTAGTGTTTTTGCTAGAATGTTGCTGGCCGTATAAAAGCTTAACTTCTATACGTGAGCAACGTTATTCCCACTTTCAACACAAGTTTTAGGCTCCAAGTTCTCATCTCCCCTTTTCTGTTCGCAGATTTTCATGCAAGATCTGTGGGGAGGTGAGAGACCAATTGATGATGACCTGCTTGCTCAACTACTCGTGGACGAAGAACAGCCGTCATTACTCATTCCGAACATCCTTTTATCTCGAATTCCACGTAACAGACCTCATTCAAACCCTTCAACCATGGGTAGAGTAAAATCCACTGCCCAGAAAAAGAAACAAGCAAAACCTTCTGAAAACCAGCTTGCCCCTCATGCGAAAATTCCCTCGACCAGTGGTAGAGCTAAGAGTACTCCCGAGCCAGGAATCCAAGCTCAAGCCCAACTCAGAAACGTCATTCGACCAGATGTCGAATGGTACGTCGCCCCTCCTAGTCGAGTAACGATTAGGATGATTGCTAATTATATCAAGAAGTACGGGCTTCCTGGGGTGACCCTAGTCCAACCCACCAAAGACCAACGGGCGAATCTTCCTGGAGGCACGTATAGCACCTGGTCGAGGTATCACATCGAGGCAGGAGCGATCCTGCCTCTCCATTCTTTCTTCCAAGGAGTGGCCAATTATTTTGGGGTCGCTACATTCCAAGTAACCTCAAATGGGTATAGAATGCTCTCTGCACTCTATATCCTTTATAGTCATAAGAAGTGGTCGGTCCCCACGCCACATGAGGTCAACTACCTATTCGACCTAAAATCCAACCCCAACCAAGAAAACACGGGGTTCTTCCATTTCTGCCACCAGGAAACGACCCGCACTTTCTTGAGTGACACCACTTTTATATCTAACGTGGGGAAGTACCATCTAGAGTACTTTCTGACTACCGATATGGTCTCTAACAACCTGGCCTTCACACAAGGAGGTAATATTTTTGCACCCCTAGTCGTTTATTATTTTCATTTTATTCTTCATGCATTTCCCTTAGAGATTTAGTGCATTCCAGGCCCATGGCTGCGACCAACCCCTACTCCAGACATGGAAGTCCGATCAGCCCTCTTGGCCAGCATGATCGACATAGAGAAAAGCATCAAATAGCTGGTCACAAAGGCCAATCTGAGGCTGGTCGGCCTTCTGGCACCTCACCAAGATGTGAGGGAATCTACCGCGGGGAGTGCCACCGGCACTGAAGTCCCCAAGCCACAACAAGACGTGTCACAACCTCCACCAAGGAGGGCAATAGGGGTGACCATCAACGAACCAACTGGCGCCCCTCGACCTGCTGCTGCACTGGCCCCTCTAGGGAAGGGCAAGAAGAAGGCCTCAGAGCCTATTCTTGAGTCGTCGGACGAGAACGGTACTGATTTTTCACTTTTAGATAGTCTTACTATTCCCTGTCACCTTTTTGACGGGGATGGAAACTTTAAATACACACCTGCTTTAAATTCAGACTTCTTCAGGCCAGAGAGTGAGTGTAGCACTAGTAAAGTAAATAGTGTAGCGACCAGTAATTATAGCTCGGGTATTATACTTTTAATTTATCTGCCCTTGTTTCCTAAACTTAGCAAGCTCCTTTTATTATATTGCTTGACTGTTCGCTTGTTTCTTCTGTGTAGACATGCCAGCCGAACGTGCTTTTGACTTATACGCCAAATCAGCGAGCAAGAAAAAGTCCCACAAGTGCCAGTCTAGGGAGGGCTGCAGCAATCCCCCTGCGAAGAAATCTCGAACAGACGACCTTCCTGCGCCTACTCCCACAAAGGAGACAACTCCTCCACCAGCTCCTGCCAGAGATGCAACCCCGCCGCCTCCTGTAAATCTAGTTCCTCCGTCTTCGGTCGGACAGAGTCCTCCTCCAGCTCCAGCCAACCTTACACCTCCAACATCCATCATCCAGCAGTCGGCTAGTCGCCGAGAAGAAGCCTCATGAGATGAACTCACAGGCGTGATGCTCAATTCAGCCAAAAATAGGCTGTCCAAAATAATAAAGCATCGTCGCAGCCGGGAGGCGATTCAAGAGATTGGCTCTATGGCAGTTGACCAAGTCTTCAACCGCGCACTGAAAGAAGTGCTTGCTGTAAGTTGCTTTCTATATTGTACTTTATGAATTTTCTTGCCAATTCGCTCCTAGTAACAGCTTTATCTCTTTCTAATCGCAGTGAGTTCTTACCATGACTTCTGGCTGGCGATGCTCTAGGACGCTGACCGCTCAATTCGAAAAGAGACTTAGTGATTAGTGTAATGACCCAACTTATTCTAGACTTTGGACCATTAATTACTACTATACATAGATACTAATCTTAAGAAAACATACATGTGAAACATTCATAACTTTATAAAAAAAATTGTAAGGCAAAGGTTGAAATACATAAAAATTCGGGGTAGGATATGGGATCCCATTGTTTTGAAAATAAAACATATCTTAAATCTTAAAATTCGTTACAAAATAAAGTGCGGAAAATACATAGAAACAAAGTAAAATGACTAAATGCAACTTCGTCCTCGAATCGTTCACGCAGTCCACCGAATCCATTCTCCCTCAATACACAATCCCAAGCTACCAAGAATCTTCCTGCCGCCATAACTATTTTCTTGCACATATAAAACAAAGGAATGGGCCTAATGCCCAGCAAGGAAAATCTACTAAAAGCATGAAACATAAACTATAAACATATAACATAATTCTAACTCATGTACATGGTAACTATTGGGGTTTGCTAACTAAGCAACTATAAGCCTCAAAATACAATGAGGTTTGCTAGCTAAGCAACTATAAGCCCCAAAAACATAAAAGTGTTGGGGTTTGCTATTTAAGCAACTATAAGCCCCAAAACATACATATATCATAACATATAAAAACATACTATAGCATAATCATATAAGCATATAATACTATCTTATTTTCCTTACCAATACTAGGATGTGAGAACAAGGATGGAATTTTGGAACACTCCTAAAAACCATTAATGCGAAGGTGAGTATTTCTAAAAGAAGAAGATGAAAAAGAAATGAATCTAAACCACCGAGAAGAAGAGCTTACCGAAATGAAACCTCAAGTTCAAAGAACTTAATTGCCAAACCATGAATGGAAAACATCGAGTTAGAATTTGAGTAGAGTAAAACTATAAAAACTAATGAAATATACAGAAATGAACTAGGAATAGGAATACCTTTGAATGCTCTATAACCGAGCTACACCTTTATAGAAAATCACATTATTAATCTCACTTCCCAAGTGTTTAATAAGCTTAAGATGATAAAGCCTATAACCCCAACCCAAGTGTTTAACACTCTAAAGTAAACCTAGCTGCTAGAAGGCTCTAAACTCCGCTTGAAGAATGAAAGAAATGGCTAGGTACTAGGTCCTATTTATAGAGTTCAAGAAAGAAAAGATTTTCTTTTAGCTTCAATAAAAATAATGACTTTTTAATTGAAATTTTTTTGAATAATAGTTCAGCAGAGGCTTAAGATTTGGTCAAAAAGATTTTGAGCTTATCAAGAAGTTATGGAATAAAATGAGCTCAGTTTCAAAATTGTTTGAAAAACCTGCCCTAAAGCCGATATATCGCCCATGGTAGGTGATATATCGCCTGGGCTTATGTTCCCGAGGCTCGTCGAAGTGTTCGTGTAAAGTTACGTGTTTTTCGTATTCCCCAAGTGGCGATATATCGGCATACATTGAAATATTATACACGTAATTGCACTTTTTCAGCCTAATTTGAATTGAGTAAATAGCTTTGACTGAGTCCTATAACGATTTCAAAGCTGCTGGCAGACTTTGGGATTTTCAAATATTACTCTTAATAAACTATTCCTCAAAAATACTTAATTTCTCAATAAACATGCACATGACAAGTGTCATTATCTTATTGGGTCCATCTAAACCTTATGGTATAATAAATACCATCTTCATAATCAGTTATATTAATTAAACCTTATGTTATAATTAATATTCTTAAACTATAGGTTAAACTTATAAAATCTACAAGTGTTGCTACGAGTGTTCAACTAAGTCCCAGCTCAAACCAAAATCCATAATAATAAACATACTATAACTACTACTAGCTATTACTACTACTACTACTATCTAACTAGCTAAGTAAAGTTCTTGGACTCTACAATTCTCCCCTACTAAAAAGAATTTCGTCCTCGAAATTTACTTACCAAATAATTCCGGATACCGGGCTAACATGTCCTCCTCCAACTCCCACGTTGCCTCCTGTTCAAAACTATTACTCCATAGGACTTTGACTATCGGAATACTCTTGGACCGTAACTGCTTCATCCCCCCATCTAGGATGATAACCGGTCGTTCCTCATAACTCAAGTCTTTCTGGAGTGCTATCGTATCGTACTTGAGGACGTGAGATGGGTCTGACACATACTTTCGTAGCATTGAGATGTGGAACACGTTGTGGCTATCTGCTAGGGTTGGTGGTAGGGCTAATCTATACGCAACTACTCCCACTTTGTCCAATATCTCAAAAGGACCTATATATCGGGGACTAAGCTTGCCTTTCTTCCTAAACCGCTTCACACCTTTCATAGGAGATATCTTTAGGAAAACTTGATCTCTGACTTTGAATTCCACATCACGTCGCTTGGCATCCGCATAGCTTTTCTGACGGCTTTGACCAATGAGCCTATGCTTCCTAATCAGCACTACTGCTTCTTGAGCTTTTCTAACAGCTTCGGGACCAAGGAGCTGCCTTTCTCCTACCTCATCCCAGTGCAACGACGATCGACACCTTCTTCCATAAAGAAACTCATAAGGTGCCATCCTGATCATTGACTGGTAGCTATTGTTGTAGGAGAACTCTATAAGCGGTAAGTACTTATTCCATGATCCTCTAAAATCAAGTACGCAAGCGCGCAACATACCTTCTAAAATTTGTATCGTACGCTCGGACTGACCGTCTGTCTGAGGATGAAAAGCTGTACTAGGACTTAACTTAGTACCCATGGCTTGCTGTAAACTTCCCCAAAATCTCGATGTAAACACCAATCCTCTATCTGACACTATTGTCTTGGGGATTCCATGCAACCTTACTATCTCTTGGGCATAGATGTCTGCGTATTGGTTCGCTGTTTATGAAGTCTTAACAAGAAGGAAATGAGCGGACTTGGCTAGTCTATCTATTACTACCCAAGCTGAATCATGCTACTTACTTATTCGTGGAAAACCCGTCACGAAATCCATAGCTATATTGTCCCATTTCCATTCTGGTACGCTAAGCGGTTGCAATAAGCCTGCAGGCCGCTAATGTTCTTCTTTCACTTGCTGGCATACTAGACAGTTAGACACAAATTCTGCTATATCCTTCTTCATTCTTGGCCACCAATAAATTTCTTTAAGATCGCGAGTCATCTTGGTCGACCTTGGGTGAACTGAGTACGGGGTATTGTGCGCTTCTTCTAGAATCGTCATCTTAATCCTTTGATCATTTGGCACACATACCCGATCCTTATATCTCAATAACCCTTGACCTGATATTGAGAAATCTGTGGCATTGCCTTCTCTAACTACATCCATATGTGCCACTAGTGTGTCATCATGCTCTTGTCCAATCCTTATATCTTCTAGCAAATTTGACTGGATAGACAAATTAGCCAGCTTACCGACAACTACTTCTATTCCGGCATTGATCAGATCCTGCTCCAGCGGCTTTTCTATTCCGGCTAGTGCTTCTAAGCTTCCATAATTATTCCTACTTAGCGCATCGACAACTACGTTTGCCTTTCCCAGGTGGTATAGGATTTCGCAGTCGTAATCCTTCACTAACTCTAACCACCTGCGCTGCCTCATGTTGAGCTCCTTCTGAGTGAAGAAGTATTTTAAACTTTTGTGGTCCATATAAATCTCACACAATTCTCCATAAAGATAATGGCGCCAGATTTTCAACGCAAAGACCAACGCTGCCAACTCCATATCGTGAGTTGGATAGCATTGTTTGTACTCCTTCAATTTCCTTGAGGCGTAGGCTATCACCTTATCATTCTGCATCAACACGCAACCCAATCCTTGCTTTGATGCATCGTAGTATACTACAAACTTGTCATTGGGTGTCGGTACACAGAGTACTAGTGTTGAGCACAGCTTGTCCTTAAGCAACTGAAGGCTTTCTTCACATTTATCATTCCAGTTGAATCTTTGTTGTTTCCGGGTCAGGTTGGTGAGTGGAGTGGCCATCTTATAAAAGCCTTCTATGAACCTCCGATAATAACCTGCTAATCCTAGAAAGCTCCTTACTTCGGATGCGTTCTTTGGTCTTGGCCAATCCTTCACATCCTCTACCTTTGATGGGTTTACTACAACTCCGTCCTTGGATGTAATGTGCCCGAGAAACGCCACTTGAGAAAGCCAAAACTCGCATTTCTTGAACTTGGCGTAGAGTTGATGCTCTTTTAGTCGCAACAAGATCAACCTCAAATGTTCCTCGTGCTTGACTTCGTCCTTGGAGTATACTAAGATGTCGTCAATGAATACTACAACGAATTTATCCAAGTAGTCTTTGAAGACCCTATTCATTAAGTCCATAAACGCGGCTGGAGCATTGGTAAGACCGAAAGACATAACTAAGAAATCATAATGCCCATAACGAGTTCTAAAAGATGTCTTAGGAATATCCTCACCCTGCACCTTGAGCTGATGGTACCCGGACCGTAAATCAATCTTTGAAAATACGGTCGCACCTCGGAGTTGATCAAACAAGTCGTCAATCCGGGGTAGCGGGTACTTATTCTTAATCGTTACCTTATTCAGCTCGCGGTAGTCTATGGACATCCACATGCTTCTGTCCTTTTTCTTCACAAATAGAACCGGTGCTCCCCATGGCGAATGGGTCAGTCTAATATAACCCAAGTCTAGGAGTTCTTGTAGCTGCATCTTTAACTCCTTGAGTTCTGTAGGTGCCATTCGGTATGGTTCCTTGGAGATAGGCTCAGTGCCCGATACTAATTCTATCGTGAAGTCAATTTCCCGAGTTGGCGGCAACCCTGGTAAGTCATCGAGAAATACTTCTGGGAATTCTCTTACAATGTCGACGTCTCCAACGTTAAGCGGTGTTTCCTTTACTACGTCTGTGATGCTGGCTAAGAACGCTTGACATCATTTTTCTATCATCGTTTGAGCTTTGAGAGATGATATTAGCCGTGTGCGTAATCCTGAAACTTGTCCCATAAAGCAGTCTCTAGCCGTCAGGAGTCTCGAACGTCACTTTCTTGTGTTAGCAGTCGATGGTTGCGCCATGCCGTGCTAGCCAGTCCATGCCTAGTATCATGTCCAAGTCGTTGATCTCCAGTTCTATCAGGTCTCCTTCTAATTCTACATCCTCAATCTTGATCGGTACACCTCGTACTATCCGTGATGATAGAACTATTTTGCCCGAAGGCAACTTGGTTACAAACCTAGTCTAAATCTTTCACAAGGTTTGTCTAGTTTTTCTATCATTCCTAACGAGATATACGAATGAGTGGCTCCCGAATCAAATAATACATAACATATATTATTAAGGATAGAAACCTGACCTGTGACCACCATATTGCTAGCATCAGCCTCTCCTTGAGTTAAGGCAAATACCCTGGCAGGAATTTTCCCCTCTGGCTTTAGCTGGGGACATTCTTTCTTCCGGTGCCCTTCTTGACCACAATTGTAACATCCCTTGGTGTTTGCCCGACATTCACCAGGATGTTTCTTCTGGCACTTAGTACACTGCGGGTACTCTACATAACCCGACCTACTGCTTCCATTGTTTGTCCGTGCCCTTTTATCACTATCGGACTACTTATTGTCAGGATGCCTTCTTTTATGACCATTGTTGTTGTTGTTGGACTGATTGCTGTTGTTGTGGTGGTTGTTGTCGCGTCTAGTCTGAGGTTGATTCTGCTGTCTAGGCTCAGACTTATTGGCTTCTTCTTTACTAACATTAGCCTGCAGCCTTTCTACTTCTATTGCTATTTCTAGAACATCGGCATAGGTAGTGTTTCCTGGGTTTGCTAGCTTAACCCCTAGCTTGATCTTCAGTGGAAGTCCTCTAACAAACTTAGACACCCTCAGATAGTCAGTTGGAACCATTTTTGGTGCGAACTTAGCTAATCGGTTGAACTACCGAGCATATTCAGCCACTGATAATCTCCCTTGCTTCAGGCCAGCGAACTCCTCGACTCTTGAAGCGATGACAGCCGAATTATAATAATTTTTTGTGGAACATCTCCATAAATTGGGTCCAAGTCATGGTGGCAACACCATGCGTCTGCTGGACTAAGTCCCACCATATTCTGGCATCTTTCTTGAGCAGAGACGAAACACAGGATATGTGGTCTGCGTTGCCGAGATTCATGTGCGTCAGGATTGGCTCCACGTTCTTGAGCCACTCTTCTACCTCGAAGGGATCTGTAGTCCCTTCAAAGTTCGGAGTGTGTTTCTTACGAAATCGCTCATAAACTGGCCCCATGTGCTGAACTGGATATGGCGCATAATTTGCCACTGGCCATCCCCCATATGGACCAGCTTGTCAGGGTGCTGAGGCCATTTGCTGTGGCTATGGTTGCGGCTGAGTCTAAGGCTAAGCCTATTGTCGTTGTTGCTGCAGTAACTCCTCAACTTGTTGTCGCAGTCTAGTGATTTCTGCAGTGTTTTCCACTGGCGGTGGTGGCAGTGCATTTCGGCTGGTAGCAACACGCACTCCCCTTCTGCTAACTGGAGGGGCTTCATTGTTCACCGGAGCAGCGTTGGAGGCATTTCCGTTGGTGCGAGCAGATCTTCAGAGCGACATCTTCAATAGAGTTCTAACAGTTGAGAAAAACATGTTAGAACTTTACCCTAATAGGCTCTAAGGCAAAAACTTAATCTAAACAAACATAACTCGGACCTATTAATTATGGCTTCTTATGAAAATTATATAAGTATTCTTTATTATTATAGTGGGTTTCTATACTTAGAAAAATAAGCCATCTTTATTTTCTAAGTCTGTTTCTAATCATCCTATATGACTTAATTCTCAGGCTCGAAACTCATCATTGTTCCAAAGTTAACCATATTGAGGGAGGGCTGGGATCAGTAAAATCGTTCCCACTACTATGGCTCCCTAACTCTCAATATAGAAACTGGTTCATTGATTTGTATCCACCCTCACCGAACTTAGTCATTATTTATTAAATTTATTATTTATTATGATTGCAAAAGAAAAAATCAAACTCATACATGTTAACAAAAATAACATTGATATTAATTTGGAAAAAAGTTTTCACTATTTACAATCATAAAAGAACACAAATAATAAATTAAAATAAACAATGAAACGAGTCTATTCTAAAAATCGGGATCTTCTACATCCGATCCTTCATCTAGCATATCGTCATCTATCTCTTCATAGTCATCATTGTCTTGTGCCCCAAAATGCCCTCGAGGAAGATTTGTAAAAATTCTATGTTTTTGTTCATTTGTAAACTGAAATTCCATTTTTGAAGTGAACCTAAGTATGAGAAAATAATATCTCATAGCTACCGGCAATTCATCTTCATCATCTATCGTCTCACAAATTTCTTCTAAGGCTGCAATCACGGTAGGATAATCTCTAAAAAGTCTAATTACTAAAACGTATTGCTCCGTTGATCTCATCATGTTCTGCTTAGATTCTTGGGGGTGACCTATCTCCCTGTGGAACAAAAGTAGCCTCCGAATGATTCTCTCTAGCACTCCTACAGTGTTTCGTGGTTCTCTAATTCTTTTTAAATCCTTAATGGCTCGGATATCCTCATAAGTTAATGCTCCATACATTCTTAACTGAAAACATAAAGACTAAAATCGTTAGCTACACATATAAACATAATAACTATAATCATAAACACTTACTTGGCGGTCAGATTCGGAGCTTTGAGTGTGTGTATCGAGGAGAACTTCATGCGAATGAATCGTTGCTTTGATACAAACCGTAATGACCCAACTTATTCTAGACTGTGGACCATTAATTACTATTATACATAGATACTAATCTTAAGAAAGCATACATGTGAAACATTCATAACTTTATAAAAAAAACTGTAAGGCAAAGGTTGAAATACATAAAAATTCGGGGTAGGATATGGGATCCCATTGTTTTGAAAATAAAACATATCTTAATTCTTAAAATTCGTTACAAAATAAAGTGCTGAAAATACATAGAAACAAAGTAAAATGACTAAAAGAAACTCCGTCCTCGAATCGTTCACGCAGTCCACCGAATCCATTCTCTCTCAATACACAATCCCAAGCTGCCAAGAATCTTCCCGCCGCCAAAACTATTAACCTGCACATATAAAACAAAGGAATGAGCCTAATGCCCAGCAAGGAAAATCTACTAAAAGCATGAAACATAAACATATAACATAATTCTAACCCATGTACATGGTAACTATTGGGGTTTGCTAACTAAGCAACTATAAGCCTCAAAATACAATGAGGTTTGCTAACTAAGCAACAATAAGCCCCAAAAACATAAAAGTGTTGGGGTTTGCTATTTAAGCAACTATAAGCCCCAAAACATACATATATCATAACATATAAAAACACACTATAGCATAATCATATAAGCATATAATACTATCCTATTTTCCTTACCAATACCGAGATGTGAGAACAAGGACGGGATTTTGGAACATTCCTAAAAACCATTAATGCGAAGGTGAGTATTTCTAAAAGAAGAAGTTGAAAAAGAAATTAATCTAAACCACCGAGAAGAAGAGCTTACTGAAATGAAACCTTAAGTTCAAAGAACTTAATTGCCTAACTATGAATGGAAAACATCGAGTTAGAATTTGAGTAGAGAAAAACTATAAAAACTAATGAAATATACAGAAATGAACTAGGAATAGGAATATCTTTGAATGCACTATAACCGAACTACACCTTTATAGAAAATCACACTATTAATCTCACTTCCTAAGTGTTTAATAAGCTTAAGATGATAAAGCTTATAACCCCAACCCAAGTGTTTAACACTCTAAAGTAAACCTAGCTGCTTGAAGGCCTTGAACTCAGCTTGAAGAATGAAAGAAATGGTTGGGTACTAGGTCCTATTTATAGAGTTCAAGAATGAAAAGATCTTCTTTTAGCTTGAATAAAAATAATGACTTTTTAATTGAAAAACATTTGAATAGTCGTTCAGTAGAGGGTTGAGACTCGGTCAAAAAGATTCTGAGCTTATCAAGAAGTTATGGAATAAAATGAGCTCGGTTTCAAAATTCTTTGAAAAACCTGCCCTAGAGCTGATATATCGCCTGGACTTATGTTCCCGAGGCTCGTCGAAGTGTTTGTACGAAGTTACGTGTTTTTCCTATTCCCCGAGTGGCGATATATCGGCCCCTAGAGTTGCGATATATCGGCATACACTAAAATATTATACACATAATTGCACTTTTTCAGCCTAATTTGAATTGAGTAAACAACTTTGACTGAGTCCTATAACGATTTCAAAGCTGCTGGCAGACTTTGTGATTTTCAAATATTACTCTTAATAAACTATTCCTCAAAAATACTTAATTTCTCAAAAAACATGCACATGACAAGTGGCATTATCTTATTGGGTCTATCTAAACCTTATAGTATAATAAATATCATCTTCGTAATCAGTTATATTAATCAAACCTTATGTTATAATTAATATTCTTAAACTATAGGTTAAACTTATAAAATCTACAAGTGTTGCTACGAGTGTTCAACTAAGTCCCGGCTCGAACCAAAATCCACAGTAATAAACATACTATAACTACTACTAGCTATTACTACCACTACTACTATCTAACTAGCTGAGTAAAATTCTTGGACTCTACAACCAGCTTAGTGATGCTAAGGCTCGATATGCTGAGCAACTCAAGGCGACTGAAGTTACTCATGCCAAGCCGCTGAAGGTAGTTGAGGTGAAGCATTATGAGGCTCTTAAGGAAGTCAAGGCGAAGCACACCGAGGCCCTTAAGGAAGTTGAGGCAAAGCACCTCGAGGCGCTGCAAGTGACCGAGGCCAAACTCGCTTCTCTGGAAGAAGAGTTGAAAAAGAAGGAGGCGAGTATTGCCAAGATCTCTACGTCTAAGGAGCAGTACAAGGAGACCTCTCTCATAAATTACCGGGAAGCCAACAAGCTTCAAGCTAAGCTGGAGATAAGTCGTAAAGAAGTTACTGCACTGGAGGAAGAGAATGCCCGCAATCTTGAAGGGGCGGCGTTCGAGTGCTTTTACTTGTTTTGGAAAAACAACCCCAATGCTAATTTCTCCTATCTTCCAAACCATATCAGGGAGGCGGAGACAGCTAGGTGTGTTGCTCGTCTGGAAGAAGTAACAATTCCAAGGTCTCCAGAGATTTCTTTAGCAACCGGTATCGAGGGTGCCCAAGGGAAATGGGGTATGGCCCGTTGCTGTTCGGTGGGAAGTTCTGTATGACCAAAGGACTTCAGGCAATTGTTCTGGACATGCCCCCTTTGCTTCTTCAAGTCTTTTCTTCATAGTATCCTTTAGCGTTTTATTGACTGCTTCAACTTGTCCATTTTCTTGGGGATGAGCGACTGAAGAAAAGCTCTTGATAATTCCATGTCGTTCACAAAATCTTTGAACAGATCACTATCAAACTGCGTGCCATTGTCTGAGACGATTTTCCTCAGCAATCTATAGTGACATATGATGTTTTTTATCACAAAATCCAACACTTTCTTGGTCGTTATGGTTAGGAGTGGCTCGGCTTCGACCCATTTAGTGAAGTAATCGACAACAACCACTACATACTTGACACCGCCCTTTCCTGTGGGTAAAGATCCAATCAAGTTTATACCCCAGACTGCGAACGGCCGCAGACTTTGCATCTATTTCAGCTCATTAGGGGCTGCTCGTGGGATTTTAGAGAACCTCTGGCACTTGTCGCATCTCCGCACAAATTCCATCGAGTCTTCATTCATTGTTGCCCAGAAGTACCCTTGCCTCAAGATCTTTTTTTTATAAGCTTTGCCCCACAGCGTGGTCCCCACAAAAGCCTTCGTGTACCTCTTTCATCGATTCCTTGGCCTTCTCTTTCGAAATGCATCTGAGGAGTGGCATTGAGTATCCCCTTCGGTACAAGATTCCATCGACCAGGATATACCTAGTAGCCTGTCGCTGAAGGGTCCTGGCTTTGTTTCTGTCCGTCGGCAACACGCCTTGTGTCAAATACTCTATGTATGGTGCCATCCATGTATCCGCCACCTGGATCACCAAAGTAGTCTCCTCTGCTTAGATGCTTGGCACAGACAGTCGTTCAACTGGCACTATGTTCAGAGTATCAGCATCCTTCGCACTTGCTAACTTGGCCAAAGCATCAGCGTTTGAATTTTGGTCACGAGGTACTTGTTGAAGGGTGTACTTGTCAAACTGTGCTAATAGATCTTTTGTTTTGTTTAAGTAAGCAACCATCTTTAAACCTCAAGCCTGGTATTCTCCCATGACTTGATTTACCACCAGCTGAGAGTCATTGTAGATGTCAAGTGCTTTTATGTTCATGTCTCTGGCCAATCATAACCCAGCGAGCAATGCTTCATATTCAGCTTCATTGTTAGAAGCAGTAAAGTCAAACCTGATTGCGCAGTGAAATTGATGCTCTTCAGGCGTTATCAAAATCACTCCTACTCCTGCGTGGCACTCGTTAGAAGAACCGCCTGTAAATAACTTCCATGAGGGAGATCGATTTTGAGGCTCAGGCTCTTCAGGTTCTTCAGGTGTTTCTAACTGCTCGTTATCTGAGAGCATAGTGAACTCTGCGATGAAGTCAGCTAGGGTTTGCCCTTTTATTGCTGCTCATTGCAAGTAAGAGATATCAAACTGCCCATGTTCGACTGCCCATTTCAATAATCTTCCTGCGACTTCTGGCTTTTGAAGAACTTGCCGTAGAGGCTGATCGGTCAGAACCGTGATTGGGTGAGCTTGAAAGTAAGGCTGCAGCTTCCTAAAGGCTAAAATTAAGCAATAGGCTAACTTTTCAATAGATGGATACCTTGCTTACATAATAAACAGCCTTCTGCACGCCTTCTTCTTCTCTTACTAAGACAACACTAGCAGTGTATTCTATGATCGCCAAGTAGACAAACAACGTTTCCTTTTCGACCGACTTCGATAGAATGGGTGGTTGCGCCATGTGAGTCTTCAATGCTTGGAAATCCTGCTCACACTCCTCCATCCATTTGAATTTCTTATTGCCTCTAAGTAGATTAAAAAATGGGACGCACTTGTCTGTTGATTTGGAAATAAATCTACTCAGAGTAGCAATTCTTCCAGTCAGACTTTGAACATCCTTGATCTTTGCTGGAGATTTCACATTGACCAGGGCTTTGATCTTCTCGGGATTGGCCTCAATTCCTCTCGAGTTAACTATAAATCCCAAGAACTTCCCTGATCCTACCCCGAAGGATCACTTGAGGGGATTCAGCTTCATCTAATATTTGTTCAAGATGTTGAAGCACTCTTGCAAATCCTCTATATACCCTTCTTCCTTCTTCAACTTAACCAGCATGTCGTCGACATATACCTCCATGTTAGTACCGATTATCCCCCTAAACATGTGGTTGACCAGTCGCTGGTAAGTCACACCAGCATTTTTCAAACCGAAGGGGATTACTTTGTAACAGTAAAGCCCAGTGTCACTCCAAAAGCTAGTGTGATCCTCATCGGGAGGAAGCATACTAATCTAATTATACCCGGAGTATGCATCCATGAAATTGAGAATCTCGTGCCCTGCAGTGGCATCGACCAGTTGGTCTATCCTGGGAGTGGGAAACAATCCTTAGGGCAGGCTTTATTAAGGTTTGTGAAATCCACGCATGTTCGCCATTCTCCATTCGGCTTGGGAACTAGCACGGGATTATAGACCCATGATGGATAAAACGCTACCCTGATGATTTATTCTCCTTAAGCTTCTCGACTTCTTCTTTCAAGGCCTTTGATCTATCTTTGTCGAGCAGCCTCCTTTTTTGTTGTACTGGTGAAAAAATTTTGTCTACATTAAGGACATGGCTAATGACTGCAGGGTCTATTTCAACCATGTCTTTATGCGACCAGGCAAAGACCTCCTGGTTTTCCTTCAAAAATTCTACCAGCGCTTGTTTTGTTGTTGTCTCTAAGATTTTACCGACTTTCACAACCCTGGTCGGATTTTCTTCATCGAGTTGGACCTCTTCAATGTCCTCGATGGGTCCTATCTCTTCCTCAAAATCCCCAAAGCGAGGATCTAAGTCTCTATCCTCACTTTGGGCAACTCCCTATTTGGTGACATTATCACCTGATTGGGTTTGTACATCAACTGCCATTTGCAACTCTTTTCCGGGAACCTCCCTTGATACACTTTTCTTTGCCTTAGTTATCGAGGCATTGTAGCACTCCCTTGCTTCCCAGTGATTTCCCAACACGCATCCTACCCCTGCGTCTGTTGGGAATTTCATGGCAAGGTGCCATATTGAAGTGATGGCTCGCAGGTCGACCATAATTGGTCTCCCAATTACAACATTATATGCCGAAGGACAATAAACTACTATGAAAGTAGTGATTAATGTCCTGTTAGAAGGTGCAGTACCTACTGTAACTGGAAGCCTAATTGACCCTGTTGGGGCGAGCCCTTCACCGGAAAAACCATAGATGGTTTGGTAGCATGCCTCCAGGTCCTTGACGAACAGCTTCATTCTCTCCAGTGAAGACTTGTATAGGATGTTGACTGAGCTTCCTGTGTCAACCAACACCCTCTTCACCATCATGTTGGCAATTTGCACGTCCACGACCAGTGGATCGGAGTGTGGGAATCGTACATGCTGGGCATCGTCTTCATAGAAGGTTATTAGTTCCTCCTCTGTTCGAGCCTTCTTTGGTGCTCGATCCTCCACACTCATCATCTCGATGTCCTAGTCGTGCCGTAGGGTTCGAGCATATCATTCCCTTGCCTTTACACTGTCCCCTGCAAGGTGTGGTCCGCCGCAGATGGTGAGTAAAGTGCCTGCCATAGGAGCTGGTTGTAAAGGTGGCGAGCGCTGGCGTGCAGGTGCCTGATCATTGCCACCTTGAGCCTCTCGCTGAGACCCTCCTGCGGCTCGCACGTATCTCCTTCGTCTTTCAACTGGTTGCATTCGTTAGTGTCGTGCCCATAGTCATTGTGAAAATGACAAAATTTCATCGTATCTCTCTTAGAGATATCCTTCCTTATATGCGCGGGTTGTTTATAAGGCACGTTAGAGCTGGTCGCCTGGTAGACTTCCGCTCGACTTTCGACAAGGGTCGTGTAGTGGGTGAATCTTGGCTCATATCGATTGCCTTTGGGGCGTTTATTCTCAGAAGTTGAGGGTTCATTGCACGCTCGTTTTCCACCATTCCTACCATTTCCATTCTCGTTGCCCTTGCCGTTGCCATTGGGTTTCTCCGACACGTTGGCGGGTTCTTCCTTTGGCCCCTTGTCCTTTGTTGGCGATTTCCCCTCATTGGCGATCGCATCTTTGAGCTTGATATATCGATCAGCTCGGTCCAAAAAATCTTGGGTACTTCTTACCCAATTCTTTCTTAGGCTACTCCAGAGGGGGGAATGGCGCCTAACCCCAGCTGTTAGGGCCATCATCTTGCCTTCGTCACCCACTATCTTGGCTCCAGCCGCTGCTCGCATAAAGCGCTAGACATACTCCTTCAAGGGCTCTCCTTCCTTCTGGCGTATCTCGACCAGGTGGTTGGCCTCTGTGGGGTGTACGTGACCCGCATAGAATTTTCTGTAAAATTCATTCACGAACATCTCCCAGGATACTATACTAGCAGGAGGGAATTTAAAGAACCACTCCTGGGCGGTGTCAGATAGTGTCGCGGGGAAGATCCTACATCGGGCATCTTCTGACACTTTTTGTATATCCATTTGTATCTCAAATTTGTTGACGTGAGATACTGGGTCTCCGTACCCATCAAAGTTTGGCAATGTTGGCATCTTGAATTTGTTGGGGGTTTCAGCCACAACGATTCTTTGCACAAACGGAGTGCCCCTCCTCTGATCATATTCTATGTGGGACGTTCGACCCCCGACCAGCTGTTGTACTACCTGGTTAAGAGCATCAATCTGAGCTTGAACCGCTTCTGGGACTGCTGGGGCGACCGGTGCCGGGGGAGCGTACTCATCGTGCCTCTCATGATGGTCGTTGAGTACATCCCTTAAATCATCATCCCTGCGTCTCTGCTCGCTAACTCCTAGCCAATCAAAGACGTTCTGCTGCCTGGGTTGCCCCCCAGCATTATGGCTAGTTGGCCTATTTTCTATAGGTGGGGTGCTTCTGCCTCCACCTCTTTCCTCGTTTCTCTGACCAGCATTCCCTTTGCCAGAGTCGGCTTCATTATAATCGTAGCCGTCTCTAAACTGGGGCCGACTACGGCGTGATCGACTGTTCACACTATTTCCTCCTCATGCTGGAAATTTCTCGAGTGTTAGGGGGAGGCCTGCACGGGTCGTTGGGTCCCCGTGTATTATTATGCCGTGGGGGGCCCCTGACCGCAGAGCCTGACTTGTTGTTCCTTCTATTGGCAGAAGGATGCTGTCCCCTGCTTGGTGGATTCGGCTCTTCGTCCCCCGGGTGTCTAGGGCTGCGGGGCGGTTGCCCGACCCTACTCTGCCTCTGGCACTGGGGATTGCCTTGACCAGCTTGAGATGGAGGCTGCTGCTCAGGATCCTGAATTGGGACATCATCCTGAGCCACAGGTGGGTGCTCCGGCCTTTGGGGGCTTACTGGCTGGAGTGGAGGACTTGGATTGGGAGCCCGCTGAGGTGGCGCGCTCGGTGGCTGATCCAGCTGAGAGGCCGGTGCAGCCTGTCCTCGAGCCAATTGAATGGCTGCTTCAAGAGCGACCATGGCATCCCTCTGCCGACGGTCCATGTCTGCCTGCCACTCACTCAACTCCTGGCACTGATGTTCAATTTCTCTCTACTGCAGCGCCATTGTCTCCGTTGCGTTCTCCTGATTAGCCCTCAGATTGGCCAGTTCATCCTGCAACACCCTTATTATTGCCCTTAATGTTTCCGTATCCAACTCCTCCTCTTCAAACTCTAAATGTGGTTCATTCTCTGCCACATTTGGAGGAGGAGGTTAAGATGATACAGCTCCAGCGGCCGATCCAGCTTTCTTAGATGTCTTTGCCATCAGATTTTCTTACAGCTTCTTGATCAAGCTCTCAATGAAAGCACCAAAATGTTGACCCTTGATTTGACCAACAACGTGGAGTCAAGAATACGACTAGAAATGAGATGACAACCAAGAGTTTAATCTAATGGTAAATAATAGACACAGACGATTTATAGTGGTTCGGCCCCAATGAATGGTAATGACCTACGTCCACTTAGTGCTATTATTAATATTGAATTCCAATGTCGTGATCAAAGAACTAGGGTTCTTGAGTTTCACAAACCTCAGGAGAATTACAACAAGATGATGGATAATTGCACTATATGCTTTCTCTCTCAGTATTCAGGAAGAAGATTCAAAGGTCAAAAGTCCCCTCCTTGAGCTATTTCATGCATATTTATAGGCTCAAGGGGGGTTACATGGGCCAATGGGCCTTAACTATCCTTAATATTTGTGTATCAAGGCAATAAAGAGGAAATAATCAACGTAGTTATTACAAGATTACAATCTTTTAAGGAAATAAACCGAATCATACGACCAGCCTGGTCGTATCTAATAGTCAGGCTTGATGAAGCAATGTGTAGCTGGTCGATAATCGAACAACACCGCCTTATTTTTACTCTGCCACGTGTCAACCACGTGTGATAAATCCTTGCCACATCATTAGCAGCCGTTTTTGGGTAAACAGAAGTCATCCAGGTAGATTGTGAGTCAATCATGTTGACATCTTCTTCTCCAGGCTCGGGTATGCTTGGGAGCTGTAGGAATTCGACCGATGCTACATTTAGTACCTTGGCTTCTTTGGTTGTGGCAAGCCTAGCTAGAGCATCCACATTTGAGTTTTGTTCCCACAAAACTTGTTCAATGGCATAGAACTCAAATTGCCTGAACGCCGCCTTAACTTTCTCCAAATAAGTTTCCATTTTAATGCCACGATCTTGATATTCTCCTAAAACCTAGTTAATAACTAATTGGGAATCACTATAGCAGTGAATAGCCTTTTCTTTGAGCTCGGAAGCTATCCAAAGTCTTGCTAATAGTGCTTCATATTCGGCCTCATTATTTAATGCTTTGAAGCCAAACCGTATGGTAGAATGAAAATGATTTCCCGTTGGAGTGATCAAAATGACTCCTGCTCTCGACCCATTCTCATTAGAAGATCCATCGACATAAAGTTTCCACAGCTCGCGGTCTGTGGTTATGATTTCCTCGTTGGTGATCCCCGTACATTCAACTATGAAATCTGCTAGGCCTACCCTTTTATCGTTGTTCTTGGATGTTAGGTGATATCAAACTACCTGAGTTTGACAACCCCTTTTAACAATCTCCCGGAGGCCTCAGGCTTTGATAATACTTGTCTTAATGATTAATCAACAATATGTGCATAGGGTGTGCTTGGAAGTAAGGCTGGAGCTTTCGAGATGAATGTATCAGGCACAAATCCAGTTTCTCCATTAATGGATATCTTGATTCTGCCCACAGTAACCTTTTACTAACAGAGTAAACAGGTTTTTGCACTTTCTTATCCTCCCAAAAAAGTACTGCATTGATTGCATGCTCAGTTGTGGCGAGCTACAAGTACAATACTTCCCCTATGACTGGCTTGGATAAGATCGGTGGTTCGCTGAGGTGCTTCTTAAGGGCTTGAAAAGAGAGCTTACACTCATCCGATCATTCAAATTTTTTGCCTCCTTTCAGGAGATTAAAGAATGGGAGGCATCTATCTGTAGATTTCGAGATGAACCTACTTAAGGCTGCCATTCGTCCAGTTAAGCTCTGGACATCTTTATGTTTTCGAGGTGAGGGCATATCGATTAATGCCTTAATCTTATTCGGGTTTGCCTCTATGCCCCAAGCATTTACTATGAATCCGAGAAACTTTCCCGAGGATCCCCCAAAGGATCATTTATGCAGGTTAAGTCTCATATTGTACTTCTGGAGTACAGTAAAGCATTCAGCGAGATCATCTACATAGTTACAGTTATACTTAGACTTGACCAGCATGTCATCCACATAAACTTCCATGGTATTCCCTATTTTCTTGGCAAACATCCTATTCACCAATCTTTGGTATATGGCGCCGTCATTCTTGAGCTCGAAGGGCATCACATTGTAGCAATACAAGCCTTTATCGGTCATAAAGCTCGTATGTTCCTGGTCAGGTGCATGCATGGCTATCTGGTTATATCTAGAGTATGCATCCATGAATGACATGATGTTATGATTTGCGGTGGCATCTACGAGTGTTGCGATATTTTTATTACACGCAAGTGCACGTATCATACAAGTAGTAACTCACACAGGTGAGGTCGAACCCAAGGGAATTGCAGCTAAGTACTAACCAAATTGGATTTATATTTCTATTTGACAACAATAAAAATTGGTTTTTAAAATTATAATGCAGAAAACACAACAAGCAAAACAATAAATAAAAAAGGATTTGACAATGGATGTGAAATCAGGAATATGATTTCAATTGCTTTGATTACCCAATTGTTAATACTAGTCAACTATTCTTCTTCCTCCTATGTGATGACAGATTATAAAATCACCTAAACTCTTTTCAGATCATAACGGTACTAAATTGCATTGCCAACTATTGCATCTCTGAGATAGTACAACAAACAATTCGCATTAAGCAATAATCTAAAAGTCACATAAGCTATGCGAATACTTTCGTTTCACATCAAAACCTATGTTTATTCATTTAGAGCATTCCTAATATTCACTTTTCAGATTTCATATTAGGATCATGAATCATGCTTAAGGTGATCAATCTCAAACATGTATTGAGCACAAAAATGAACAAATCACATAAACAAGGAAGAAGGAATAATCAACTAACATTAATCCATGGAATAATCTCAGTCAATATCCATCAAATCCCTAAATAAGAGTTTAGCTCATAATCTCAGTATTCATATCCATAATCAAGTTAAACATAAACAATAACATAGAAAATTAAAGAAAAAGAGAATGAAACTAGATTGGGAATTGTCACAGATCGCCCACGCTTGCTCCAAGCTTCTCCTTCTTCTTTTATCTACTTTTCTTTGTCTCTCGCCTCTAATTCACGTTTTTCTCCCCTTCAAATCGCATCAGAATTCGTAACCCTAAATTATCCCCCTTTGAATTAACCAAAATGCCCTTCATTTAAAAATCTGCCGAATTTCAATTTCCAGTAACCTAGAGCGGTCGCTCTCTACAGTAGCGAGGTCGCTCTACTATCTCAGAAAAGGCATTTTTGACAGCTTTATGAATTTTTGTGCTTTTTGGCATCTTTTTTCATTCTAAATCATCCCAATCCTTCAAAACCTGAAAATAAACAAAAACAACACAAAACAAGCGTAAAATAGAACAAAACAACCCTAAACTTCTAAAATACTTCCTAAGTAGACACACTAAAACAAGTCTAAAACTCGCTAATCAAATTCCCCCAAACTTAACATTTACTCGCCCTCGAGTAAAGAACTCTAAACAAACCTAAAACAACTAAACAAAGACAAATCAAATTGACAACGACAAATCAAGCCTCCAAATTAAGTTTGTCATGCTCATATAGTTTTCAGAAAATCCAGCCATCATGATAATCAAGAATTTTGATCAAAATATTTCTTCAACTCACTTAATTCCAAACAAATATATGCTCGCCTGATCATGATCAATAAATAACATGCAATTTGAATCTATTTAAACTTACCAAATTACTCACCACAAACCATCAAATCTTATTATCTCATATGCTTGCATCACTTACTACTCTCCACTAATATAGACAACACATGCTCAAGAATCAATAGGGCTTTTATAGCTTATAACGATAGGCTTAGGCATGGGTTGACGAGATGTCATTTAGGCTCAAAATTACCATATGCATACAAACCATACAAACCACACTTGATATCCACATTACAGTTCACAAACAATCCCAGTATTTCTTTTTTTTCAAGATTGAGATAATTCACACTTAGATTTTTTTTTTTTTTCAAACTACACTCCCCCAAACTTTTTTTTTTTTTTTTTTTACTATATGTTTAAAAGGAGTGTAGTTTACTTTTTAATATTTTTATCTTCTTTTTTTTTTTTGAACAAATCTCAATCTTTTTATTTATAACACTCCACAATACACCCTATTACAAAACCAATCCCCCAATCATCATTCACTTGTATGCTCACGGTAATCATTCAAGGGAAGGAAATATAATAACTTGTTTAAAGTAAGCTCAAAATAGGTGTCAAAACAAAGAATGTAACATTAGGCTCAAAAAGGACAACTAGGGATTAAATTAATCAAGGTTGGCTTGAAAGGCTCAATCGTTCAAAAAAAATCGCCTAAATCATCTTCCTAAGTATGCATTGTCTATGATTTCGCCTCAAGTAGCAAGCAAGCAAGTTCTAAGCATAATCATCCATCTTTCCTTAAACCAAAATTAAGCAAGCATAAATATCATCAAATGCACGAGATTTATCTAAAAATCTTGATCAAGCTCTCACATATTTAGATAGACCCAAGCAACTCAAAGAAACATTCAACCAAGCACACAGATTTTGTTCAATTTTATGGCTTTCATTTCATCCAACTATACAAGCAATCCATTCAATCATTATCATCAGCTAATCATCATCAACTTGATTTATCAGACACTCTACACACCCTAAACAAGACACACTAGCACAAGACACACATAAAAGACAAAACATAAACAAGACAAACACTCAAACAACAATAAATTCCTTTCCCCCAAACTTAATCTAAACATTGTCCCCAATGTTTTAAAGAAAAGCTAAGGAAAATAAACTTACCTGACAACTCAAACATCTCACGACGAAGGACCCTCACCACCATCTCCCTCAGGTGGAGGATAACCAAAATGCGGTGGGTGAGGAAACTGGGGCAACTGACTAGTGAAAAAAATTGTGTTTTAAACACTCTGATGCGCTCCAGCGCGGTCGCGGCACATATAGCGTGATCGCGCTACTGCCCTCCAAAGCCGCGGATGTTCGGCATCGAGCGCGGTCGCGCCCCTCCTAGCGCGGTCGCGCTAATGGCCTCGTTTGGCCTGGCTCTCTGTGAGCGCGGTCGCGCTAATGGCCCAATTTTTTTTTTTTTCATTACATAAAAAAAAAAAAAACTACATAAATAAATAAGAAAAATTAAAACTTAGAATGTCTCAAACTGAACAAAAATTACTGTAAAAACTTGGGGTGCCTCCCAAGAGCGCTTTATTTAACGTCTTTAGCTGGACGCTCACTTCTCTACACCTTTGTTGACTGCGTTTTTAGCCAACGACGTGAGAACGTCAAATACGACGAACCTTCAAGAGAATGTAAACGACAACAGACGGTATAAACAAGAAAAGTAAATAACACAGAATTTTTATAGTGGTTCAGCCCCGATTGTCGGTAATAGCCTAATCCACTTAGAGTTGTGATTTATAAATCTATACTCAAGATCAGATGGACTATGCCAACTGAGTTTCTTCAGTATAAATTGTGAAAATACAAGAATTCTCTCTAATTTCAGCACTTTCTCTCTCTAGAATAGACAGACCCAATTTTATCTCTCTAGAAAGAATAAGCAGAAGGGGCCTCTCCATTGGACTTGGTCCGAGCCAATCTTTTTGGAAGCTCACCAAGCTAAGGTCCGATCGGACCCTTGGCACACATGCATGGCCTCCTCGGACATGGTCCGATCGGAGCTTTCATGACATGGTTCGATCGGGCAAAGCTTGACCAAGGGAACGTCCAGCCTTCCTTCACGCGAGCCCAGCGTGAATTCCCCCAGGATGTCCGATCGGGCATGGGAGTTAAAGGGGGTTCAAAGTCTGCTGCCAAGTCGGGCATTTCAATGCAAAGATAGGTAAGTGTGGTCCGATTGGACTACACAATTGCCTAAAGTTTTCAATGCTCGATCGGAAGTGATCACTCGCCTCGTTCAAAGAAATGCATGCCTCAAGCCTTAACAACAGCCCACCATCTCCGATCGGATGCAGCCTAGTTGTTCGGACACCAACACTTAGACGCACACGGGCCTACCTGAACACTTATGGCATCCGCTTTGGCTCTCCTCGGTCATGTCCCAGCTACAAATTTTTGGAAGCCCAAACTAAGGTCCGATCGGACTCTTTGTGGCTTCTCCTTGGACCATGTGATCTGAACTAATCTCCTTGAAGCTCACCTCGAATAGGTCCGAGCCAAGCACTAGGATCCTCCATCCATGTCCGGTCGGACATTGCGTGACCTCGGCCAAAATCTAGGTCCTTTGGCGTGGTCCGAGCCAAGCATTTTGGAGCTCACCAAGCTTAAGTCCGAGCCAATTCCTTGGCACACATGCATGACTCTCCTCGGACATAGTCCGATCGGAGATATTCAACATGGTTCGATCGGAGATATGCGACATGGTTCTCACGGCCTTTCCTTGAACCAAGGTCCAAGCCAATGTCTTGGCTTCTCCTCGGACATGGCCCGAGCCAAGCATTTGGCTCCTCCATCAAGATTCGATCGGGTACTTTGTGGCCTCTCCTTGGCCAAGATCCATCTACTTGGACGCAGCTGGGTTCCTCGGACTAGATGCATCTCCTCGGACAAATGCTCCCCATTCCGATCGGATATAATGTAGCTTCCAACCACTCAAGTGTGTTTCTCCTCCTTAGATGCAGCACCTTAGGCACCAATATTTCTGGGCCTAGATCCTTGGACGTAGGCGAGATGCCCCTTGGATCAACATGCATCCGATCGGCCGTCTCAAGGTATGCTTTGACATCACATTTTTCAAACACTTTAAGCATCTGTATTGATCGTGAGCATGGTCAAACAGGCATAAGTCGTGTTAACATGAATGCAATGCAATGCATGGAACAGTAGCCAGCCTTCTAAGCATGCACATCCGATCGGACATAGGCAGCATCATCATTTGGACGCTTCTCCTTAGACACAGCTTTCGGACCAAACATGGTATACTCCATGCTATAATTTTTCCAAACATTTCACCTTTAGGCACTCTTAGGACCTTTTAAGAAAGACCATCGAAGCACCTTTGTTCGAGCCTCCCAAAATTATTTTGAGAGATTGATTTTTCTCAATAAATCTTGGTGAAAACTTGACTTCTCCTCCCAAGGAGAAATTTTCACCATGTAGCATTTGTTTTGCATGCATTTGTTTGATTCACTCCAGGGAATGTTGATCGATGATACATGCTTAGCCGACCAGGGAAGTTGTATCTGCTCTCCTGAGCAAGAAAACTTTGCACCTGGTGAGCTAAACTTGTAGCTGTTGGCACTTATACTTTACTTCTCTCTATTAGCTTAAAACATTCTAAGTCTCCTCTAGACTTAAAAAGTTATAAGTTTCTTGTGAAGAGTAAAGTCACTCTGGTGTATGCCTTAGATTTTCGCATGAGTACTTAGTTTTCTAACTTAGAAATTCTAGACATTTCATAAGTCCATGCTAAGTATACTTTCTCACACTCTTATTGCTCTAACATTTTATGAGCATGATGTTTATGGTCACACGAATATCTGCTCCTAACTTGAAATTTTAAAAATTCCAAGTTACTTAAGCTTTGCCAAGCAAGTTAGCTTAATGGCCTTTTTGGACTTCGAAAATTTACAAGTCAGCCTAAAAACAGATATATTACCTCGTGCTCTTATTGCCTGTGTTAAGTTATATACCAGCATACCCCATGTGCCCCCCAGGTGGTTGGAGGTTGAAAGACCCTTAGTCACTTGCTACATGACTGAATCTGTTCGAGCAGTTAACTACTCGTGAAACACATAGAATATATGGAAAATACTCAAGCAGTTGAACACTGCTTGAACACATCGACCAGTTGAACACTGCTCGGATAACTAACACACATGCATATTTGTAGCAAGAATCGACCACGCTGCGCGTAGTCTCTTTTATTACTCGTAAATTAAAAATGACAAAACATGTCTAGCAACGAGTCTTAAACAACCAAAATTGTTCAAAATAAAATGATTGGTTAGCAAATAACCAGTTCATACACCAAACTTAAATAACAAGTCTAAAAAACTCGAAATCAAGCTACCACTCTGAAAGCGGTATTTAAAAATAATATCTCCTTCGATGCTCTATGTGCACGCCACTCCAGTGATTCCTGCTCCTAGCACTCCTCCTTAGCGCACTCCTCCTTAGCATACTCCTCCTCTTGCTTCGTTGCTCTCCTCAGCTAAGGGTGGACCTCCACATATAATGTCTACGGTGAAGTCCACGGGTCCAGGCTGCAAGGGTGGAGATTTTTGTCGCTTGAATCCGGAGTTGCTTCTACCTCCTTCTCCTTGGGGTGTCTCTGCTCGGTATTTCTTCAACTTGCCCGACCGGAGAAGAAATTCTATCTCGTCCTTGAGGTGGTTGCATTCATTTGTGTCGTGACCATAATCTTCATGGAAGCGACAATACTTGTTCATGTCTCTCTTCCTCATCTCTCTCCTGATGGGTGGAGGCTTCTTGTAAGGAACCTCCTCTTGACTAGCAAGATATATCTCTGCTCTACTGGTTGAGAGAGTGGTGTAGTTGGTGAATTGAGGCTCATACTTGGTTGGCTTCTCACTTGAATCCACCTTTGCCTTCTTTTCTTCATGGTGGTCAGACCCATTACTTCTACGTTTCTTTCCACCATCACTAGGAGAGTCACTTGGTCTGCTTGGGTTGTTTATGCCATTCTCCCCTTTCTCTATTGCATCATCCAAATTCATATATTTTTCCGCCCGGTCAAGAAATTGTTGAAGTGTTGAAATTGGATGGCGATGGATGCTGTCCCATAGAGGACTCCGATAAATTATCCCAGCAGATATAGCAACCATCTTCCCTTCGTCTCCTACAGCAGTTGCTCTATTGGCTTCTCTCATGAACCTCTGTATATAGCTCTTTAGAGACTCATCTTTTCTTTGTTTGATATCTGCCAAGTCGTTGGCATAAACTGGTGGAGTCCGGGCAGTGCTAAATTGTCTACAAAACTCCTTCCTGAATGACTCCCAAGAGGTAATGGAGTTTGGTTTAAACCTCCAATACCACTCTTGGGCATTGTCCGTCAAGGTGGTGGGGAAGACTCTACACCGATAGTCATCACTCACCCCGAGTAGTTCCATCTGGTCCTCAAACTTCCCAACATGTCTTATTGGGTCCGCCTTTTCGGTATAAATTGGCAGTATCGGTGCTTTGTACTTTGCTGGTGGTTGGGCTGCTCTTATTCGAGCAGAGAACGGGCTGCCACTCCGGTAGTCTATCGGATCTATCTCGGAAGGTCGCTTCGACAAACCTTGCACTGCAGCTGCTAGCATGTCAAGCTGGGCTTGGATAGCTGGTGCAACTGATGAGGTTCCAAGGTTTTGACCGCCTGGTCGGGCATTACCATCTGGCACGCCACCGTCAAGTATTTCTAATTGACTGGTAGGACGGTCCAGATTTTGCCCTTCGACCGGGACGGTCCTCCTCTTGTTGGTGATAACGTCCCTCAGATCCTTCTGAGAAGCATGCTCTCCTACCCGATCAAACACCGTACTCTTCGATTTCCCAGTGGGCTTACTACGTGGGACTTCATCTCTCCTGCTACGCCGCTGGTCGGGGTGCAATGGAGGCTTCTTGGCACGCTCTGGGCAGTGTTCTCCTCCTTGTGGGTTGTGGCCCTCCTTTTCCTTGGATTGGCTGGTTGGATGACTATCAGCCTCATCCCCACCATGCCCATGTTTGAACTGAGAGGTCCTCTTCTCTCTAGGAGATTTATTTTGCTCCTGCCCAGGTGGAGTCTTTTTACTGCCCGATCGGTGACTTCTGGAGGGGGTTCTAGAGTGCTCCCCTTGGGTTGAGGTAGTGTGCGATCGAACTCCATCTCCCTCACTAGGTGGGTTATTACCACCCCTCCTTGGTCTATCATTACTCCTACCACCAGCTTCTGTGGTCCTTGCTCCTGGAGTGGTTGCCCCTCGTGCTGTAGCTTGGGCATTGGCCTGGGCCAACTTGGTAGCAGCCTCCAAAGCAAGCGCTGCTTCACGATGTTTCTGGTTGACCTCCTCCTGTTGTTGTCTGAGCTCCTCACTTCTGGCCTCCATATCGCGTTTTTGCTGCTCTAAGGCAGCTCTCTGCCTAGCCATCTCTTCAGCAAACGCCTCTTGCCTATCGTGGAATCGTGCCATCTCCTCCTGGAAGGCCCCCATGGTCTCTTGGAGCTCTTCAACTCCTGGAGTCACATCCTCAAGCATGACCCTAGGTTCATTCTCATGATATTGTGGGCAAGGACCTTCAGATCTAGCAGGTTCTTTAGAGGAGTTCGTCCTCTTGGAAGCAGCAGTGGTGTTCTTAGGCGCCATCTTGCTTCAGGGACCGTCTGTTCTTCTCTTCAGGCTCTCAATGAAAGCACCAAAATGTTGACTGCGTTTTTAGCCAACGACGTGAGAACGTCAAATACGACGAACCTTCAAGAGAATGTAAACGACAACAGACGGTATAAACAAGAAAAGTAAATAACACAGAATTTTTATAGTGGTTCAGCCCCGATTGTCGGTAATAGCCTAATCCACTTAGAGTTGTGATTTATAAATCTATACTCAAGATCAGATGGACTATGCCAACTGAGTTTCTTCAGTATAAATTGTGAAAATACAAGAATTCTCTCTAATTTCAGCACTTTCTCTCTCTAGAATAGACAGACCCAATTTTATCTCTCTAGAAAGAATAAGCAGAAGGGGTCCCTCTCTCATCTCATAAGCTCTCTATTTATAGAGATGGGATCCTCAACTGATATCCCCTTACAATAGGGATATTTTATTATATTTATTACATTTATATTACAAATAAACATTCAACATTCAAAATGTAACAAACTCCCCATTTGTGGGAAGAATGAGAGATTCCCGCGCATGTTGTTGAAGTTGTATCTGACTTAGTCTCTTCTAGCTAATTGGTCCACCTCCTACTCGCTACCCATGCAAGGGCTGGTTGAACGTGCATGGTGGTAGGTTGAACGTGCATGGTGGTAGGTTGAACGTGCATGGTGGTAGGAGATGCACTTCTCTCCTCTAACATGCACTCTCCTCTAGCATGCCATGTTCCTCCTTGAACCAACCTCCTTGGCTTCTCCTCGGACTAAGGTGGTCCGAGGCAACTTCCTTGGCACCTCACCTTGAACGACATTGAGGCAACCTCACCTTGGACAACATTGAGGCAACCTCACCTTGGACAACATTGAGGGAACCTCACCTTGGACAACATTGAGGGAACCCCCTTTAGCATCTCCCAAACATGTCCGATCGAACATTGTATAGACTTTCCTTATGAAAGTCTAAGTCTCCATTCTCTTGCATGAGACTCCTCCTCCTTAGCTATTTACCTTGGGCACGTTCGAGCCAACACTTAGAAAACCTTGGGAGGCTTACCTCCTACACACCCTTGGGGTCTCCTAGGACCACACCCTCCTTGGGGTCTCCTAGGACCACCCTCTTAGCCCTCCTAGGAGGCACTCTCCTAGATGCATTCTCCTTAGCCTCCTAGGATGCATGGTGAGGTTCCCTCAATGTTGTCCAAGGTGAGGTTCCCTCAATGTTGTCCAAGGTGAGGTTGCCTCAATGTTGTCCAAGGTGAGGTTGCCTCAATGTCGTTCAAGGTGAGGTGCCAAGGAAGTTGCCTCGGACCACCTTAGTCCGAGGAGAAGCCAAGGAGGTTGGTTCAAGGAGGAACATGGCATGCTAGAGGAGAGTGCATGTTAGAGGAGAGAAGTGCATCTCCTACCACCATGCACGTTCAACCTACCACCATGCACGTTCAACCTACCACCATGCACGTTCAACCAGCCCTTGCATGGGTAGCGAGTAGGAGGTGGACCAATTAGCTAGAAGAGACTAAGTCAGATACAACTTCAACAACATGCGCGGGAATCTCTCATTCTTCCCACAAATGGGGAGTTTGTTACATTTTGAATGTTGAATGTTTATTTGTAATATAAATATAATAAATATAGTAAAATATCCCTATTATGAGGGGATATCAGTTGAGGATCCCATCTCTATAAATAGAGAGCTTATGAGATGAGAGAGAGACCCCTTCTGCTTATTCTTTCTAGAGAGATAAAATTGGGTCTGTCTATTCTAGAGAGAGAAAGTGCTGAAATTAGAGAGAATTCTTGTATTTTCACAATTTATACTGAAGAAACTCAGTTGGCATAGTCCATCTGATCTTGAGTATAGATTTATAAATCACAACTCTAAGTGGATTAGGCTATTACCGACAATCGGGGCTGAACCACTATAAAAATTCTGTGTTATTTACTTTTCTTGTTTATACCGTCTGTTGTCGTTTACATTCTCTTGAAGGTTCGTCATATTTGACGTTCTCACGTCGTTGGCTAAAAACGCAGTCAACAACCTTCAACTTGGGTCAAGTCCACCCCTTGCATCCTTGAGAGCCATCGTGTCATACGAGGAAAATTCCCTTCTATTGTTGAGAATATTGAAATTATCCCCAATGTCATCGAAACCTTCAAACTTGCCACACAATGATCTTTTCATACGATGTCGAACTGTTCGAAATCGTTCTTTGGTCTTCTTCTTCTTTTTACCAATTGATTCTTGACAATCATTCTCCACATCAACTCTACAACATGTAGGAATTTCAGTTGCTGCAAAGACATTAAAACTTATTTCCTCATTTTGGACTCGCAACCTTAACTCCCCTTTTTGTACATCAATTAAAGCTCGTCCTGTGGCTACGAATGGTCTTCCCAAAATAATGGGAATGTTTGCATCTTCCTCCATGTCAAGAATTATGAAATCAGCGGGGAAAATAAATTTACCCACCTTCACCAAGACATCCTCTATCACTCCACGAGGATGTTTAATGGAGCGATCAGCCATCTGTAAGGAAACCGTTGTAGGGCGAGCTTCTCCCAATTTTAGACTTCAAAAAACAGATAGAGGCATTAGATTCACACTTGCCCCTAAATCACATAAAGCTTTTGTTTCGACTGAGCCCCCTATAGAACATGGAATATTGAAACTACCCGGATCTTTAAGCTTGGGAGGTAGTTTCTTCTGCAAGATTGCACTGCACTCCTCAGTAAGTGCCACTGTCTCATATTCCTCCAACTTCCTTTTCTTGGCCAAAATATCCTTCATGAATTTAACATACCTTGGCATTTGCTCCAAGGCCTCCGCAAATGGGATATTGATATGTAGTTTCTTGAATATTTCAAGGAACTTTGAGAATTGCTTATCAAGGTTGTTCTTGCGGAGTCTTTGTGGGTAGGGAATCTTGATGTGGTGATCTATGATCACTTGTGGTGTAGCTTCTTTGGTTGGGAGGTATTCAGTAACCTTGTTTTCGCCTTGCTTCTTTTCCACTGTGCCCTGTGCTTGTTGATCCTGAACCTTGTCTTCATCTGACTGCTCCACACTTGGCTCTTCATATTTCTTCCCACTTCTCAATGTAATAGCCTGGCACTCTTCTTTTGGATTGACTTCAGTGGTGCTAGGAAGGTTACCTTGAGCACGGTTGGCCATAAGAGTAGCCAATTGCCCAATCTGGTTCTCCAAATTTCTAATAGAAGACCGCGTTTCAGTCATGAATTGATTAAGAACATCAGGCTGTCTCATAGGATTATGTTGTTGTTGCATGGGAGGTTGGTAAAACCCAAGAGGTGGCTGCTGAAATGGTTGCTGCGGCCTAAATCTCAGCTAAAAGAACCCATGTGACTGTTGTTGGGATGATTGTTGTTGGTTTGAAGATTGGCCTTGCTGATCATTCTTCCAAGAAAAATTGGGGTGATTCCTCCACCCTTGGTTGAAGGAATTGGAATAAGGGTTATTGTTGCTCTGTCGAGGAAAATTCCCAGTAGCTTGAGCTTGCTCCATAGGCATGTTGTTTACATCAGCATACTGACACTGTTCATAGGCATGTGGGCCCCCACATACTTCACACAGAGTATGGGCCTGTTGCACTGGAGCTGTTATTATATTGCCTTGCAATTGCTTAGTCAAGGCCTCAACTTGAGCAGTCAACTTCGAAATTGCATCCACTTCATACATACCGGCCACTTTCCTTGAAGAGCTTCTTTCACTTGGCCACTGCTGATTATTCATGGCCATTTCTTCCAACAAGTCATATGCCTCATTGGCGCTCTTTCTCATAAACGCACCACCAGCTGCTGCATCAATGAGTGTGCGAGTAGTACCACACAACCCATTATAAAAATTATGGACTAGCATCCATTTCTCTATTCCGTGATGCAGGCACTTTCTTATCAATTCTTTGAATCTCTCCCAAGCTTCATAAAGAGACTCATTATCCAACTGAGAAAAATTATTGATCTTTCCTCTCAACTTAGTAGCTTTAGCTGGAGGGAAGAACTTGGAGAGGAATTTCAACGCTAGATCATCCCATGTATTGATTGAGTTAGGTGGCAAAGATACCAACCAACTCTTAGCTCGCTCCCTCAGAGAAAATGGGAATAATCTAAGTCTGATAGCATCATCACTAACTCCATTCATCTTAAATGTCTGACAGAGCTCCATGAAGTTAGAGAGATGCATGTTTGGGTCTTCAGTGGGTAGTCCCCCAAACTGGACTGTGGATTGAACCATATGAAGTATGGCTGGCTTTATCTCAAAATTATTTGCATCTACGGTGGGTGGTCTTATACAAGACTGGACCCCTGTCATTGTTGGCAACACATAGTCCCTCAGGCTACGGTTGAGTGGATTCGGACCATTAGCCGGGTCTTCTACAGCACCCCCATTATCACCGTTATTGGCCATAACTTCCTCTTGCTCAATCCTTTGTACAACTCTTTCCAACCTTTTGTTTTTTCTGTTTTGTCGGCAAGTCTTCTCTATCTCAGGATCAACAGGCACTCTTGCAGCTGGTCCTTGACGTCGCATAAACCAATGGTACCTGAGATGAGATAAGAAGAGTTGGACACAAACAAGTTAGCAAAAAGTGAAAAGAAAACCAAATTAGAATTTAATCCAATTAACGTAATATCAACTAAACAATTCCCCGGCAACGGCGCCAAAAACTTGTTGCGATATTTTTATTACACGCAAGTGCACGTATCATACAAGTAGTAACTCACACAGGTGAGGTCGAACCCAAGGGAATTGCAGCTAAGTACTAACCAAATTGGATTTATATTTCTATTTGGCAACAATAAAAATTGGTTTTTAAAATTATAATGTAGAAAACACAACAAGCAAAACAATAAATAAAAAAGGATTTGACAATGGATGTGAAATTAGGAATATGATTTCAATTGCTTTGATTACCCAATTGTTAATACTAGTCAACTATTCTTCTTCATCCTATGTGATGACAGATTATAAAATCACATAAACTCTTTTCAGATCGTAAAGGTACTAAATTGCATTGTCAACTATTGCATCTCTGAGATAGTACAACAAACAATTCGCATTAAGCAATAATCTAAAAGTCACATAAGCTATGCGAATACTTTCGTTTCACATCAAAACCTATGTTTATTCATTTAGAGCATTCCTAATATTCACTTTTCAGATTTCATATTAGGATCATGAATCATGCTTAAGGTGATCAATCTCAAACATGTATTGAGCACAAAAATGAACAAATCACATAAACAAGGAAGAAGGAATAATCAACTAACATTAATCCATGGAATAATCTCAGTCAATATCCATCAAATCCCTAAATAAGAGTTTAGCTCATAATCTCAGTATTCATATCCATAATCAAGTTAAACATAAACAATAACATAGAAAATTAAAGAAAAAGAGAATGAAACTAGATTGGGAATTGTCACAGATCGCCCACGCTTGCTCCAAGCTTCTCCTTCTTCTTTTATCTACTTTTCTTTGTCTCTCGCCTCTAATTCACGTTTTTCTCCCCTTCAAATCGCATCAGAATTCGTAACCCTAAATTATCCCCCTTTGAATTAACCAAAATGCCCTTCATTTAAAAATCTGCCAAATTTCAATTTCCAGTAACCAAGAGCGGTCGCTCTCTACAGTAGCGAGGTCGCTCTACTATCTCAGAAAAGGCATTTTTGACAGCTTTACGAATTTTTGTGTTTTTTGGCATCTTTTTTCATTCTAAATCATCCCAATCCTTCAAAACCTGAAAATAAACAAAAACAACACAAAACAAGCGTAAAATAGAACAAAACAACCCTAAACTTCTAAAATACTTCCTAAGTAGACACACTAAAACAAGTCTAAAACTCGCTAATCAACGAGCTGATCAATTATGAGTAAGGGAAAGCAATCCTTTGGACATGCCTTATTGAGATCCGAGTAATAAATGTAAGTTCACCACTTGCCATTGGGCTTCAGAACTAGCACAGGATTGGCTATCCAATCAGGATAGAAAGCATCTTGGATAAATCGATTTGCCTTCAACCTTTCGACCTCTTCTTTCAGGGCTTTCTTCCTTTCATCGTCCAAGAGCCTTCTTTTATGTTTCTTTGGAGGGAAGCTTTTTTCTATGTTGAGTGCATGGCTTATAATGTTTGGGCTGATCCCAACCATGTCTGAGTACGACCATGCAAACACATCTTAATTTTCCCTCAGGATGCGAATTAATTTCTATCTTGCATTTTTGGGGAGGTTCTTCCATATCTTTACCACCCTAGTGGTATCCTTTTCATAGAGCTCAACATCCTCGAGCTACTCAATTGGTCTGAGATCAACCCTATCCTCTTCTATTCTGTAGTCGATCTCTTCTTTGACTTCGAAGACTATTTCGCTTATTTCCCCGATGACAACAAGCGCCTGTGCACTTGTTTGGCCTTTCCCTCTCATGGAAATGCTATAAAATTCTCAGGTGGCTAGCTGGTCTCCCTTTAGAGTCCCAATGCCACTAGATGTTGGGAACTTGATGGCTAAGGGCCTCACAGATGACACTGCCCCCAGCCTAATCAAAGCTGGTCTCCCAAGCATTACATTGTAGGCTGAAGGGGTGTCAACCACTATAAACTCCATAATCTTGGTTACTGAGACTGGGTAGTCTCCCAAAGTTACTGGGAGTTCGATGGAACTCGTGCTGGCTATTCCTTCTCCTGAAAATTCATACAACATCATCACACATGCCTTCAAGTCTCGAACTGTGAGTCCCATCTTTTCCAAAGTGACCTTGAAAAGGATGTTAACTGATCTCCTGTTATCTATCAGGACTCGGTGCACCCTTTTATTGCCGAGCTGGAGTGTGATGACCAAAGGGTTATTGTGGGGAAACTGGACATGCAAGGTGTCTTCTTCTGTGAAAGTAATGGGTTGAGTTTCAACACTCTGTTGTTTTGGAGCTCGTGGTTCAGGTTCGTAGGGAGATCTTTCCCCCATCTTGAGCTCGTTGACATATCTTCTCTAGGCATTTCTTCCCGACCCACGATATGTGGTCCTCAGGCAATGGTTACCACATCCTCCCTATCTATTGAGGGAGGTCAGTCATCCTCCTTTGTGTGTGGGGCTGTGTTCTATTGGATAGGCTGTGTAGGAGCTGCCCTTTGTCCAGCCAATGCTTGAGCCAAATTTCCATTTCTTACATACTGCCCCAAATATCCTCTCGATGTCAGACCTTCAATCTCGTCCTTCAGTTGTTTGCATTTAACGGTGGTATGACCGATGTCCCTATGGAATCTGAAGAATTTATTGGTATACCTCTTTGACTTTTGATTTCTCATTGGAAGAGGTCATCTAGACGAGACCTGATTTTCATTTGCAATAAAAATGTTTTCCCGAGTTTCTGTAAGCTCGGTATAAACTGTGTAAATGGAGAAGTATTTATCTCCTTTTTTTCTTTTTCCCCCCGTCCATCTCCAAGTTATTCCATTCATTTTTCTTTATTTTTGAAGGGTTGTCTTCTGAGGGCCACAACGTTGAGGGGGCAGCCAAGGTCGATGCTGAGTTGATGTTCGTTGTTGTAGTTATAACAGGCTGAGGGGTCAGTTTTAATGCTGACCTCACCTCTTCTACATTGACGAATCTCTGAGATCTATTGTTGAACTCGGTTATTGTCCTTATAGGAAATGTCCTGAGGTCACCTCGTACTCTCGTACTGCCATAAGATGACCAAAGTCATCGAAATTCTGAGCTCGTGCCACCTCTATACTAAACCATGCTAGGTAGCTCTTTAATGATTCTCCCGGCTACTGTCTAAAATTAGTCAAGGTCGAGGCTTCGGGCCTGACACCTTCCGTGGCCTTGAATTGTTTGTTGAATTCCTTAGCCATCTATTCCCAAGAAGAGATCGAATGCCTTCGGAAACTTGTTGAACCAGTTCTTTGCTGGTCCCGTCAGTGTGGTTGGAAAAAGCATGCACCTGAGCTCTTATCCGAAGATGTTGGTGCACATTATCATGTCAAACGTACTCAGATGGTTTTACAGGTCTGAGGTCCCATCAAAAGGTGCCACGTGGGGTATCTTGAATCTGTAAGGAAATGGAGTGTTCGATTTATGCGGAGCAAAAGGCTCGAGCTCCTCATCAGAGACGTCTGCCTTGTCCTTATTTCTCTCTTCTTGAAGGAGTCTAAATGCTCTTTCAAGTTGGTTAATTCTTTCTTGGACCAAATCCACCGAAGGTTGAGCTTTCACTTGGGGCAACTGGTTGTTGTTTATGAAAACTTCAGCTCCGTGCCACAGTACAGGGTTATACTGATTCCCCTATACTAGCTGCATGGGCTTTTTGGCTATTCAAATGTGTTTGTAAATCCAGGTTTGAAGGGTTAGCCTGCCCCCAGTTTTGATTCAAATGATCTCAAAGATCAGGGTTGTTGTTCTCATAATTCCCAGTATTCTTGGGTTCGGTGTTGTATACACTCATCGATCTACTGGGGTCCAAACTTCCACTTATGAAGCTAACATTTCTCTCAGGTTGTTGTGTGGCTCGATGATTGCGAGGTGGGCTTTCCACTAGCCCCCTCGCTCCAGTTTTTTGTGACCTCAACATATGACTTCCCGCTGGCTGGCATGCCCTATGTCCTCGGGGAGCTTCTTGTTCACCTTCGTGTCCAGGTCGAGAACTATGGTTTCTATCTCGGCTACCACTCCGAGAAGGTCTTTTGGTGCCCATTCCCCCAAATGGTTCCCATTACGAGCTGGTTGGGATGCCTCTTGAATTGGAGAGTGGTGTCTTATTGGCGATGGAGGATGTCTTATTGGCGATGGAGGATGCCTTATTGGTGATGGCGGACACCTTCCATTGTTGGGTCTGGAAGGTCTAGAATTGGCTCAAACAGGCTCCGAGTTGTTCATGACATGTTCGGGGTTATTATTCTGAGCTACAAAAGGAGCTCGGTTATTCCTTGTTTTGGTAGTTACACTCACTGTAGGATTGCCACTAGTACCATTTTGAGCATTTCTCCTAGGGCGACTGTTGCCTGTATTTACCCTGGCACTTGGTTGGGCCTGTTAGGCCCTTTGTTCAGCCATTTTGGTGGTCGTACTCCCGCGGGGACGCCCTCTGGTCCTCCGAGGAGGTGCCTGTAGTTCAGCGTCTTGCCTATCCAATTCCTCATTTCGTCGTGTGGCTTTGGCTAGCTGCTCGTGCAGTCTGCGATTCTCCAATTCTATAATGGGCACGTATCTTTCAGGATTATAGTAAAAATTCTCATCGGGTCTAGGGGTTGGAGTAGGTGGCTCCCTATAGTTAGATGATGCACTTCCTTCATCCAGACTTTGATCTGCCATGGGCTGCTTCCCAGGCCTTCGTGGGTAGTTCTCAGTCTGAGGAGTTCTTTCCTTAGGGATTTGTGGCAATGGTTGCCCACCAATTTCAAGATTGTTAGTAGCGGCCATTGATGCTATGCAGGAGGTTTTTCATTAAACAATACAGAGATTCGTTTAATGCTCTCAACGAAAGCACCAAACTATTGACGCTGTTTTTTGTCAGCTTAGATATGAAGAGCATTAAACAATGATGCAGAAAAAATAAAAGGATTCACAAGCTTTTTACGTGGTTCAGCAGTTAAAATCTGCCTAGTCCATGAGTCACTATCATTACTCACTACTCTCTCAAAGATTTTTCAGAAAGAAATTTGGCAGAGTATTCTCTTGTACAATTTGTGCGTGAATACAATTGAATCAGACTAGGCTATTTTTAGACTTGGTCATGAGAATATCTTCCTCTGATTCAGGGAAGTTACAATCAATAATAATAATTTGAAATAAATATCATAAATGCACTGATTACATAATATCCCATAACAATAGGGATTTTATATCTGATAATAACAAATCCCTATGAAATAAGGATTTCCTAACAGCATTCTCGCGTGTGAAACGCATTGGTGAGCTCGATCGTATTGCTGGCGTGCTTTTGAGACCAGTCCAGACTTTGAGCTCACCGTTCCAGGTCTAACCTCTTCCCCATTCAGAATTTGGTCGAGTATGTTCCTCAGAGAAGGTCGGTGCCTTTGAGCCTACAACTCAGGCTTGAACGATGTGACTTATGCTCGATCGCTAGTGATAGATCTATAAGTAAACTAGAATGCTGATAGAAAATTTGGAACCATTCGATAATTCGTACAAGTGTTTTGCTAGTATTCGTAGATACGAGCTTAACTATTATGAGTTTAACCACTTCGAGCCAACATGTCGAGGCTATTTATTTTGTTCTCAAAATTTGGGTGTAACACTATATAGTTTTTATTTTGAACAACTATAGGTTAAAATAAATATTAATCTTGTTTGGATTAATATATAAAGAGAGATGAATAATTACTTAGAATAAGATATTTATTTAAAACTGATATATTAAGATAAAGTTAATTTTGAATAAACTGATATTTATTTTGAGATAAATATATGTGGATGGCAAAACTTTGCGTTTACAAAGGCCCAGTGTGGACGCCAAAAATTTGACATGCACCCAAGGTAGCCTCCTTGTCACTGATACCCCACAAGGCCAAAATGTGAGACCCTCACCTCCTTCGACTCTAAGCACTTCATCTGAAGGCACCTCGCGCCTAGGAGGGGCGATGCCTCACGGGACTTCTGCTACACACTGAGGGTGGCGCCTCGTGAGAGAAGGCACCTCACGCCTAGGACGGGCGGGGCCTCGCGAGATTGCTGTTGCATACCTCAGGGGGCGCCTCACGAGATACACACCATGCTCTAAGGAGAGTCGCACCATAGGGGGCACCTCGCGAGGATAGGCGTCTCGCGCCAAGGAGTGGTTACACCCCACGGGACCTACATCTCGCACCGAGGGAGATGCCTCGCGAGGGTAGGTGCCTCGCGCAAAGGAGTGGTTACACCGCATGGGGACCGTGTCTCTCACCAAGGGAGATGCCTCACAAGGGTAGGCGCCTTGCACCAAATAATGGTCACACCTCAGGAGACCCCTCGCGTCAACCACCAACGCAAGGCCTCTCGGATCATGCCCCTATAAACAAACTTGAAAGTACCCTCACTTAACCAAACATTTAGGAACTCGAGACATGGATACAACCTCGAAAGGTGGTATATTTGATAAGGTTCTCATACCAGTATAGAAGATACGCATCCAAATCCTGTACTATGTCAATAGTGGTAGTACAAGAACGGTACATAGTAAGGACTCCCCCAGCACACCTATGAGGTTCATACCCGACAAGTAGTGGAGGTACGACATGGTACCACGACAAGAGTACTTTTGTAGACCCTTGACACATACTGGAGCCAACCACCATTCCTCTAACACCACTACCACCTGCACCACGATCACTTACAGCCTGGATATGCAGCTCTTTGTCCCCTCGGGACCAAAATGTACCAAGAGCCATTAGAGCTCACCTATAAAAATGACCTCACTTGATCATTGAGGGGGGTTGGAAAATTCTTGTAAAACCAGACTATTCTAAGAGAAATATACAAATTTTCTCCCATTACTCTTCTACAATTTTTCTCTAAACTTCTACAAGTTTTTCTAAGTTCATAAGTTTCTTGTTAAGTCTTTGAATTTTCTAACCTTAATTCGTTGACGAGTTCCTACTGTCAACAATATATTGTCTTAAATATTAATTAAATAAAAAATGAGAAAATTAGGGATAACCCTAATGGTGTGGTCAACACACTCACTGTATAGTGAGTGTGGCGCCACACACAAGGATTTCCTATCCGTGAGATTTGAATTTTGAATTTCAAATAATTTATTTTATTTAATTATACCTTTTTAAATATGATTTAAATTAAATAAGTTTATAACTAATCGATTTTATTTTAATAAAATAAAGATTAATTACATTAGTTAATTATCTTTATAAACCTGAAAAGAAACGATATTTTTCAAGTTATTGTTTTTCATAGATTGTCAAACTCTCTCTCTCTGAAACAGAAGCGATAGCTTTCCTAAACCTGAAAACTATTCAATTCCTCTTCTTTCTATCAAACCTCTCTAGATCTCATGTGTTGAGTACACCTAGAGAGTCATAAATCAACCTTTCGAATCCTACGTGCTCACACACGTCCTTGTGTGTTTGAGGATTGGTTCGGAAGATCAAGGTGTGAGCTTTCAAAACTTGGATAGGAAGATCGTTGATTTTATAAAAAAATATTCGAGGACACTTGATAGGCTACAAGAGATTATCTCTAATGTGATTGTATGTGATTTAATATATGTGTGTGTGTGTGTATGATCTTGGCTGGTATTAATAATTATTAAAAAGGGCCCATTCTCCGCTGCGTATCTTTGATCTGCTCTTTTAATACCAACATCAACCTTACACCAGGTGTTAAGATGCTAGTCGTCATGTGGACCTTATACTATCTACATAAAAGGATGTCAAAAACAGGCTAAAAAATGTTGTGTATTGTTGAATGGAGTAAATTAGGTGGGAAAAGGGGAAGAGATAAATGAAGAGGAGGCATAGCAATCAAATGGAAAGTTACCAACTTATTTGAGAGTCCTGTAAGAAGAGGAAGAATGCGTAGAACCACAGTCAACTGTAGAAAAGCTGGAGGAAGTACAGTTAGATATAAACTGCGCAGAAAAAACTATGCTGGTAAGTGCCCAATTAAGCAGCGAGCAAAAAAGACTAATCACAAAAAAAAATTATGACAAATATTTCCACGTTCGCATGGACAGCTAAGGATATGCCCGGAATAAATCCTACGTTCATAACTCATCAATTGAATATAGATTAACGATTTCCTGCTGTAAAACAGAGACATAGGAAATTCTCCCCAGAAATAAACCAGGTGATCAATGAAGAGGTGGAATACCTATTACAAATAGGGGCTATTAAAGAATGTGTATACCCATCATGGACATCAAATTGTTTGGTCATGCCAAAGAAAAATGGGAAGAAACGAGTCTGCATCGATTTCACTAATCTAAATAAAGCATGTCCAGTGGATAGTTTCCCGTTACCCAGAATAGATTAGATGGTGGAAGTGACTACAGGGTACGAACTAATGAGTTTCTTAGATGCCTACTCTGGGTACAATCAGATCCCAATGGTTGTGGAAGATAGGATCCATACAGCCTTCAAAATAGAACGGGGGCTCTACTGCTATAAAGTAATGTTGTTTGGGTTGCGCAATGCTGGAGCAACATATCAGAGGCTAATGAATAAGATTTTTTTTCTTAGAAACTTGAGTGTATAATGGAAGTATACATTGATGATATGGTCATAAAATCCAGGAAAGAGATTGATCATCTGGAACATTTGAAAGAATGATTTTGTGTGCTAAACAAATATAACATGAAGTTAAATCCAACAAAATAAGAGTTCAGGGAGACCTCAGGACATTTCCTGGGGAATATCGTTAGTAAAAGGGGGACAGAGGCAAACTCAACACAAATAGAACCTCTGTACAAGGTTACCAAGCTGCACACTGTGCGGGATATGCAGAAAATCATAGGCAAGATCGCCGCATTAAGCCGGTTCATTTCCCGAATGTTGGACCGCTGTGAACCTTTTTTCAGTGCATAAAGAAGAATTCGCAGTCCATGTGGGGAGAGGAACATTGCAAATCATTTGAAGAATTGAAGAACCATTTGAGTTCGCCACCAGTGTTGAGAACACTTGAGCAAGATGAGGAATTGTTTATATATTTGGCAGTGTCTGCAGTAGCGGTGAGTGCATTACTATTTAAGGAAGAAAAGGGAAAGAAAAAACCAACTTTATGTGAGCAAAATGCTATTAGATGTTGAAACATGCTATAGCCTCTTAGAGAAATTTGTGTTAGCTCTCATGATGGCTAAAAAATAGCTAAGATAGTACTTCGAGGCTCATGTGGTGACTGTGCTGACTGAATTCCCTTTGAAGCAAATCTTATCAAAACCTGACCTTTCAGGATGTATGTCCAAGTGGGCAATCGATCTCTCTGCATACGACATAAGGTTCGCGCCCAGGAAATCAAAGAGAGGACAGATTTTGGCGGATTTTCTAGTTGTAATCAACTCATTTTCTGATGAACCAGAATGAGCGGTGCCACTCATGGAAGAAGATTGGATATGAATGATGAACACAGATGGGTCAGTGAATGCTAGTTCTGCAGGGATAAGAGTGGTATTAGAAGACCCATCAAGTTTGAGGGTTGAAAAGCTCTACAGTTAAGTGAAAATGTGACTAATAATGAAGTCAAATATGAAGCATTCATACATGGATTACAGATGGCAGTCAGTTTGGATATTCAACGATTAAGAGTCAGAGCAGATTTGATATTCGTGACTGAGCAAGTTAGTGGAAAGTTTGACGCCAAAGAACCTAGGATGGTGACGTATCTGAATAACATTCAGCGCTTGAAAACTAAGTTCACACAGTTTGAACTCATGCAAGTTCCAAGGGAAATGAATGGTCGTGCAGATGAGCTATCAGAGAAAGCTTCATCAGGCAAATGCACACGCAACTCTTCGATCATCTTAAGCATAGCCCAAGGTGATAAGCAATAAGCGTTCTTCGAGATAGTACAAGCGAGCGAATCTTGGATGGGCCTTATTGTGGGATATCTTAAAGAAGGAACATTGCCCGTTGTTAGAGATGCAACCAGGTGTTTAAAAGCAAAGGTTGCATGATTTGTGTTGATTAATGATCAGTTATATCGTAAATATTTTAATGGACTGTATCTTAAGTTCTTAATGCCAAATGAAGCTAAGAAGTTGATTGAGGAAATCCATGAAGGCATGTGCGATGACCATTCAAGAGGACGAAGTCTTGCACATAATGCCTTAACAACAAGATATTATTAGTTGTACATGATGACTGAGGCAGGGCGGTATGCTAAACTATGTGATAAATGCCAGCGCCATGCACCATTGATACATCAGCCAACCCATTCTTTGCATTTTGTGGTTGCACCTTGGCCATTTGCAAAGTGGGGAATAGATGTAGTGGGAGAGTTACCAAGAGTTGCAGGTGGCAAGCGCTGCGTCCTGCTAGCTACTGACTATTACACAAAATGGGTAGTTGGGGAAGCTTAGAACACGGTGAACAAGGCCGATACCATAAATTTCATGTGGAAACACATAATCTGTCATTTTGGAATTCTCAAAGAGATTATTGTAGATAATGGTACGCCAATTAATAGCGCCAAAGTTAAAGAGTTATGCCAGCAATTCAAAATTCATTTGGAATTCTCTTTAGAGAGTTATCCACAAGGGAATGGGCAAGTTGAAGCCACAAATAAGGTCATTTTCAATAACATCAAGAAAGACATTGAGGATAAGAAGGGAGCTTGGCTAGAGGATTTGACAAAAGTATTATGGGCATACAGAAATATGTGCAAAACCTCTATGGGAGAGTCTCTGTATGCTATGGTATATGGCACGGAAGCGGTTATCCCAACAGAGAAAGGGTTGCCCACTCTGCGCACAGATATAGCTACTACACCATCTTTGAATGTAGAGCAGTTAGCACACAATTTCGATCTCTTGGAGGAATTCAGGCAAGTCGCTCACATCCGCAATATGAAGTACAAAACGATTGTCGAACAACAATACCAAAAAACGAATCAATCCAATGAAATTTCGAGTAGGAGAGTGGGTGCTCAGACAATTCACTGAAAACCAACGAAAGTTGGAACCAAATTGGGAAGGCCCATTCCACATCACTAATGTAATGGGAAAGGGTTCATATACTTTGTAGGAAATTCATGGTGGGAATTGCTTACCAAGAACGTGGACTTCTATGTCTTTAAAGAAATATTATTTTTAGTTTGTATTATTGTACACAGTTATTCATCATAGATTGTAGCAAATAGTTCCAATCAATAAAAGTGGCATTTTTTAGCAGAGCTTAAATCATTTCTTTTGATTAATGAAGTTTGATTTGTTAAGCTAAGTGAATACGACTGTTTCACAGTTCAATTATTAAGCGTTTGTTGCCATAGCATGACGACAACCATGTGATAATCAGTAAAGTGAGAGATAGACCACGAACAAGTGCACTGCACCGTGGTACTATCGAATATTATCAGCAAGAGTCAGAACACATGATTAAGACCATTTTAAACCTGGGGAAATTACAAAGAATCTGGGAGTAGTTATAACAATAATGGCACCTATAATTGAATCATTTGTAAAGTGTTATGGCATTTAATTACAAGGCTGTTAGGATTTGGATTCCTTCAGCCTATAAATAGAGTTGCCTAACAATGAGGAACAATGTCCAGAAAGTTGTATTCGTCGAGAGCGGAACGATGAAGAAAATTTAAAAAAAAAAGAGAGAGAGAGAAGTAATATCAGAATCACTCTTTGTTTAAAAAATGAGGAAGTGAACGGAAGAGGAAAGAAAAGTAAAGGCAACAAGGGAGAGATGAAACTTGCATTTCGTACATTCAAACAGTGTGAAAATTTGCAAAGAAAATCGACAAATACTATGATCCACACGTCTGCGTGGAATTGGAGACGACGACAAAAGAAGGCATCACGACTTCTACCCATTTTAGAAAAGCAATCAGATTTAAGCAAACAACGGGTGGCATTAATCATGTACGCATGAAGACCAATCATGTCTGAGCACGTTTTGTAAGAACGCACCCAGCTTGGCAGCCCACCCCCTCCCACCTGTTGGTCTGAGTAGTGCTCCTTGCGCGAGAGGCATTGCTTAGCAAGCAACAGATGTTGAGAAAGAGAACAACCTCCTGCTAGCACGGTGTCTTCTGTATGAGGAGCACAGTCTGAGCAGGAGGAGATTTGCTCCGCTGAGGAGTTCGGGAGGTTACCAAGAAGGGCATGGTGAGAGTGGAAAGCTGAGGATGCACAGATGAGTATCTCTGTAGACTCTATCATCTGCTGGATAGCTTTCTAAGGTACTAGGGGAGAGGCGCAGCGGCCTCCTTCTGCTCTGCACGGGTAAATGGTTGTTCCATTTGGTAACGATCAACAGCCAGTACACCTCGAGTGGATGCGCAGGAGCCAAAATATTGAAATGGGTAAATGTTAAACTCTACTAATAGCCTAGCCGATCTACGGACCTGCCAGCCAGCAGACCCTAAGTGCATGCCTGTCATGCCCCAGGGCTCGTTAACATTTCCCTCACAAGAGAAACAAGGGATTAAGCCCATAGTGCCCAAGTGAAGAAAAGTTTGGGTAGCAGACGCGAAGCAAGCAAGAAAAGTTTGGGTAGTAAAAATCGCTTAGATTACACAGCGCATTGACAAAACCTTGTATTATACTGTATTAGTAAATATGCACATTCATGTAATCTTTTCTTTTGAATTAACGATTAATGAATAAAAAGAGAATGATATATTTTGTTAGAATTTTGTGTTGAAGTTCAACGTATCTCGTACACAATTGTAAAACGACTAGCACCAAATAGCATGGCACAACATTGCAACACTCGAAATTGCACAGAGTCACTGTATACTCTTACTGTTGGAATCACAGAATAAATGGACCAAATACCTTAACTGCGCACAAAACGAAAGGCAGATATTATAAAAGGGCTCTTAAAATAGAGCTAGTACAACGATACAGCACATATGAGTTAAGATGTCGTAATAACGACACTGAGTGGATATGTTAGATTGAACTAACGAAACTGCACATAATTTTCCATGCTTTGATTACTAAAAAATTTCAGAGAAGGGTAGTTGATAACAACACCAAAGTTATACAAACTTTTCCAGATTATACAAATTTTAAGAGACACATCTTCGCGAGACTCGAATACAAAATAAAAACTAATTTTAACAAAATTAAGGAAAGTAGATTAATAACGTCTGTAGCAATGAGCAGGACGCATGAAGTGCTGAGTCATTCTGCGCTCATGCTCAGCGAGAGCACGTCATAGCGCTTTTGAGCCCAATTGGTAGCGCAAGTTAGCAATATGGTGAGGAAGGCATTTGTTCAGCATCAGTTGCAAAGTACATGTAGATGTGAGACAATAACTGCGAGTAAAAATCCTACTCAGCCTACGGGTTGAGTACTATGACTGGTGTGCTTCACCTGATAGCACAGCTGTGACAATTAGGAGAGATTATCATTTGCCATAGACTGCAGGCACAAAAAGGAATGATGATGAATAAAAATGTAACATCGCAGTGGGAGTGATTACATGGCAAAGACTCCCACCAGCGGTACTGTTGGCAAGTAATGCCAAGAGCAAATGGTATAAACGGTCTGTGTAACGTTCTATCGTAGCAAGAATACATGTCTTAGGAAGCTCAACAAACAGAAAGGGGAGAGACAAGTGATGCAGTGGACAATTGTACAAAATATGAAATGAAATATTAGATTTAATTACTATGACAACTTCAATAACATAATGATAGTAATTGTCTACTTCAACGTTGAAAATCAAAAGAGCATACGCAATATTTAGAGGAACAAGTAGAAAGGAAGTTACGTGAACAAAAAAACTAGCATAACATTTACAAAACTTAGATTAATACTAACTACTGTTGTTCCCTTGCTCAGTTTGTTCCTGCGGGGGAGGCACATTGGTGTAATCCACGTGGGCATCACACCTAGTTGGAACATTGATTTCTATCGTTTGGGACTTGCTGCAAACTCCAGATTCCCCAACAACGTCCCTAGTAGATGATTCAACAGTGCTCTTCTGCGTAGATGACTCTAGTACATCCTTCAATGCAGACGACTCTGGTACATCTTTATGCGCCGAGGACTCTGACATATCGCTAGTACCACCTTGGAATGGTACGCTACTTGCGTCATTTATAAACCTAGCTGGGTCGCTAGTTTCCCTCAAAGCTTGAATATGTTCAGCCGGGTAGCAGATGTCAATATTGCTAAATTTTTCTATATAAAAGTCCACACTATATTGACCAACTGTTAATCTTTGGTCATCACAGTACTCTTGAAGTAGATCCTTCTTATCCTGTAAGCTCTGATCGTCATGCTCGATTAGACAATCTAGATAGTAGCCTAAGTTAGTGCGGCCCATGATGCTCATCTTCTGTTCCGCGCAGTATCTATCTATTATTCGAACTGTGGTACATTAAAGTTGAATGGCCTCCAGTTTCTGTGTAGATAAGTCAAAAAATATGTAAGTCGGAGAATAAGTGAAAAATAAGTTGATAAACATTTAAAATACCAATGGGGAAAGATGGAATTTTACTGTTTTAGAGTCTTGGATTGCCAACTTTAGTTGTTGCTTCTCCTCATTCATACGCGTTATTTCTGTTGCATGATCAGAGAAAAGTTGATCAATCTCTTTCTGAGCTTTCTTTAAATCAGCCAGTGTGGATTGATAAGCTTTCTCTTTACAGTCAAACGCTATTTTAGCTAACTTGGCTTGTGAATTAAACGTTTCCACATCTTTTTCCAAGGTAGCTTTTGATGAAAGTAGATTGGCACATAAATCCTCTTTAGCTTTACAAGCTTCGCGCATATTTTCAACAGCAGCTTTGTGCGCTACCTCCATTTTCTCAGCCTGTGCAGTGCATTGAGCATGAGTGGCCACGAGTTCTTCATGCTTCTTTTGCCAATCACCATTGGCTGGTAATTTAGCCTCTAACTCTTGACATTTGGTTCTAAGCTTGTTGCACATAGTTTATGTCACCTGGGCAGCTTGAATGGCTTCCTCAGCTTGTTTAAGCTGACTCTGTGCTTCAAATAATGCCATTCTATTTTGACTCACACGGTCTAAATTGTCCTCAGAGCGGACCTATGCAGCGCAATGTCAATCTCAGTGCGATGGCAGAGAGCATCCATGTCCTCGTTGGCATGAGTTTTTTGCAACTCCTGGTAGAATCGAGCATGTTCAATTAACAACAAAACAAGTTAGTAAACCTAAAGTAATTGGCATGGACTTACACGTGACAAATCCTACAAGGGTGTTAGAACATTACCATAGAGAGATGTGCTTCCAGCTGCTTAGAAACAAAGGCCAGGGATAAAGAGCCTCCCATTTGAAGCGCTACCGGTACAACATGTAATGGAAGCAACTCCAGAATTTTCTCTTCGTCAAATGAACTGCATGATGGGATTACCTGTTCAGATGGAGATGTTGTTGAAACGGGAATAGTTTCAGTTTGTTCACCGCCCACACAAACAAGATTAACAATTGCATCGACTTCATTTTGCTTAGCCATTTCATTGGGGGGCATGAAGGGGCAGTGAATGTCCATATTAGTAAAGATAATGGTTGGAGTAGCACTTACAGCAATTGAGACAGTGGTAGTTGGAGCTATGGTGAAAATAGCATCCCCAGCGAGTTGAGAAGTGGGGGTCGCGGGAAGCGATGCTTCAATAGTAGCTACAGTAGCGTCATAAGAGTTATAAAGATCGGGGAGATCCTACGAGAGTTGTACCAATTGAAAATCTTTGACATTTAGAACCCCGGGGCTATCACTTGTAGCGAATGCAGAAAGGTTTGAGGTGTTGAGAAGAACAGAGTTCAAATGTTGCTTGAGAGCGCTCAACGGAGTAATGCACCCTACTGAAGTTGGTACGACAGGATGAGCAGAAATAATAGGAGCATTTGGCGTAGAAACACATGGAATTTGGATGTCACTAGCTGGAATAGAAGCCAATATGACATTTGAGGAATCAGTCCTAGCAGAGGCACATTGGAATGTGGAGTAAGGGTGGTAGAGACTATGATTGAATTAAAAAAAGGAACATAACTAGAATCTGGTAAAGTGGTATGGATTGCATTCAAAAGAGGAGGGTGAAGAGAATCTGAACCAGTGAGTGGTGTTGTGATATTTTGAGCTCTAGTAAGCATACTTTGAAGTATGTGATTAATTCTTCTTACTTGATCAGAATGTGGGAGGAGGGAGGCCAGAGGTGGAATTTTAGAAGAAGGCAAGTTACTAGTACTATGAGGTAATGAGCTGGTAGAGGAAGCCAAAGGAGAAATTTCATTTCTGTTATCAGAAATGGAAGGAAGTTTGGCGCACTTGAGAGTAGGGGGAAGCTCAGACAGATCAGCAAGCGCAGATTGCAAAAGACGTTTACTTTTGCTCGATTTGGAAGAAAAATCTTTGACACCTTTGCCTTTGGTTGCAACAGTGTTCCTTTTAGAATGGGGAGTGGGTGGAGGAGGTGCAACCATGAAGTCTGCTACATCAGGATGTGCATTAGTACTCGACATGATCGCCAGTGAAGGGTCAACACTAGAGGGAGTGATTACCAAAGTGGGAAGAGGATTGGCAGTAGGAGAAGATTAAGAATGCTCGATTGATGGGAGAGATACCAAAGGGGAATTGGCACACTGCTCAGAGTTAACCCCGCGATTAGCTTCTGAGTCGGAACTCACTTTAGCAACATCAGCAGTTTGCACAGAATCGGTAGAAACAAGGAGCTTCTGCGTGGAAAGGTAGTCCATGGAAAAACAAGGGCTTCAGTGTAGGCTTTCACACACAAGGAATACTTGTCGTAATACTGCTGCTCTAGTTGATTGTTACAATCAGCTAGAAAGAAGGTGGCTTGACGATCAATGATGTGGGGAAAATTGAGGCGAAGCATCAGGCTCTTGAAAGGTCTCTTGAACATGCAATCAATTGAAATAGCATAGTCTTTATGCTCACGCACGACTTTGAGAAGACGGAGTTGGGATAACGCTGCTCAAACCAAGAAACATTGGAAGGCCATTCGATTTCTGCAGAGATAGTGACAAAAGTAAGGTTAAAATTCAGCAATGAAAGAAGCACGAGAGAAACACAAATAAAGAGGAAGAGGATAAAAAGTGATAGCGAACCTGGTTGAAAAACTCTGGGCAAGGAGAAATTATCCTTGGGCACACATAGGAGAGGAACCATTCTCTGCTAACTGCGAAAGGAAGCTCATCCCAATGTTTGTTGGACGTTATGTGGTCTTTGAACATGAAGCGTTTTTTCCTTGGAGAAAGGTAGTAAGTGTTGAAAGGATGATCATCCGCATTTCAGGGATGAAAAGTACGCGAAAAGCAGGAGAAGATATCTTGAACATTAATAAACGTTTTGAAGAAAGGGTCGATCATGGCAGCACCGCACACTGATTGTATGTCATTAGGAACAAGCATCAGATGGATTTCCGTAGTCACCAGTAAGTGGATTAAAAGAGGAGGAAGAGGGAGACAAATAAACTCCAGCTGTTTGGAATCCATGATGATTTCGTCTGGAGCACAAATGTCCTCTAAGCGCCATTTCTTGATTTCTTCCTCCGATAAACGGTGGAGATTAATAGTTGATGGAATGCAACCCTTGCGTTTTAAATCTGTGCACGCCTCATCGTATTTCTCTTTGAGAGTTTTAGGGCTTTTGACATGGTTGATCGCTGGAGAAGAGGAGGAAGCTTTAGAAGAAGATTTTTTGGAGCGCTTGGAAGCCACTTTTAAACGATCAGCAAGAGGAAAGGAAGATTTGGAGCAAAAAAATGATGGCGGCATAAAAATAAAAATGAACCAATTTCGAAAGGTGAAAGAAAGAAAACTGATTGAAACTCAGAGAACGAAGGTTTGGGCAGAAGAAGGAAAATGAAGAGGAGATATGAAATCAAGAAATATGTAACGGTTATAAGAGTGAGAAACTTTTCCACGTGACTGACTTGGAATTTGAAAGATTGGACTGGTAATAAATGTTGGCAGGGATTTCGCACACGTGTGGAAGTGGATGCTTTAGCGCAGGTAAACAGAGTGACCGCCAAAATAAAAGATGTTGCCTTTATCCATTATCGAACATCTTAAATGGAAAAAGGCAAGCGGCAATTGTATGGGGATAATGATTTTATAGGTGGATATAAAGAAAAATTTTGCGAGCTCAGCACTCAACTAATTTAATAGTTAATTGAGCTCAGCGCTCAATTGATTGAATAGTTAGCTGAGTTTAACGTTCAACTGATTGAATAGTTAGCTGATATCAGCGCTCAACTGATTGAATAGTTAGCTGAGCTCAACACTCAACTGATTGAATAGTTAGCTGAGCTCAGCTCTTAAAAGATTGAATAGTTAGCTGAGCTCAGCGCTCAATTGATTGAATAGTTAACTGAGCTCAGTGCTTAACTGATTGAATAGTTAGCTGATCTCAGCGCTCAACTGATTGAATAGTTAGTTGAGCTCGGCTCTTAAATGATTGAATAGTTAGTTGAGTTCAGCGCTCAATTGATTGAATAGTTAGCTGAGCTTAGCGCTCAACTATTGAATGGTTCACTGAGCTCAACGCTCAATTGATTGAATAGTTAGCTGAGCTCAGTGCTCAATTGATTGAATAGTTAACCGAGCTCAGCGCTCAATTGATTGAATAGTTAGCTAAGCTCAATGCTTAATTAAGGAGAAAAATGAGCATTACACTCTTTTTTTAGAGTGAAATGAGAATGAAGGGTGAGTTAATTCTGACACGTGGATAATAAGGATAAGTGCTCTTAACCTTACCCTTTATTATTTTTCTATAAATAGATGACGGGGGATCACATTTGGGACAACCAAACATAAATCTAGTCAAAACTTGCTCATATTAAAGATTGGGAGAGAAAGCAAAGTGTTGACTTAGACATTTGAGTGTTTTGTGCAGGTACTTATACTTTGATTTCTTTATTCAATCCAAGATTGGACAAGTTCAAACGAACGACTTCACCAATGAAATGCGCTAACTATTACGGAGCAGTAGCAATAAAGTAGTTTAGCTTTGATAAGTAGTGTTAGTCCTCAATGTACATATTAGTGTCTTGTAATTATAGTTAGTATGGTCATTACCTAATGTACAGGTGTTATTATATTATAGCCTTGATATTGAGTATAAAGCCAAAATGTTGTAACTGTAAATGGATGAGCTGCATATTCAATTGAATACTTTTCCCAAATATACTCTCTGCTTCTCTCCTCTCTTCATGGTATCAGAACCATGGCTGAACATCATGATCTCTCCCAAGTCTCCACCGGCCGAACTCAGGTCACACAAAACAATCAAAACAACTACCTCAATGATGCAGCTCCCAATACTCAATCCTCCTTCCCTTCAATGAATCAAACCTTTTCTGTCAAACTTGATGAGAATAATTATCTCATCTGGAAAAATCAATTACTCAATGTGATTATGGCTTACGGCCTTGATGGATTTGTAAATGGAACTCACCTTTGCCCTCCTAAATTTCTTCCCGATGATTCAACCATCATCAACCCTGAATATACCTCATGGAATCGTTACAATCGTCTGATTATGTCTTGGTTTTATTCATCTCTCACAGAAGCGATGCTAGGCGAGATTGTCAACTTCAACTCGGCACACGAAATCTGGAGTGCCTTGGAAGAGATCTACTCATCTTCGTCCATGGCGCGAATCTCTGAAATTCGGGGCAAACTCCAGACGATAAAAAAATCAGGGCTCACCGCTGCCCAGTACATTCAACGCATCAAAGGGTATTGCAACCGTCTCGCTGCTATAGGGGAGACCGTCTCACGCAATGATCTACAAGTGTATTTCCTTGAAGGTTTGGGTCCAGCATATGACTCCTATGTTACAGGTATACTCAATCGATCTGATAAACCTTCCATGGAAACTCTATACAGCTTATTACTCAGCTTCGATTATCGGATGGAACGGAACAATAGTGAGGATACTCAGAGCTCCCTTCAAGCTAATCTTTCTCAGTTAAATACTGGAAAGAAATTTCCCAAATACCCATACCAGAACAATACTAATAATCACCCAAAACCTTACTCTAATCAGTTTTCTCCACCGCCACCACCACAATTTTCCCAAAACAATTCCTCCCCATCTTCATTCCCTGGTGTCTTGGGCTCTCGACCTCCCTTCCCTGCCTCATCCTCTCCCCAAAACAGTTCCAAATTACCTCACTCTCATCCCTCTTGTCAGATCTGTGGCAAAATTGGCCATACTGCTAACATATGCTACCATCGTACCAATCTGGCATATATTCCCCAAGCTCCTCGTAGTTTCAACACCATGGTTCAATCACCAAACGCTCCTCAAACTCCTTTCTCTGGGTTCACTGGCCATGATGGTTCTTCGGCTCTCTCTACAGCCAACTGGTTCATGGACTCTGGTGCTACTCACCACTTTACTCCAGAATCTCAGCTAATGGATCGGGCTTCTCCTTATCACGGGTCCGAGCAAGTTCAAGTTGGTGATGGTAAGTCTCTTGCAATTTCTCATATTGGTCATGTTTCTTTACCTTCCAAATTCGTTCCTCTCTCCCTTAATCATGTTTATCACACTCCTAGCCTCACAAATAATCTCATCAGTGTTTCAAAATTATGTCATGATAATAATGTTCTTATTGAATTTCATTCCTCCAATTTCTTTGTCAAGGATCAGGTCACCAAGAGAATCCTTCTCACAGGGGTGCTTGATCGTGGTCTCTACAAAGTCAGTCCCTCCTTCTCTCCATCTTCCTCTGGTTCAACCGTTTCCTGTCATCTCACTCGGACTCAAGACTCTTCTCTTTGGCACAATCGCCTCGGCCATCCTTCTTCTCGAGTTATTTCAAAAGTTTTTTCAAATTGTAATTTTCATAACAATGTTTCTTCTCAATTTTCCTTTTGTAATGCTTGTCAAATGGATAAATCTCACCGATTGCCATTTTCTTTGTCTAA